>NW_026695198.1:8633333-9357500 GCF_021218885.2 Marmota monax | reverse complement strand
GCTTTCTAATCTTTTCCTTGTTAATTTTTTCCAGATGCTGGGAATTGAACCCAGCCAGGGTCTTGTGCATGGTAGGTAAGCACTCTACCACTGAGCTACATCCCCAACCCCTTTTACTTTCTAATTTTACTTTGAGGCAGGGTCTCCATAAATTTCTCAGGATGCCCTTGAAATTATGATCCTCTCACCTCAGCCTCCCAAGTAGCTAGGATCACAGGCATGTGCCACTGTGCCCTGCTGTGATAGTAACCTCCTAAAGCTTATTTTGGTTGACTAAATTACTTGTCTCATAAAAATATAGTGAAGCATAAATTAAAAGTCATGCACAAGTATTCTGCATGCTATTAAATAGTACATAAACATCATTATCATACCACAAAACCCTGTTATTGCTATCCTATATTCAAACATACTTCCATTCTTTCCACCATTCATCTATCTGTCCATTTGATAAATTCCTTGAAAGTACCTTCTGTGTGTCAGACACTTTGCTATGGGCTGGGCTACAAGAACAACAACAGAGGTAAGGAATCTGACCTGGGGGAGCTTCCAAGATCAAGGAAGGGAACTGACATGTAAAGATAAAAATGCAATGAACTGCAGTGAGTGTTGTTAGGGTTTGGATGTTAGATGATGGAGGAAGGTTCAGAGGAGAAATGATTCAGTTGTAAGAGTCTTAACCCAATCAGTGAATTCATCCCCTGATAGGGATTAACCGAACTGAAGTGGTAGGGTGTAACTGGAGGAGCTGGGAATTGGGGTGTAGCTTTGGGGTATACATTTGTATCTGACAAGTGGAGACTCTCTCTCTCTCTCTCTGCTTCCTGATCAAAATGTAAGCTGCTTCCCTCTGCCACACTCTTCCGCCATGATGTTCTGCCTCACCTGGAGCCCCAAGAAATGGAGTCGGCCTTCTAGGGACTAAGACCTCTGAAACTGTGAGCCCTCAAATAAATGTTTTCTTCCTCTACAATTGTGCTGGTCAGGTCATTTAGTCACAGTGGTGAAAAGGCTGACTAAAACAGTGGTAGAAGAAATAACAGCAGAGTAGGCGCACAAAAGAAGACTAGCCAGTTCTGAATGGCAGGAATGGGAAAGTGCAGAGGAATGAGGAACAAAAATAGTTCAACAAAGAGGTGATACTTGAGCTGAAGGTGGCAATTAGAGTCCAGAAAGAGCACAACCGAGGGAGAGCAATGTTGGCAGAGGTACAGGGATAGCATGGGATCCCATGCAGCTGAAGCACAGGAAGCTACTGGACAAGATAGGCCATGGGGTGAGTGTGCAGAGGGGTAGGGTGGCAGTGTGCGGCTTACTTATGGGGAGATATCTGAGAATGTCAAGGAACAAAGAGGCAGAGCTGTGGGGGCCACTCGACCACACTGGCCTTGAAATCCCAGATGATGGTCAGATATGGGGTGAGAAGGTCCAGTGGAAGCTCATGCAGTCCCACCCAGTCGTCAGTATCGCTCAACTCTGCAGTTTTCAAAGGCTACAAGAGATCTCATTTTCTTCTGACCACCGCAGATCATTGTGTGCTTTCTCTTCCTTCTCTAGGATCTAATGACACACACAACTTATTTTATACATAGAGTTAGCCCTTAATTCTGCAATCTTGTTTACTAATTGGTTTTGAACGATGCATCCCATCTTTCCAGCTAAAATGTCTCTGAATGAATCAGAATAAAGGGAGTTGGCTTTATGCTTAAGAATGCAGGCTCTCTTGAATCAAATGTATGAAATATGATATGTCAAGAGCTTTGTAATGTTTTGAACAACCAATAAAAAAAAAAGAATGCAGGCTCTGGATTTAACATGAAGTCAGACCTACCTAACTTCGAAACCTATTAGTTGTAAAGTCTTAACCCATGTTCTTGATCTCTCTAAGCCTCAGTTTCCTAATTTATAACTTATAGATAATAATACCTACACAATAGGAATACAGAACTACATATATATAAATTTATTATGGTTTCTGATATGTAATAAATGTTCAGTTACTACTATTTCCTCATTGCAAAACATAGTACTCGGACATAATTGGCATTATAGCAAATATATTTGAAGTAACTTTCAGTCAACCAACAATGATTCCTTCTTTTTCAGATGTGTCATAGACAACACAGGCCTTGGGTAGTAATGTTTGGCCTCTCCTCCTAGTTGGCTGGAATAGGAATGGACACCTCACCCAGGCTTAGTCAATCAGATGTTCTCCCTTAATATTGTGAACTAAAAGGTAGACAACATGGAATCTCCACAGTGTTGCTGAGGAAAACTGGTACTGTGCAACCCAAAGTCAGTCACAGAGATATGGGTGAGAAGAACCTTCCGGAAGAAACTGGTCTACAGAAAGAAGGATGAAGATTTTTGATGAAGAGACATCTCGACAATCTAGAGGGTAAGTGATTCTTTGATGCCTTCCTGGTCTGTTATGTCCAGTTTTATTTTTTTTTCCAATTTTATTGCCTACTTCCATAAGAGTCACCTTTAAATTTCTCCTTCCTAAAATGGGCTGTAGTGAACTTGTCATCTTACAATCAAACCAGAGTTTATGGACTAATTGAAATTTTCCAAAAAAAAAAAAAAAATCATACAATCTTGACCTGCCTTGGATGTAGTTCCTTCCCGAAAAGTCTATTCTATAATTTTGCTTTTTTCAGAAGATACTGTTAGAGTCTGTAAACAAGTCAAAATAACACCTGGCATTTTGCCAGGGGAATGTTAGAGTTCGTAAACAAGTCTGGATGGTGCCTGGCAAAATGCCAGAGGGAGTGGTTTGAGAAGTAACAAAAGTGAGCCATTAAGTGTGGAGATTCCTGATTGGTTGACTGCTGTATCTAGTTTATATTAATTAGATAAGCTGTGTGGAATGTATAAATACCGCTCCTGTCCTACAATAAAAGGCTCCCACTCCTGCTGTATCAAGTACACAAGTTATTCGTCATACCCCGGCTAGTTTGCTTCAGCCGGACTGTGGCAAGATACTAGACAAAGCACTGTTGTGACACTGAAAGCCCTGGAGACAGTAGAATACTAGGTGCCTATTAAAAATAATTTTCTCTAAATTACTCTAGTCTGAGATTTCTTAAAATCTTAAAGTTATCTAACTATTTTTCTTAATTTCCTTTGATGACCATGATTTCTATTTTTTAAAAAATAGTTTAATATTGCCATTATATCTTTACTACTGAACCATGTTTCTAATATTTTTTTAGTTTTAGGTGGACACAATATCTTTATTTTACATGTATGTGGTGCTGAGGATCTAACCCATTACCTCAGGCATGCTAGGCAAGCACTCTACCACTGAGCCACATCCCCAGCCCACTGCTGATCCATTTTAAATGAAGAGAACAGGATGGGTTTTAGTTGCCCTAAAGGAGAGTATTCACAGCACATGCCTATGTTCTTCCATATATATGTTTTCACATACCTGTCCAGGCATGTGTCCAAGCCCATCCTTTCAAAATTTAATTTCTACACCTAATGTCCTGAAAGAAACCAGAAAAAAAAGCAATAGGGAACTAGCCAAGGTTAGCAGTTAAAGACTGAGGACTGTGTTTCTGCATTTGGAAAAGAATATTCCTCCAAGACCCCAGCAGATGGGAGCATTAGAGCAGTATGGCTTGAGAGGAATAACAGTGATATGAAAAGAACAGGGAAAAAGCAAGAAGAAGCTAGCTTATCCAAGAACAACATATATATTATACAGCCATCAGCAAAAGAATGCCTCAAACCCCCCAGATCACCAGGGGGTTCCCTGTCAATGTCCTACCCAGAAAGCACAAAATAACTTTCTAAGTCTTTTGAGATTCACAGTAGACAAGCCAAAGAATGTGTTTGGGGGGTCCTGCCCTAACACATATGGGAAGGGTCGTGGAAAGGCAAGGGCTGATACAGGTTAGACATCAGAATTGTCTGAGATACATTCTAGATAGGGCAACCACTCACCCACATTGAAAATGGTGGAAGAAATTTTGCTTGAAAGTTCTACGTCTCCACCCCCATCCTGAAAAAAAAAACGAGCAAGACTCATCCCTGCGCCTCATTCTGTCAGTTTCCCACCATCACTACTTGTCATTTTCGCACCAAGGAATGGCTCCAACTGACAAAGAAGAGCACAGAAATCTGCAGCAGCACAAATACATGCTCAGAATAGCAAGAAATGATTAATAGTGGCCTCTTTCAGGAAAAAAAAATCAGTAAAGTTAAATGATTGCTCACTGTCTCATGATAATTTTTATTCTGTTCTCCCTATAGAAATAGTATTTCAGATTTTCCCGTACTTGATCGAATTTTCTACATCCCCTTTTATCTGTATTATTCATCATTTCCCCCTATTTCCCAGAAAAGGAAAATGTAACCTTTTGTACATAGGTTAATTATTTTTAATGAGGCATCTGAGGAGGTTATAGAGGGAACTCATGTAAATAGTAGGCGACCTCTAACTTTTTCTCCAACTTGAGATTCCATTTTACTTATTCTTCTTTCCTTCCTTCCCTCTTTCTTTTCTTCTATTCTTCTTTCCTTTTCCTTTCTTCCTTCCCTCATTTTTTGTAAATATTGGTCAAATCCCTTCTTGGTACAAGAAACCACACTGGACAATTAAAAAGACAATGTATGAGACCCGACCCTTAAGAAGTACATAAGACAAACTTGTTTAAAACCACAATAGATGACATTATATGGTAAGTATTGCATAGATGTCTAATTCAAGCCTTGGGAGATTTTAAAGAGAATAAAGATGAACAGAAAAAAAGTTTCATAGAATGGATAAGAGGTTTGACTTGGGCCTTGAAGAATAAAGATTTCAATAAGCAGAGGAAAAAATAAAATGAGCTAAGTCACATGACATAAGATAGGACCAATGTCCTGGTAGTAAGTAAGTAAAAGTCACTCTTACTTGAGAGATTTGAAAAAGAAGACTGGAAATCTCAATGGCCAAGGCGTGGCAGTATAATTCATTTTGAACTTGTCACTATAAACTAACACCTTCACGAGAACTGGCCGAGGTGTAAAGTTCTCTTGCCAACTGAAGCAAAAGAAAGGGTGCTGTCCCTGATTGTATTTCTGTCTTTCTACACAAATAATACACTCAGTGCTAATCTGCATGGGACTTAGTTTATGACCTCATCAGTGATTGACTGATTTAACACATACTTTCTGAGCATTCACTATGTTCTATGTTTGTCCTGTAGACAATGAAATTTTTTGATTACAACCTCCTAAGCTCATGGGCCTCCAATGTGTAATATCTTCGGAATAAACACCAGAGTTGGCACAAGACAATTAAGCAAGAAAAAATGCTTCATGACTAACGAAGGAGTAGTGGATGGGCAATATCTACCTTGCAGAAGTTCAAGATTTCCCATCAATGTGTGGCCCTGACGGTACTTGAGGCTTTAGTAATGGAGCAGTAGAAAGTGTGACATTCCCTGACAGACAGCTAGGGTGGGATGTCACTGTCATTTGCTTGAAAATCAACACCACTGGATTTTTTAAATGCCTGTGAAATTCAAAGAATAATTCTCTGGCTCTTTGTTATCATTAACATTTAAAATGGGAAGTAAATGATCATTTTGTTTATATGTGTCTTAGATTAAGACATATATAAGACCTTTTAGATATCATGTCCTCATTCCAAATACACCCTTTACTGTGCTTTCTCTTAGGACTTTGTCCTGGTTAGTACATGCCCCTGGGTTCAATTATTACACATGTAAGTTTAACCTATTTATTCCAAGATCGATGGAATAGTTCTGTAGGGATCAAAAGTAAAAATATAAAACACAGGCATGAGGAGAAGTCTACCGAAAGTTGGAGATGTGGGGTAGACAGAAACACACACACACATCTAATTCAGTATAGCAAGCACTGAGTTATGGTCACGTGCCTCGTGAAAGATGCACAAGGAAGCGACTTTTCCAACCTGAAGCTTTGGGATACACTTCTTGGCAGAAGTGATGCAGCTCTTGTCAATTCACCAGGACATATAGCACCAAGTGCCTACACAAGTCCAGGAACCAGGAAGGTTAGGGTTAGGTAAGCTCAGGTAGGAGAGCATCAGCTGAGAACTTACTGAAGGCCAAGAACAGAGAAGAGCCCTGTCATCCAGGCCCTGGTATGGCCAAGGTCCTGCTCTGTGGTCAAGGCTGGCTTCAGCAGTGATGGTTCCCAGAGAGTGGAGCCCGATGGGTACAAAGAAGGCCTCTTGGCCTCCCCTGCCCAAGGCCTATCTCGCTTACCCACCAGGACCCAGTTATTTTAGTGAAACTGCAGATTCTTTCTCAATAATTAGTAAGTTGCTGAAGACTCTGTGGCCCTGAAGTTGGCCCATCACCTCCCATCAATCCAGTGTTGACTGGTAGTTGATTATATCCATAGTCAAAACCTCTTAAGTCTTTTTTTCTTCTACATCACTCTACCCAAGGGAAATGATCTCAACCTTTCTTTAAAAAAAAAAAAAAGTACAGAATTCTGAATAAAAATGAGGCAAGAACATTTTAAAGGTGTTAGTTGAAATATCAACTCTAAGGAACACTGTGCAGCATCTTGTCCTCCTTCCTTAGGGGAACATGCCTCAGGTCACTTTACTTATCCTGCCATGATTTCCTTTTGAAAAGACATAGCTGGTCATGCTGTTCTGCCTGATGTCAGGGTAGCTTCTTTTTTTTAACATTAGTTATTTGCATTAACTTTTCAATTCCTGCATCTATAAATTCTCCTTATATTTAGAATTGCCCCAGAGAGGGCCTTTACTTCAAATAACTTGTTCCTGTGAGCTCAGTCAATGCCATCTCCAATCAGGAGTAATGAAGGGTGACACTGACAGACTTAGGGCACTTCTTGTCTTCAGGCTAAAGAGTTTGGATGTAACTGCTTATGTGTCTAGTCCTCCTAGGCTCATGGGCTAACAAATAAATATCATAAATCACATTGTTTCTGTGAAAAGATACTTATTTTTAATAATTTGATCATTAAAGTCAAGGTTCACACATATACACACAAAGACAAGACTAGAACAAGTTGGTAACAGAGAAAACCTAACGATCCCTAATATAATGTTAAGAAACTTTGCAGCGCATGGTACATTACAAGACCCACTCAAATAGTATAATGGATTAAACAGTGCCCTCCCAAATTCATGAACCTCAGAATGTGACCGTATTTGGAAGCAGAGTCTTTGCAGATGTAACATTAAGCTGAGGTCACACTAGAGTAAAGTGGGCTTAGTTCAAAAACAAGCATCCTTCTAAGAAGAGAAGACACCCAGATAAACCAAGGGAAGACAACTAGGACAACTACAGAGAAGATACTTGAATGATACAGTCCCAAGCCACAGACAACCACCAGAAGGTAGGGGAGGCACAGGGGGACTGTTTCCCAGAGCCTTCAGGGACAGCAGGGCTCTGCTGACACCTGGATTTCCAACTACCAGTCTCAGGAACTGTGATAGAATAAATTTCTGTCATTTAAAAGCACTAAGTTGCAGGATACAGTAAGCATGCATCTGTAATCCCAATGGCTCAGGAGGCTGAGACAGGAGAATTGCAAGTTCAAAGCCAGCCTCAGTAATTTAGTGAGAGCCTGAGTAACTTAGTGAGACCCTATCTCAAAATAAAATATAAAAAGCATTGGGGATGTGACTCAGTGGTTAAGCATCCATGGGTTCAATTTCTGGTACTGGGGGGAAAAAAGAAAGCACCAAGTTTGTGGTAATTTGTTTTAGCATCCAAAAGGAATTAACTCAAATAATGAATAAGAATATTCGAATCAATTTATAAAGTCTCTTGAACGTTGACCTTATTTGAATACAAATTTTTCTTGCTCCAAACCTCAAATGGCCAAGGCTTCTGTTGCAGAAATTCTACTGGTTATACTCTGATCAATTTTAAAGGTACAAAAAGCAGAAAAATAGTATCTTTAGGTATAGAAGTAAAAATAAAATCATATGGGTGTGAGTGTTCAGGGGAAGAGGGGAAAAGATGATATGAAGGCTAGTGAGAAGCACTCTCCTCACTGGTCAGTTCTGTATTTCACCTATGCATTTTTCCTCAATAGTTCATGAAACAAATGAGCACAAGGTGGTCTTTCACCTTAATTCAGGTGTGCTGTAAATTTTTTGCTCTTTGAGAAAGTTCTAAGGAGCACGACCAACATTTATTTTCTTTTCTTTTCTGTATTGTGTCGATTTCTGCCTCCTACACCCCAGAACAAAATTACTCACATGTGCCCATCCAAGCTCCCCTACCAGGACAGCCCAGTGCAGCTCCTGTGTGCAGCCAAAGGTCTCTTCCAACTCCGTCTGCCTTAGAGGACATTATATTTGACCTTTCACATGCAGGCTCCAAGAGCTCAGAAACCACTGTAATTGGCCTCAGAGTATTTTTGTATCATAACTATTGTGCCCTGTTCAGTTCCTGGATCCACACTCTTGTGCCTCTTTAAAAGAATTATGGAAGCAGGGTCTGCCCCATCTCTTTACAGCTACAGAATAAGAAATCATGATTTTTAGCAACTATCATCTTCATCAGGGTATTGTATGAATGAATATTGGCTACAACTTTTTTTAGGACCTACGATACATAGGGCTTCAAATAGCAGCATCTGATACATCAAGATGTTACATAGCTATTATATTTTTGTTGTTAATTTCATATATTCTGTAAAGAAATTTTTTCAGATACAATCCAATGGCCCTAATTAAGCTATCACTATGTCTTCTCCTTCCAGAGGAGGCCATGTTAGCATCACAAATTAGAAGTAAGGATGCATGAAGGGGTGGGTGGAGGCAGTGGAATCGCAGTTGGTAGGGCTATAGAGATGCATGGAATGTGCGTGCATGCACGCACGGTGGTTTGAAAACAGCTAAAAGATCCCCAGGAGATTTCATATTTAAGAGACATCAGCTGAATTGGTATGACAAAGTATGTCAGAACATAAGGAGAAAGCCCTTGGTGGAGCACTCTCTAGCTCTTTGATGTGGCAACTAAGCTACATGTGCCGCCCAGCCCAGAAGATACCCAAGCCCTGCAGGTGGCAACAGGCTACGAAGAGATGCTCAGGGTTCTCTTCAGTGCTGCATGTCCTTGTCAGATGGGAAGGCCTGGGCTACGCTAAGCTCTGAGTAACCTTTGGGAGATGAGAAAGAAACTTTCTGGTTATGCCTCTCATGCTAGAAGCCAAATTTGAATGGAACCTTAAAGGCCAGACTGGGTTCTGACAAGGATAGGAGTTTGAGGGGGGTGTTCTTGTGTAGAGAAGCAAAGTGGAACTAGCTTGTTCAACTCCTGACAGGTGGTCTCATTTGCCTGAGATCTGGCAAGAGGACAGTTATAACAATGAATCGGAAGGGAGAAAATGGAGTCAGAGGATATAAAGCCTTCACTGGAAAGATCATGATGTTGGTTTGTTTTGTTTTGCTTTGCTTTGTTTTTTTGTTTGTTTGTTTGTTTGTTTGTTTGTTTGTTTGTTTGTTTGTTAGGTACTAGAGATAGATTGCTGAAGACTTCCAAACAGAGGAGGGATGTAATTTCAGCTTTAAGGACTGTATTTTCCCCACATTTTTTTTTCTTGAAAAGTTTTAGGGTAAAACTATCCAAGAAGATCCAAAGCAAAGAAAATCAGGTAAAGTAAGAATGTATTGTGGTTTAATTAGCTCAGAAGTGCTAGGCAGGAAGGACTCAAGAGTCAGAAGATTACTGTGATAATCTAGCATTGATAAAACAAGGACACCAGTCAGAGTAGAAGCAATAAGAGAAAAGGGGTGAACTAACAGGCCCTCTGGAAAAGGAATTGATTGAACTTAATGACTAAAGAGACAAAGAAGGAGGAAGGCCAACTGTAGGTCTCAGGGCTCCTGTTCATCTAGTGTCATCTTCAGTCACCTGGTGTCTGCCGTTTTGAGTGGCATGGCTTTAGTATTTTTAGTTGAATCATCTCACTTTTTTTAATACTTTTTGCTTAGCATTTAAAGTTACATTTGTCTTGGCATCTCCAAATCCATACTCTTGGATTTTCTAATTGCCTGGTTTACCTGTCTTTGTTTTGTTTTGTTTTTGGCCTTATTTCCCATTGATTATCTGTTTGGAAAAAAAAAATGGGTGTAGGGCAGGGGCTGGGGTTATGGTTCAGTGGCAGAGCGCTCACCTACCACAGGCAAGGCCCCAGGTTCAATCCTCAGCACTACATAAAAATTAATTAATTAATTAAAGATATTGTATCCAACTACAACTAAAAAATATATTTAAAAATGGGTGTAGGGCAGCTCACAACACTGAATATTCAAAATTTCAAAGTGGATTCCCATTTCTTACCCCCGTGCCCACAATAGATTGCATTTTAGTGTAAAAAGCTGATCATGCTCAATCCCTTTCTTGAAGCTGAGGCTGGCCCTATTCCCTGGTGACCAAGAGATCAAGCAAACATAAATGCCAATGCTGGGAGTTTTCTTGGGATGGCAGGATTCAGCAGAGATCTGGAGGGCAAGGCTTCTCCTGAGAAAATAAAGGTCATTTCCTTAAGCATGGAGATGTTGAATTTCTGATGAGCAGAAGAGGATCTGTGGCTCAGGCCTAAAGGCAACAGGGCCAGGTCAGAAATGAAGGGAGTTGCTTCCATGACTTACACTTATGGGGCCACAGGAAAGCACAACTTGCCTAGATCTGAATCCCTGTCTTCTACCTACTGTGTTCTAAAAGGTCTTCTGTCTAAAATGTTCCACCCTGTAACACTAAATTTTGGTAATGTAAAGAAACCGACATTTAAACAGATATTCTCATTATTCATGCAATGATTTCCAATATTAAACTTTGGAAATTATTATGACATATAACATTCCGACACTAAGTAATTACAAGATAAGACTTCCTCACAATGCTTTGCAAAAGACCATTTACTTAAGCAATTTGTGCTGTATAATGTGCAATACTGAGTAAAAGATAAAAATCTATGAAACCACAACCTCACACACACTCACACACACAAGCACACACACACATGCACACACGCACACACATGTACACACACACCCCACATACCCACACTCCTCTGAAGTGCCATAGGGCTAGACCCATATTACCTCTCACAGATGAAGATGGACTCGGATGCTGTACTGGGCTCTCTGACTATGACCTTGTCACAGTACCAGTACTGGGATTTGTCACTAGCCTCACAGTGCAACAGCACCTTCTGCAGCTTTCCGAGTGACACTGCTTCAACTTGAAATTTATCAATCTGGTGGAAGAGACAGAAAACCCCATGGAAATAACTAGAGTCCAGCAAATGACAAATACTGGCAATCATTATAGCCCAAGGCTAAATATTTTTTGGCTGTGTTTCTTTTCTCTCTTGCAGTTTTATTTTCTCCATTGTAGCATCGGCCAGTGTAAAAAAAAAAAAAAAAAAAAAACCCTAACACAAAAGCTTCTAGTCTATGGCTTTTTTTCTCATTTCCACTCCTCCCCCTGAGAAGCAGTTCACTGGGTGGTCAGGCTGGTGACACGTGACCTAATGTGAACGTTTGCTTTCCAGAATGATGAGCTACTTTGAGGCATGTGGACAATTTTCTCTTTCTTACTCTCTTTTCTTCTATTCTTTAATAAATCCCTCTCCTGTACCTTCCTCTATAAATAAAAATAGGGTTTGTTGTGAAAGAGAATTCTGTAATCTTCCTTCCTAAATAGAATTGGTGTGTCAATGTCAAAAATTCACTGACATTTCCGGAGAAATGCAGGACTTCAAGAAAATGCTTTGCTGATTGGAATAAAAAAGAACTTCATACATAAATTCCTCCTATATTGTTATTGAGAATAACCGTCCTAAAATTATCTGAGGAAAGGTGGTGAATTTCATTAAATCTGTAGACTGTTAGCCACTGTTACCCTGTTTTGTGGTAAAAAAAAAATGCAAATCCAGTATTGTTTGTGTTGCCTACAGGAGAGGGGTTGCCCCAGCATTGTTACCAAGTTAAATTTCACTTTGGTAATTTCAGATATGCTACCTGGGTCTCAAATTGTTGGTTGGTTATTATTGGTGGAAATCTGCCCTGGTTTGAACCAGGCAAAAATCATTACTTGTTCAATGGCGATGTTTCTGTAAACCAGCTGAGAATTTGGGGTACCTCTTCCTGGATGTGGCTTGATAACCTGATTTTCACTATCCCTCATTCCTAGTGTGCCTTCACAAGGGGACATTTTTTGACACACATCACCTGTTGTAGCAGAGGCAGGTGATGTCCCTTCCCACATCCTCTGGTATCATCCCTAGGTACATCCGTTTGCTTTGGTAGCCAGTTTGGGATTACTGACCACTCAATCTCCTGGGTCTCCTGCTCATGTGTTTGAGGGCTTCACATGGTGAACATTCTGAGGAATGTGCCTGGGGTTCCTCTGATGGTCCCAATTGTCTCTATGTTGGCCTCTCTCCCTTTCCTGCTCCACTATCAGTGCTCCCTCACTTCCTATAGGTTCAGAGGGATCACTTCCCAGATAAACTACCTGCATCCAAGCCTGTGTCTCCTGGTTTGCTTTGGGGAAAACTCAAACTACAATATCTTTCTTGCATTTTAAACCAACCTCAGGTTGGAGGACAGGATTAAATAAGGTCTGTGATGCATGTTGCTGCCTTTGTTTACATCACTGGACATCATGTAGAGAAAATGACAACAACCAGTCCAATCTGGGGCTTAGGATGTGAGTTGTGACTGGGATGGCACAAATCTAATGATAAGACACCAAGATTGTTACCATGGTTTCTTGACTACAGACCTCTTGAAACCATTTGGCAACACCATTACATTTTATACATTGAGGGAAAAAAATTTTTTAAATGTAAAATTGAAAATGAATCAGGGAAGAAAAAGTAGTTTTGTATTTCTGATTCCAAACTTCAAAACTGATAACATTAAACCCAGACTTTATGCCCGGATGGCCACAATACCCCTACCCAATTTTAATTTCAGTCCATAATATACCCTACCAACTCTGTTAAATGCTATACACAATAATGCCCTGAAGATCAATCATGAAGATGACTTGCAACATCTTAGCAACTTCACATGATTAGCAGCTGCCACCAAGTACTACATTCTGGCCAGCCAGCTAGCACCAGCCAGGAGTGGGAGCCAGCACAATTTATCACCAAGTGGGAGGGTGAGAAGTCTGGGGCTGACGCAAAGCTTGCGGTGTCTTTCAGGGGATAATGTCACTAATCATTTAGAATAATATTAATAACATCACAGCATCTAGAATTTTGTTTCTGTTCTAAATTAGTTCAGGTGTGATAAAAATTAGGTATAATTTTGTTTTTGTCTCATTCAAAGCAGAACTGGCTTTCCTATTCATTTCAGGGAAAGCTTTTGTGTAATCTACAACAACAAATAAAAGGCAGAGGTGAGCTTGTAGATCTTTGATGTTTCACAATACTTCATAAACTACAACAAAAGTCTGAGAGACAGCAATCTTAAACTGGTGTAAGGAATCTTCCTTCTTAAAAATACATACAAAATGAACCTTTGGATAACTACTTAATTTCAGATCTCCAAGTACTATCCTCTTTCCATACACAACAAGTAACATTAAAAATTAGGTTAATAGATTTCCCATTGTAATTTCTCAAATGTCTAATATTTAGAAAGAATTATGTTTGTATAAAAAGAACAAAAGAGAATAATGAGGAATTTAAGGGTTTCGAATGTCAATAAAATATAGTTGTCTCCATTCAAGATTTCTTAAAGAAAGTCCATAGTGTTATTATATGAAATATAAAATACATGAAATATCCTATAATTGTCCTTTTATGGTCTGACCTTTTAGAATAATGCTTGGTAGCTCTCAGTCCTGAGAAAGCATGTTTCCTTGATATCTTTTCAACTCGTTTTGTTCTTTTTCTTTCACTATCACTAATTTTTAATGTCTTTTTCTTTGTTCCATTATTCATTATAGCTTTAGAGCATCCCGTTTTTCTTTCAAGAATAATTTATAAAACACAGCAACCTTAGGAAGACAGGTCAGGAAACTTGTGTTAAGATGTCTCCAAACTAAAACTTGAAAAGTGACCAACACCTTTTAGATTTTAAATCACACATGGCCAGCAACAGAAAGGATGCCAAGAACCTGGAGGAGCCCTTTACACAGACTTACCTGTCCTCTTTGGAATCTTACTGGCATGTTGGATTTGCGCAGCAGCCGAAGGCCAGAGTCTCCCCTCTCCCCATAGAGACAGAGGGAGACCTCAGATTCCGTTTTGTCTTGTTTCAACTGCCCAGTGTAGACATCAACATGGTACCTCACCACTGGCCAAGCAGTAAGGAAGAGAAAACAGGAGGAAATCTGTTACCTCAGAATTCATACGAACAAAACCCAGATTCATGTGTTCTCAGGCTACATTAAAAAAATAAAAAATAAAAAACTATATGATAAACCTCCTAATTTGGACATTTTGTATTTATCAAGAGACTTTGCCCTTAGGTTTTTTCCTCTGCATTTTTTTTTCCATTTTTTTAATTTGTTTTAATTAGTTACACATAACAGTACGATGATCTTGACATATCCTACATTTGAATCAGATGGGATATAATTTCTCATTTTTGTGAGTGTATAGGTTGCAGAATTACATTGGTCACACCTCATTTTTTTTATTGGTGCATTACAGTTGTATGTAATGGGGGAATTTGTGGTTACATCTTAGTATATGCACAATGTAACAATATAATTTGATCAACAGCCCTCTTCTCCTCCCCCCTGGTTCACTTCCTCTCTTCTACTGAATTACCTTTGCTTTTCATGAAATCACCCCCCACTTTCTTTTCCTTTTCCTATTCTGGCTTCTACATATGATAGAAATATATGACTTGACCTTCTGAGTTTGGCTTATTTCACTTAACATAATATTCTCAAGTTCCATCCATTTTTCCTACAAATGACAATTTCATTTTTCTTTATGGCTGAATAAAACTCTATTGTGCATATATACCACATTTCCTTTATCCATTCATTTATTGGTAGATACCAAGGATGGTTGTAAAGTTTGGTTATTGTGAATTGTGCTCCTATGAACATGGGTTAAGAGTATATCACTATAGTATGAGGATTTTAATTCTTTAAGATAAATGTCCAGGATTGGTATAGATGGGTCATATGGTGGTTCCATGTCTAGACTTTTGAGAAACCTCCATATTGATTTGCATAGTGGTTGTACTAATTTACGATCTCACCAACAGTGTGAAAGTGTTCCTTTTTCTCCACATCCTCCCCAGCATTTATTATTGCTTGTATTATCATGACTGTCATTCTGACTGGTGTGAGATGAAATCTCAGTTTAGTTTTGATTTGCATTTCCCCAATTGCTGAGAATCCTGAGCATATATATATATATATATATATATATATATATATATATATACATATATAGGTTGGCCATTTGTATTTCTCCTTTTGAGAAGTGTCTGTTTAATTCATTTACCCATTTATTAATTATTGACCCTTGAATTTTATCTTTAGCTTCAAATGGGTATTTTCACATCATGAACGAGTAAATGCTCAGAGTGTTTACAAGTTTTTCAAAAGCAAAAATAAAATATTATTTTAAAGGCTCTTCTTCCATGGATGACATAGGAGGACATTTTATGCTTCGTATTTTAGAATTGAGGCTGAAGATGTTATTGTATATGATGCTTAAAGTTTAAAATGATGTAAGGTTGGATGTGGAAATAAACAAAAGTGAGGTGATGGCAGGTGGTGACCAGTTGGTCCCAGGCAAAGCCAGGACATTTCTTATCTTCCATTGACTAAGCCTCTGTGACCGTGGATGGACCATAAGAACCATTGTGAGATGTGCTTAATTCCAGATCCACCACTGACTTACGCTGAAACACTGAAAAAGTCACTTCTCAGTGGGTAAAACAACTCTTTAAGAAGTAGGAAAAATATTCTGCAACTAAATAGTTCAGAAGTAAATTCAAGAAGCTATAAAGCAATTTAAATATATAATACATGCTACTCAAGATTATGAACACACATGGAAAAATGGGTTGTCCATCTCGGATTACAGGAAGCTCACAGACAATATCCCCATCCATTTGGATCCCAGAGAGCAACACGTTGGCTACAAAATCTAGCATCTTCTTGCTCCTCATGTGCTTCATGGTTACCTGAGATTAGAAGAAACAATGATCAAATTGCAAGTCTTCCAACCTCTCATAGAACTCAGAATTCAAAATGCACCCCAAGGATTGCAGGATTAGACTGTGCACTCTGGTGATAGTGGTGGTGGTTGCTAGTGGTTGTGGGTTACTAGGTCAATATTATTTCCCAAGGCTTATGAAAGTGATTTTTTAAAATCACATTTCAACTATCACCAAATAGACTGGTACAATTCTTTAAGTTTATAGATAAGAAAATGAAGGCTTGGAAATATGGAATGGACTGTATCTTATTTGAAGGTGTCAATTTTTCCTGTGGCAGTAACCAAACAAGTAATCTACAGGAGGAATTCCATAGAAGGTTTCTGATCCTTGTAAGTGTACTTATACATCTGTAGGCTGGGGGTGAGCCCTCAGCTACTGCAGTCACAGGGCTTACACGTCCCCCCAGTGCTCACTGGGCACCTCGTTAGGGCTTTCTCCCTTGGGGGCTATTTTATACAAGTTCCCTTTCTCCTTGTCTTCTCCTCCCCATCTCAGCACATCAGCAGAGGATTTGCTTGCCTTCTCTCCTATCACAGTGGATGACATGTTCTCCTTTTAAGATATTCATTAATACTCTAAATAGCCACATTTCCCTCCTCAATTTCCTCTGCGTTCCTTGCACCTGGTAGTGCAGATGCCACCATTTCTCAGGTGCTTATTCTTAGATTCCACTGCCATCTTGAACTGCTGGCCACTCTCACTCTTTTCCAACCCCAACTTTAGGCTCTATCAAGAGAGCTTATTCTAAATTAAAAATCTGATCGTTCTGTACATTGCTCATAACTTTTTCAATAGTTGTATGTATAATATAAAATTCAAAATCGTAATACAGTGAGCAGCTTACAACTCGGTCCTAATCTTCCTAGACACTTCCTTCTCTTATCCTCTACTCTGGTTCTAGTGAACTGCTCGTGGTTCTGCAACCTGGATGCATATCTTCTCATCAGGGTTTTCATACATACTGGTTTCTTTACTCAGAACAGCATTCTTCTGACTCTACCTGGAAGAGTCAGCCCATCCTTCATTACATAGCTTAGATGTGTCCTTTTCTGAGAAGTCTTCTGTGATCCCTAGTCTGGCCAGACAACCCTCCTTTTGGATCCCTGGCAGCCTATCCATTCATGACTTAACAGTCTTCTTTGACTTGAGGGAAAGGACCATGTTCTTCTTATGTTGGTCATTCCTCAAGTTCTCACAAGTCAGTCCTTGGTTATTTTTGTTGAATGAAGAATGAGTAGCTAAATGAAATGAGTATTTAACAATACAAATAATAAGACTAATTTATACAAATCATTACAAATTCTGCTTGCATCTTTACTTGCTCCAGGGAAGAGATCCTGAAGAGGATCTCTTCAACATATAATAACCATCTCACAAAGTTGAAGAGAATAGATGATATTATATGTAAGAAGAGTGGAAAAGTTTATATAAACTGTATGAATTCTTCATATTAACATTAGCCAGATTTATGTGTTTTTACATGTATAAATATAAAAGAGGTTAATATAATACATTCTACTGAACTTGCAAATGTCCACTGGGTTGTATCACACTTTAAGAAAATTTAGATGGAAAAATTCAAGACATCGGGAGAAAGGGAGCAGTCATAAGGATTCATATGATTTTGGGTCCCAATCAGATACAATGCTCCAATTCCATTATTTTTAGCCTTCAGTCTAATCATAAGAAACTTCTGTTGTTCCAATGGTCCTGAGACACAAATCCTGGGTCACTGACTTTGAAACTGGAGAGATGGTGGTGGTGAGTGAATGAAAGAAGAGTGTCCCCATCCTATACTTGAAGTTCTGTCTTTAGTCACCTTGTTGCTAAGGTTTTAGCAATCAGAGAGGGTGTCTAATCCAATTTATTTCCCTTCCTTGAGTCAATGAGTTTATTACTTTGCTCTATTTAGAGCAAAAAGAGATGTTCTTCCCTAAAGCTATATAGATGAACCTAACCCTGAGGAGCCAGAAAACGGAATTCCTAAACAAAAAGAACTAACCAAGGATGCAGGGCAGTACCTCGTCCTGCTATGTGTGTGTGGCAGATGACTCTGAGAGAGGGAACATAAGACCCTCAGCCTCATCACACTGACATTTCTTATGCAGATACACAGAGCACAGCACAGGTATAGTTGGAAGTTTAATAGAAATGCTCTCTACCATTAGGGGGATTTTATAGATTGTCTGTGAGGTATAGATTCAAAATATTTAAAATATAATGTGAAAAGTACATTAAAGAAGTATATTAATTAATTCACACTAAGTTGTGAATAGATTCTAAATAATGTAGCAATCAGGATAGAAGAATTTCAGACAGATCACATTGTTTCATCGTGATGATAAACAGGGGTCTTACACAGATGAATGAGAGTCTTTTAGATTCTGTACTTGAAGCTTTCTCCATGACATATAAGGCTTTTACAAGTTTACTTTTCCTAAAACCCCATTATGTTCTTCCTCCACATTAAACCCTCCATGGAAACTTGCAGGAAGCCCCTGGTTTCTGAGTCCCACTGTGATTTCCACCTCAGAGGTACTCATTGGTGACAGTTCCACTGATTTTATGTAAGCTCAATCCCACTGTCACCACTGGAAACCCTCTGGGGTGGGGACTCCAGATGAGCTCCATTTACCCTCAAATTCA
This sequence comes from Marmota monax, assembly GCF_021218885.2. Lineage (NCBI taxonomy): Eukaryota > Metazoa > Chordata > Mammalia > Rodentia > Sciuridae > Marmota > Marmota monax. The sequence goes on along the minus strand of NW_026695198.1, from coordinate 9,338,668 downwards.
TAATGCCTCAAAAGAGAAAAACAAAGAATCCAAGTTTGTTCATTCTTTACAAAGCTATAAAAGGATATGGCAATGGTTCTCAACGGGGTGAGATTTTCCCCCTGGGGGCATGTGGCAGTATGTTCAAACATTTTTGGTTGTTACAACTCATTTATGGAGGTTGCTTCTGGCACTCAGTAGACGGCGGACAGGGATAATGCTCAACATTCTACCGTGCATAGCACAGCCCCCAACAATAAAGAATTATCCAGCTCTAAATGCCAACAGTGCCAAGGTTCAAAAATCCTGGGATATCAAAATAAATCATTGCCTAATAAATAATTCCATAATTAAACAGTGATAAAAGTAAATACAGAACAGGTAAGCAGACAGACATAGATCTTCAGTTGTATTTATTTTCATATGCAAAAAATTTTTTTAATTGTTAAAGTTATAAAGGAGGACTGAATTCTTAGAAGAATACAGTGAATAAGCTCAGTCATGTGATAGTTCATGGCAGGAATCAGAAAAAGGATGTAGCAAGTAGAACAGAAGTGGAATTGGGCTCAAAAGACCTTGCTTTTCTATCCTCAATGCTACCTACCAGGTGGATAGCCTTGCTGAGTAGAAGTTGGACAGATGACTCGAGATCCTTATGTCCTTGGTTAGAAAACTGGTGTCATAACCCCTCTCACTAGATTGAAGAGTGTTTCATGTACAAAAATGAGATGAAAACACCTTATAGAAACAGTTTGCAAACTACCAATGATTAGACACAGCAATTTCTCTCTCAAAGAAAAGCCTTCCAAACAGTGGGCCTTGAAACCCGGGTGTCTCCTAAGGGAGTGCCCTTTCAGAACAGCTGGTTTTCCAGGCTGGCAAAAGAAGAGGGTGGTAAAGATGGCCAGCAGTCAGACCACTGCTTCCTAAATCCACATACTAGCTCTGTGACAAGGAGAGTGACTTGTCTTCTCAAAATCTCAATTTTTTTCAACTGGATGAATTATAGTACCTACTTTGTGGTGGTATAAGCATTAAACGTGGTAATGTAAATCCTGAGTGTTTAATATATGTTTATTGTTCCTAGTAGGAGCATCAAAATTAATCATAGAGATGAGACACCTGTCTCCCAGGTCCCCAGCTATAGAATCCTTGCATGGCTTCCCCAAGATAGCTCCCAGTCTGAACCTCTTACCTCAGGCAGGAACACATAAGGAAAAGGGTGTCCATTCCTCTCCAGACCACAGGTGCTAGCACCATTTCAGCTCCCCTCCATGATTAACCTCTCTTGATAATGCCCTTATCCTTTCCCTAACTGTCCTCTCTGCCTATCTTTAATGTCAATCAAGATAACCAGCGCAATAAGGATAGGATTGGGTAGGAAGAAAGGGTGCTATCCCTGTGCAGAACACTCAGAGTCATGCAGGTAGTGAATCAGCTACCCTAATGTGGCTCCACGTCTCTCCTAACTATTAGCATTGAGACTAAATGCAATAGCCAACAATAATCATTACAATCTATATCGTACTTTGCTTATAAAACACCCTTCATGTGTTTATTTAACCCAAAATTCATCTTATTTTTTCCTTAAGCTTAGAGAAGAAATGATAAAATATCAAAGTTTAAATATATACACACACACAAACATACACAAAACTTTCTGAGAGCTACACATGTGGCTAGTGGTCTGACTCTAGATGTACAATCAAGAAAGAGAAAAGTTGAGAAAACTGCTTTTCGGAATTCTGTTCTGAAGTGTTATAAACCTTTGTTCCATAAAACAAAAATATGTGTAATACTTCTCCTCCAAAAAAAAATATTCACCAAGACATGCATTAGACAATTAAATGTACTTCACAATATCTGGTTTGGGGGAGGGCAGAGTGAGTTCCAAGTTCGGCCGTTAGTATTTTCTTCCTGGAGTCAGAAACACAAAAATATAATAAGGTTTCCATGTGTTTTCAGAGAACACTTTAAGTTTCCCTGCCAATCAGCTACAGAGTCAACACTGGACACTAAATCTCTTCATTTTTCCTCCTGTGCCTTGTACAAACACCCTATTTGTTACAACACCGGGACACGGAGGATCAGAGATGGTTTTTACAATTGACAGAGGGACTATCAAGTACATGAATTTATCCTTGGTTCAAATAAGCTGGCACAACTTTGAGGATGTTTCTCTAAACTGCTGGAGTCTTTTGAGATTAAGCATTTGACTGGAGATTTTGTGAGAAGAAACTGATACTTCCTGTTGCTCACTGAAGTAGAAAATCCTCAAAAACGAACTATTTTTCTCACTGTATTTCAGAACTTTTTCTTTCCCTTCAATGGTACTTTCTGGAACCCTGAAATGAAGAAGTAACTAAAAATGAAAAGGAACTAGAAATATTTATGAGATGCCTTAAAACTTCAAAATAAAAATTAATAAATAAATAAAGCCATTTCCTTCCTAGCTAATCTTAAGACTGCCTGGAGCTTATATGGAGCATGTTAGGTTAATAATACTAGAATATCCACCAAAACCTATGACCCTGTTTAATTCAAAGTATCAGCGGAATCAGAGGTTTCAAGAGAGCTCTTTTTTGTGTTTGAATCAATTTATCCAAGTCACATGTAGCATGTGCAGAACCAGCTGACAGGTGGACTAAGACAATGCCCCAGCACTGACCTCCTCTCAATGCCCTAGTGTGAATGGGCCAGACCTCTGACTCTCCAGGCTGTGTCTTCATTTGCCCTTCCCACACACCAAGGCTCAGCCACGCAAGACTATCCCCCATTCCCTAAAAACCAAGCACAAATGTCTGATTCCCCTTCAATTAACACTAGCATAACAGATTAATCCCCATATATCATAAACATTTACTAAGTGAACAAAACATATTCTGTGAAGCTATTCATTCCACAAATACTTATCCAACATCATCTACTACCTGATAGTCACTGTTCTAGGACTTGGCTATGACCAAAATACACACACACACACACACATATACATATATATATATGTGTGTGTGTGTGTGTATATATATATATAATCTTCTAGTGTTTCACTTTTTAGTGGAGGTCAGACAATAAACAAATTTTAAAATATCAGATGAGTGACATGTTATAAAGCAAATAAACAAGGCTGATGTGATCAAGAGCCACTGGGTGCTCCCTTTGGGTGATGAAGCAAAGACCACTCTGAAGCAGCATCATGGACAAGGCAGAGGGGTGTGAAAACAATTCAGGGAAGTAGACAGGGGACAGATTAGACAGGGGGAAAGCTGATGAGACTAATGCCAAGGAAAGATCCCTCTCCCTGCTCTTTGAATCCTGGACACAGCAGGTGAACCAAAGAAGCTGGACAGCTATTGTGGGAGACTCGAAGCAGAGGGAAGGAAAATATGGCAACTTGGCCAAGATGGAGAAAATAGTAACAAGATGGAGAAAACAGATAAAATCAAGATCAGCTTCAGTAATAGTCCACAGTTTCCTTAGGGATTGGATTTTGGAGGCAAGAGAATGAAACAATCTACAAAAATCTACAGGGTTCTGGCTTGGATAACTAAGGGTATGTTGAGAGAGGGAAAAGTAGGCTGAGTTGGGGAATAAAGAGTTCTGCTTGAGCTTCACCTAATTTTTTTCACCTGATATGCACAACTTGTGAGATAGAGCAAGAATAATTGAGCTTTATTTTGCAACAGGGAAAACTTAGAGAAAATGATGACCTTTGAGAAACTAAACATCTTTCAAGTCTTTTGACTTCAACTCTAAAATTTATTACCCTAATTTAAAATAATCATAGCCAATGGCAGGGAAAAAAAAACAGAAAACGTAAAATTCAAAAACAAGTGTTAGTTTTACCTGACAGCATTTGTTAAAATGCACTTCTATTTTTTTCTAATATTCAAAGGTAATTATTCTCATAGTAAGAGAACATAGTGTGTTCAGTTATAGCCATTTTATTTGGACTCAAATGATCCAAAAGTTGAACTGGAATGAATTTAGTAACTTAGATTAATATTTTATTATAATATTTTTGGACACAAGATAGCATAGTTGATTAATGTGTATTAATATGTGTAGGATAACAAGTCATACCTCCAAGAAGACCTCTAACCATATAATCATGGAAAAAGAAAAGTCTGAAACTCAGTATGATAGCACAGATATACCACTAAGACCAAGAGCCTCACATTGCCAGAGCGTCAGCAAACAGGGTAGCTGGTCCTGCTCAGAATCTAAATATAATGCAAAAAAGTAGATTTTCACCCATTTTAACTTAGGATACAGGAAATATTCAACAAACACTTCTTGGAAGCACTGGATTTCCCCTAATAATAATTTCCCCAAAGAGATCTTACTGGTAATTACAAGAAGCTATTGGCTACAAATAGTTCATCATAACAAGTGGGGGTAAAACCTCTTGGTACATATCCTCATAATGGTGGACGTTATGATATTCTGAACTTATAAGAGACAAGCCTTTGATCATTACAGAATCAACCATTTATTTCTAAAAAAATGGTATTTCTGATTGACTTTCAGATTAAGGCATCATCTCAAATTATTCAGTCTATATTAAAAAGACCCAAAACCATGACTTTTGCTTTAGCTCTGATACAGAACTACCAAACATTAAGTAGTACAAAAGGTCAATATTATAGAAAAAAAAAATCTACTGATACCAAGCTTCAAAGCCAAACTTAATGTTGGTTGAAATAAATGAAGGAAAGACAAACAGTGAATTTCCAAAAATATTTTCCTTTTTAAAAAATTAATTAAGAGGCAGAAGACGAGCAGCGGCCTGCTGAGAGGAAGAGCCGCCCCCTCCCCCTGCGCCGGCAAGGTAGAGGGAACTGTGACCACCCACAGAGCAGGCCCAGCGGCCTGCTGAGGGGCAGAGCCGCCCCCCACCCCCCGCGCCTGCCAGGTAGGCGGAACTGTGACCACCGACAGAAAAGGCCCAGTGGCCCGCAGCGGGACAGAGCTTCCAATCACTCCTGCAAGGTAGGCGGGCCTGCGACCCACCGGCAGAAGAGGAGCAGCGGCCTGCTGAGAGGCAGAGCCGCCCCCTCCCCCTGCGCCTGCAAGGTAGACGGAACTGTGACCACCATCAGAACAGGCCAGACCTGCAACCGACAGACAGAACAGGCCCAGTGGCCTGAGGAAGGGTAGAGCCCCCCCCCCGCGCCTGCAAGATAGGCGGACCTGCGACCCACAGGCAGAACAGCCCCAGAGGTCTGCAGAGGGGCAGTGCCGCTGCCTGTGCCTGCAAAGTAGGCAGAACTGCGGCCACCGACAGAACAAGCCTAGCGGCCCGCAGAGGGACAGAGCCGCCGCCCGCGCCTGCAAGGTAGGCAGACCTGCTACCGACCGGCAGAACAGGCCCAGCGGCCTGCCGGCGTGGTAGGCACATTGCCCCAATTGGAGGAGGGGCAGAGCCGCCGCCCGCGCCTGTGAGGGAGACTTTGCAACTATACAAGACCAATATAAATATATAGGGGGAAAATTCAATAGCACAACAGTTTCACCAAGTAGAAAGGAACACGAACAGTATGAAGAGACAAGGAAAGAAAGGACCACAAGCAATTCAGTTCAACTCAATGTTAGAAGAGGTAATAGCTGCAGCAGATGGAATGTCAGATAAAGAATTCAGGATATACATGCTTCAGATGATCTGGAGTATCAAGGAAGACATCAGACAGCAAAATCAGACAATGAAAGATCACTTCAATAATGAATTACATAAACAAATCCAAGAAGCAAAAGATCAACTATACAGGGAGATAGAGGTTATAAAAAACAAACAAACAGAAATCCTAGAAATGCAGGAAGCAATAAACCAACTTAAAAACTCAATTGAGAATACTACCAGCAGAGTAGACCACTTAGAAGATAGAACATCAGACAATGAAGATAAAGTATTTCAACTTGAAAAGAACATAGACAGCTCAGCAAGACTGTTAAGAAACCATGAGCAGAACATCCAAGAAATATGGGATAACATCAAGAGACCAAATTTAAGAGTCATTGGGATACAGGAAGGGACAGAGTTTCAAACCAAAGGAATGAGCAATCTATTCAATTAAATAATACGAGAAAACTTCCCAGACTTGAAGAATGAGACAGAATCCCAAATCCTAGAAGCATACAGGACGCCGAATGTGCAAAATCATAAGAGACCCACACCTAGACACATTATAATGAAGATGCCCAACATACAGAATAAGGAGAGAATTTTAAAAGCTACAAGAGAAAGGAAGCAGATTACATTTAGGGGTAAGCCAATCAGGATAACAGCTGATCTTTCCACACAGACTCTGAAAGCTAGAAGATCCTGGAATAACATATTTCAAACACTGAAAGAAAATGGGTTCCAACCAAGAATTGTGTATCCAGCGAAATTAAGCTTCAGGATGGAGAATGAAATTAAAACCTTCCACGATAAACAAAAGTTTAAAGAATTCGCAGCTAGAAAACCATCTCTTCAAAACATCCTCGCCAAAGCATTACAGGAAGAGGAAATGGAAAATAACAATGAAAACCAACAGTGGGAGGTAGGACAGTAAAGGGGGGAAAAATAATCAAAGAGGAAAACAAACCATGTTTAGTAACATAAATAAACAAATATGGCTGGAACAACCCATATCTCAATAATAACCCTAAATGTTAATGGCTTAAACTCACCAATCAAGAGACAAAGGCTAGTAGAATGGATCACAAAACAAGACCCAACAATATGCTGCCTACAGGAGACGCATTTGATAGGAAAAGACATACATAGGCTGAAGGTGAAAGGTTGGGAAAAATCATATCACTCATATGGACTTCGGAAACAAGCAGGAGTGTCCATACTCATATCAAATAAAATAGATTTCAAGCCAAAGTTAATCAAAAGAGATAAAGAGGGACACTACATACTGCTTAAGGGAACCATACACCAACAAGACATAACAATCATAAATATATATGCCCCAAACAATGGTGCAGCTATGTTCATCAAACAAACTCTTCTCAAGTTCAAGAGTCTAATAGACCACCATACAATAATCATGGGAGACTTCAACACACCTCTCTCACCACTGGACAGATCTTCCAAACAAAAGTTGAATAAGGAAACTACAGAACTCAATAACACAATTAATAACCTAGACTTAATTGACATATATAGAATATACTACCCAACATCAAGCAGTTACACTTTTTTCTCAGCAGCACATGGATCCTTCTCAAAAATAGATCATATATTATGTCACAGGGCAACTCTTAGACAATATAAAGGAGTAGAGATAATACCATGCATCCTATCTGATCATAATGGAATGGAACTGAAAATCAACGATAAAAGAAGGAAGGAAAAAGAATACATCACTTGGAGAATGAACAATAGGTTACTGAATGATCAATGGGTTATAGAAGACATCAAGGAGGAAATTAAAAAATTCTTAGAGATTAATGAAAACACAGACACAACATATCGGAATCTATGGGACACATTGAAAGCAGTTCTAAGAGGAAAATTCATTGCGTGGAGTTCATTCCTTAAAAAAAGAAAAAACCAACAAATAAATGATCTCATACTTCATCTCAAAATCCTAGAAAAAGAAGAGCAAAACAACAGCAAAAGAAGTAGAAGGCAAGAAATAATTAAAATCAGAGCTGAAATCAATGAAATCGAAACAAAAGAAACAATTGAAAAAATTGACAAAACTAAAAGTTGGTTCTTTGAAAAAATAAACAAAATCGACAGACCCTTAGCCATGCTAGCAAAGAGAAGAAGAGAGAGAACTCAAATTACTAGCATACGGGATGAAAAAGGCAATATCACAACAGACACTTCAGAAATACAGAAGATAATCAAAAATTATTTTGAATCCTTATACTCCAATAAATTAGAAGATAGTGAAGGCATCAATAAATTTCTTAAGTCATATGATCTGCCCAGATTGAGTCAGGAGGATATAGACAACCTAAACAGACCAATATCAATTGAGGAAATAGAAGAAACCATCAAAAGACTACCAACTAAGAAAAGCCCAGGACCGGATGGGTATACAGCAGAATTTTACAAAACCTTTAAAGAGGAACTAATACCAATACTTTTCAAGCTACTTCGGGAAATAGAAAAAGAGGGAGAACTTCCAAATTCATTCTATGAGGCCAACATCACCCTGATACCTAAACCAGACAAAGAAACTTCAAAGAAAGAAAACTACAGACCAATATCTCTAATGAACCTAGATGCAAAAATCCTCAATAAAATTCTGGCGAATCGGATACAAAAACATATCAAAAAAATTGTGCACCATGATCAAGTAGGATTCATCCCTGGGATGCAAGGCTGGTTCAATATACGGAAATCAATAAATGTTATTCACCACATCAATAGACTTAAAAATAAGAACCATATGATCATCTCGATAGATGCGGAAAAAGCATTCGACAAAGTACAGCATCCCTTTATGTTCAAAACTCTAGAAAAACTAGGGATAACAGGAACATACCTCAATATTGTAAAAGCAATCTATGCTAAGCCTCAGGCTAGCATCATTCTGAATGGAGAAAAATTGAAGTTATTCCCTGTAAAATCTGGAACAAGACAGGGATGCCCTCTCTCACCACTTCTGTTCAATATAGTTCTCGAAACACTGTCCAGAGCAATTAGACAGACAAAAGAAATTAAAGGCATCAAAATAGGAAAAGAAGAACTTAAATTATCACTATTTGCAGGTGATATGATTCTATACCTAGCAGACCCAAAAGGGTCTACAAAGAAACTATTAGAGCTAATAAATGAATTCAGCAAAGTGGCAGGATATAAAATCAACACGCATAAATCAAAGGCATTCCTGTATATCAGCGACAAATCCTCTGAAATGGAAATGAGGACAACTACTCCATTCACAATATCTTCAAAAAAAATTAAATACTTGGGAATCAACCTAACAAAAGAGGTGAAAGACTTATACAATGAAAACTACAGAACCCTAAGGAGAGAAATAGAAGAAGATCTTAGAAGATGGAAAAATATACCCTGTTCATGGATAGGCAGAACTAACATCATCAAAATGGCGATATTACCAAAAGTTCTCTACAGGTTTAATGCAATGCCAATCAGAATCCCAACGGCATTTCTTGTAGAAATAGAGAAAGCAATCATGAAATTCATATGGAAAAATAAAAGACCCAGAATACCAAAAACAATGCTAAGCAGGAAGTGTGAATCAGGCGGTATAGTGATACCAGACTTCAAACTATACTACAGAGCAATAGTAACAAAAACAGCATGGTACTGGTACCAAAACAGGAGGGTGGACCAATGGTACAGAATAGAGGACACAGAAACCAATCCACAAAACTACAACTACCTTATATTTGATAAAGGGGCTAAAAGCATGCAATGGAGGAAGGATAGCATCTTCAACAAATGGTGCTGGGAAAACTGGAAATCCATATGCAACAAAATGAAACTGAATCCCTTTCTCTTGCCATGCACAAAAGTGAATTCAAAATGGATCAAGGAGCTTGATATCAAATCAGAGACGCGCCGTCTGATAGAAGAAAAAGTTGGCTACAATCTACAGTCGGTGGGGTCGGGCTCCAAATTCCTCAATAGGACACCCATAGCACAAAAGTTAATAACTAGAATCAACAAATGGGACTTACTCAAACTAAAAAGTTTTTTTCTCAGCTAAAGAAACAATAAGAGAGGTAAATAGAGAGCCTACATCCTGGGAACAAATCTTTACTCCTCACACTTCAGATAGAGCCCTAATATCCAGAGTATACAAAGAACTCCAAAAATTAGACAATAAGAGAACAAACAACCCAATCAACAAATGGGCCAAGGACCTGAACAGACACTTCTCAGAGGAGGACATACAATCAATCAACAAGTACATGAAAAAATGCTCACCATCTCTAGCTGTCAGAGAAATGCAAATCAAAACCACCCTAAGATACCATCTCACTCCAGTTAGATTGGCAGCCATTATGAAGTCAAACAACAACAAGTGCTGGTGAGGATGTGGGGAAAAGGGTACACTTGTACATTGCTGGTGGGACTGCAAATTGGTGCAGCCAATTTGGAAAGCAGTATGGAGATTTCTTGGAAAGCTGGGAATGGAGCCACCATTTGACCCAGCTATTCCCCTTCTCGGTCTATTCCCTAAAGACCTAAGAAGAGCATGCTACAGGGACACTGCTACATCGATGTTCATAGCAGCACAATTCACAATAGCAAGACTGTGGAACCAACCTAGATGCCCTTCAATAGATGAATGGATAAAAAAAATGTGGCATTTATACACAATGGAGTATTACTCTGCATTAAAAAATGACAAAATCATAGAATTTACAGGGAAATGGATGGCATTAGAGCAGATTATGCTAAGTGAAGCTAGCCGATCCCTAAAAAACAAATGCCAAATGTCTTCTTTGATATAAGGAGAGTAACTAAGAACAGAGTAGGGTCGAAGAGCATGAGAAGAAGATTAACATTAAACAGGGATGAGAGGTGGGAGGGAAAGGGAGAGAGAAGGGAAAATGCATGGAAATGGAAGGAGACCCTCAGAGTTATACAAAAGTACATACAAGAGGAAGTGAGGGGAAAGGGAAAAATAATACAAGGGGGACAAATGAATGTCAGTAGATGGGGCAGATAGAGAAGAGGGGAGGGGAGGGGAGGGGAGGGGAGGGGATGGGGGATAGTAGAGGATAGGAAAGGCAGCAGAACACAACAGACACTAGTATGGCAATATGTAAATCAATGGATGTGTAACTGATGTGATTCTGCAATCTGTACATGGGGTAAAAATGGGAGCTCATAACCCACTTGAATCAAAGTGTGAAATATGATATATCAAGAACTATGTAATGTTTTGAACAGCCAACAATAAAAAATTTTAAAAAAATGAATTAAGAAGGAAACATAGAGTCTTTATCACATAAAATATTCAGCATTTGCTTTAATTTCCTAAATGAAAATAAACAACTTTAGAAATGGCCTCAATAGAAAGTAGAGTTCATTTGCTGATCTTCCCCTGCTGATTTACAACAGCAAATATTAGTTGTTTCACAAGAGAACAGTACCATTAAAACACTCACTCCTGGTTTCTTAGAAACTTAAAATTCCTGGATTACTTTAAGAAATTTCAGCCAAGTAGTTAAATACAAGTACTAAAAATAGCTGACTGGAACAGACACATGGTGATACTTACAATGTCTGAATTAACATACTAAAACTCAACACTGAGGTTATAATACCTCTCAGGTTACCCAACCTTTCTGCTCAGAACCTGAGAGAAAGGAAGAAATCAATTTAGTTCCTTCCATAAATCTTTCAGAAGACAGATGCAGAATGAGAGATAAAGAGGTAATTTCACTGGTTTAAGAGAATTAAAATTACTACTCTAAAGGAAAACCGAAACAGAATATGGCTTATAATCAGGTTAATGGTGGAATGAACTCTTTGAAGACAAGAACTGTATCTCAGTCGTGTGGGTATGTTCAAACATCTCGCAGAACCCTTCTGCATAGTGGGTGTGTTAGCTTCATTTGATGGAATTTCTGAATATGAGTACATTTATATGCACTTTTATGCATCTGTGCTATTGTTTATTTTAGCATCAAAGCCCAAAGAAAGAATTATTCCTCTCTTCCTTACACCCTGACACTCTGAAATGTAAACAAAAATCGTCTTGGTTCTGACTTGTCCTAAAATATAAAGTTAATTTGACTAGCATGGCCCATGCAATATAATAAAAGGAAAATATTGATTAAGAAGGCTATGTAGAAGACACAAAAAATTACCGAATTGTGCCACAGAGCAAATGAATACAGATGAATAAAACTTCACATTGCATAGTAATAAATTTCCAGTGCAATTATGAAATACTGAGAAAAGAAATAATGACTGGAGCTTGTGATACAGAAGATGGTAGTGATCAACACAGAATTCTTCCTACGCACCTGAGAAGGAATGAGAGAAATGGTGATGAAAGAAAGTCTATTATAAATTGCATCTACCTAAACAAGGTCAAGCAACTTGTGTCTGATAAATTCCAGTCTATTTAAAGACCAAACTCAAGGAAACTTTCCAGCTTTGTAAATAGGCATTTTCCTTCTCATTGGACAAAAAAAAATTTTTTTACCTATGTAGCAATACAATATTTCTTGGCCATCCCCATGCACCACTGATAAATGAAACAGGTAACATGCATTTCACATTCCTCTCGCCATTTCCCAGCTTTGCCCTGACTCACACTTCTCTGTTCTCTGAGGTGCCCTCTGTCCACAAAGGTTTCCCAGTTCCTCTAGGGAACATATTCATCTTTCTCATTGGAAACCCACTACTACTAAGGCTTGAGCAGGTAGTTGGGCTTTTACCAGCTCTCTAATTTGTTTGCTACTCAATCTTGTTCTCCACCCAGATTGAAACAGACCAATGTTCACTCTAATTTTGTATCATTGCAATAACTAAGGCTGGATCTATATTGAGTCAATCCCTTTCACTCAGATGTACCATCATAACCCAATCACTCGCCCACCTAGCTGTTTCTAGGTTAAAAGTGGTTCCTTGGGATCTAGTGTTGATCACCTCTTGTGGAACTCTCCACTGGCCTAGACAGCTCAAAAGAACAGGTTAGCATATTAGTTGGTCATTTTCTAAGTCATGTAAATTATAAACCCTTCTATATTGTTAGCTATGATTAGATTCATACAAACATAAAAGTGTTTTTCCTAGCATATAATTGTTATTTATATAAATGAGCCAAAGATGGCTTGGGTATATTGGCCCCCTACATTGTTTATTTCTTCATGCAGGCTGAGACCCATTAGAGCAAAAGTTCATGAACACCAAACTCAAGTTTTTACATATCTAATAATTTTTTTAAATATCCCAGATTTTTGTTATAATAAAATAAAAATCCCGAAAGTAAATCTTTAGCTACTTGGAGGCTGCCTGCTCTGCATGCCCCACAAAACCTCACCCTGATGCTACTCAAGTTGGAAGATATGGCTACTGTTATGAGGCCCCAACTATCACCACAGCCCTACGGAACTCCCCCCACACACACACTCCCTGCTGAGACTCCACCCAGACTCCTGGGAGCTTTGTTGCCTCCTTTCCTCACAAGGCAGGGAAGCCTCTAGAAGGACCCCGCTGGGAGGAACTTCCCCCACACCAAATTTTTCAAAGCATTACCCAATTAAATTTGTGTGTGCTACTGTCTCTGCCCTATGGTCATATCTTTTCCCTAGATCAGCTCCCAAACACCTCAAGCCTCTACAATAATACACAATATTTATTTCATAGGATGTTAATAGATTTTAGCTGAAAAAAAATATGGTCCCATGGTGAATTTAGTTTTGGAAATACTGTTAAACAGATTTCTTTACCAGAGGGCATCTCAGAGCCTTTACTATATTTATAATGCACTCTAACTCTCCGAGAAAAGAATGAAAAGCTCAGTGTTTCACATACTCATTTCACCATGGAAACATTTAGTGGAGAGAATCTTGGGAAGGTAGATGCACAGCCAGGTTATCACATCAGAGGAAGTGGCCCCTGGGCATGGGTGGGTGGGCATTAGAGGGAAAAATAATAGATTCTCCCTGTATGTCTCGCATAAATATTGGTTTATAAATACCATTCTGCGCTAAAAGAAACTAGGGCTTCTGGAAAAGATAGTTGATTCCAGAGCTGGGGAAAGAAATAACTAGATGAGCCTAAAATGTCTTTTTATGTGAAAAAGTAAAGAAGCCTTCATAGAATGGATAGTGAGAGGTCAAAATTATATTGGAGCTTAAAGTGCCAAATTAAGGAAGATTTCAACATCAAAAGATGATGATAAAAATAGATTAAACCTGTAAAATAAAATAAAAATCTATAAGTAGATGCTGGTAGAATCATCCCTTGGTACACAGGGGATTGATTGCATCCATGAACATTCAAGTCCCTTATATAAAATGGCATGGAATATATAAAAAAAAAATGGCATGGTATTTACATCTAACCTATTTACATCCTCCCATACAGCTTTAACTATCTCTAACTTACTTATAATAACTACTACAATATAAATGCTACATTAAAAAATTGTCATACTATATTGCTTACAGCATAAGTAAAGAAAAATGTATATGTACAAAGACACAATTTTTTTAAAAAAAATATTCTCCATTGGGGCTGGGGATGTGGCTCAAGCTGTAGTGCGCTCGCCTGGCATGCGTGCAGCCTGGGTTGGATCCTCAGCACCACATACAAACAAAGATGTTGTGTCTGCTGAAAAACTAAAAAATAAATATTAAAAAAAAATTCTCTCTCTCAGTGTCTCTCTTTCTCTTTCTCTCTCTCTCTCTCTCTCTCTCTCTCTCTCTATCTCTCTCTCTTTTTAAAAAAAATATTCTCCATCTATGGTTGGTTGAATCCATAGAAACTACAGAACCTACATTTTTGTATGTGTGTGCGTGCACAAAAAAAGAGAGATTTAAGACCAAAAGATTGGAAAGCTCTATCTATTAGTAGCCTGATAATAAAAGGAGAAAAAAAACCACAGGATCAGAAAATTATCATTTGGGAACCATCATAGTAATAACTGATTCAGGCAAGAATTATCAATGGATGCTAAACTTGGTAAACAGTTTATGATGAATAAGACACACACATGCTAAAGTACAATTAGAATTCATCAATAACGTCTCCCAAATGATGAAAACACACACATACAGAAATTGTAACACAGAATAATAAACTAAATGGGGCATAAATTTAACAACTGGGTGAAATCAGGTAATGTTTTTCTATTCTTTAATTTTTTATATAAACTTAAAATCACTTCAAGATAAAAAAAATGAAGTGCTGAAAAATGTCCCTTCTTTCAAAACATTTTGGTGTTTCATTACAGTTCTAGTTGCTCAATTCATTTGTTGAATCAGTTAATCAGTGTCTCACCCACTTTGATCTTTTCAGAAGCCTTTATCATTGAGCAGAGGAATCCCTCCCTTAGTTCTAGGAACTCAGTGCTCCTTCCTCCAACACCCTCTGATCCTCAAGAAGTTCTTCCATCTAGTTGGAGAGTCACTATATTAATAGTGATGTGGCTGTATATCTTGCTATGGTGGAATAGGATTTGTCCCTCCAAAAGTAATGTTGAAATTTGATTGTCATTGTGACAATGTTGGGAGGCAGAGCCTTTTAAGAGGTGACCCTGTCATTAGGGAGGATTAATGCAGTTCTCACAGGACTGGATTAGTTATTGTGAGAGTAAGTTATTTCAAAGCAAGACCATCCTGTGTTTTGTCTTGTTCTAGGTGCTCACTTGTCCTTCCACTTTTTGTCACCATGTATAGCATGAAACCTTTATAAGATGCAGCAACCAGGATTTCTCCAGAATTACAAGCTAAATACACTTCCTTCCTCAGGTAGGTATGTTGTTATAGAAAAAAAAACATAAAACACCCTTCAACACCCTCCTCAAAGGCTCCAGAGAAAGTACAATGTACACCAGTAACTGCAGGATAACTTAATTCATAAGTAAGTTTTTTTTTTGTATGACCTTCCCAGGAATACACAAGAATAAAGGTTGTAATTTTATTAAAACTTTGAAGTTTACATGGGTTTTTGCATCCCCTTCTTAATAGGTCATTCCTTGTTCTCTTTTGAAATCTTTCAATATATATTATCTCCTCCCATGCCCCAGAGCATCTGGCACAATGGCAGGTGTATATTAGGTGCTAAGAAATATTTGACTGACTGCAATGTACTCACTTGTTCCTGTACTAAAGGGAATAAGCTTCATTGTATTATGTGTGTGCTAAAAAACTATTTAACTAATATTTCAGTGAAATTAACATTTTCTCATTTTCTTTCATTAGACAACCAAAGATACAATAAGAAAAATTATAGATAAGATTATGAAACACTTAAAATTGAAAAATATTTTGTCAGATTCTATCAGTGGTATCCACATTTTTAAGCCTCAAACATTTTAAAGTAACACATCATGTACTATAAAGAAATCAGTGGCAGACATCATATTTAAAGCTAGAAAGGAGAGATGTTCTATAATTCAAAATATCTTACACCCTATAATCTAATGCTTCCATTTTAAAATATTAAGGCCACCAAGAGTAATTATCATCTTTTTTTTTTTTTTGGTACAGGAATTGAGCCCAGGGACACCCAAAAACTGAAACACTGAGCCACATCCCCAGTCTGATGCTGACTTTGAACTTGTGATCTTTCTGCCTCAGCCTCCCAAGCCACTGGGATTATAGGTATGCTCTGCCCACACTCAGTGACATCTCTTTTTGAAAGTAAACTTAAGGTCAATAACAGTGTTTAAGATCTCAGTCTCTAGATTCAATTCCATTGTGTAATAAATAAGACAATTTACTAAGTGACCTCAGTAAAATTATTTAATTTTATTAGGCCTTAGTTTTCTTAGCTATCAAAAGGGGACATTAATGATACCTAAATCAAAGAGTTGTTGTCAGGCAAAAATACAGAAGTATTTATAAGTCAGTGGACACATGATAAGCACTGAACAAAAACTTATAATTATGGCCTTGATTAAGTAAAAATGGAAGAATAAATAGAATCCAAAAGTGCATGATTCAATTTCATTAAAAAGGAAAAAAACATTTACTTTTATATAAAATATGATTATAAATGTATACTTGTGTTTATGAATTTCAATGTATATTTACATGTTATATACACATCATATATATATTGGAAAGAGTGAAAGTGCATGTGCATATGAGATTCATTAAAAAAAAAAAAGATTTTAAGACCATAAACTACCAGAGTAGTCTCTTAAAATCAATGAATAACAACATACTTTTATTCTTGCATTTTACTATATTCTTCAAATTTTCTGCCCTGACAAATGGATACCTTTGCAATATCATTCTTTAAAAAAGCCATTTAAACAAACTTATACAAAAACAAAACATTTAAACATTTTAAAGTGTTATGTTCAAACTTTGTTCCCATTATTTCCAGCAATTAATAAAATATGTTATCTTTCTCATTGCTTTACATGGCCTGCTGGCTTTTCATTATAGAATAACTACAACGCATTCAACAAAAAACAAGATTACCCTCTGCAAGCTCCACTCGGGTTGTCCGCCAGTCCCATCATGTCCTATTCTTATTTTATATATCTCTCCAATCCTTCTTATTTCAACCTGAATGAAATAAAGGGAAAAAACAAATTGTACAGTTTTTAAAATTAAGCATGCTGTTTATTTTCTTTTCTTCATACTGAACTTTTCTACATTCTTTGTTTTTTGTATTGCTAATGGTTGAAAAGCTCTCAGGAACCCTTTCAGGGTATAGAGAAGTCCTCTCAAGCTATCAGTGAACTTCACAGACATAGAATACGAGACAGAAATATCCTGAAACTTGACTAAAAATATGCAGGAAAGAGTCAGATGAAAGAATAGGATAAAAAAACATGCATATGCTCCGTTCTCTGACTACCACACATTTCTCACTGGAAGCCAACACTTTCTGAATTCCAATGACAGAAAGATAGGCTCTTATTTTAAGATGGGAAAAAAAATCAATTTTCACACACACTCACACACAAAAGCTAAATATACAGCAATTTCTACAATAAAGTCTCCGTGAGTCTAGAACCTCCTTCCACTCTGAAAATCCTCTCTTTTTTGCCTCCTAGGATAAGATATAGATGTTGTAAGTTCAAGGAAGATAAACAAACCTGCCCACAGGTTAGGTGAACTAAAGTTAGTTTTGGACATGACCCCAGAGTATTTGTTAATCCAGATAGAATGGAGAAATAGACATAAAATTACCTCAAGCTCAACTGAAATGCTGGTTGTTACACACTAAGTACTACATGGTGTTCTATATCTCTGGTCCTTCCTCTATCGAAAGGACATAATGCTATTGCACAAAATTTTCATTTCAACTCATGAGGATTTTTTAAAACAATACTCAAGGCGTTGTGCAAGGCCACAGGTATTCAAAGATTAAAAAATAACAGCAGAGTTTCTAACTTGGAGAAATACAGAACCTAGAGAAAGAGATTTATAAGCAGACATTTTCAGTATAAGAAAATACATCCAGGATACTAAACCATGAGGATTAAAACCTATATTTTATCACCTTATTATTTAATGACTGAATTGATAATAACCGTCATCCTTATTTCTACTACAAGTAACCATCTGATGCTACAGACTGGAGACAAATAGGCAGGTACTCCTCACAGGTTTTATTTGACTTACATCATTGCATACCTATGGTCTAGATCCCAACACAGTTGGAACAGTCAGGGGCTCCAAAAAATATCAAAACTCCCACTTCATACCCACGTTCTCTGCTTTGAGATTATTTTTTATTTTTATTTTTTAAGTGCTCACCACCACATCCTCCTCACCCCAACCCCAAACTATATAGCAAATAAAACAGATCTGAGCCTGTGTCAGCAGCATTTTAGGAAAAATCATGCTGGTGTTGACTGGAAGGAAGGAAAAGAGAGATGCTAATCCTTCACGGCCCATTTCAATCCCCTCCTACTTTCTTATTCCCAGAGTTGATCATAACAACAGAACTCAAAGGCTGGCTCTTCCCACCAGAAGAAGCAGGAAGTGAGCCCTCATTTGAGACCTGGTTTATCTCTGAAAGGTAAGCCAACCTTTAGATCTCCTTCTGTTGTCTCAAGAATCTCTTAGAACTTGAGTCTAGACTTCCCCGTTCTCCACATTCTAAGTGAATACAATACAGAGGTGTCTGAGCCATCCGGTAGCAAATGAGTAACTTCATGCAAGTCAGACTGAACTACGCAGCAGTGAGACTTGCTAGCTAGGTTGCTGGACAGGCCTGCTTTCTTCCAACTGCATGCAGCCTTGGGAAGAGGAAAGCTCTTCCAAGAGTCTCCCTTAACACATGAAGAAATCCAAAGACATTCAGTCATTTGTCTGGAGACACACAGCTGGAAACACAGTAAGTTCCAAAAGTAAAAGTGGAACTCAAGCCTGTTTGGTCAGAGATACCACCTGTCCTCAAAAATGGTTTTATGCTCCCTTTGATAGAAAGGAAGAAAAAGAGAATGAGAGAGAAATTCAGAGGTGAAAAATGATACCAATTTAAAGGAAATCAAAGCCCACAGAAGAGAAAGAGACAGTAGGAGTAAGCTAACTAATCCTAATTTAGGGTTGTCAGACTATCAAGAGTCCCCAGCATCAATGTCTAGTAACCCCTAACCCAGTGCTTCTCAAACTTTAATATGCACACAAAATTACCAAAAGGGTCTTGCTAAAATGCAGGTTCCATCCCACTGGACTTGGGGGTCAGATTCTGCAGTCTAACCAGCTCCCAGATAATGCTGGCCTGGAGTCCATATAACTCTTCAGTGGACTCCTGATCACCAATGAGATGACAGCTTGGTGCTGGATGAGCCTCTGCTCTCACTTCATGGTTAATGAGAAAGTCTAGGAGGGAATATATCCCAATGCCTCTGACCAGGAAAGGAAGAATTCTTGACAACTGAAATGATACTTTTCATCCGTTGGGTATTTCCCATCTACCAGGCATGTGAAGAGCACATACATTCCCAAATATTCTTTAAATCTTCCAGAAAGCTTTTTGAGTGAGTATCATTACCCTCTTCTTCAACTAAAACAGAAACTCGGGATTCATAGGACAGGCAATCAATTCAAGGTTAGGGAACAAGTGAGAGGCTGATTTCAATTTGAATTTGGCAGCCACAACTACGAAGCCTCCATTCTTAACCAATTGACTACATTTCCTATACATCAATAAATTCTTTTTAAAGTTTATACATTTTCACTTTTTGTTATCAGACTTCCCCGGAATTTAGAAAGGATGGATCTTATTGCATTCATTCTACCCATAAAGACGATGCTGGCCTGGAGAAATTAAGTGAGGTATTCAAGATCCCACACAGCTAACATATGGGAAGCCAGGACTCCAACCCAGCTCATCTGATCCATATTCTGGTGTTGTAATGAGATTTCTCAAGCTTGACTGCACTTTAAAATCACCTGGGGAGCTTTTAAAAATCTCCATGCCCGGGCTGTACCCCAGAAAAAATAAACTAGAATCTCTGGAGGCAGAACCAGTCATCAGTCGGTTTTAAAACTCCCCAGGTGATTCCAATGTGCAATCATGAGCATCAATACCATTCTAAGATTCAATGCTGGGCAAATTTTTCCAGAAAAACACAGAAAGGATGTATCAGACCATAAATACATACACCACAAGGTATATTATGGGGGAAAAAAAAGAGGCTTCTGTGGGATGGGCTTAGGATCTAATCATAATATATGCATGCTGAGTTCTAAACAATCATCTTCAAATAATCTTTGGAAATCCATTGCATATAAGGTGCCTTGAGCCAAAGTGCTCCTTCATGACTGCAGACAACTACTTTTCTTCTAACTTAATGACGGAGAAAGTAAAATGGACAAGTTTGGGTCTGAAGATTTAGAAACCATTTGGATATTAGTTAAAAGCCAGGTACTGCAGCCCGCAAGAGCCTTGTCTAGTGGCTCTGGTTGTCCTTTCTGGTTCTCTATTATTTTCTAGCCAGCCTCAAGATGCAAAAGGAGAACTCTCCAGAGAGGATGACTGCTGTTTAACAATGCACCAAAGAACTAGATAGCTTGCACCCTGCAGGGTGTGGGGTGTGAATCAGTGGAGTAGAACGCAATTGTCCTCATTAAAATTTGGCCAACACTCTGAGGAACTAAGATGGGGCAAACAGCTGTATTCAAAGCACAGTGTTCTCTGACACCAGGAAGTAAAAGAGAAATTAGAATAGGCACAGACAGAGCTTTAGAATCTCGTGCATAAAGATGCCAAGAAAATAATTTCAAACCCATACAGCTCAGGTGAGCAACATCTACAAATATATGCAAGTATAAAAAAGACAGATTTTCATTACCAGGAGAATCTAAATTGCTTATAACCTGGTTATAACTTGAGTTGAAGCTAATGGTTTATGAGGCCAGTTTCTAAACGATGACCTAAAATGAATCGTCTTTAAAGAAAACACTTTTCTCCTACAAGTTTCCTTGCTTATGTAAGATATGTGAGTGAAACTGTTTCCTTTGATTATTACAATAGGAATTAACATAACTAACTGATGGGGATGCTAATAGACTAAAGATTTATTTTAGATAGGACACATACACACAGTCACACTTTTCTGTATTTCAGAAATGTCATTGCAAACTTCAAAGAACAGTGTTGTTGATGATTCTGTTTACCTGAAACTCATCTTCCTGTCTTGGAAGGAAGAGCTGCTCTGGGCTGTCCTTGCTAAGACTTATTGGTCCAGTGACTCCTTCATCTCCATATACCCAGAGTGTGACATTGGCCTTTGTCCCTGTATTTCCCGTCAGCACTATCACCTTCCATTCATCTTCAGACAGAAGAGTCTCACCGCTTTGGGAATGTCTGATTTCTTCTGTATGCGGAAAAAAGGCATTAGTGGCAGATCAGATACAACATCAAGTTGACAAAATTCTCTGTCACATGGGAGCCCAGGGACATCAAAATCAGGTGGGATGTGTGAGGAGGCACTGAGAGGACTCCAGGGAGTTGATTTGTGCTTGTCTCCTTACAGTAAGGTTCTGGTCAGCTGAAATTCAACTACTAAAGTAAACTAAATTAGAACAATAAATATCTGAGGAGCCTGGTAAACTTCTGCCTATTCTCAATGCAACAACACAGGAGTGCAAGACATTTTGCAGTTCTGTGCCCATGGATTTTCCATAAAGCGGTTGCCTGTCTCATGGATTTTATATATAACTACTATAATATAAAGTAAAAAAAAAACGTGAAATTAAAACATGTTTTCAAATGAGATATAAAAATATCAAATTGAGAACACAGAAAAATTTTCTGAAATATTTCTGAAAAAAAAATCTGATGTAGAGAGGAGAGGACAATGAAAAGGATTTGGAACTAAAGAGAATTTTCACATGTTCAAATGGTTCTTGAGATGCTCAGAACAGTTGCCTGTCGGAATGGGGGCTGCACAGCACTAACATTTCACAGGGCAGCCTCGAGCAGCTAGCAGTGCCCAAACAGCTAAGAAGTCCCAAACTAGTATGGTTGTCTTCTTCACCATCTCGTTAGCCTGCTGACCCACGTGAGAAGAATGCTGACAGCAACTCCCATGCTACTCTGCATTGACTGTCAGGAACTGGTCTATCAATGGCACCTTAGTTCTACATAGAAATATTACACACTCAAGATAATGAGTAAATTTCCCATGTCGAAGGGTTAGAAGGGTTAAAAGGTTTAATTTTATGGCCTAAAACCAGTGGAAGCCCTGGATACCACCTAGGATCTTATTAGTACAGCATCAAGACCAATGAATTCAGCAAATAACTAGTTATTTATTTCCTGCTAAGCTATAACAAAACTAACTTGAAAATAAAAAGTAATAAATGAAAAAAAAAATGCTCTGGAAGAACTGACGTTACTTTTTCTTTAGTCTCCTGAGTAATCTCTGTCATTAAAGCAGCTGGAATTTTCTCTTCAACTGTTGTAGCAATCAACATTTATTAAGCTCCTACTATTTGCTGAGCTCTGTACTAAATGGGTTACATGCATTTTTCATTCAAACATCACTACAAATCTATGAGGTGAGTCAAATTATGAGGTCTATTTTAAGATGAAGAGACAGAGTTTAAATAATAAAATCAAATCCCATTATAAGTAAATCGTGGAATGTTTCACTCCAAAGCCCTGTACTGAAACAAGATTGAAGGTGCTCTATAATCTAAATACAATTCACCAGGACACAGCAGCAGTGCTCGATATTATCATGACAGACTTTCTGAATCCTCAGCCTAGTCCTCTAAGGTACTGCCCACGGTTAAGCAGGTGGACAAACCTCAGATTAAATGACTTGCCCAGAGTTTCACAGGCAAAATCCTCCAACCCAGGCAAAGAAAGTATGAGGGTGGGAGGTGGGGAGGGAGAGGAAGTGCTGGGGAGGGATATTGGTCAAATTATACTGTTATAATGTGTGCATTTCCAGGCCATTTTGGATATAATACCAAGGCTAACTGACTTGGAAAAGACCTCAAAAATTGGTTCAATAAAATTTTATAAGAAAACCTCATATTCGAGATTCAAAGATTACATGTGAATATTTAACTGTTTTACATGTCACTTCTAATCAAACACATTTGTAATTTCTTCAGGTGCTAGACAACAGCATAACCAGATACCTACCATCAAGTCTGCAACACACCAAGGAGTCAAGAGAATAATTAATGATCTCAGGTCAGCAGGTTGCTCTTACAGATGCTAATCATTTATTCGCTATGAGTATGTTAAATCATGTAAAAAAAGACCACTTTTATTCAATTCAAGAAAACATTATTTAATCCCTATTATTTACTGGGTACTGTGTTAGGTTTATTACTCTTATAATGGCACTGATTTAAGTTGGACAGATTTTTGCCCTGAAGATACATGCCATCTAGTGGAGAAAGACATAAATATCTGTATTCGGAACCTGCAAATACATTCATAGAAAACAAAAGAAGTACTGCAGAGTTCAAATGCCAGAGAGAGCCAGGAGTGGTAACTGTGGAGGAGTAGGCAGAATAGGCTTCATAAGGGAACCTCGGTGCTGAAAATAGAAAGATGTATCAAAATGGGGGCGGGGAGTCAGGAAGGGACTTCTAGACAGAAGGAATAGCATTCCCAGCACTGTGGGGCTTGCAGTAGCAGTGCCAATATACAGTTGAACATAACAGGAGATATGATGTGAGATCATGAAAGGTTTGGCAGGTGGCAAGGGAGCTGACATATCTTTGTGCAGGCAAAGAGAGCAATATGCATGAAGTATTAGAATTGCCAGTCTAATACAGGGTGAGCTGGAGCCTGAGACAAGAATACCAGTGAAAAATGAATCCTGAACAGGAGACAAACACACAGAAAAGTCCTGGAATGAGGTCAAGAGGCCTTGGCTATTGTAGTTTTCTGGATGTCCACATGTGTGTATATACTTATTTATTTGATATCATCTGCAAAAGAGTTGATGGTCTCCTGGGCTCCTTCTTCCTGTGCTAACATTTTCTTACATCATTTGCACAAATATAACACATAGTGAAGGTGTACTCGTATTACAAAACTGATAACTTCATATGGCATAATCTATAATATATAATGATGTATTAAAGTTTGGGCTGTTATCAATTAAATATGAATACCATCTAATGCCATGAGCTTTTGGAAATGAACCAAGGTCCATTAGTCTCGGACTATAAATTTCTCCATCTGCGAACCATAAAAGCAGTTGCTTTTGTTGACTAGAAGTTTAAAAAATACTCTAAGCTGGGGAGTATTTGATTATGGTCATGTTGGATTAGGAAACAGACTCCTTCAGGGTCTCCCTGAATAAAATCTATGGTACCTAAAAGGTATTTGGATGACTCAAAAATACCCTCTGTGTGGGTGACAGAACATTTTAATTAGGCTGCCATCAGGTTGACTCAGAACAAAACGAAAGCGCTAAGCTAACTTTGTGGTGCTGGTCTCTTGCAGGACTGGAGGAAGAAAAATAATTCAGAAATAAATTAATTAACCGACTTTAATAGTTCCCAGGTAGATCAAAGTTGAAGTCAGCTTAAGGCATGAATCACATCAGAACGTGGCCATAAAAAGACAAGCTCATTAACAATAAAATATACAGCAACAATTGAAAACAAGTGTCCTTAATCATTTGATAGCACAGTATCAGAAAAAAAATGGTCATGGATTAACCCTCATTTCAAAAAAAGTAAAGCCATCCAGAAAATAAAAGTAGTTAAAGCATTCTCCCTAGAGGTACCTTTCAAAGGAAAAATACCTATTTCTATAAAATGAACAGTCCTGATAATCCGTTTCTTGATTTGAGGTATAGCAAGCATTTATACAGAGCACAGAATGAACAAAGCCAGTAGGAACAGTTAACAAAGAGAAATCAAGATCAAATAATCAAAGGTATCCCAAAATGCTGGAATGCTGGATTGATACTAGGAAGATTAAAAACTTATCAGTATCAAGGGAAAAGTCTGCCTCTTGATTGAAAGCATCAGTTATATATTTTACACATAAAATATCTTAATGATGATAATATATACAGGAATACAATAAAGATGACCAAAAAATGTACCACAAACCAAGACAGCCTTAACTGATGTATCCACATTAAAGGAATACCACTATTCTAACTGTTTGGATTTTATACCAATAGAGGCTGCTATTTGAAGATTCACACTTTAAGAGAAATATTCACAGAAGTCTAAAAACCATATTTTTAGAGAAAGAATTAAAACAGAAGAGACTATACTAAAAACAAACACTAAAAATCCACTTTTTAGTTTGTGTGTATGTGTATGTATATAAAGAATATACTAAAAATAAATGAGGTTATACTAAAAAAAATAATAAAGGTTGTTTAGTAGAGGAGAACCCTGATGTTTTGCAGGACAAAAGAAATTACCAGTAGGTTTTCTGCTCAACACTGAGAGGTACTTTCAAGTGATTAGGATAGCACGAGATGAATCATTTATTTCTGCAATCTTGATGTGAACTTCTCCATTGTCTTTGTCATTTCAAAGGTCTCTTCACGTTCTCATTTTATCATAAATGAAAACTGACACCACCCTCACATTGTAATTTACTACAATAACAGCAGCATGAAACATAAACCTATACTTCCTCTGAATGATGAGTGGGGTTTGTGTAATATTAAAAAGGAGCTAAGACCATAACAGGAAGAGCAATCAATATCATCCATTACCTAGTAATTTCCTTTCTAGAAATTATTCTTAAAAACATGTAAAAATATAGATGAGCACCCACTGCAAGGTCTAGCAAAGTCCTAGGTGAACATGTTATGGTATATCTATACAATGGGCCATCTATAGCTGTTATAAAAAAATACTCAATATTATTAAAAATACTTATAATGTTAACTACCTTCTATTAACTGAAAAGCAGATTACAAAATTGAATACTGAACATAACCTATATGTGTATATCTAAACACACACAAATAGAAATAAATTTTAAAAGTGCTGTTTGGAAGGAGTAAGGTGGCATAATTTTAATACTTTTCTTTATGCTTTAGGAGTTCCACAGTTTTCTGAATATATTTAATTTAGTGACAACTGCTTTTAGGGAATTTTTCAACTGGATAATACATTTCATAATTTTTTGTCCATGCTTCTCTGTGTTTTAAAGTGTTGATGCCTGAAGAGGTTTAAAGAAAGAATGTGTCATAGCTTAGACGGGGCCATAGACTAGGCCTTGTCCTGCACCATGGCTGAGCATCCACCGCAGACACAGTAAGGACCATGCGGCATGCTGGCCACTCTGCTCACTCAAGTGCCCATATGCAGACACAGGGCTGGAGGTAAGACCCCTGTCACCTTCCTGGGGCTCAATTTTGTCATTTGCAGAAATAAGAGTTAGTAGTAAAATGTATAGGATGGTTTTAGTTCAAAACATTCAATCATGAGTCTTTTCTTTCTATATTTGGCTCAAATGTGTTTAGATACAATGTTTCTAAACTTGAAATTATTCAGAAGTAATGTCTATTCTACCCTAAATAATTTTTAAAACATGCATTTCCTAAGTGTTTGTAAATGAAGTGGTATGATGCCTGGGATTTGCTTTTATAATAACCCAGTGGGAGTGGTGTGGGATATTGTAAAGGGTCATAATTAAAACAAGATTAGTTAAATGCTGATAATTGTTGAAGCTGGGTAGAGGGTACATGGGGATGCATTACTGCATTCTCTCTACTTTTATATATCAGAAGTTTGGCACAAATGAAAAAAAAATTCTCTAAAATCCTAATATTCATTTCTTATATTCCCCCTATCCTAACAAAGCTAACATGATTTAATTTGGACCTAAAGAAAAACCCTGCAAATTCAATGTAATACATCTGTATGGACTACTACAAAAGCAATATTTGGTGTATATATGATGTTTGAAGTTCTAAATCCTCATGCCTCTTTGATGTACATGAAAAAAGTTCCAGCTTTTTTTTAATAAATAAGCATTTGAACAACAGAGTACAAATTCATTTTGTCTATTATCTCTAAACCCCAAAACCATACATCTTGCCCTATCCCAGAAGTGGACTAGTAAACATACTATTCAGAAACTGATAGTTGATCTTAGATGTCTTTAAGAGTAAGAAAGAAATTTTGTAAAATACTTTAATTCTTACATATTTTTATTTGAATGGATAATACAACCCAAACTATCTAGTATGACAGCTAAATAGCAAAACCAAGAGGAAGATATATTTCTTGCAAGAAACAATTTTAACTACTCCAACTCTTAATAGAGAAAAGACTACTAAAGGAAGCCATGATCTAATTACTCAGTAATGAATGCGAGCCTTCTAAGTAATATTCATATACAAAGACATTTTTTTCTCCACCTGAAGTCATGGATGTTTATAAAAGTGATTCTTATTGGAATCAAAGATGGAAAACTTTAAGCAAATCATGAACATTCATTTTATGATGGTGTTTGTATGAGAGGAACTTTATCATCTAGATTTCCAAGATTTCATGTTCTAATCTAAAGACTGTGGTATGCCAATGATTTAAGTAGCTCATAAATAATTTAAGTTCAGACTCTCTTTTCTCAGTCTCCAACTCTGCTATATTGTCATTAACTACAATGAAGGACTTATAGTCTTTTACATTGTATTATGAGTCAAATTTTATTTTGTGACTAGCATGCCCTGGAAATGTCCTTCATCTCAACTGTTAGTTTTTAGCCTTATGTATGTGGTTTAATGTTTATCTGACCCACTCAGCTGTAAACTTCAAGATGGCTAAGACCAAATCTGTTTTGCCTGCCGCTGTATTTTCTTACATCTGACTTTTAGTTAAATGTGCAATGCATATTTGAAGATTAAGTGAAAGAATTATTTGAAAATGTATATGTGTATACATACATACATATATATACATATATATATATGTATATATATATATATCATGAAGACTAATTTTGTCAATTTTGCAAATTATTTGATGCTATGGTTTGAATGAGAGTAATAATGTCTGCCAAAGGTCCTTATATTAGTTAAGGGTTTCATTCTTAGGGTGGCTCTATTGGTAGGTATGATGATATCTCCTTAGGTCATTGGGAGTGGATCCTTGAAGGGGACTGTAGGACTCCAGACTCTCTGTCCTCCAGTTTGAGATGTGATCACTTGCTTATCCCCAACATGTACTTCCACCTTGTCTTCTGCACCATGAGGAACAGATGCAGTCAAGGGGCCATCCTTACCAAACCTATCCCATGTCACTCTTTGGGCTCTGAATCTACAAAATTGTGATCTAAATAAGCCTTTCTCTTTCTCATTAGTGGCCTCAAGTATTCTGTTGTAGTAGTAGTAGTACAAAGGTAACATATTCGATCTCCTTCAATCAAAAATTTATGACTTTCATTTCTTAACATTTTAACAATGATAACATTTTTAAAAATGTTTTTGCAAGAACAGACAAATTTTATAAGACATGTAGAAGGTTCTCTCTTAAGCATTTGGCAACCCATAAAAAAAGTGTCTATTCCTAGAAATTTCAACTATTTTTAACCACATCTAATTTCACTTGAGGTAGCCATCTCTAATTTAGGTACCACTGCTTCCTGACACAATATTTAATTCTTCTGTGAGAAATTTTAACTAAGCACATGTTTCTCATGCAGTGTAATTTCTCACCCTGCTACATGGATTCATGATGTAACACAGGGAGATATGGAATGAGAACTAGTCCAACACAGCAAAAATCAAACTGGCAATTTCCCTGTGACTGATGTTATAAATACAATAGGCTGTCAATGAGACATGTATTACCTGCTCACTATCTGAAAGAAAAGAAAGCACACCCAATAACTAATTGTCAAAAAATCACTTTTTTAAAGGTAACATTCTAGTTTTCTCCCAAGATAGGTTTAAAAAAAATGGTTAGAAGACAGCAGTCCACTATCTTATTTTACCCAAGGATGACTAGATTCTAAAACATAGAATCTGCCAGAGAGCATACATTATACTTCCCAGTCAGAGGAATGTAACACATGTAAGAGCAAGAAAAATGATCAAACAGGCAAAGATAGAAATTAGAAAATTCAAACCTCTATGGTACTTTATTCATATCTCAGTTTCTATGTCAGAAAAATGGAGATTACTTTCTATTATTGCTTATAAGACATGTATTATCTTATGAGACATGTATTATAAGACATGTATTATCTGCTTATATTTTGTTGTGAATTTGTATTTTGTTTATAAAAATATTCATGAACTATTTATTGCTAGTAGTCCATTGATGTCATAATTTAAAACCATCTTCTTTTGAAATCATTGTTCTAAACTCAAAATTAAATTTAAGACAAAGAAATAAGCACATTTTAAAATATATACATTTTTGCAATATAAAACTAAGCATAAAAAAGCTTAAGAGCAGTTCATATGGTATGCATATATTATATATATATTATGTATACATATCATATATGTAATATGAATACATATCATATATGATATGTATATATAATAGTATATAACATTATAATTATATATATCATATTATGTATATATACATATATATATGTGTATATATAATGTATACTTATGAACTAGGAAGTAGTAATGTCATTAAACAAACCAAAAGAGGAAGAAAACATTTGGTGCTTACTTGCAGCTGAAGAAGGTAAGAGATGTCCGGCCTCAGGTCCTGATGGTATTACACTGTGGTTTTGTGACTCATGGATCTTTTCTTCCCCTTGGCTGGGTGTTGCAGACATCCCCATTGGGTTTTCTCTGCCAACTGAAATTAAAATTCTAAAAGATGCCATCCTTTCATAATCACTTGTTTCTTCACAGAATGCTCACCATATGCTCAGCTAGGCAAGTTGAAGCTTTCTCATTGTTTCTATTTCAATGCCTAGTCAAATCTTCCCTCTGCATTACATAGTTACTAGAAAATGACTTGTTATTCTTACCAGCAGGCTATGCATGGATGGTAGTCCTATAAAACCTATTCACTGCTTTGTAAATCCAAGCAACAGTTTAACATCACAATATGAATCAAATGACTTATTCAAGATGCTTTTTCTTTGATTCTAAGTGAGAACTCCTTTGGTAATCTGGTAGTTTGCCTTCCTCAAAAGAGGAAACTGACTAAAGTGTCCTCTAAACATAATTTTATATGATCTTACTGGAATATAAAAATCAAAGAAATATACACACACCTTCAAGTGAAAAAAAATATTAGCTACTTTTCTATCTTTTATAGAGAAGCAAGTTGTTTTGGAGCCTTGCTCAAAAGTAGATCTCCAATTTAATTGAATAATGATTCAATTTTATAGTGTACACTCGAGAGTGCTATTTATGTTAGGTTTTCAATGTTGAAATTGTTTGTGTTCCTTCTTTAGAATCAGGCATAGGATGGGCACTTACTTTTTAAGTGACAGCAATTCACACTATTAATGTCAAATTTAAGAGACCACATGAGCAAGAAAAAATTACACAGATGTCTGATTCTATAGAAGTTAAACAGCAGCTACTTCTTATACCACAACTGCAGTCAACAAATTAGATGACTTATAAGTAAGGCATGACAACCTCATAGGTATGGAATTAATGACAATCATAGGGAGTGATGCACAGACGACTGAACACTGATGTCTGAAAAACTGCCCATGAACACATTGTTATATATATCCTTTAAGTATTATAAGATAAACTTCATATAATAATAATCTTTTAAACATAAAACCCTACAAAATATTGATTTTTTCCCATATCATTTCTTTACAATACAATGCATGGATACTGGAGATTGATGATCGTGAAGGAAAGTTCAAATAGTAAAATGTAGATCAGAAATAAGTAGAAATATATTCACAGAGAGTAAATGAACAATTGTAGAGAGAGAAAAAGATTCCTAAATATAACTAAGGTTCCATTTGCCTATATACTAATAATGTCAAACTCAGAACTGATAAGGGAATATAAACTAATCTTCCAGTCGCTTCCATAGACTTAGAAATAATTCAGTGCATAACACATGGCTTTTTGACATTGATGGGGTCACATCCCAGAGGGGAGACACATAAGCGATGACCTCTGATGAATGTTAGAACAGACCCATGCACAGGATGCATGGAGAATATAAAAGAGATGACTATGTGCCAGTGCAGAGATTAGAAACAACACAGAAAGCTTGCACAACAGGGTCCGCCTAGGGGGAGCTGAAGTGAGGATAAGCATCTCCCACTCCCTCCCCTCCCCACCGGCTTCTCAACATTCCACCTCAGCCTTTCAAAAAGGATGGTGATATCTCTTTATAGAACACAGTGGCAGGAAATTCAAAACATGGAAGATGTTTCTGGAAGTGTCACCTATCCCTCTGTGCAGAGGGCTGCCCACTCTGCCTTTAGGCCAGGTGGGTCAGAAGGAGGTACAAAATTCAACTACTGAGGGGACCTCCAATAAGACTCTGAATTGAAGCGATATGCTTTGTTTGCCTAAATGCTTTCTTTGCCTAACTTTCATGATTTAAAAGGAATATGAAAATTTATAGACAGCAATGTAAAATAACACTTGTGATGAATGTAAAAGAACTTGAATTGTCTAACCTAGAATATTATCAGAAAAAAAATGTGTGTGTGTGTGTGTGTGTGTGTATCACATACACCTGGATTTGGGTGATTATTCACTTCAGATAGTGTCTCATTATATCCAATATGTGAGTTGTATCAAAATCCACAAACTAGACAGCAGAGTGTCTCTGTTTGTTATCTAGATATGTGGATCATTTAGAAATGTCATTCATATCCATTATTCTAGATAATGAGCCAACACTTATAAGGTCATATAAGACCTCAGTGCTGGATATTGTTGAAAGAACTTTGGATCAATATAACTTATAAATTTTTATATTTGAACCATCTTATATTTTGCTAGAATGAAACAAAAATCAATTTTCCAAACATATTTAATATGAACTTCTATAGCACTTGAATCTTAAAGAAATTCTTATTTTAGTAAAAATGCAACATCTAAACCATGTCTTCCATCCCATGTCTTTAGAAACCTGAAATTAATTACCGATAACATGATTTATAGACAGGTTTCTGTTGATATGAAATATAAATTTCATGCCATAAAACTGGGCTGGAATTAGAATAAGAGAAGGCAAATTTTGTACATAAGTTTATGTCATAATACTTGTAAAAACTAGAATATGTTCACACTTACCTCAGTGTTCTATAAAAGTAACAGTATATTGAAGTTAATGAAAATTTACAAGTTATATTGATCCAAAGTTCTTTCAACAATATCCAGCATTGAGGTCGTATTATATAAAATTATAAGTGTTGGCTCATTATCTGGAGCAATGGATATGATTAAAATTTCTAAATGATCCACATATCCAGATAACAAATGGAGAATCTCTCCATTGGCTTAGCATAATAACTGGTCATGTAGACTCAAGAGGTCAGATCTTTTTATACTTTTTTCTGTATATAAGTTTCATAATACTGTGATTATAAATTCATGAAAGAAAATGAAGAGGTTTTGCTGCATAAGCTAGTTAGCATAGCTAAATGGTAGTGGGATAAATTACTTTTATTATAAATTCTTAATACACAATAATTAAACCAAATCCTAACTAAAATATACATGAAGAAATCAAGTCACATCGAAGTTAAGTGATTTATCCAAAGTGATTAATAGAGGTGATGAGATGGCACTTCCTGCCTTTCAGAAATCTGTCAATTCTATTTAAGATACATGAGATGCTCTTCTTTGTCTGATAATCATAATAGCAAATACTTGTATAGCATTTGCTGAGTACCAGGATTCTACTAAGCATCTTGCATGTGTTAGTTCATGTGATTCTCATAACAGCACTAATTTAAGGCACTCTTTGTCCTCATTTTACAGAAGAGAGGTTCAGGACCTATGAGAACACAAGTAGGAAATAGCCAAAACCAGGGCTTGGACATTGACCAGGGCTAGAGCCCTCAGAACCTGTGTGCTGAAACTCCACCCTGCCCCCTACCCAGCTATGATTCCAAGGCTCTCACTGTTTGCTGGGTAGACCCAGTCTATTAGGCTACACTTATCCTAGGCAGGACAGGACAGTATAGTACCTCCATGTGATCCTAAACCAAGCCAGATTAAGCAATGTGTAAATGCATACACAAGGTGCAGGTACTTCCAAGGAGATCAAGGAGACTCATTCAGGGTGTGTGTTTGGAGACAACAAGGTACCTTCTCCATGGGGAGGTCTCTCTCTACAGGAGTCTCTTGAAAGGCAATCTTACTGTTTTCTTCCTATTACTATCTCTACCCCAGATCCCTTATTGCTCAGAGCACTTCAAAACTCCCCACTCTGTTTCCTGAGAACTATGAGAAAAAAAATATATCCTGTAAAAACAAGCTACAGAGTTAGTCTGCTC
The DNA here is from genome assembly GCF_021218885.2 of Marmota monax. NCBI lineage: Eukaryota > Metazoa > Chordata > Mammalia > Rodentia > Sciuridae > Marmota > Marmota monax. Next base: position 9,305,193 of record NW_026695198.1, on the reverse strand, counting down.
TCTCTCTTTGTGTTGAAATACAATTAAAAACTCGCAAAAATGTCAAGGGTATTCTTTTCAATATAGAGAAATTTCAATCTATCCTGTGTAGACAGTCTAGCTAGAAAAGATTCCAAAATTAGAAAATGAGTTAGGGAATCACCCTAAAGTTTGAATAAACATTCTATCACCCATGGCAAAACCCTGTAAGAGAGTTTAACACTGAGTCATCGATCTTTTTGAAAAATCTAAAGGTTATGTGCTTCTTCCCACCTCCAATGTACACTCATGCAAATTTGCATATTATTTATTTACTCAAAATATGTTTACTCATAAGTTCAAGGCAGAAAGTTCTTACTGTAAGGCAACGTTATATTTACAGATGACAAAATAGAAGTTGAGGTGGTAAATTAGGAGCATGATGTTAGCAGATAAAAATAACACCCAGGCATGAAATCTCACTCTGTGTATGCTATACGTTGCATTTGTTCAACAAGGACACCACATACACTGGCAGAGCCAGGGAGTGTGCTAAGCCCTAGAGATAACACAAGGTGAGGTGCCATTCAGTACTCAATGTACTAAGTACCACACTGGAAGATGAAGGAATAATAAAAAATTTAGAGAAGAACACACACTCCTTTGTTTTTCTGATCTGATAGAAAAACCAGCATTTCCTGGAGAATTCAAGGTAAAAGTGAGGATACATATCTACACAAAACAGAATTTGCAATGGTGCACCCCAATATAGCAAACATGAGCCCTGGTACAGGAACCATTCTTTGCATTTCCATTTGCTGAAGTGTTCAATGTCTAATGATTAATTAGAGTCAAAATAAATCTCTTAAAGGAGTTATGGTAGCTTATTCTGTGAGCATGCTTTTCATTATAATCCCAGACAGGAAAAATTCAAACTTGCTGTGGAGACTGAAGGGCTTGAGGTACTCACACAGATTAACACTGGGATTCTTTTCTTATGAACATGGGAATGTATTATTAAATTAATTATTTCTTGAAGTAATACTATTTTTAATCCAAATCCCATTTATTTTCCATACTCTTCCTCAAAATTCTTAGAATTCTAAGTGTTCCAATAAACGATTTCTAAAGTGAGGTCTCCTGTATTATTGTTAACCTTGCTAAAATGGAAAAACAGGAAGTTCCCTCTAATAAATAGAGCAAAAAATAAAAATAAAACAAAACCACTGAGGCTTTAGCAATCAAACCAAATTAAATTATGGAGCTTGTAAAGAATAGCTTTATTATTATATTACTGGTCCCATGTTAATAAATGTGGCCTCTTATTATTTCTTGATCACATCTTGCCAAAATTATTTTTCCCTTTTGTCGCCTAATTATTGCTATCTCTTCTTTCTCAGGTTATCTTCTCTGACCTCTTCCTCATTATTTCTACTTTTTCCTTTGTGTTTTTGCAGCTTGCTTGATGTCCCTTGCTAAGTGAGAGGGACACTCTCACTGCTCCACCCTGTACCCTTCTGCATGCATTCAAGTCACCTGCTTTTCTCTTCTGAGCTCCAGAGGCAGATGGCAGACCCGTTTTGTTGAGTGGGAGTACCAGTGTGCCAGCCCGTGGAGCAACAGAGGGCGGGAAAACTGGTGATATAGATGGCAGCAAACTAAGGTCTACTCGCCCAAGAATTTGCAAGATTTTAAATACAGTGACTAAAAGCTAAAAATGAACTGATGGAGGTAAGGGGGAAAAAATCGGGCCAGATAGACTGTCTTGTTAAATCAAGCTTTATGCTTTTGTTTTAAACCACCTTATCTAGGATATCTCTCTCTCTCTCTCTCTCTCTCTCTCTCTCTCTCTCTCTCTCTCACACACACACACACACACACACACACACACACAGGTATAGATGGACTCTGATAAGAAAAAGAAGCTGAATTAGAGTCAGACTGACTAAGAAAATCTAGGTTTTGATTAAACCAAAGTTCATGGAACAACATCAGGCAAAAATCAGCAAACTAAACTTTGAAATAATTTAAAAACACAATAACATTACCTTTGTGTTCAAGAAAATGTATTTTAATCTTCAAATGTTTAAAAAGTTCTAAGGTCTTCAACTTTCTAAAGAACCTGAGCTTAGATATGAGAGAGACCAGTTTCAAAATATTCACATTTCTGTCCTATCCTTGGATTTTTTCCCCCAATTTCTATTTTTAATCCAAATTCCATTTATTTTTATCTTTATGCCAACTCTTTTTTTATAACCGCGCATTAAAAATTAATAGCAATGAAGCTGAGAATTTCTAACAGCCTCAGCTTCTCTCAATGTATGTGGAAATATCCTTAAATAACAAGAGTCAAATATGCACACACAATTTAAAAAGTTATAAAGGAGCTCAGCAGCAAAATACTCTGCACCTCACATTAACTACCCCCAAAATTTGAGGCAAATGGTCTTCATTATGTTTTTCTTACACTACTTCTAGGATTATTAAACAATAAATATGTGATGAAATTATCTACCACTGTGCACAAACCATCATCAAGCAAACCAAAGTTGAAGTACTTCAGAATAAACGTACATTGGATGACTTGTGGATAGAAACAAACATTCTCATCCTTGGTATAAATCACAGGTTTTGCCAGACCATCTGGTTGAAGTCCAACAAACAACCCTGGGCTCCTCGTAGATTCTAGGCTTATGGATGCATTTTCCAAGTTCTTCTTAATTTTAAAATGACAATCAATATCTCCAGTGCCCTACAATGAAGGCAAAGTGATTTGATAAGTGTGAGAAAACACTAATGACAGAATTTAAAGCCACTTACTCCACAAGAATGTAATTTTGCTGTATTTTCAAATTGTCTTGATAAATCTAGAAACTTTTTGCACAAATTGCATCCTGTTCCATAAGATTCAGAATCACAGATCGTGTAACAGCCTGACTCAAGAGCATATCAAACAAAGGACTCCAAATCAAAGAGGTGCTTCAATTAAAGAATACGCTGTGTGCCGTATTTCATTTCAGAGTTGCTCACCTCTATAGGTGAGTACAGAACTAAAATGTTAAATGACTTAATGATGGGTAAGCTTTCTGAGAAAGGCATCATTAGGACATTTTGTCATTGTGCAAACATCACAGAATGCACTTATACAAACGTACACTGAATACTTAAGCTATATAGTAGACACACACACACATTTATAGGTATACACATACACATACATATTAGTGTTATATAAGTATGCATGCATACATGTGTGTGTGTGCACATACATTTATGTAACATTATCTACTGCTCCTAGAGCCATGAGAAACCAAAACAAAATGAGATTAAAAGATTAAATCAAGCACAATAAAAATGATGTTTTCAGGAGATGCACTAAATTTGAGATGGTGTAACAGCATACTGTTTTATAGTAAGCTGTTTTTATATGAGTATAAAAATACTTTAAAAGAAAGATAAAAATGTAGTAAGTCAATACATAAACCAGTTACGTGGTCACTCGTTATTATCAAGTATTATATACTGTACATAATTGTATTGTACTATACTTTTACAACTGGCAGCACAGTTTGTTTACACCAGCATTTCCACATACATTGTCCAGCAAAATTATGACATCAGTGATATCACTAGGCAAGAGGAATTTTTCAGCTCCATTATAATTTTATAGTATGACCATCATACATGCAGTGCATTATTGACTGAGACAAAATTATGTAGCCTATGCTTATACTCTGAAATTACAGAAAAAAGTGCAGTTTATCCCAAGTTCATTTGCATTTAAATATAAAACAATTTTCGGTGTTATTCTGCATTTTCCAGACTAAATTTTTATAGAGTGTAAACAAACTTCTTAAAGACTGTATACCAAAACATTCAGGAATGAAGAGCCCAAAAGTAATCTACGTAACCTCCAGAATAATGAAAGCTCCCTTTTTTCAGGCATTTATAATCTAATATTAGAAAATATTTAACCATTCATTTGTTGAAAGTTTTCTCATATGATTTCAGATTTCTAGAAAATGAATTTTGTGAGAATGATTCAAAATTTCTAATAGAAACTATTATTTTACTTATAATAGAAAATTATATTTGTTTTTCAAGATGGTGGAATAGAGGAAGTCACTTTCCTAGCTGCTCTGGGGCATGAAACCAAGAAAGCAGACAGACAGTGTTCATACACTCAAAAAAGTGTATGAACAAAAAAAGTTGGGGGGGGAACACTACTAGAAATTAAAACTGGAGATTTGAAGCAGACTGGGGACTCAGGAGATTGGATATAATAAAATGAAGAAGAAGAAATCCCCAGTGGCACATTTCATTTATTATGAAACTGACTAACATACAGAATAAAGATAAAATTTTAAAGGCTGTGAGAGGAAAATATCAGATTACATATGGGGGAAACTAATTCAGATATCAGCTGATTTCTCAGTCCCCCTCAAAGCTAGTAGGTCCTAGAATAACATATGCCAAACTCTGAAAGAAAGTGGATGCCAACCAAGAATCCTATATCCAGCAAAATTAAGCTTTAGATTGGAAGATGAAATAAAAACCTTCCCTGACAAACAAAAGTTGAAAGAATTCACAACTAGAAAGCCTGCACTATATAGAACATTTCTCAACAAATATTTTATGAAGATGAAATGAAAAAGAAATAAGTGAAACCAGCAAAGGGAGGAACTACACTAAAGGTATAGTCAATCAAAGGCGAAACCAATTCAAATTAAAAACTAGAAATAAATTCAGTGACTGGGAATGCGAATCATATCTAAATAATAAATTGTACATTAAGGGCCTAAACTCATCAATCAAAATGCGTATAATGGTGGATTTGAATAAGAAAACAAGACCCAATAATATGCTTCTCCAAGAGGCTCACCTCATAAGCAAAGACATCCACAGACTAAAGGTAAAAGTATGAGAAAAAAACACATCCTTCATATAGGTCGCATAAACAAGCAGGGGTTTCCATCCTCGTATCAGATAAAGTGGACTTTAAGCCAGAGTTAATCAGAAGGGACAAAGAAGGACATTTCATACTGCTTAGGGAATTATACCTCAACAAGACATAATAATCTTAAATATTTTATGCCCCAAACGATGGAGCATCTATGTACATCAAACAAGCCCTTCTCAATTTAAAGAAGCAAATAGACCACAACACAATAATACCGGGTGACTTTAACACACCTCCTTACTACTGGATAGATCCTCCAAACAAAAACTAAATAAAAAAAAGCTATAGAACAAAAAATACAATTAATAATTTAGACTTAACAGACATATATAAAATATTTCATCTATCAATGACTGAATACACTTTCTTCTCAGCAGCACATGGATCCTTCTCAAAAACAGACCATATCTTAGGCCATAAAGTAACTCTTAGCAAATACAAAAAAAATTAGAATAAAATAAAATACAATCCTATCAGATCATAATGGAATTAAATTAGAAATCAATGATAAAATAAAAATAGAAGTTACTCTAATGCCTGGGGACTAAACAATATGCTATTGAATGATGAATGGGTAGCAGAAGAAATCAGGGATGAAATTTAAAAAAAATACCTAGAGGTAAATAACAATAGCAATACAACATATCAAAATCTCTGGAACACTATGAAGGCAGTGCTAAAAGGAAAGCTCACTGCATTGAGCTCATTCATTGAAAAAATAGAAAGTCAACAAATAAATAATTTAACATTATATCTCAAATCCCTAGAAAAAGAAGAACAAATCAACACCAAAAGCAGAAGACAGAAAATAATTAAAATCAGAGCTGAAATCCATGAAATTGAAACAAAAGAAACAATACCAAAAACATTGACAAAGCAAACAGTTCTTTGAAAAAAAATCAATAAAATTGATAAACTATTAGTCAAGGTAACAAAGAGAAAGAGAGAGAAAACTCAAATTGCTAAAATTTGGGATGAAAAAGGAAATATCACAACAGACACCACTGAAATACAGAAAATAATCAGAATGTATTTTGAAAATTTATACTCTAATAAAATAGAAAATCTTAAAGACATTGACAAATTTCTGGAGATATATGACATACCCAAATTGAATCAGGAGAACATAGAAAATTGAAGACACCATCAAAAGCCTACCCACAAAGAAAAGCAAGGATTCTCAACTGAGTTCTACCAGACTGTCGAAGAAGAACTAACACCAATCCTCCTCAAATAATTCTATGAAATAGAAAAGGATGGAATCCTTCCAAACTCATTTTATGAAGCTAGTATCACACTGATACCAAAACCAAACAAAGACACATCAACGAAAGAAAACTTCAGATCAATATCCCTGGTGAACATAGGTGCAAAAAATTCTCAATAAAATACTGGCAAATCACATACAAAAACGTATTTAAAAGGTAGAGCACCATGATCAAGTGGGGTTAATCCCAGAGATGCACAGTGGTTCAACATATGGAAATCAATAAGTGTAATTCATCACATAAATAGACTTAAAGACAAGAATCACATGATTATCTCAATAAAAGCAAAAAAGGCATTTGAGAAAATTCAGCAAATATTGATGTTCAAAACACTAGAAAAACTAGGGACATACATCAACAAAAAGCTATATATACTAAACCCAAGGACAACATCATTCTAAATGGAGAAAAACTGAAGGCATTCCCTCTAATAACTGGAACAAGACAGGGATGCCCTCTTTCACCACTTCTATTCAACATAGTTCTGGAAACTCTAATCAGAGCAACTAGATGAAAAAAACTTAAAGGTATATAAATAGGAAGGAAGAACTCAAACTATCCCTATTTGCTGATGACATGATCCTATTTTTAGAAGACCCAAAAAAATCTACCAGAAAACTTCAAGAACTTATAAATGAATTCAGAAAAGTAGCAGGATATAAAATTAGCACCCATAAATCAATTTCATTCCTATACATCAGTGATAAATCAACTGAAAGAGAAATTAGGAAAACCATCCCATTCACAATAGCCTCAAAAAAATAAAATATTTGGGAATCAATCTAACAAAAGAGGTAAAAGATCTCTATAATAAAAACTACAGAACACTAATAAAAGGTATTGAAGAAGACCTTAGAAGATGGAAAGATCTCCCATGTACTTGGATAGGCAGTATTAATATTTTCAAAATGGCCATAAAACCAAAAGTGCTATACAGATTTAATGTGATCCCTATTAAAATCCCAATGGTGTTTTTTATTGAAATAGAAAAAAGCAGTCATGAAATTCATTTGGAAAAATAAGAGATCCAGAATAGCCAAAGCAATCCTTAGCAAGAAAAGTGAAGTAGGAGGCATCATAATACCAGACCTAAAATCATAATACAGAGCTATAGTAACAAAAAAGGCATGTTTTGGCACCAAAACAGACATGAAGACCAAAGGTACAGAATAGAAGACACAAAGACAAACCTACATAAATACAGTTATCTCATATTAGATAAAGTGCCATAATACATATATTTCTCCAATATATGTATTTCAGCCTCTTTAACAAATGGTGCTGGGAAAACTGGAAATCCTTATGTAGCAAACTGAAATTAGACCACTATCTCTCACCCTGCACAAAATTCAACTCAAAGTGTATCAAGGACGTAGGCATCAGATCAGAGACCCTGCACCTACTAGAAGAAAAGTAGACCCAAATTTCCATCGTGTCCGCTTAGGAACCAATTACTCAATAAACTCCTAAAGTGCAATAAGTAAAACCAAGAATCAATAAATGGGATAGAATCAAATTAAAAAGCGTCCTCACAGCAAAGGAAACAATCAAGAATGTGAACAGAGAGCCTACAGAATGGGAGAAAATATTTACCACATGCACCTCAGATGCAACATTAATCTCCAGGATATAGAGAACACACACACAAAAAAAAAAAACAAATAACCCAATCAATAAATTGGCAAAGGAACTGAACAGACACTTTACAGGAAAAGAAATACAAATGGCCAACAAATATATGAAAAAAAAATGTTCCACATCTCTAGCAATTAGAAGAATGCAAATTAAAACTACACTGAGATTCTATTTCACTCTAGTCAGAATGACAATTATCAAGAATATGGGCAACAATAAATGTTGGTGAGGATGTGGTGAAAAAGGTACACTCCATACATTGCTGACAGGCCTGCAAATTGGTTTAACCACTTAGAAAGCTGTATAGAGATTACCCAGGAGACTTGGAATGGCACCACGATTTGACCCAGTTATCCCACTCCTTGGCATATGTTACAGTTTAAATGTGGTGTCCCCTGAAAGCTCTTATGTGAGACAGTGCAAGAAGGTTTGAGGAAAGTAACTGGGTTGTGAAAGTCAACCCAATCCTTGAATCAATCCCCTGATTAGGATTAACTGAATGGTAACTGAAGAGGTAGGGTGTGGCTAGAGGAGGTGGGTCTCTGGTGGCATGATTTTGGTGTATATATTTGTATCTGGTGAGTGGCGTCTCTCTCTCTGCCTCCTGGTCACCGTGATGTGAGCTGCTTTCCTCCACCACCCTCTCCCCACTGACGTTCAGCCTCACCTTGAGCCCCAAGGAATAGAGTCGGCCTTCTATGGACTAAGGCCTCTGAAACCATGAGCCCACAGATAAACTTTTCCTCTTCTATAGTTGTTTGGTCAGATCCTTTAGTCACAGCGGCAAAAAAGCTGACTAAAACAGCATATACCCAAAGGACTTAAAATCAGCATAATACAGTGACTTGGCCACATCCTTTATAGCAGCTCAGGCTCCATTCACAATAGCTGAACTGTGGAATCAACCTAGGGACTCTTCAACAGATAAATGGCTAAAGAAAATGTGGTACATATACCCAATAAAATATTACTCAGCCATAAAGAATAATCAAATTATGGCCTTTGTTTGCTTTTCTCATGGATGGAACTAGAGACTATCGTGCTAAGTGAAATAAGCCAATCCCCAAAAAACAAAGGCCGAATGTTCTCTCTGATATGTGGATGCTGACTCACAACGTGGGGAGGGGATTGATTGGACAGAGGGGAATGGAGGGATGGAGGGAGGAATCTCAATTCAAATGTGAGCTTGTTGTCACTCAGAATCATTTGTCTGTCTGTCTGTCTCTCTGCCCTGCTTCATTTTACAACTATGAATTGAGCAGCTTTAATCGCCTGTTCTTATTATGGATACAGTAAGACTCTGGCCTTGATTTGTTCATTGTCAAGCACAGGAGACAATGACATATACACATAAAAATAATAATACAGATAATAGAATAAACATGTGCAAGAGACAGGTTCCTGTAATTTCTAAAATGAACAATGTTGATACATACTATTAACTGATGCCTTATTCCTATTTCCTCAATTTTTTTTTTTATCTAGTATCCTTTTTCTCCCTAGCATTTTATCCAGGGTGCCATGTTACATTTAGTAGTCATGAAAACTTTTTGAGAGTCTGCAGGGCAGAGAGACAGAAAGTGATGTGATTCTTAGTGACAACAGCTCACATTTGAGATTACAACATAATTTCCTATTATAAATAAAATAATAGTTGCTATTAGAAATTTAAATCCATCCTCACAAAATTCATTTTCTAGAACTCTGAAATCCTCGAAGAAAATTTTCAAAAAGTTTTCTTGACTACTCTTCAGACTTCTCTTGGCTGTACCATTTTCTCAGACTCTTTGTATTCCTGATGACTTTGAAAGTTTTGAGAAGTACTGGTAAAGCATTTTGTAGGCTATTCAATTATTATTACTATTATTGCAATAATCCACTGTTGGAAGCTGTTTGCTTTTCTCATAATTAAACTGGTGTTATGAGATATTGAGTGGAAGACCATGGAGGTGAAGTTCCATTTTCATCACATCAAAACAAGCATAACATATTGTAAACATGATTTGTAACTATTGATGATGGCCAGATCATCTAAGACCGTGGTTGTCAGATTCCCCCCTGTTACTCCCTTCCCAACTTTGCATACCTTGTGCTCAAGGAGAAAGTTATCATGCTCAACCCACACTTGAGGGATGCTGATGCATAGGGAGTTATGCTCCAACCCCTTTAAGGTTGAGTATCTCACACAATTTATTTGGAATCTTCTGCACAAGAGATTTGTCTCTTCTGCCCCATTTATCTATTTATTCAATTATTTATTTATAGCAGTGAGGACTCATGAATATTTCAGACTTTGTATTATAATCCAATACTTTTTTATTTTGTTGCTACAATTGTTCCAGCCTAGGAGCTCTTGCAGATGACTTCTATATCCTTTGACACATCTCCATTAAGAATCAGTTGGAAAGAACTGATAACAACCATGAGTCTTCCATCCTACGAATGTAAAATCTGTCCATTTTATTTAGATTTTGATTTTTTTCACCAGTTTTATAGTTTACCTATATGGATCTTATACATATTTTGTGAGATTCATATTTTGTTGGACTAATATAATTGTCTTTATGTTTTTAATTTAAAATTTCAAGTTTAATTGCTAGTCTATAGGAAAGCAACTGGATTTGTACTTTAACTTGTACTTTGCAGCCTTGCTAGAATAGCTTATTATTTCTAGGGTTTTCTATTGAATCTCTGGTATTTTCTATATGCCTAATTATTATGGTTTAGATATAAAATGTTCTCCCAAAATCTCATGTGTAAGATAGTGCAGGAAAGCTTAGATGTGAAATGATTGGGTTAAGAGAGCCTTAACCTAATCAGTACTTTAATTGATATGGATTAACTGGGCTATAACTGTAGGGTGTGGCTGGATGAGGTAGGCCACTGGGGACATGCCTTTGGGGTTTAAATTTGTCCCTGGTGGGCAGAGCGCTCTCTCTCTCTCTCTCTCTCTCTCTCTCTCTCTCTCTCTCTCTCTCTCTCTCCTTCCTGATTGCTTTGTCTTGAGATGTCTTCCTCCTCCACACCTTTACACATGATTTTCTGCCTCACCTTAGTACCAGAGCAATGGAGTCTCCAATGTATGGACTAAGTCCTCTGAAACCATGAGCCCCAAATAACATTCTTCTCTTCTAAAATTGTTCTTGTCAGGTCTTTTTGTCACAGTGGCAAAAAAAAAAAAAAATGACTGAACCATTTAATCATGTCATATATGAACAAAGACAGTGTTATTTATTTATATATTTCCAATCTGTACAAAATCTATTTCCTTTTCCTATCTCATTGCACTACCTAGGACTTCCACTACAATGTTGCAAGGATTACTGTGAGGGACATCTTTTTTTCCCCTTGATTTTAGGGAGAAAGCATGTAATTTTTCATAATTATATATGATATTAGCTGTAAGATTTTTGTAGATATTCTTTACCAAGAATAGAAAGTTCCCCTCTGTTCATAATTTGCTGATAGTTTTCCTTATTTTCACCATAAATATTCAATCAACATTAATACAAAATGCTCCACTATCAGGAGATGGCTATCACCTTGCCAGGGAACTCTTGCCTGCTCAGAGGAATAAGCCTGCTAAGAACTTAAAATCAGAAATAACTTGTGAAGAACACAAGGCAAAGGGTCAGAAAAGATAGTTTCAAAGGGAGCCTGAAGTGCCTGATAAATTCAGCCCTCCCAGGTCCTGCAGCTGGACAATTAGAAAATGGCTCCTGTGGTTTATTTAAGGGGTTACATCAAAGGCAGAGATCAGGTTTCAGGGGTGGAGTCTTGCTTCATGGTGTCTTCATTCAGTAGGTTGATTGGCATCTTGGCAGGTCACACCTATCTCTGAGAGGCTGTGTGGCTGCAGCAGGTCACCCCATCTCTGGAGCTGTGTGAGACCAGGCAGAGCTAAACATGACTCACAATGTGTCTCAGCAGTCAGCCAGAGGAAATGTCCACTGGAAGTTCCCAGACACCAGATTCTCCTACTCACTAGGCTGAGATGTGGACGTAGTCCACACACAACCCACGGATGGCTCTCGACATTCCACAACAGTGTCTTTCAAATTTGATGCAAATCTTCTGTTTCATTACTTCTCGGATAACATGCCCCATCACGTGAATCACTATAATCACAGTCTAAAATAAGAATCATATTTTTGACTATTAAATATACTTTCATTGACTATTGTTCCAAAGCTCCCTTACCTACCAGATCAATAATGCTCATTGTATCATGGGTAAATAGAATCCAGGCTAAAACAAAGAAATTATCCTAAACTTTGAGTTTCCAATTATAAGGGCTACGGGAAATCTTCAGCAAATAATCAAAAGAGAGATGTTTTTCTTCACTGAAAGATAAAATGATTTCTAAAAGAAATTCCAAAATCGGATTTAATATACCTAGAACCAAGACTAGATGACTGTAAACCACAAAGTTTAAATGTGGAAAACACTGAGTAGGTGGATATTCTACATGATACAGAGGAAATTTGCACTCCACAGGAAGAGAAGGCCAATCAGTGCTAGGAGTATGGACCTGGAGTAAATGTCCTAAAAGCAGACATGAATGTCCTATTTCAACCCCACATGGAGTTGTTTCTTAGTGTAGAAAAGAAATGAGAGGTAGTAGAAACATCCATATATTTTGGTGGAGAATCTCCAACAAAAGGGCTGAAAGCATCACCCCAGAAATTTACAAATTTCTCTTAAACTATCCTGATATTCAGCCGAGTACCAGAGCAACATGGAGCTTCTCATAAGATGGATTTGAAATGTCTGAGAAAGGAATTTGAGAAGATGACACTGATCTGATATAGCTTTCTAGATTCTCCACAGCTCCTACAAAGACATCAGGAGATCCAAGTGTTATCTTGTGCTTCCATAGCAGACACAATGACTAAGAAGACTCACGCCTTGGAGAGGATTGTACTTGCGACAACTTGGCCACTGAGTTGGGAATCTTGAAACCAGAGGCTACATTGGAGTCTCAAGAGCCTTGTGGCCCCGAATGTTAAGACAACACCATCAGCCTCATTTGAACTTGCACACTGCTGTGGTTTAGATATGGCTTGAGTATGTCCTCCAAAGGTTTGTTTGTTGGAAGCTTGGTCATTTTCCCTTTCAGACTGCAAATTTCCTAAGGATGGGGAGAGGGCAGGATGCCTTACTATGTTTACTATAGCAATTTCTACCTCCCAGTAGACTCTTAAAAAAAAAAAAAAGTTTTCTTGTTTGCTAACATTTAACTCATAACTTGTTCATATCATATCTTCCTCTTTCTTCTTTGAAAAAGTGGGATTATTCTTTCTGAAATTCATAATTCCAAGAAACTTCTCCCAATTTTCCTACTCCACTCAATTCAACTGCCTCCCCTCATCCTTCAAACAAGCAGTTGAACCAAATTTGAATGGGATTGCAGATTCGCCAGTATTCTCTTTCTAGCACATATTTGCTTCCTCCAACAGCACCTCAAGGAATGATATTATTAACCTTGCATTAAGTGAAATTAGGGATAAGAATGAAAATTAGATTTAACATAACTAAATTTTAAAACAATAAACATTTCTAGTTCCCTTCATTCCATGTGTCCTTTTCTCATTTAAAAATATCTTATTTACACCTAATCCAAATATCAACTAGTTAAAAGGAAGTAGGTGGGAACTAAAATATGTGAGTTCTGAATATAGAAGTGTTCTTCGGTGCCCTGTTAATAATTAGCAACAAATACTAACTGAACAAAGCCACTTTGGAATACATGCTCACACCACTGCAGGCTAATATAACATCTAATACCAATTTCTCTCTCTTTGGCTCCTTTGCAGAAGGATAAGTCATAGTTACCATTACCCGATTGATATTTTAACTTCTTTTTCGCTCAATATTTGTTGAGTACTTACAAAATATCAGGTCTTATGGTAGGATCTGTGATATTTTAATGAACAAAACAAACAAGACTCTTTCATCCTACTAATACACATTTTGCACAATAGAGTACTGTTAATGCGACTCATCAGCCTTCTCTTTTCCAAGATGAATCAATCACTCAATGATTTTTTTCCTTTCTTAAAGCATATTTGCTGCTGAGTGGAGAAAGTCTCTGTTGCTATCCCGGAGCCCCCCCCCCCCGCCCCCGTATTTTCTTCAGATATTTTTTCATATTTTTTGATCTTTGAAGATCAAAACTAACACATAAACTCCAGTCTACAATAACAACAAAATGTAGGATCATTTTCCAGGAAATTCAAACAAAATAATGTATCTTGCATATGGCTATGTATACAGCACAATTCTATTAAAAAAAGTTTCTTTTAAAAATGCTTGCTTAAATGAAACACGGTTTATAATTCTTGACATAAAACTAAGTAAGATTTTCACTGAATTTTATACTTCTCTTCCTACTGGTCTAATAATGTATATACCTAACTCATCATCCATAAAAGAAAACAGAATTCTGGGATGGCCTACATCACAAGAGCTAGAGAAAGAAACCGAAGAAAGCTGGGGAAATTGAATCAGTTAACAGCTAAGGGCCAAAACAAAAGACCTTTTCACATTTCTGAGTGGATAGTAAAACTTTAATTTGAATTCCAGCATTACCCCTGGGTACCACACAACTCAACCCATCCAAAAGTAGCAGGCACTTCACCTTCACCTATGAACTGTCCTATTCCAAAGCTTTCTTCGCATTATCCTGCGCACCTTTTTCCACAGCTAATATAGGTTCAATGTACAACTTGTGCTTTCCTTCCTCAAATTTTTGATATGGAAATATTAAGCTCCAAGTCCAACAGACATTCTTCCAACTGCTCTCTAACTTTGTTCCTAGAAGTTGAGGGAATTTATGCCTGTCCTTTGGTGGGCTAATACCTATAACAGTTCAAGAAACCCTTTTACTTCAGTTTCTTCAGTCTCAAGAGTTTTTTGTATATGTGTGTGTGTGTATGCAAGCACACACAGCTTTCATACTTCAACTCCTTCCAAATATTAGTTGCCTTTCATCTTAAATTTATTTACATGTGCATTTTGAGTGAAGAGGATAAATTAGATAAACTGCAATGACAGAATATTTCCTAATTTCTATAAACCAAACTCTTGTCCATGAATAAGCATCCTGTTTGTGTGGGGTGTGTCTATTGTATCACTTTGATGCACTGATCATTTTGGTACACTGAGCTTATTTTTCCTACAACTCCTACATCTTTTTTTCTCTCCCTTTGTACTCATGCTTAGCAAGTTCCACCCATGTTGTTTTGAGTCTTGTTTTTTTTTTCTTTAAATTAACAACCTTACAATTGTCCCTAGTGAACTGCTTGCTGTTTGTTGCTAACTTGAATCTCTACTACATCAAAATGTATTAGAGTGATTTACTCCTACTGAATAAGAATTTTATGGTAACAGAAATAGAAACATTTGTTATAAGATCAGCATCAATTGATTTAAATGTGTGTTTGCCTGTAAGAAATGTTTTCAAATGTACAATGGCAAACACATTGGAACCAGTAATGCTTTCATTAAATTCAATTTATTACAATAAGCATTTTTGAGTAGCAACCAGGACTGAGGCGCTGTTAGATTTTTCAAGTATAAGTGATAGGAGCTTGCATTATCATATACCTTTGAATGCATCTTAAATCCCTGTGGAGAACATAAGCATGCTTTACCATCGCCTCTAAACATAAGCAAATAGAGTAATTAAGAGGATTGTTATCATTCTATTTTCAACAGCAATGCCATTCCAGAGTCTAGTGATTCCTGGTCAGATACAGCAAAAGTGAAAAATGATATTTCTTCATTGTTATGCATGCATGTCTAGAGCAGGCTGTACCCTGCTCCTAGTTACTCTATTTTGTCCCTGAGTTATTGCACTTTACTTGCCCTGAACTACACCATTTTGAGTACATGTGCCCAGGGTAGAATGACTCTGTACCTTGTTGCATATAAACAACCACCATCTGTCCAGCAAAAGCCCACACTACAGAACGATAAGTAAATTATTTGAGCTAATAAAAAATTACCACCTGTGAACTTATCAAATCAAATCAGGGGCACACCAACATATGGGCTTACTGGATCACATCAGAGCCACCAGACACATGGATTTACCAAACACACCAGGCCAATGAATGATGCAATCACATCAATCTAAGATGTAAAGATGTAAAAGAAGGGACACTGAAGTACATCATAGAGACCACCCAGCATACATGTCATGAGATCACCAGGCAAGGAACTTCAGACTCTGTCCCAAGCTTCAGCTCAACATGACCCCCGTCCCCATTTGATGCTGATGAGGGATGTCCAGAGATACCTTCAGACTCTTTGCCTGACAACGCTCACCAGTTTGTTGTGGATTCAAAATTTCTTCCATAGTGAAAGTATAGTGTTTCCAATGGTGGAAATCCAGGCACTAAAAGGAGCAGTAAGAATTCATTGTTGAACTGGGATTTTTCTAGATCCTTGATTTGGAAAGAGCAGTTTGTGGATGGACATCAGCAGCAAAGGCTGAATGCTTATTATAAATGTAGACATTCAGCTCCCATCTCAGTCTTTCAAAATCAGAATCTGCTTTCTAACACAATTCCCAGATAATTTGTATGCAAACTATATTTCAGAAGCACTGTCCAGAGAGTTGGAATCTCTCTATTATTATACCAGGCATGTGACTGTCTCCCTACTTATTAAAACTGACAGTCAAGAGGGATCACCACAATATAACATCCAATTTCCAAAATATCTGTAGGTAAAATGAAAAACCAAAACCCTCAGAAAGTGGTGTTTTTGTGTCTATTGCTGGCAAATGTCTTAAACATGTGCTGAGAAAAATAAGAGCAGATGCTTACTGTGCCATCACATCGACCATCCTTAATCCTCAGATACATCCGTGCATTTTTCACACTTTCAAACATGCAAATCCCAGAGCTGATTTTATGCACTTTCCAGTAGGATTTTTCAGACTGGTTTCCTGCTCCAGTGCAGGTCCCATCAGGTTGGAGACACAGGGCCTGGCACAGGCTTGTAGCAAGTAGAACCACAGCACTGTTGAGGAACACCCCCTTCGGAGCAACAAACAACAGAAAGGCAGTAAATTACAGGCTCAAATTGCACTGGAGAGATGGCTATGGAATCAATTCTCTCACAGAGGCTGCAGTGATCAGGATGTTATCAGAAGCTAATGTAACTGCGAAATAGCTGAACAAAACAAAAGGAGGTCAATTTACTTCAACCATTATTGCAAGTTGAAGGCTGAGCATCAGATTTACAGAGATCTTTTTTAACAGGTAAAAACACACACACATGCAAATATTTCTCTTAAGGAACCCACAGCATAGGAAACAAGTTCACCTGCACAAACCCAAAGAATGGACTGTGATAAATAAAATAGTGCAAAAAAAATGAGACTTTTACTGGTGGTCTTGCAAGACCAGGTGTCTGGATGAGCAGGAGCACCCAGAGTGATTATAATCAGCATTTTATTCCCTAGTGTGCAAGGCCTCTCTCTCCCCAGGATCCTCATTGGTTGAGTATTATGAGGTGTAGTCTTTCCAAAGGTTGCCTAGGATTTACTGTCTCCTATTGGGTTATTTAAAGAAATGTACCTTTAGCTGCCCTAACTCCCTTTGTTCTCTTTTGGCTGGAAGGTCTTCTTGGGAGAAGTGAACTTATGCTATTTATCTTTGTTGGTCAGGTCAGACCTTTTCCCCTCAGCTCCTGTTTGTCAAGGGGCTGTGAATTTGTCATTCATGTATTAACTGCTAGTAACCATTTGTTCTATTTCCCCGTTGGCTGTTTTCTTTTAACATCCTCAGTAATTTTACATTCCAAGCTAAATACTGTATTTTAAAAATGGACCACTGGACTTTTTATTTCTCACAATAGCCAAAATTAGTAAATAATTTTAATATTACATTAATATTATTATTAGTATTGTATTAATATAGAATAAAAAGACTGCTATAAGAGTACCTGAATTATGGAATGCATTCTATGAATAGTAGTATGCACATAAGAATGAATGAAAAGAGACAGCAAACACAACTAAAGTATATTTCAGTAAATGCTACACAATCATTAACTTAGGAGGAAGATATTAAAAGCTCTTGAAAGTTAACTAGAAATACACTAATTCCGTAGAGAAATGGTAAAAGACTAATCATAAGATGCAAATAAAAATAAACAAGGAAAAGTAATTCATCCTTATAAATTTTTAAAAAGCTGACATTAAATGTTTATTCCTCTAGAAAATTGTCAAAGACTTTTCTCTTTTGGAACCATACTCAACACAGAGGTCAATGAGATAGGTATTTGCCTATACTTCTGAAGGGAGTTGGGTAGTAAGAAATGTAATTTGTCAGCTCTTGGAGTGTCAAGCCTAATAGGAGTGCTTTATTTGCCTTGGGGCCATGGTCCAGACATTTAGGGTGTGGAGCTTTGGGTCACAAGGTATCAAGTGACCTTTAAGAGGCTGGAGACTGAGATCAGCCACCAGTCACAGAACTTCCTACATGATGAAACTCTAGTAAAGACTCTGGACACCATGGTTCAAGTGAGCTTCCCTGGACACACACAATACTCTCTGGGTGCCATTACCACAGTTTTGAGGAAGTAACCCTGACCTGACTCCATGGGGAAAGGACAACTAAAAGTTCACTTTGCTCCTCTTTCTAGGCTCTGAACTATGAATCTACTTATTTAGCAGATTTTAATCTATATCCTTCACTGTAATAAACTGTAACTGTGTGTTTAATCACTTTCAATGATGCTGTGGTTCCTTCCAGTGAATTATTAATTATAGTGGTCTCAGGGAACCCCACACATTGAGGCTGGCATCAGAGGCAGGTGGTTGTATAGACCCTCTAACTTTATAGCTGGCATAACACTCACAAGAGTAAGATACATACATTTCGGGATGGGGAGGGAAGAAGATTCGATATTATGTTCCTAGCAGCTTAAAAGTTTCATAGTCTAAACTTTAAAAATTCAATATTTAATTTTGTAAGCTAAGAAAATTTAAAATATGGTCAAAGGCATATGTCAAAGTATGTATTACAATATCTCATGTATGAGTGAAATGAAATATTAAATGTCTAATAACTTAAAAAGATGTATACATTTACAAAATCCTTATGTGTAAATATTATTAAATAATATGCTCTGAGGTAAAATTATGTTGTTTTAAGAAAAATAATAATGTGAAGTTATATAAAATATTTTAATGGCAAATACAGTTTGGTTTGTCATAATCCACCATTTAGTAATTATACTATATTAGCCAAGACGCTTATTATCCCTGAAATGCTTTTCCTTCACCTTAAAAATACAGATAATAGTATCTTCAATGTCTTTAGGATGATTAAATGTAGTCTTGTATGTGGTGCAATTCTCATTAAAGTTCTAGTAAAATAAGCAATCTCATAAATTATAAGTAGTGTATTAGTATGAAATCTTATTTTTAAATAATTTGTAAACACTGTAAAGAAAGAGACATAAACAGTAGGAAATTATCACATATGCATAATAATCAAAGGGTATTAATCCTAACGATCAGAAAAGTTTAATATATACATTGCTTGACAACCAGATGCAAGATTCTCTAACTTTTTATTAAGAATCTCCACGTCCATAGTTTTAACCTCCAACTTCAACTGGACATAGGATGTTACTCCCATCCCAGTTTCATTTCTCCTGATGCCATGATCCTTATTTGCTTTTCAAAATCTGGGTAACCAGAATGGAAATAGGCATCAATGCCACCTAGTGGAAAGAGACCTCATTACTGTGGTTATGACTTAATTCAAATTTTTTATTCAATAAGGATAAGAAAGTAGGTACTTAGCCATATAAACGTTGATGACTTTCTTCCATTTTACCTTGACAAAAATCACAAATTCTTTTGAAAGGTTTGCATAGCCTCCTGAGGACTCATCAGCTATTTTTCCATGACGATCAAAAATCACCATGTGGCCAGGAACCACTACTGATGTAAGAAGTGCACAGCGGCTGGGCTGATAAAGCACCCTCAGCTCACTGGAGGCTCCACCACTAGCCTAAAAGAAGATGGAAAAAAATTAAAACCTGGCTCTGAATTAGCAAGAGAAAATTAAATTTAAAATGTCTTGACATTACGTGTACATACAGATCTACTTCATGCTATGCAGTCCTTGTTCTATTTTTAGAGTATCATGCTTTTACAATTTAATTACTTTTATTCCTTGGTTTTATTGGCCTCATGGTCAGTGACTTCCTCCAAAAATTTCTTCTCTTGATTTCTCAGGACCCAAGGCAGATATTGTATAACAATAAAAAATAAGACTAGTAGCAGGAATAAGTTAATGACATGTTAATGTGTGTTTGATCATTGTTTAGTTTTCATTTAATCATTTGAATTCTCCTAACTCAAGATTATTTAGGACCAAAACCTGAAACAAACAAAAGTCTTACCTCATTTCCAGGTTTTGCTTTCAAAAAAGTAGATAAACTGAGGGGGTTATGTAACAGGGCATTTCGTGGTTCAGGGCCTCTCCCTACAGTGTCCCAAGACGCCAGGTCTACCAACCTTAGCAAAGTTTAATCCTCTACAAGGCAGGGGAGTGACAGAGCTGTTTATCTTTTTTTATTAATATATCTTTTATTTGTTCTTTTTAGTAGAGCTGTTTACCTTTAAGAAAATATGTGATGGTTTATGAGTATATCATATTTAAGAAAATATGTGATGGTTTATGAGTATATCATAGTGACCAGCATATAAAAGATGACACCAGATACTCTAAGGCCACATGATAGGTAAAATCTTTTGTGGAAAAAAAAATAACTTTCATAATAACTAAGATACAATCTCCCACCAATCTAGTGCAACCTAGTGGGATAGAGGCTTCGACTTAATTTTATTTTAGAAAATTATAATAATGGAACATTTCTTCAAATCTCAATTCAATTATATAGATTCCAAACCCATTACATTCATATTTATTAAGCATTTACTATGGCCTTTGTAATAGGACATATGTACTATGAAGTACAATATAAGATACTATGCTAAGTCCATAGCAGAGAAGAAATTCCTTTATGGACAACATCTGAATGATCAATGCCAATCTGCCAATTCAGAGCTACAAATTACATTAGTATTTTCCCTTAAATTAAATAACATGTTATGAGCTCAAATCATTATGTTAAATTGTATAAACTTATGTGAGGAAGTTGTAGCTTGAGTCAGATCGCCTGTGTTCAATTCCTGCAGCCACACTTATTATCTTGTGAGCAACTCAATCTTTCTATATATCATGTGCTGCTTCTGTTAAACAGTGATAAGAGTGGATTCTCTCATGGGGCAGATTTTAGGTTTAAATGTTATAATACATAATAAGAATTAGAAGAGCGCATATCAATTATCCTCCAGTTTCATTTTTCAAGATAAATAATAAGCATTCATTTTAAAGACAATTTTATATATTAAAAGCTATATTTCATACTAGACTAAGCAATACAAACCATAACTAGGCAAGATTATTTCTTTCTTTCCTGATAATATGTTCCCTAAAGGGGCCATTGAGAAGTCAGAAGTCCTTTGGAAAGCTCATTAAAACTTTCAATGTTACTAGAGAATCGGTATACTTCTTCTAGTTTAAATTGCATTTGCTAGAAAGTAGGATCATTTATGCACCAGAATCTCAAAAATAAATGAAACAAGACAGAAAATTGTAAAGAGCACAAGTATCAGCCAAAGTAAAATATAATTTGATGATTGTATTAAAGTATTGTATAGACAAATATATCCTATGCAGATACGATTCTATTTATATACGTCAAAGAGAAAATTTACTACTCACCACTCCAGTGACAAAGCCATTGTCAATACCAAGAGAAAGATGCCTCATCTCATGACTCTGGAAAATGCATGTATTTCCTTTATTGAAAATAACATCAAAGAGTCCTAGAAAACATTTTTAAGTGTTAGCAAGTAATCGAATTCTCCTAACAATACATTTTATATCTTTCAATAAAATATTTGTAATTAGGGGGCTGGGAATGTGGCTCAAGCCGTAGCGCGCTCGCCTGGCATGTGTGCGGCCCAGGTTCGATCCTCAGCACCACATACAAACAAAGATGTTGTGTCCGCCAAAAACTAAAAAAAAAAATATTAAAAATATTCTCTCTCTCTCTCTCTCTCTCTTAAAAAAATATTTGTAATTAGTGAAAGGTAAAATGCCTCTGGTACAGTATGTTTAGTTTGTGAAAATTCATAATACAATATATTACTTTTTCTGCATATGCATATTTGAATCATTCCTTGAGCCAGGACTTATTTCATTTCCTAACGAGTTGCTGAAGTTTGTGTTGTATGTGTGTGTATACACACTAAATATACACACGTGTATTTATATAAAATACATAATATGAAATATGTAACATACATTATATAGTGTCTGTTGAATGATGTCATTTTGGTTTTCTAAAATGAACCTATTTTTCCTTTCTTACCACTGTCAACATAGCCCATTTTGTATTAACTCAAAATTGTAAGCTAATCAATATCAAGTGAAGGAGGATTATGGGAGTTATTCACTAATTTAAGCTCCCTAAATCCCAATTTCTAACAGAATTATGCATATGTTTTCATATATATATATATATATATATATATATATATATATATACACACACACACACACACACACACACATATATATACAAATGCATATATAAAATTAGGTGGCTTATATATATACATATATGTATATATACATATATATTCATCTAGTATTAAGAAATGTAATTAATAAATTCTACCTTTTTATTTTTATTCCAGTTAATTACATGAGCAAACCCTTTTAAGAGCAAAATCTGATGCAGAGGGTGACTACAGAATTCCAAATTTTAAAAGGATTCCACTACATATTTAAATGATCTTCTACTCACTTAAAGTCATATTTCTAAAAGTAAAAGGTTTGAAGATTAGTTCAACATATGACTCCAAATGGAAAGCTTTTGGCCTAATTATTCTCTAATTTATTTTTGTCTACCTTATAAAATGCATCTTAATGGTTAAGAATTAAGGACCTTTATAAAACTAAACAGTGGTGATAAGTAATTATAGATAATGCTGGGGGGTCAGGGTGTTATTGAAATGAGCAGAAAACTAAGAGGCAAGAATTCGGACTTTGAGTCTGACACTGACTCATTAAATAACCTTGGGCAAATCGCTTTGTATCTCTCTGTCTTCATTTTCTCATTAATAAAATCAGAGCAGTAATTCCCGAAGGAATGTTATTCAGATGATGCTCTAATCATGTTAACTAATGAGTTGATGGAAATATTTGAAAACTAAGGAACTATTACTACAAATGTGCTAACTATAATTTTCACGGTTTAATTTAATTGTCAATTTGACCTAATGATTTTATAAATACCAGAATATAAATCCATAAAAACTCTAAAGGCATTATTTTTATCTGTTTCTAAAAATTATTACAATTATTTTATTTATTTTTGTGTTTTAACAGTTTTATTTAGACATATTTTACATATGGTACAATTTACCCATTAATCCAATGATGCTTAGTATTGCAGCCTGGGGATATAGCTCAGGGGTAGAGCACTTGTCTACACATGCAAAGATCTGGCTTTGATTCCCAGCATAAAAAAAAATTTGCAGATGTGGCAGCACACACCTGTAATCCCAGCAGCTGGGGAGGCTGAGGTAGGAGAATTTTGAGAATCAGCAAAAGCAAGACACTAAGCAACTCAGTGAGACCCTGTCTCTAAATAAAATACAAAATAGGGCTGGGAATGTGGCTCAGTGGTTGAATGCCCCTGAGTTCAATCCCCAGTACAACAAACAAACATACAATGTTCACAATGCTGTGCAGTCATTTCCACAACCAATTTTAGAACATTTTCATCTCAGAAAGAAACTCGGCATCGTTAGCCGTCGCTCCAATTTGTCTTCCCCTCTTCTCCTCTCCTATCCTTTCTCCTCAAACCCTATCACCAGGCAATTACTCACCTGCTGTCTCTATAGATTTGCCTATTCAAGACATATTATTTTTTCCTCCTAACTGTGATTGTGTATCTTTGACAACATCTCTCTATCCTCCACTGCTCTCTAACCATCCCAGCCTCTGATAACCACCATTCTAATCTGTCCTTGTCTCTCTAAGGGATCAGCTCTTTTAAACTCCACCTTAGTCTTTCTATTCCAGGTTTATTTCTCTGAACATAATGTTCTACAGGTACTATTTTTAATATCCTGAAGAACCTCAATGCTTTTTTTCTTGGTGCTGAACTAGTTTACACTCCCAACAGTGAATAAGGGTTCCCTTTTCTCCACATCTTTACCAACACTTGTCCTTTTGTCTATATAATAATAGCCATTTTGCATTTCTCTGATTAGTAATATTGAGTGTCCCTTTGTATGCCTGTTGGCCATTAGCATGTCTTCATTAGAGTGGTGTCTATTCATGACTCTTGAACACCTATTTATATTTGTTTTTCTTATCTTGTTATTGAGTTCCCTCAATGTTTTGCATATTAGCTCCTTATCAGATATGTAGCTTGCAAATATTTTCTCCCATTCTGTAGGTTGTCTCTTTATTGTTTTCTTTGCTATGCAGGAGCTTTATAGTTTGATGTAATCTTGTCTATTGTTTCTTTTTGCCTTTGTGTTTGAGGTCATATTCGAAAATATCATTGCCCAGACCAAGGTCTCAGAGATTTTCAGATGCATGGTGTTTAATTTCTGTGTATTTGTAAAGTTCCTGAAGTTCTCCCCATTTTATTTTTATACCATAATAGTCAGAAAAGATATTTGAATTGATTTTTAACTTCTCAAATTTTTTAAGATTTCTTTTGTGGATCCACATATATCCTAGAAACTGTGCAATAAAAAAGAATTTGTTTTCTGCAGCTGTTGGATAGAATGCTCTATAAATGTCTGTTAGGCCCATTTGGTCTAGAATTCAATTTAAATCTGGAGTGTCTTGGTTGACTTTCTGTCTCGATGATCTGAACATTGCTTTCATGGGATGTTGAAGCCCACTATTATTACTGTATTGTAATTTATCTCTCCCTTAGAACTAATAATATTTGCTTTATATATTTGGGACCTCCAGTTTTGGATACATATAATCATGTGTCACATATCCACAGGGATACATTCCTCAAAAATGTGTTCTTAGGTGATACTGTCATTGAACAAACAAGAAAATACAATTCTATAAATCCAGATGGTCTAGGTCAATTGCTCAACATGAGCTCTTGATGCAATCAATAAATACAATAAAACTAGATGTATGACTAGTATCAGCATAGCATAGCATTCAGCTTTATAGTAAAATCATTTTTATAAAAGCACAAGGAATACATTCTAAAATAAGAATAGAAGTATAGATAAACCAGTAACATGAACAAGGATTATGTACCATACATAATTGGATCTGTTTTTATATGACTAGTAACATAGTAGATTTGTTTACAGTATCACCACAAACACATAAATTAGGCATTGTGCAAAGATGTTACCACAGTTCTAGTAGCTACAAGATTAGCAAGAGATAAGAAGTTTTCAGCTCTATTATAATATTCAGAGCCCACCACTGTATATGTTACCTGACATTTACCAAAATGTCACTATGTGGGACATGCCTGTATTTACAATTGTTATCTCCTTGTTGAATTAACCCTTTTATTGTCATATAATGACCTTGTCACTTTACAGTTTTTGTACTTTAAATTTAATTTATCAGATGTAAGTATCACTACTACTGTGCACTTTTGGTTTCCATTTACACAGAATATCTTATTTTATCTCTTCATTTTCAGTATGTGTATTCTTACAGGTGAAATGAGTCTCCTGTAAGTAGCAAAGAGTTTGATATTGTTTTTTTTTTCCATTCAGCCACTCTGTGTGTATTATGCTGTCGATCTGAAATGTCCCCAAAAGTTCATGTGTTGGAAGGGTTGTCCCCAGTATGGCAAGGGTTAGAGATGAGACATTTAGGCAACGATTAGGGTGCTGACCTCATTAATGGATAATCCATTTGCTGGATTAACTGGATGGCTGAATGAACGATTGGTCAGTGGTACTTAGATGGAGGTCATTAAGTATTACTAGTTGGAGATTTATTTCTCTCCCTCCACCATCCACCTGTCTACCCTTCCCTGTTCCCATGAGCAGAACAACTGTCCTCTGCCATGCCCTTCCACCATGTTGTTCCTGCCTTGGAGCCAGCTGACCATGAACTGAACTCTCTGAAACCTTGACTACTGTTGAGAAAAAAAAAAATTAAGCATCTCTATTTTGAGAAATTCAACACAGTAGAGAATGTCCTTGCATGTGGAAGCTTAAAATAGTGACTCTTAATTAAAAATATATATTAGGAATAGAATCTTTTCCAGTAAAATTATAATCAAGTCAGTGTGATAGATGAGAGCTTCAGGAAATTAAAGTATTTTCAATAGAGAAAAAAAATACACTATTTTTGAGGAATTCTACAACAGTTATCTGAGCCTCTGGAGTTCCATGGAGTACAAGGAAAAAGTATGATAAGGGAAAAAGCACTACTATGTGAATGAAAGAATTAAAATTAAGATGAAAACATCTGAACAATCATCAGTCACAAAAAGAAAGATTATGTAAACTTAAGTAGATACTCCTAAAAATACAGCTGCCATTGACCCCTCTATGGGAAGTGAGTGAACCTTCTGTACCTTTCTCTCAAGTTCTAAGTAACCCTTCTCCACTTTTTTGGTTATGTCAAACAAAAAGGAAAAGAAAAAAGTTCTTTTGTTCTCTACTCTTCTTCTATATGCCTCAAGTCTGACTTCCACTTACTGCCAGTGTTTCTACTCTACTTCAAATTCATCCAAAGCTATCTCCCACTACCAGGAGGGAATAAGGGAAGTGACTTGTAGACATAGGACTGGCTTTCTTTCCAGAGCCTTTCATGGGTAAGAATGAAAGAGAAATTATGGAAGAGCTAAGGTTTAAGTTATCAAATGCGGTACAGTGCTTTGGGCCACTAGCAGAATGAATGGTTTTAACAGGGGATGATATGGTCATAGTGGTGGCATAGTACATAAAGTTTTTAAGGCTTCTAAGGTAAAAAATGAGATTAAACACTTAACTGTTGCAAGCATAGGCAGCACACAAAACTTGAAACGAACATTTCTATTGTGCAACCTTAAATTGGGAATTTCAGCAGTTAGTGATACAAACAACTATGATTTACTATAGATTAATAAAGGCGTTCCCTGTCTTAAACTACAAACTATAAACCAAAGAGTTTCAGGATATGTTCTAAAAGAATTTGGATGTATTTCTGAGACATCCAGAATCTTTTTCTCTTATATCACTTTCCCCAAGATTTCCTTCTGTATCCAGAGACTAAAGTTCTCAGTAAAAGAGGGCTGCACTGACTATGTGCTCCAGTCCAGATCCCATTCATTTCCAACTTAAAACAAAGATGGTTCTTCACAGTCCTCTCAGAAAACAGAATGGTAAAGCCAATGGCCTCTTGATTTCATAGAATTTCAGGGACAAATTTATATTGTTATATTGTGTGCATATATGATTATATAAAAACGAATTTCACTATTAAGTACAATTATAATGCAGCAATAAAGATTAAAATAAGTAATAAGAGCTGGACAGAAGACAAAGTAACCACTCTATAGTTAGTGCTACACATTAAATAATGACACTCTTTCATATCTATTATTAGGCCAAAGTACCAGAGAATCAGACAAAGAAAAGAATTACTGCTAATCATCACCACATAGTCCTGAGAAACATGACTTAAAAGCTGTGTTGGTCAATCACTAGAAATAGAAAAAAAGTAGAATAATTCTATCTGTACTGAGTACATGGCTAAGGAAACCAAAGAAAATCCAAAGATGGTAATTTCTAGAGCTGGTTATGTTTTTCTTTTTTAAGGGGATTAGGAAATAACCAGCCCAAGAACATTTTCTTAAAGTTGCAGCACAAAGGGGAAAAGTTATTATCCTCTTTGACATACTCTGTAAATTATTTACTAAAACAGCAATGAAAATTTTTAAATAAGTTCTTCTTGAAAGCTTTAAGAGTCAAGAAGCTATAACCACCATGAAACAGTTCTCTTTAAATTCTTACTTTATTTTAATTGAAACTGAAACTGAAAATTTTCAAAGATGCATTAGCCTGTAGAATTGATCATCCCACCAGGACACTAGTGAGAGTGAAGGGGGATGCCAGGCAGATGGAAAACTGAGTCACAACAGAGTATATGGTCACTTTAACTAAAGTTACACTTTATGAAAAAAAACCTAGTCTCACTATTTAAAATTAGAGAATAAGTTACATTTATATGTTTCAAGTTTATATGAGAATAAAATTCAATGCATTTATTATTATTCTTTTGGCCCTAGTGATAAGGGTATACTAAGGTGAAGATACTCATACACAACAGAAGAGATTGAAATTTATATAACTTCTGGAAAGAGATGTGGTAATATGTACAGAGACTTAAAATACTCTTTATCTTTAATCTGGTAATTCTTCTGGAATTTTTGTTACAAAAATAATCTAATAGCATAGAAACATTAGCAGTGATGGAACATATAGGTATGTTTATCAAAATAAGAAGCATCTTATCCACAGGATATTCACTCTGGTATATTCATATATGTACAGAGACAGTATAACCAATATGTTACTATAATTAATGAGAGTGCAGTAATGTAGTAAGCTATAAGGTAATTATATAAATAGACCAATGCCTGATACACAGTAGCACATTAATAAATACTGAATAAACATAAAAATATACCTTTCTATATATTTTCAGATAAATTTGATTTATATTAGAGAAAGTGTCTATTTACCACCAAAATAGTCTAGTGTCTAGCAAAGAAACACCTACAAATAGTGCTATCAAAAAAATGTAGGTTCCTATGTAAAGGGGGAGGAAATGCATGTGGGAGTGGGTACATATGTATATATGTATGAATAAATAGATACAGGACCTATAAGTTCCTCCCTGAAAACATTTTACTGCTTTTGTGTTAGAAAATTAATAAAGATACAAATTCATAGCAACTACAAATGTGAATAGTATCCCTACTGTTGTACAAAGCACAATGGCTCCTTATTATGTTTTTTTAATTGTGGTAAAATAATATAAAATAAAATTCTTCTTTTTTTAAAGTATACACCTCAGTAGCAATGGAGTAATTTTCCAGTGTTGGGCAACTACCACCACCTAGTTCCAGAACATTTTAGTCACCCCAAAGAAAACCCTGCACCCATTAAGCAATCAATACCCATTCCCTGCTCCCCATTCTCTAGCAACCAGGATTCTGCTTTCTTTGAATTTATATCTCCTGGATTTCATATGAATGGAATTAGCTGTGACTTTTTGTGTCTAGCTTCTTCCACTCAACACAATGTTTTGATGGCCCACCATGTTGTAACATGCATCAGTTCTTCATTCCCTTTTGTACTAAATGCACCACTTTGTTTATTCATTCATTGGTTGATGGACGTTGTTTCCATTTTTCTCACTATTGTGAATAGTGCTGTCATGGACATTTGTATAATTACTTTTGTTTTCTATTCTCTTGGGCATATACCTATGAATAAATTGCTAAATCACAAAATAATTCTAATTCCATGAAAGTATTTTCCAAAGCTGCTAAATAATTTTCACACTTCCACCGGCAACTCATAAAGATTTCAATTTTTCTCCACATTCTTACCAGATCCTTGCAATTTTTCATTGTTTGTATCATAGCCATCCAAGTGAATATAAAACAGTATATCATTTTGGTTTTAATTTGTATTTCCATGAGGACTAATGAAACTGAACAGCTTTTCATGTATTTGTTGTCTATTTATGTATCTTTTTTTGGACCATTGTCTACACAAGTTCCTTATTCATTTTTTAATTGTTTGCCTTTTGTTGTTCAGTTTTAAGAGTTTTTAATATATTCTGGGTATAGACTTTTATGAGATATATGATTTGCAAATATATCCTCCTCTTTTGCGGGTCATCTTTCATCTCTTGTAATATCCTTTAAAGCAAAAAAAAAAATTTTAACTTGATGTTCAATTTATCTGGGTTTTTTTTTCTTTATTACTTGTGTTTTTTAATCTCATATCTAAGAAGCCATTGACTAAGAAACTTCCAAGGACATAAAGTTTACTTTTAAATTTCCTTTCTCAGAGTGTTACAACTTTACTTCTTACATTTAGGCCATTAGACCATTTTGAATTAAAATTCGTATGTGTAGTGAGGTAAAAATAAAACATCATTCTTTTTTATTTGGACATCAAATTGTCATAGCACCATTTGTTTAAGAGACTATTCCCACTGGATGGTCTTGACAACCTTAATGAAAAATAATTGACCATAGATGTATGGGTTCATTTTTGTCTGTTCTATTCCATTTATTTGTTTGTATGTATGTATGTAAGATTTTTTTAATTTACCGATTGATTTTATTACAGTGCTTGGGATTGAACCTAGGGCCCTCCACATGCTAAGCAAACACTCAAGCACTGAGCTGTAAACCTGCCTCCTATCTATTTTATACCAATACCCCTTTATTGTAATTACATTAGCTTTATAACAGTTTTTCAAATCAAAATGTGAATTTTCCAACTTTGCTCTTGCTCGATATTGTTTTGGCTATTTGAGGTCCCTTGAAATTCTTTTCAGAAGTGTTTCTATTTCTGCAGAAAAGGTATTGGTATTTGGTGGTATTGCATTGAATCTGTAGATCACTTTCAGAAGTATTACCAGCTTAACAATATTAAAACTTCGAATACCATAAGTGTACAATATATTTCCACCTTGGTAAGTCTTTTTCCTTTCAAAAATATTTTATAGTTTTAGTGTACAAGTCTTACACTTGTTGGTTGAATTTATTCCCAAGAAGTTGATACTATTATAATTAAAATTGTTCTCTGAAATTCACTTTTGAATTATTTCTTTTGCAGATATATACAAATGATTTTTTTAGTGCCCATCACATATCCTACAACACTGATGATCTTATTTATTAGGCATAATACTTTCCTTGCTGTGGATCCATTAAGATTTTCTATATATGAGATCTTGTCATATATAATTATAATTTTACTTCTTCCTTTTTTATGTTGGATGCCTTTATTTTATTGCATAATGCTCTATCTACAACTATCAGTAAAAGGCTAAATGGAAGTGATAATAGCAGTCATCCTTTTCTTTTTCCAGATTGGGGGGTGGCATTCTCTCTCTCACCACTAATAAACACTACCTTTGACAATTTAATAAATGCCCTTTACCATGTAGAAGGAATTTCTTTCTATCCCTAGTTCGTAGAATATATTTTCATGAAAAAATATTGCTCATTACTTTTATGTTAGAAATATTTTTCCGAATTCTTGCACTGCATTTTATAGAAAGCATTTTATAAGTACATCGACAGTCACCAAAGTGGCATCAATATTAACACTGCAGAAAAATTACACAGAATACTAAGGACTTTCCATCACATCAGTGCAGAATTTAGAAGTTAAACAGCAACACAAGAAAGAAGCTGAGAATTCCAATCAGAGACAAGAGAGATAGATATTGCCCTTTCCATTCCTACCCTTACTATGAAGGGAAAGTGAAGCCCATCCTGAGAAAGTTCTGTGAGTAGCTATGCTACCTTACAGAACAATGTATGAACTGGTATACTAGTAATCTAAAGTAGATCAAATATTATTCTAAAACATCACAGCTCAAAACAAACATGTATTTTCCTATAACTTCTGAAGGGCAGGAATTTGGGACCAACTTCTGTGGGTGACTCACAGTCTGTAATGACGTTGCCATCAAGTTGTTGGTTGCATTTACAGTTATCTGACGGCTGGACTGGATCAGGAGGGCCCTCCTAAAAGATGTCTGGATCCTGTATCTGTTGACAAAAGCTTCTATTCCATGTCATACCAGCCTCTCCACTAGACTGCCTGAATGTCATCGTAACATGGCAGTTGGCTTCTCCCAGAAAAAGTGAGAGGCAGGAGGAATCTGTAACGCCTTTTTGTACAAACTCTTAAAAGTCATCCACAGTGATTTCACCACATGTTATTTGTTAGAAGAAAGTCACTAAATTTAGCTCGTACTCAAGGAAAGAGGAATTAAGGTCTACCTTGGTTATTTGTTATTTGTGGACATATTTAAAAACCTCCACATGGAAAAATGCAGACACCTCTTGCATATGCAATCATCTGACATAGCACAAAATAAACACTCCAAAAATAGAAAACAAAAATCCTATCTCAAAACCCAGAACATAGAACTATAAAAAGATAATACAGAAGACAGAAGAATATGACACATTACTCATTTCCATTTATGTGATATATTGAAAACATTTTAAAAGCAAACTTAATCCTTTTAGGACTATAAGTCAAATATATCTAAAATTAGGTTATGAGGGGTTTTTTTCCTTAAAAGACTACTACTACTGTGAAATGAGAAGGGTATATGAATCTCTATCTTGGAATAAATCTTTTGAAATTTTAAGGGATATGAAGTTTGTGAAACTGAACCAGACATAAAAATAGCTATCAAGGATGCAGTGATAAAAAAAAAAAAAAAAACAGAATAGCTTTGGTTACTTGGTCCTTCCTTTTAGTTATAGGATCCCAAAATAGAGACAAGAAGGCTTATTTGTATCTGTCTCTGTCAATAATGTTACAGAATTGTTTTTTAGTAACTGAAAGAGCTCATGATCATAACAGTTCCCTGTGCAATTTCAAAGAACTTCTCACGCTATGCATCTGCTTTTAGGTTTAGTATTGCCGAGAAATGGTTCAGTAGCATTTAGTGAAATAAGAATTCTGAGTATGAAAATAGCTACATTTATTACCAGCTTAATCACAAAATGAAATATTGGCTTACAATGATAAAAACATTATTTTGTGAAGTAAAAATTATGAGTCAATATATTTCCAACATTCCTAAGATACTTCCTTGAAAAGGTGTTCCCGGGTCAGTGTTCATCACATGAGAAAACTGATTGATTAGTGTGAATTTATGGGACAGTGTGAAAAACGTCAGGAAGTTATCCTGTGAGTAATTATTGCACATAAAAGACCTCCTGTTGTCAAACTGTCAGTTACACTGAGGAAAATTACTCATACCATCCCCCACCTGCCTTTTTTAGTGCTGTTCATTCTGCTTTATGTTTTGCAGGAATAGCATATTCAAATTCTGGAAACTCTGAAGGGTAAAAAGTTTATGTAGTTTCCTGCCAGTCAGATTGGTCTACAGAGACTCAAGAGCTGGCCACAGGTCAAGAACTCATCTGGGGCAGTCAGAGCCTCAGTTCCTTCCTTGGGAAAATAACTTCCTGGGCTTCTTCCTGAAATTAGGACTGGGTTTCAAGAAAGATTAATCCAAGATGTGAAAGCAGAAGATGAAGATCTTGGAAGCTAAAGTGTTGCTTTAGCTGCTTTCTATTAGTGAGAACATGCAGAAAGGGTAGCCTAGCAAGAGGAGGCTCCACATCTTTTAGGAAGATGTGGCAAGGTCCTTTTATAAACCAGCCTATGGAATAGATGCTAGAAGAAAAAAATCCTTCCGAGTTCTGAGATCCTCCATGCCCCTGCACAAATAAATGAGCAAAGACATTTATTCTACAATCTGTATTTGGGGTAAAATTGGGAGTTCATAACCAACTTGAATCTAATGTATGAAATATGATATGTCAAGAGCTTTATAATGTTTTGAACAACCAATAAAAAATAAATTAAAAAATAAATAAAGTTTCATATAAAAAAGTTTTTATAATATTTACCCATTTCTATAACCTAAAAAAAATAAATAAATAAAATAAAATGGTTTTCTAAGGAGACATTACAATGCAGTGAAGAAGACATATCATTCTCTCCAGATGTCCCAGGGGAGTTAAGGTAACACCTTTCCTTTCCTTCCCCCTCCCTGGAGATTTGCTTACATTCCAGAATAAAGATAGGTTCTCAGTTTCTTTCTTCCTTCCTTCCTTCCTTCCTACCTATCTTCCTTCCTTCCTTCTTTCCTCCCTCCCTCTCTCCCTCCCCGCCCCCCTCTTTCTCATTTGCTGGAAGGAAAGATATGCAGCCCTATAAAAGAGTTTCCTAACTTGGGAATTTTCTCTCCCTTAATATATCCAACTGCCTGTACAGAACGCTCATGCTCTCTATTCACGACACCATGGAACTATGGTTCAGGGAATTGACACAAGATATCGCTCTGGCTGCTGCACTGGATGTCAGAAATAAATGGTTTCAGTCTGACCAGTGGTCTGGTGTTTCCTGCAGGTAGAATAAAACTTAGAGCATTCATGCCTTCTGATTTAACAATAGGACATAATTTTGTGGTCATATTTGCAAATACCATCTACCATGCTAATAAATAGGGAACAAAGGGAACAGGATATGAAGGAATATTTTTACTGATCTTACTGGATTGATTAGTAATCTCAGATGGAAACCAAGAGTTAAGTGAAATATTTAAACAGATTACTTTTGGAAGGAGAAGTGACTTGGAAACTTTCTTTGAGGGCTGGGATGTGGCTCAGGGGTAGAGTACCTGCCATCCCAGAATGTGTGAAACCCTGGGTTCATTCTCCAGTGCCATGGAGGATAAAAAGGAAATATTTTTTAATGGTCATCTATATTCATAGATGAGTGTTAGAGTCTGTAAAACAAGTCAAAATAACACCTGGCATTTTGCCAGGCGCCATCCATCTTAATTAGCATAAACTAGATACATCAGTCAACCAATAAGGAATCTCCACACTTAATGGCTTGCTGGCTTACTTCACAAACCACTCCCTCTGGCATTTTGCCAGGTGCCATCCAGACTTGTTTACAGACTCTATATTGTTTAGAGTCTGTATATTGTTTAGAGTCTGTAAACAAATCAGGATGGCGCCTGGCATATTGCCAGAGAAATGTTAGAGTCTGTAAACAAGTCTGGATGGCGCCTGGCAAAATGCCACAGGGAGTGGTTTGTGAAGTAATGCCAGCGAGCCATTAAGTGTGGAGATTCCTTAGTGGTTGACTGATGTATCTAGTTTATGCTAATTTTTTTTTATTATTGTTGGTTGTTCAAAACATTACATAGTTCTTGATATATCATCTTTCACACTTTGCTTCAAGTGGGTTATGAACTCCCATTTTTAGCCCATATACAGATTGCAGAATCACATCAATTACACATCCATTGATTTACATATTGCCATACTAGTGACTGTCATGTTCTGCTACCTTTCCTATCCTCTACTATCCCCCCTCCCCTCCCCTCCCCACCCCTCTTCTCTCTCTACCCCCTTTACTGACCTTCATTTCTCCCCCTTGTATTATTTTTCCCTTTCCCCTCATTTCCTCTTGTATGTTCCTTTGTATAACCCTGAGGGTCTCCTTCCATTTCCATGCAATTTCCCTTTTCTCTCCCATTCCCTCCCACCTCTCATCTCTGTTTAATGTTAATCTTCTTCTCATGCTCTTCGTCCCTATTCTGTTCTTAGTTACTCTCCTTATATCAAAGAAGACATTTGGCATTTGTTTTTTAGGGATTGGCTAGCTTCACTTAGCATAATCTGCTCTAGTGCCATCCATTTCCCTGCAAATTCTATGATTTTGTGATTTTTTAATGCAGAGTAATACTCCATTGTGTATAAATGCCACATTTTTTTAATCCATTCGTCTATTGAAGGGCATCTAGGTTGGTTCCACAGTCTTGCTATTGTGAATTGAGCTGCTATGAACATCGAAGTAGCAGTGTCCCTGTAGCATGTTCTTTTTAGGTCCTTAGGGAATAGACCAAGAAGGGGAATAGCTGGGTCAAATGGTGGCTCCATTCCCAGATTTCCAAGAAATCTCCATACTGCTTTCCAAATTGGCTGCACCAATCTGCAGTCCCACCAGCAATGTACAAGTGTACCCTTTTCCCCACATCCTCGCCAGCACTTGTTGTTGTTTGACTTCATAATGGCTGCCAATCTAACTGGAGTGAGATGGTATCTTAGGGTGGTTTTGATTTGCATTTCTCTGACTGCTAGAGATGGTGAGCATTTTTTCATGTACTTGTTGATTGATTGTATGTCCTCCTCTGAGAAGTGTCTGTTCAGGTCCTTGGCCCATTTGTTGATTGGGTTGTTTGTTCTCTTATTGTCTAATTTTTTGAGTTCTTTGTATACTCTGGATATTAGGGCTCTATCTGAAGTGTGAGGAGTAAAGATTTGTTCCCAGGGTGTAGGCTCCCTATTTACCTCTCTTATTGTTTCTTTTGCTGAGAAAAAACTTTTTAGTTTGAGTAAGTCCCATTTGTTGATTCTAGTTATTAACTTTTGTGCTATGGGTGTCCTATTGAGGAATTTGGAGCCCGACCCCACCGAATGTAGATCGTAGCCAACTTTTTCTTCTATCAGAAGGCGTGTCTCTGATTTGATATCAAGCTCCTTGATCCATTTTGAGTTAACTTTTGTGCATGGCGAGAGAAAGGGATTCAGTTTCATTTTGTTGCATATGGATTTCCAGTTTTCCCAGCACCATTTGTTGAAGATGCTATCCTTCCTCCATTGCATGGTTTTAGCCCCTTTATCAAATATAAGATAGTTGTAAATTTGTGGATTAGTCTCTGTGTCCTCTATTCCGTACCATTGGTCCGCCCACCTGTTTTGGTACCAGTACCATGCTGTTTTTGTTACTATTGCTCTGTAGTATAGTTTAAAGTCTGGTATCGCTATACCGCCTGATTCACACTTCCTGCTTAGCATTGTTTTTGCTATTCTGGGTCTTTTATTTTTCCATATGAATTTCATGATTGCTTTCTCTATTTCTACAAGAAATGCCATTGGGATTTTGATTGGCATTGCATTAAACCTATAGAGAACTTTTGGTAATATCGCCATTTTGATGATGTTAGTTCTGCCTATCCATGAACAGGGTATATTTTTCCATCTTCTAAGATCTTCTTCTATTTCTCTCTTTAGGGTTCTGTAGTTTTCATTGTATAAGTCTTTCACCTCTTTTGTTAGGTTGATTCCCAAGTATTTTATTTTTTTTGAAGATATTGTGAATGGAGTGGTTGTCCTCATTTCCATTTCAGAGGATTTGTCGCTGATATACAGGAATGCCTTTGATTTATGCGTGTTGATTTTATATCCTGCCACTTTGCTGAATTCATTTATTAGCTCTAATAGTTTCTTTGTAGACCCTTTTGGGTCTGCTAGGTATAGAATCATGTCATCTGCAAATAGTGATAATTTAAGTTCTTCTTTTCCTATTTTTATGCCTTTAATTTCTTTCGTCTAATTGCTGTGGCCAGTGTTTCGAGAACTATGTTGAACAGAAGTGGTGAGAGAGGGCATCCCTGTCTTGTTCCAGATTTTAGAGGGAATAACTTCAATTTTTCTCCATTCAGAATGATGCTAGCCTGAGGCTTAGCATAGATTGCTTTTACAATATTGAGGTATGTTCCTGTTATCCCTAGTTTTTCTAGAGTTTTGAACATAAAGGGATGCTGTACTTTGTCGAATGCTTTTTCCGCATCTATCGAGATGATCATATGGTTCTTATTTTTAAGTATATTGATGTGGTGAATAACATTTATTGATTTCCGTATATTGAACCAGCCTTGCATCCCAGGGATGAATCCTACTTGATCATGGTGCACAATTTTTTTGATATGTTTTTGTATCCGATTCGCCAGAATTTTATTGAGGATTTTTGCATCTAGGTTCATTAGAGATATTGGTCTGAAGTTTTCTTTCTTTGAAGTGTCTTTGTCTGGTTTAGGTATCAGGGTGATGTTGGCCTCGTAGAATGAATTTGGAAGTTCTCCCTCTTTTTCTATTTCCTGAAGTAGCTTGAAAAGTATTGGTATTAGTTCCTCTTTAAAGGTTTTGTAAAATTCTGCTGTATACCCATCCGGTCCTGGGCTTTTCTTAGTTGGTAGTCTTTTGATGGTTTCTTCTATTTCCTCGATTGATATTGGTCTGTTTAGGTTGTCTATATCCTCCTGACTCAATCTGGGCAGATCATATGACTTCAGAAATTTATCGATGCCTTCACTATCTTCTAATTTATTGGAGTATAAGGATTCAAAATAATTTTTGATTATCTTCTGTATTTCTGAAGTGTCTGTTGTGATATTGCCTTTTTCATCCCGTATGCTAGTAATTTGAGTTCTCTCTCTTCTTCTCTTTGCTAGCATGGCTAAGGGTCTGTCGATTTTGTTTATTTTTTCAAAGAACCAACTTTTAGTTTTGTCAATTTTTTCAATTGTTTCTTTTGTTTCGATTTCATTAATTTCAGCTCTGATTTTAATTATTTCTTGCCTTCTACTTCTTTTGCTGTTGTTTTGCTATTCTTTTTCTAGGATTTTGAGATGAAGCATGAGATCATTTATTTGTTGGTTTTTTCTTTTTTTTAAGGAATGAACTCCAAGCAATGAATTTTCCTCTTAGAACTGCTTTCAATGTGTCCCACAGATTCCGATATGTTGTGTCTGTGTTTTCATTTATCTCTAAGAATTTTTTAATTTCCTCCTTGATGTCTTCTATAACCCATTGATCATTCAGTAACCTATTGTTCATTCTCCAAGTGATGTATGCTTTTTCCTTCCTTCTTTTATCGTTGATTTTCAGTTTCATTCCATTATGATCAGATAGGATGCATGGTATTATCTCTACTCCTTTATATTGTCTAAGAGTTGCCCTGTGACATAATATATGATCTATTTTTGAGAAGGATCCATGTGCTGCTGAGAAAAAAGTGTAACTGCTTGATGTTGGGTGGTATACTCTATATATGTCAATTAAGTCTAGGTTATTGTGTTATTGAGTTCTATAGTTTCCTTATTCAACTTTTGTTTGGAAGATCTGTCCAGTGGCGAGAGAGGTGTGTTGAAGTCTCCCATGATTATTGTATGGTGGTCTATTAGACTCTTGAACTTGAGAAGAGTTTGTTTGATGAACATAGCTGCACCATTGTTTGGGGCATATATATTTATGATTGTTATGTCTTGTTGGTGTATGGTTCCCTTAAGCAGTATGTAGTGTCCCTCTTTATCTCTTTTGATTAACTTTGGCTTGAAATCTATTTTATTTGATATGAGTATGGACACTCCTGCTTGTTTCCGAAGTCCATATGAGTGATATGATTTTTCCCAACCTTTCACCTTCAGCCTATGTACGTCTTTTCCTATCAAATGTGTCTCCTGTAGGCAGCATATTGTTGGGTCTTGTTTTGAGATCCATTCTACTAGCCTGTGTCTCTTAATTGGTGAGTTTAAGCCATTAACATTTAGGGTTATTATTGAGATATGGGTTGTTGTTCCAGCCATATTTGTTTATTAATGTTACTAAACATGGTTTGTTTTCCTCTTTGATTATTCCCCCCCCCCTTTACTGTCCTACCTCCCACTGTTGGTTTTCATTGTTATTTTCCATTTCCTCTTCCTGTAATGTTTTGGCTAGGATGTTTTGAAGAGATGGTTTTCTAGCTGCATATTCTTTTAACTTTTGTTTGTCGTGGAAGGTTTTAATTTCATCTTCCATCCTGAAGCTTAATTTCGCTGGATACACAATTCTTGGTTGGAACCCGTTTTCTTTCAGTGTTTGAAATATGTTATTCCAGGATCTTCTAGCTTTCAGAGTCTGTGTTGAAAGATCAGCTGTTATCCTGATTGGCTTGCCCCTAAATGTAATCTGCTTCCTTTCTCTTGTAGCTTTTAAAATTCTCTCCTTATTCTGTATGTTGGGCATCTTCATTATAATGTGTCTAGGTGTGGATCTCTTATAATTTTGCACATTCGGCGTCCTGTAGGCTTCTAGAATTTGGGATTCTGTCTCATTCTTCAAGTCTGGGAAGTTTTCTCGTATTATTTCATTGAATAAATTGCTCATTCCTTTGGTATAGAGTTCTATACCTTCCTGTATCCCAATGACTCTTAAGTTTGGTCTCTTAATGTTATCCCATATTTCTTGGATGTTCTGCTCATGGTTTCTTAACAGTCTTGCTGAGCTGTCTATGTTCTTTTCAAGTTGAAATACTTTGTCTTCATTGTCTGATGTTCTATCTTCTAAGTGTTCTACTCTGCTGGTAGTACTCTCAATTGAGTTTTTAAGTTGGTTTATTGCTTCCTGCATTTCTAGGATTTCTGTTTGTTTGTTTTTTATAACCTCTATCTCCCTGTATAGTTGATCCTTTGCTTCCTGGATTTGTTTGTGTAATACCTTGTCGAAGTGATCTTTCATTGTCTGATTTTGCTGTCTAATTTCTTCCTTGATACTCCAGATCATCTGAAGCATATATATCCTGAATTCTTTATCTGACATTCCATCTGCTGCAGCTGTTACCTCTTCTAAAGTTGAGCTGACCTGCATTGCTTGTAGTCCTTTCTTTCCTTGTCTTTTCATACTGCTTGCGTTTCTTTCTTCTTGGTGAAACTGTTGTGTTTTTGAAATTTTTCCCCCCCTATATATTTATATTGCTCTTGTATAGTTGAAAAGTCTCCCTTGCAGGTGTGGGCGGGGGCTCTGCTCTGCCCCTCCTCCAATTGGTGTGAGGTGTCTACCACGCCCGCGGACCCCTGGGCCTGATTTGCCGTTCTGTCGCAGGTCTGCCTACCTTGCAGGTGGGGGCGAAGGCTCTGCCCTGCCCCTCCTACCACGCCCGGGGACCGCTAGGCCTGATCTGCAGGTTGGTCACAGGTCTGCCCACCTTGTGGGCACGGGTGTCAGTTCCGCTCCGCCCCCACTCCAATTGGGGTCACTTGACCACCACACAGGCGGGCCGCTGGGCCTGATCTGGGCGCGGGCGAAGGCTCTGCTCTGCCACTACTCCAGTTGGGGTGAAGTGTGTACCACGCTGGCAGGCCGCTGGGCGGGCGGCGGCTCTGCCCTGCCCCTCCTACCACGCCTGCAGACCGCTGGGCCTGATCTGCAGTTTGGTCGCAGGTCTGCCTACCTTGCGGGCGCAGGCGGCGGCTCCGCTCCTCCCCTCTGGCTCGACGACAAAGCGAGAGAGACTCGGGTATCTGTGACTCACCCTCCCTACCAGGGGACCAACTGTTTCCGTCGCCGCTGGCACCGATGAAGTTCTCTCCTCGGCCGCTCTCCGATGACATCAGATCTTTGCCATGCTGGCATCCCCTGTTCTATGGCTGAATCCCATTTTCTTCTCTTCCAATAGGCGGAGCTGTGCCCTCTGAGCCGAGCTTCTGCCCTCTATGTGCTGACAGAAATCCCTGTACGGTGGCTCCTGGGAGTCTCTCAATCCTGTTAATCCATAGCCCTTTCACTTATCTGGCCCCTCCCCCTGTTCCTCCTCCCAGCCAGCCAGCCAGGTCCTGTTCACCAGAGGCGGTTCCCCAAGGATCTGATTACACTTGCAGCCCCACCGCGTGTCCTATATCCCGAACGATGAACACCCTCTCTGTCATTCAATTAAGCCCCAGTGCTGTGGTGGGGTGATCTGGGAACCAACAGTTTAATTTTTCCGGACCCCTTTGGTGGGCACGCCCCCAGAAACTGGCGGCTAAGATCTTGGGTGTCGCCGCTGGTGTTAAGGGGAGGTGGGGATCTGGAATCCCCTCTGCTTCCCTACAGACACGCCCCCGGTGGTTTCCTGGCTGCTTGTATCTGGAGGGGTGGGAGTCACACACCTGCTAATGTGGATTCCGCTGGGAAGGAATTCTGTCGGCGGAACTCTGGTGATGTCACCACTGTGCTATGGCGGGCCCCAGGCTCCTTGCCGGAGTGTCCGAAGGGAGGGGTGGGACTGGTCTGTCTCTGGTTGGTTTCAGCTCCCGGTTTGCTATTTCATGAAGGCTTGGCGAGAGACCTCTTCCTAGAGTCCCTGCACCGCTCCTGCTGCGCTGCGCCTCGGAGGCTATCCGCCCTGACGCGGGGGCCGCGTGCAGGCAGCCGACAGTCGCCGAGTCGCGCGGGCAGCGGCTGGCGGGTCTGGACCTCTGCGCTGCGTGGCGGAGATTCACTCGTCTAGCGCAGACTGTCACCTCCAAAAATCCTTCCAATTCCCGGCCGGTCTCTCTTTAGTGGAATTTTGCTAGGAGTTTCTCAGCAGGTCGAATCTAAGCGTATCCATGCGTCTCTCTGATCCCGTTGTTGAGGAGGTACTGAAAGCGCTGCCTCCCCTCTCGCCGCCATGTTGGATCCCTCTAGTTTATGCTAATTAAGATAAGCTGTGCAAAATGTATAAATACCTCTGTTGTCCTACAATAAACGGCTCTCACTCCTGCTGTATCAACATACACAAGTTGTTCGTCACCCCCCGGTTATTTTGCTGCAGCCCGACTGCGGCAGATGAGAAAACTGGATGATTCCCTAGGATCTATAATGTCAAGTAAAAGAGAATATGCTATAGGGTACTGTCCCCAGCACATTCTAGAGATTGTTTGAACAGCCCAGTTTCTTTTAAAAAGTATGGTAAAATTTCATTCATAGATACAGCAGGCAAATTTTATATTAAATAGTGAAGTTCCAAATTTCAAAAAGTGTTGAAGATTAGGGTCTATAATCAAAGACCCACCATAATCAGTCTCTTCCTTCTTTGTTAATCCTGTGAGTATGGATTTATGTCATGCTAATGTTAAATATCAAATCTAGTTTTTCCTTGCCTCATTTTCCCTTTGTACCTTTACTAAGGCATTAGCTACAAACTACCATTATTAGAATTGTTGCCCATGCTTGCCTTATTCATTAGATTATGAATCTCTGGAATTGAGAAGAATATCTTAGTTACTTTCATGCCTCTCAAATTAACATGATATTTTGAAGAGAGTGGGTGCTCAGTATTTAGGAACACTAACTTAATTCTCCAATAATCCTATCCATCAAGAGCCAATAGCTGTTGCTTTTTATGAATGGTTAATGGTAATTGCCTACATTTTATTCTTCACTTAATTAATACCAAATATAAATTTTTAATGGCACATTGTTCTGCATTATGCTGTCTGCACATATTTAAAGCCTGTTGTCTACTGATCATTTGTAGTACAGATAGTTAATTATTTAAATGGCCTAATACTGGTGTAAAGGCATCCAAAAAAGAAAGAGTAAAACTGCAAATCATGCTATGCCTAGAAACC
Organism: Marmota monax; assembly: GCF_021218885.2. Classification (NCBI taxonomy): domain Eukaryota; kingdom Metazoa; phylum Chordata; class Mammalia; order Rodentia; family Sciuridae; genus Marmota; species Marmota monax. The sequence goes on along the minus strand of NW_026695198.1, from coordinate 9,262,273 downwards.
TGCCTTCCTTCCACTCCCAGGCCTGCCCAGCACCACATGCTTGTCTGCTGGCTTTACCATGTTTGTCGGTCTTCTCTCCAAGGGCATCAACTGTGCCATCTGCATGCAGACGGACAAACCCTCCAGTCAGCCTGTTGTAGAACTGAAGGGTATTTCCTTTCGTAAACTTCCAGCTTTCTGCAGCCCACTAAAAACAAAAATAAAACAAACAAAAATACCAAGTGAGAAAATACCGAGAGAAGAAATTACAAAGTAATGTCTCTTACTAAACATTACACACTCTTCTGTTTTAACACCTCAAAGAGTTATCTGAACATGGTTTGTACTAAATAGTTTAAAGCCCAAAGCAAAATCTCACCGTTTCTTTTCTCTGAAGTTCTAGCTTCTTCCCTGAGAAGATAAAAGAGAGGATCATGAATTTTAGTAGTGCCAGGCTTTCTTCCATCATCATAAAATATAATTTTCCAAAAAAAAAAAAATTTGTACATAACACTCACTTGCAGAGAAGATACTGTTAGTCCTGGCATACAGTTCTCTAACAATTTTACCATCATCTTCTCCTTGATCCAGCCATCTGTGGAAAGAAAAGTGCATCCGTTATTTTCAGGCTTTATATTTACTCAAACTACTAGTGAATATCTACTCTAGTCAGAAAAACTGGATAACTGGATGTGGGAGGAGTCCTGTATACCTATTGATAAAGGCAGAATAGTACAGAATGGAACAGGAAATCCCAGAATGACCGTAAGAGTGCAAGGAAGAAGAAGCTGCCATCTGGTAAGGATCACATGTTTTCCCTAATGCACAGGGGAGTTAATCAGTCATCCTGCTAATTGAAAAGGTCACAGACAGTACATCCATTGGACCAATTATTTTACCCTGTTCTTGCGGCACCAACTACAATTCCAATTCCAGGCAGTTACTACTGGTTCCATATAGAAAGGGGCAAAAAGTGTTTTCAAAAAGACAAATCTATCACCACTGCTGGCATAATAACCAAAATGTCAAGACCTATGGACAACAAGTTATCACTGTCATTGACATTTTGCAAGCCAAATGCAAAATTTAGCATGCACATTTGTTATTTTTGAAAGTAATTTGGGGTCAACTTAAAAGGAAGTATGTTTTCTTGTCAGAGATTTTCACTCTCCTTACTAATGTGTAGAGGGAAATAAAAAAAAATTTAAAATATATTTTAATTTATTAATAAACATTAAATTTATATCATCAGGAACGATAATAAACATAATAGATACATTTCTCCATAGAAGCACGAGTCCCGAAGATTAATGTTCATAAAAGTGATTCAACAAAGCATCTGTTACCAGGAATAATTCAATAAGCTACCTAGTTCTCAAAAGCACATGAACATAAAATTGACTAATTATAATCGGTTCCATGTAAAAACACACAAACCTGTGACAGAAGAAGGCATAGTCACGATTTGTTGTGGGATCCTTGACCACAACATCATCAAGAAACCAGCCGTTTCCTAAACACAAATTGAAGAAAGAAAAATATAATGTGAATATACATGGTCCAGGGATTACTTCAAGTTTTGAGAAATTGCTTGTTACTTCCAAACATACAAAAAAGTCTTATGCATCATAAAACTTTAGTACTTCATATAAAAGCAAATTATAACAGAAGTAAACTATATGAAACATACATATGTCTTATACATGCAACAAGCACAGCATTATTTTAAAACTTCATATTTTTATAAATATTTTAATATGATTTTCCAAATAAATGAAAATAGGATAATTTCTCCATTGCTCTTGATTTTATAAACTATATTGATAATCCTGAACTTAATCTTCCAGAGAATATATATTTGATGAGTTAGTAGTATTTTATATTTCCAGAAAATTATTAAAGCTTATTAAAGTTTATATGGACTAAGTCTATGTAAATAAAATAAATGTTTTGATCAGATAAAAATAAACAGTTATTCAGAAACTCTGTCTCTGTCTGTAACTTGGGATGGGTCCTGACTGAGGAATACATGAGTCATAATTATCTCACATGTGTGTTTCTCTTGAGTTCACAAAGAACTTTGGAATATGTGAACTAATTTGGTCCTGATAATTATACAATGACAGGCATTATACTTCTCAGCTCTCCAATTAAAAGCTAAAGACTGGAAGAGTACATTTGAAAACAAGACCCAACTACATATTGTATTCAAAAGACTCATCTTACAGGCAAAGGCAGCCGCAGACTGAAAGTAAAAGGATGGAAAATGATATTCCATGCAAATAGAGCCTAAATGCAAGCAATAGTAGCTACTCTCATATCCAACAAAGGGGACATCAAGCCAAAATTAATCAGAAGAGACAAAGGGGGTCACTTTATAAGGGTAAAGCAAAAAAAAATTCAACAAAGATACTTAATAATGATAAATATTTATGCCCCAAACACTGGTGTATCTAATTACTTAAAACAAACACTACTCAAAGACCTAGATAGACCCCAATACAATAATACTGGGCACTTTTAACACACCTCTCTCACCAACAGATAGGTGGTCATCCTAACATAAAATCAGTAAAAACTCTTTAAACCTAAAAAAATATATAATAAATTGAGCTAACAAGTGTCTATAGAATATTTCATCCAATAACAGCAAAATTCATTTTTTTTTCAAATTTCATTGAATCCTCTCCAAAATATACCATATTGTAGATCACAAAGCAAGTCTTAACAAATTAAAAAATTGTCACAAACCCTTGCATCTTATCAGATCATAATGGAATATAATTAGAAATCAATAGCAAAACAACTATGGAAACTACATATCTATAAAGAGATTGAAGGATATACTTTTGGAAGCTGAATGAAACAAAGATGAAAATAGAATATAAAATTTAAAATTTCTAGAATCAACTGAGAGTAGAGACAATATATCAGAATCTCTGGGACATTTTATGAAGGAAGATCTAAGAGAAAACATAAGAACAAGATTTCCTACATAAAAAAAAAATCAAAAATATCCCCCAAAAAGCTAAAAATGCATCTCAAGGTTCTATAAAAACAAAAACAAATCAAACTCAAAACCAGTATAAGAAAGTTTTAAGATCAAAGCTGAAATTAATGATATATAAAGTGGAAAAGTAATACAAAAGGTCAATGAAACAAAAAGCTGATTCTTTGAAAAGATAAACAAGTTTGATAAATCCTTAGCCAAACTAACCAACAGAAAAAAAGACCCAAATTAGCAAAATAAGAGATAAATATGAGATATCACAACAGACATCTGAAATCCAGAGGCTCTTAAGAACTACTTTGAAAACTTATATTGCAATAAATTTGAAAATCCAAAAGAAATGGATAAATTTAGACACATAAGACCTACCAAAATCGAACCAAGAAAGCATAAACACACTAACAAGCAATCAACTTGAAGCACCAGTAAAAATTCTTTCAAAAAAAGAAAAGCCCAGCTGAATTCTATCAGTCCTTTAAAGAAGAACAATGTAAATTCTCCTTATTCTGTGAAATAGAAAGGTACTCTCCTATGAAGCCAGTATCACCCTGATTCCAAAACCAGATAAGGACATGTCAAGGATAGAAAACTACAGACCAGTATTCCTGATGAACATAAATGAAAAAAATCTTTAATAAAAAACTAGTAATTTGTATTCAGAAGCACATTAAGAAGACTACAAATCATGATCAAGTTGGTTTCATTCCAAAGACACAAGCAAGCTTCAACAAATGCAAATCAATAAATAAATAGAATTAAGTACAATCATCATATGATCATCTCAAGAGATGTAGAATAATCTTCACCAAATTCAACACCCATTCATTTTCAACTACTGAAGAAATGAGGGATACTAGGAACTTACCTTAACATCATCAAGGTTATATATGAAAAACCCAAAGCCAACATCATACTGAATAGGGAAAAACTGAAAATATTTCCTCTAAAGTCAGGAACCAGGAAAGGATGCCCATCCTCACCATTCCTATCCAATAGCACTTAAAATTTTAGCTGGAACATTTAGGCAAAAGAAGGAAATAAACAGAATAGGAAAGGAAAAAGTCAAATTATTACTGTTTGCAGATGATATGATCCTATATTTAGAAGACCCAAAAACTCTATCAAAAGATTTCTAGAGCTAATAAATGAATCCAGTAAAGTAACAGGATAAAAAATTAACATACAAAAATCAACAACTTTTATATACACCAATAATGAGTTCAATGAAAAAGAATTCAGGAAAACAATTCCATTCACAATAGGTTTTAAAAAAAAATACCCTAGGTCTAAATCTAACCAAAGAGGTAAAGGACCTCTACAATGAAAATTAGAAAACTCCAAAGAAAGAAATTTTAAAAGACATTAGAAGATGGAAAGACCTTCCATGTTCTTGGACAGACAGAATTAATATTGCTAAAATGGTCATATTGCCAAAAGCAATCTATAGATTTGATGCAAACCCCACCAAACTACCAAGAATGTTATTCCCAAAACTTTAAAAAATAAAGTCCTAAAATTCATATGGAAGAATAAAACACCCAGAATAGCCAAAGCAATTCTGAGCAATAAAATCAATGCTGGAGACATCACAATACCCAATTTTAAACTATATTACAGAGCTATTCTAACAAAACAGCATGGTATGACAAGAATTAATAAATGGGGTAGCATCAAATTAAAATGTTTCTTCACATTAAAGGAAATAAAATCATGAAGAGACAGCCCTCACAATGGGAGAAAATTTTTGCCAACTACTCATCTGACAGAGGATCAATATCCAGAATTTATGACTCAAAAAACTTAACACCAAAAACTGACCCATCCAATAAATGCACAAATGAAATAAACAGACACTTCTTAAAACAAAAAAAAGTACAGATGGTCAACAAATATATGAAAAAATGTTCAACATCTTTAGCAATCAGGGAAATGCAAATCAAAACCACATCAAGAGTTCATCTCACTCCAGTTAGAATGACGATCATCAAGAATACAAATAATACATGCTGGTAAAAATTTGGGAACAATTAACACTCATATATTGTTGAAGGGACTGGATATTAGTACAACCACTGTGGAGTCTTAATCTTCAAAAGACTAAGAATGGAACCACCATATGACCCAACTAAACAATTTCTCAGTCTTTATCCAAAAGAACTAAAGTGAGCATACTTTTAGGAATACATGCATAGCCATGTTTATAGCAGCACAATTCACTATATCTAAGTTATGGAACCAGGCCAGGTGTCGGTCAATAAATGAATGAACAAAGCAAAGTGGTGCCTATCCACAATGGAGTTTTACTCAGCCATAAAGAATGAAGTCATGTCATTCTTTCCTGGAGTTCTATCCAGAAAAAATGAACTGGAAAACATCATACTAAGTAAAATACACCAGACTCAGAAATTCAAGGATCATGTGTTTTCGCTCATAAATGGAAACTACAGAGAAATTCTACTGATGTTCCTTATCATAAAAATAAAAGGGAGACCAGTAGAATAGAAAATAGGAATTAGATAAAGGGCAGACAGAAGGGCAAAGAGGGAAATGAGGGAATGAATTAGACCAAATTATGCTATGTGCAGGTACAATATATCACAATAAAGCCTAATATTATGTATAATTACAATTCATCAATAAAATATTTTATAAAATAACACTTTCTAAATTAATAAGTTCACATAAAACTATCTATGTACAAATACATTGTCTACATTTTTCCCCATAAGTGAGAAAGACCCAGGGCTGAAATTAGAACGAGAAAAGATGAGTTCATAAAGAAATCCAAGCTATCTCTGCAAGAATTAGGCAGAAAGAATAGGAGTCAACAAAGTAATATTAAATTCCACTGAATGTGTTACTTTCTTAATATAATGCACAGAATGAGTGGTCTTCTCATATTTAAAACATTAATCATTACTTAATATAATGTTTATTTTATACTGGATTGGGTTTTTTAAAAATAGACCAAAAAAAGGCATTGAAATAATATAAAATTTTAGCACCTACTTAAAAAAAAAAACACTATAGGTACTTTATACATTTTTCAATGCCTATGTGCAGCCCTTTTATATGTCATAAATATGGATCCTGCCATGTAAGAGTTTGGTGCTCTGCTGTGGTACATAGAAGCCAGGTGCTTACTGCATTATTTCCTTTGTCTAGTTATTAAAAAAAATGGACTACATTTCTCAGTCTCTCTTGAAATTAGGTAGAGATCCATGACTCATTTGTTGCCAAAGGAATGAAAACAAAAACAATGTACATCACTTGCAGACCTAGCCTTGAAACACATCCTTCAAGAATCTCTGACCAACTCCACCTTCTGTGGAGACCTTGGAAGCCATAGAACACCTGAAGTCTCTGCAAATTGACTGGACCCAGAGCTGTGATGCACTGCTCAAAGAATAGCTGCCCGAGAGAATTTCAAGCTTGCATCAGACTGCTATATGAACAACAAACAAACCCGTGCTGCGTGAAACCTCTCAGCATTTGAGGTGATTTGTTATTCCAGCTAGTGAGCATTGATTACCCAAGACATGTATCTACATTGTTCACTTGACATTATACATGAGTATTCCTACATTTTTCCTAAATATTATTAGCCATTGCTTTTAAAGTTCTGTAACATTTCTGTATACTGATGTAACACATAAAATATATTTCCTATAAATCATCTGAGCCTGGTCCTTTTCTTGAGCAATATTTCTTTAATAAGTTTCTCTATTTCTTCTTTATAACTTTATAACTCTACCAATTTTGGTAACCAGCACATCCCTAGGAAATTATACATTTCATCAGAGCTTTTTTTTTTTTTTTTTTTAATTTTTTATTGTGGGTTGTTCAAAACATTACAAATTTCTTGACATATCATATTCCACACTTTGATTCTAGTGGGTTATGAACTCCCACCTTCACCCCATACACAAATTGCAGATTCACATCAGTTACATATCCATTGATTTACAAATTGCCATACTAGTGTCTGTTGTGCTCCGATGCCTTTCCCATCATCCCCCCTCCCCCCTCCCCACCTGTCCCCTCCCCTCCCCTCCTCTCTCTCTACCCCCTCCACTGTATAACCCTGAGGGTCTCCTTCCATTACCGTGCAATTTACCTTCTCTCTCCCTTTCCCTCCCACCTCTCATCCCTGTTAAATGTTAATCTTCTTCTCCTGTTCTTCGTCCCTACTCTGTTCTTAGTTACTTTCCTTATATCAAAGAAGACATTTGGCATTTGTTTTTTAGGGATTGGCTAGCTTCACTTAGCATAATCTGCTCTAATGCCATCCATTTCCCTGTAAATTCTATGATTTTGTCATTTTTTAATGCAGAGTAATACTCCATTGTGTATAAATGCCACATTTTTTTTATCCATTCGTCTATTGAAGGGCATCTAGGTTGGTTCCACAGTCTTGCTATTGTGAACTGTGCTGCTATGAACATCGATGTAGCAGTGTCCCTGTAGCATGCTCTTTTTAGGTCTTTAGGGAATAGACCAAGAAGGGGAATAGCTGGGTCAAATGGTGGCTCCATTCCCAGCTTTCCAAGAAATCTCCATACTGCTTTCCAAATTGGCTGCACCAATCTGCAGTCCCACCAGCAATGTACAAGTGTACCCTTTTCCCCACATCCTCGCCAGCACTTGTTGTTGTTTGACTTCCTAATGGCTGCCAATCTTACTGGAGTGAGATGGTATCTTAGGGTGGTTTTGATTTGCATTTCTCTGACAGCTAGAGATGTTGAGCATTTTTTCATGTACTTGTTGATTGACTGTATGTCCTCCTCTGTGAAGTGTCTGTTCAGGTCCTTGGCCCATTTGTTGATTGGGTTGTTTGTTCTCTTATTGTCTAATTTTTTGAGTTCTTTGTATACTCTGGATATTAGGGCTCATCAGAGCTTTTTTAAATGTACCTGCACAGAGGCCTAAAAAGTCTCTAGTAATTTTTTCTCCTGTTTTAACGGCTCCTTTTCCATTGTTATTTCTCATTTTGTATGTTTGTGCTTTCACCCTTTCTCCTCTTGATAATGTTAGCTGGTAGCTTGTCTATTTTGATAATTAAAAAAAAAACTTAAAGCAACTTTAAGAATTATATTGCTTTCAGATCTAAGTCCCTCTAAAACCATGACACCTAGAATCAAGTAGGTACTTTGATTATGAAACCAGATACTCAGCTTCTGAATTCATGATAATTCACATTGTTTTTTTTCTCATCACCTCATATAGTTGACTTAACACTGAGCTGTCAACCAAAACACCTAAGTAATTTATACCATTCTGACGTTAAATCATACCTCCTCCATTTCTGTATTTGCAAAATTGGTTTTCTTAATCTACATTTGCCTTTAATTTCCAAGTAATTAATTATATATATCGTATATATAATTAATATTATTTAGATATGATATATAATATTAATTATATAATATATAATATATAATTATATAATAATATATATAATTTTTTCCTATTATGAGATAGGGACATTTGGTATTATGCCTAATAAATCCACAATTTTGATCATAACATTTTATTTATGTTTATCAATTCTTTTGGCTACCTTTCTGGAAACAGAATTCTTGAATTGAATTGGTGTGATTTTCAAATAACACTAAGTAATATTAATCACAAAATAAGACATTATTTGACCACAATTCTTTTCCTTCCAACCCACCCCATTCCATATATTTTGGCCTTGATCTTTTGATTTATTCATCATAGCTCCAGAAGGAGCAATCTAGATGTCTTTCAATAGGGGAATAGTTAAACAAACTGAGGGAAATTCATACTTTGGAGTACAAAAGGCAATTTTTAAAAAAATCAACTACTGCGAGCTGGAGATGTGGCTCAAGCGGTAACGCGCTCGCCTGGCATGCGTGTGGCCCAGGTTCGATCCTCAGCACCACATACCAACAAAGATGTTGTGTCCGCTGTGAACTAAAAAATAAATATTAAAATTATCTCTCTAAAAAAATCAACTATTGATAAATACAATTTGAATAAGTCTCTAGGAAATTATAAAGAAAAAAAGCCAAAACTAAAGATTACATAATGTATGATTCCATTTTTATAACTCTCAAGAAATTTTAGAAATAAAGTATAGATTAACAGTTGCCAGAAGTTAAGAACAAGGAATGGGAGAAGAGGGAAGAAGAAGGAATGTGGATGTAGCTTTAAAAAGGCAAGAAGAGCATGAGGGAAAGATTAACATTAAACAGAGTCGGGTGGGGGGAGAGAAAGGGAGAGAGAAGGGAAATCATATGAAAATGGTAGGAGACCCTCAATGTTACACAAAATTACACATAAGAGGTTGTGAGGGGAAAGGGGGCGGGGGGGGGGAAACAAGGGAGAGAATTGAACAACAGCAGATGAGGTAGAGAGGGAAGATGGGAGGGGAGGGGAGGGGGGATAGTAGGGGATAGGAAAGGTAGCAGAATACAACAGTCACTAATATGCCATTATGTAAAAATGTGAGTGTGTAACCGATGTGATTCTGCAATTTGTATTTGGGGTAAAAATGGGAGTTCATAACCCACTTGAGTCAAATGTATGAAAGATGATATATCATGAGCTTTGTAATGTTTTGAACAACCAATAAAAAAAAGAAAGTGTATCTAAATTGAACAACAAAAAAAAGGCAAGAAGAGAAACATGATAGTGAGGTAGTATGACTTTATGTCCTACTGTATCAATAACAACATACTGGTAACAATACTGCACTACAGCTTTGTAAGATGCTATCATTAGGGGAAACTGAGTAAAAGTTATTCATACAACTACATTTGAATATATAGAATTAGAGATTCAAGATGGCAGGGTAGAGGAAGCCTGCGGCTTGGGATTCAAGCAGCCGGTGTACTGTTTCATAGAGAAGCAGGTGAAAGTGGGATTTCACTAAAATTCACTATTGGACAAAGTGTCTTAGAGACCCAGAAATTTGGGTGCACTGAACAAAGAAGAAAGTACACTGAAGCCAAGGCCATAAATATGGATCACCACCAAACAGAGGAATGACAAAGAGGGAGGAAAACCCATTGAAAAGATTTGGTAAGGAAAATCCTAAGATCAGAAAAGCAGCCTGAACTTACTTAGCTGATCCAGAGGCTGCACCATGAATAGGTGTACAAAAAGTGCTCTGTATTTCTCAACTGGCAAGCAGAAAGCTGCAAGCAGCAGTAATCTTGAGGTAGCCGCGCTGCTGTGGGATCCTGAGAGATCAGAGCAAACGCTGCCATACTGCACCAACAAGTGCCTACTGTGTGGCCTAGGGTATACTCAGCAGAGGAGAGTGAAATAGGCACAGAGAGATTGTACCCAGGGGTATTCAAGTCAGAAAAAAAAGGAAGGGAGCCCGACTCAGCATTTCCTTTGAGTCTAGCAGTTCATGTGATCAGCAGGAGAGGGCTGGAAATCTGAAGAGCTGATGTGAATCCACTCAGGGACTGAGCCTGGGAAGGCTTTAGGGGCAGCAGAGCGTATGGAGGATTGGCTCGCCTGCCCCAGGATCAGACCTCCTCCCGGAGGTTCCTGAGATCCAGAATCCCAGCGAGATAGGCAACTTTGGGCCCTACAGGTCTGTTGATCTAGTCTCTGTAGAGCAGAAACCACCCAAAAAAATACCCTAAGGCCTGATTAGACCTAAGCACCAATTACAGGAACTCCACTCATAGAACCCTGCAGCAGTCCCATCCTTCGAGTGCATTGATCTGGTCTGTGCAAATAGAACTCCAATTGTCAGTACCTCCCCCTCCACCCTTCCTTACACTGAAGAGAAGGGAAGCTGAGAGTTATTTAAACCTGCTTCAGACTTAGGCCACACCAACTGGCTGTTTATTGAGCAATAAAAGAAGAAGGGGTTTAAAAAAAAAAACTGTGTTCTTGTTCCCCCATCCCCTCTCTGTTTATAGCCCAAGAAGAAATGAAAAGAACAGTTGGGCATAGACAGTTATCATCTATTCTCTTATTTTGACTACCTCATTGGAGACAATTTCTCTCATTGATTCTCCCTTTACATTGTTTTTCCTATTTTCCCCCCTCCTTCCTTATAACCATAAACTGCTACATCCCTCTGTCACCTTTTGAACACTGTATACTCTTTTCTACCTTGTTATCACATATTCCTTTCTCTTAACTACATTTTCCCCATCTTTTGGAACTAATTGACTTATATATAACTCCTGCCCCCACCATTCATGTTGTTGCCATTATTACTTCTGTGGATAACATGACACCTGTTGTACATGCTTTAAGGCCAGATCTAGTTCATGGTTGTTTATTGTTTTGTTGCTATTGACAATTGCTGACCTCCCCTTTCCTGCTTTTGAGGTAATTAATGTTGTAGATCTCACAGTAGGAATTGGGTATTTATTTTAAGGCTGCATATTGTTTGCATCAGTTGTTAGGATTGTTTGTTTCTCTCTATTCTGTGAGGTGCTGAGAACCTATGAGGACACTACAAATTCACAAGGGAGAGACTTTGCTACTGAACTGAACTTAGACAAAAGATAGCATACCTTGCTCTACACACAAATGAATCACACACAAACTTCAACTGTACTTTAATACAAAGAATAAAAGAGACAAAAACCCAAACCAATGACCAGACCCCAAGTAGGGTATAGACAGATCTTCTGGTCCCACTCACAGACATCCACTATTACCAAAATAATAATAATAATAATAATAATAATAATAATAATAATAATACAAAGGCTGTGGATACCATACTTACAAGGGGGGTCTCACCTAGATTACTCAAGGACACTTTGGCAAAAGAAGTCTACACCCTAAAACGGTCAAAACATAATAGAGGAAGAGAAATCCTTCCTAAAAGATGCTTAAAATCCATCACAGGAATACAAGAAATATGAAAAAACTAGGTAACACAACATCTCCTAAAGTTCATACTTCACCAGAAACTGACCCCAAAGATGCTGAAGTGGAGGAAAATCAATAAAAAATTTTAAAGACTCATATGAATGATCAATGAATTCCAAGAGAACACATAAAAACAACTGAGTGAATTAAGGAAGTCAGTATAGGCTATGAATGAGAAATTCAAAAAGAGAAATATTGAAAAAACAACTGAGTGAATTAAGGAAGTCATTACAGGGCATGAATGAGAAATTCAAGGAGACAGAAATATTAAAAAATAACCAACAAAAATACTGGATTAAAGATACAATGAATCAAATAAAATGTTCAATTGAAACTCTCTAATAGAATAGACTAGGCTGAAGATAGAATTTCAGAGCTGGAAGACAAAGTGGCAAGCCTTGAACATTCAGACAGAATAAAAGAAAAGAAGTAATCATGATCAGAATATACAAGAACTCTGGGATAATCTTAAAAGACACAATTTAAGAATCATCAAAATTGAGAAAGGTTATGAGATATAGGCTAATGGAATGGAAAACCTCTTTAGGGAAATAATAACAGAAAATTTTCTAAAACTTGAAAATGAGATGGACATCCAGATATAGGAGGCGTTCAAAATCCCAAAGAGAAAGATCAAAAAGGAAACTCCCAACAAGACATTATAATTAATATGCCTAACATAGAGAACAAGGGTAGAATTTTAAAAGACTCCAGAGAAAAGCATCAGGTCACATTTAGATGCAAGACAATCAGAATAACTTTCTCTCTCAGCACAAACTCTAAAAGCCAGGAGGGTTTGCAATTATGTGTTTCTAGTCCTAAAAGAAAATAACCATCAACCTGTATAGTAACAATATCTAGTCAATTCACAAATTCTCTTCTTTTATTCATTCTTTAGCCACTTGTGATATTATGATTTATAATAAGGGATGTGTATTTTGTTCTTCTTCCATGTTTCCTGGCACACAGATTCTAAACTAAAATTCTTGGAATCTCCAAAAGCGAAATCTTTTAATATGCTATTATATGATTGATAGTAGAGAGCTCCTGGATGGGGACTGATCTCCTGAGAAATCCACCTTCAGACCTCTGGGACAGAGAAAAAAGACTGAAAGATGAGCTGATCACCAACGTCCAATAATTTAACTGATCATATATATGTAATGAAGCCTCCATAAAATCCAAGAGAACAGAGTTTAGGAAGCTTCCAAGGTTCCTGAACACACAGAGTTACCAGGAAGGAGAGGTACCTGGAATGGACATGGAAGTTTCCATCACTCTTCCCAAATATCTTAGTCCTTGTTCCTTTTCATCTAGCTGTTCTTCTGTATCCTTTGTAATATCCTTTACGATAAACCAGTAAAGGTTAGTGTTTCCCTGAGTACTGTGAGTTACTCTAGCAAATCACTGAAGAGACTCCAGGGAATCCACAATGTATAACCATTTGATTATAAACATTTGTTCTGACATTTTGGAGGCCCAAACTTGAAATTAGCATGTGAGATAGGGGCAGTCTCAAAGAGTTAAGCCCTTAACCTCTGGGGTAACTAACCCCAGGTAGATAGGGTCAGAATTGAATTAAGCGGTAAGACACCTGATAGGTATCCACCAGGAAATTTCTGTTGAAGAAAACAACAACAAAAACCCCACTCATTTGGTCAGAGAAGTGTTTTATGTTAAGAGTGTAGTAGGAGAAAACTGGATTTCCTACAGAACAACACTGGAAGTGAGGTTTTGAATATACCTTTGAACTTAATAAATCACATTATTATTCCTAATAGTCAGTCATGTATTCTCTATGCTGAAAATACTAGAAGTCCACAGGGTTAAAGGAGAAAATTCCTTTTTATATTCCTATTCATTTAAATCTGCTCAAAGAATTTTCTCCTCACCCTCCCTTGAAGGAAATATAGAAAGTGTAGACTTATCTCATGTTATCCCTGATGGATTGGTTTTAGGACCACCACCCAAAAAGGATACCAAACTCTATGGATGCACAAGTCCTATATATAAAATGGTACAGTATTTACGTGAAGCCTACACATACCCTCCCATATCCTTTAAATTATCTCTAGATATAATACTAAATACAAGGTTAATGCTATATAAGGAGTTACGATACTGTATCATTTTAGGAATAACAACAAAAAGTATTGTATATACATGTTCAGTACATGTGTAATTTTGTGCCTACATTTTCTTTCTTTTTTGTTTTTATTTTTTGTTGTGCTGGGCCTCCTAAATACCAAGCAGTCTACCATGGACCTACATTCCCAACCCACTGCCTTCACTTTGATCTTAACTTCCCAGACTTCAGAACTTCCAGAACTAGAAAGCTATAAGAAATTAATTTCTTTTATTCTTTTTTATGGGGGGGGGGGGCGGTTACTGAGGGATAGCCTTGAACTTGTGATTTTCCTGCCTCAGCCATCTGAGAGCTGAGTTTACAGGTATGTACCACCATGCTCAGCAAAGAAATGCTGTTGGGCTTTATTTTGTTCATTTATTTATACGTGGTGCTAAGAATCGAACCCAGTGCCTCACACATGCTGGGCAAGCACCTTAACATTGAGCCACAACCCCAGCCCGAGAATTTTATTCTTAACATGAAAATCATACCTTGACACATTTTAGTCAATAAGTTTGTTCTTGTGTTAATTGTTTTGTTTGTTTGTTATCCTTTTTCGGTATGTCCCTTTTAGCGCTCTGCTTTGTCAATGGAGTCTGTTTATGTCATGGCTGCTTTAAGGAAAACAAATTCATTAGGAATATGTGTCATTTAACAAAGCTGAGAGGAAACATGGGATGAAACATGAGCAAGATGGCAGCAGGAGACACCTCTGAGGCCTCCTCACCAAGGCAACCTTAAGGTACCACAGCTGGAAAATCACCAGCCTTCAAGGGATATCACCCCCAAGTGACCCTACGGCTGCTTCCACTGGTGTGCTGAACACTGCTATTGGCACTGCATACAAATCCCAAATTCCTTCTATTTCTTTGAATCGCTCTTTCTAGCATTCCAGGCCTATCCATCAACTTAGCCAAGCCTATGTCATCTTGAAGAGAAACACATCTATTTTAAAAGACATTTGAGGCCAATATTTTTATTTCACATAGTCCATACTTGGAAGTTTGTTTCCTACAACTTTCACACATTATTTTCAAGTCTTGTATAGGATTTCACATAAATAGAGTAGAACCAGACCTTCATTAACTCTGTGGAAGAGCCTTACCTGGGCCAAGTCCATTGTGGCCAATTACAATCTTGTACAAATCTCCAAGGTGTACAGCTTCTAGGAAGAAGGCATCTGTCTATAACCAATCAAAACACAGTACAATTAGATCTAGATTGTCATTCTGATTTCTATCAAGAGTATAAATTAATAGGTAGTAAAAGTTAATTGTAAAAAGTATGTTCTTTGACTAAATATATAAATCTCTATGATAAGAAAGTATGAATAAAAGAGTAACATTTATTTATAGATATAATAAATTCTTAAATATACTCCTCTACTTTATTGAAAATTTTTAGTATGTGAGCATACATTTGAGGACTCTCTACAACTATATTTTTCAAATAATCACAGCATAACAATAATCATTATAAAATATTCTAAAAATTTGTATTAATTTAAATGTAAATAACTCATATCTATCCTGGAATGAAAACTTTTAGGAACTTTTATCGGCCATTTGAAAATACAATGCTTCTGAAGTAACATTAAGATACTAAGGTTGGGAGGGAGAACAAGGGAGGAAGATTACCTCTAGATAGGGAATAAGGGTGGTAGGGAAAGGGAGGGAGAAGGGGAATAGCATGAGCATGGATGGTGAAAGGAGACCCTCATCATTATACAAAATACATGTATGAAGATGAGAATGTGGTGTCAACATACCTTATATACAGAGATATGATAAATTATGGTATAATGGTGTATTAAGAATTGTAATGCAAAAAAAATAAAAAAGATACTAATACAAAATATTAGAAATTTATGTCATTTATCTGAAGTCAAATCTGCTGTCAAATAGAAAGATGCTATGGTCGTGCTTCAATAATTTACATACTCAGAAAATGGATATGTGAGTATCACAGAATACTTTTGATAAAATCTAAGATAAAGCTATAGATTTCAGTGTAAGAAAAATATATAATATAGCAAATCTATTGAAAATGATCAAGAAGAAAAACCTTTGCATGGTATAGTGTTCTGTATGTTTCAAACTATTTTTCACATACTTTTGTTTTATCCTCAAAAATTGTTCAGTGAGAGCAAAACATCCTTGCTACAGACAATAAAAGTGAGTCACAAATCTGGGATTAGAGCTCAGTTTCTCTGACATAGCAAAAGACCACTTTCCTTTTGAACCACTCTCCCTGGGCAGAAGTGGTCTGTTAAGCATGTAAATAATAGGTAACAAAACTATTAGCATTAGTTAGCAAAAATTATAGCTCATGGTTAATATAGTTTAATGGGTAATATTTTCATCATTTTATCCACCACACTAATCTGTTGTAGGACTAGTTGGGTCATCAAAGAAACCAAAATAACCAAAATATGATGGAAGGAAGAACAGGCAGGCAGGCAGGTATACTAAGTATTCTGTTCATATTATTAGGTAATAATGATAGAATAATATAATGCATTCAGTTTTACATTGAACAATGAAAGTTGTATATAACTACCACATTTAACAATCTAGAGGGAGATTTAAAAATTAACAACAGCAAGGGGAGACACATGGCAAATTAGGAAGCTCTAGTCCCTGCTTCCCCCATGGAGGCAAGTTAACAGTAATACAAGGACTAGTGTACTCTCTTTGATTTAAGGACCACTTAAAGATCTGTAGCACTCAGGTCAAGGCATAAACAAAAAAGTGACTCCATCTCAAATATTATGCTAAGCAAAATAAGCTAAACCCCCCCAAAAAAACAAAGGCCGAATGTTTTCTCTGATATATGGATGCTGGTTCACAATAAAGTGGGGCAGGGCTAGGGAAGAATAGAGGTATTTTGGATTAAGCAGAGGGGAGTGAAGGGAGGGGAGGATATATGAGAAAGGATAGTAGAATGAACCCCACATTATTTATATA
The DNA here is from genome assembly GCF_021218885.2 of Marmota monax. Classification (NCBI taxonomy): domain Eukaryota; kingdom Metazoa; phylum Chordata; class Mammalia; order Rodentia; family Sciuridae; genus Marmota; species Marmota monax. The sequence continues at coordinate 9,245,313 of NW_026695198.1, read as the reverse complement.
TATATATATATAATCATATATATATGATTCTACACCATGTAGGAACGGAAGAATGAGAAGCTATATTCCCTATATGTACCATGTACCAAAATGCATTCTACTGTCATGTATAACCAATTTAGAAAAAAGTTTTTTAAAAAATGACTCCATCTCAGTAGAGTAACCAAAGGAATTTTACCTGCCTGTGCCCCACCCCTACCTAGCATAGTGCAGGGCAGGAGGAAAGAACCCTCCATTCTCCCAAATCCTCCCTCAGGACAGAAACAAAAGAATGGGGTATGTGTCCAAATGTAACTTGTCTGGAGACCGCCCAGAGACTGCTTTAGTCTTCCCTGGCCTAGCGCCATGACAAGAATGACAGCAGGGTTTAAAATCCTAGGAAGAGAGGCTGTGGCTGCAGCCTGTTACGGTTACAGGGATCCTTCAGTATGACAAGCAGATAACCCAGGGAGTGAGAGACTGTGGGCTTCAGATAAGAAATAAGGAAGAAGCACTTAAGGAAATTAAGACAGTTAAAAGTATACAGAGAAGACACGGCACCAAAAAAGGTTTGAGAGCAGAAGAGTGCAAGATTTCCCCTGTCCTCAACAACTATGAGATCCTGTCCTCAACAACTATGAGATGCCTAAAACTCAACAAGAGATCTCAAGGCCTACAGAGAAGGAGGAAAATAGGACCCAATAAAAGGAATAAAAAAACTTCATAGAAATGTGTTTCACTAAGTTTCCTGTAAAAAAAAAAAAAGGTTTTAAACATCTATCTTAATGATGCTAAATGAGCTAAACATTATCAGATAACTAAAGAAATCAGGAAAATCGGGCCTCAGTAAAATATCAACAAAAGATAGAAGCTACAAGAGAGAACCAAAGAGAAATACTGCCTACCCCTTTCTCTTCTGCTGCTGATAATAACTGAATGGAAAATGTCACCAGACGGGGTCTACATCAGACGTGATAAGGAAGACGATGACTCACATCACTTTAAGGTAGGTAATTTGAAATCACTGAGTCAGGAAAACAAGAAAAAAAAGAAAGAATGAAAATGAAAAGAGACAGGCTTCCAGGACTCCATCAAGTGACCAACATACACATTCTGTGACAGGAAGAAATAAATGAGAAAGGAGTAGAGAGCTTTTTTGAAAAAATATACAACAAATTCCACCATTGTGTACAACCGTAATGCACCAATAAAAAATATTGGAAAGAGAAAAAATAAAATAGATTGTTAGAAATTGAACATGTTTTTATATAATCACATTGGTAACCACAAAGAAAATATCTGTAGAATACAAATGAAAAGAAGAGAATCAAGCAGGTCACTAGGAAAAAATATCAGTAAGATACCAAAAAAAGCAATGAAAGAGAAAAGGGAACCAGGTAAAAGCTACAAGATATACAGAAATCAATTAACTAAATGACAATAGTAAGTCCTTCACTATGGGGAAATCCTTTAAGTGTAAATGGATTAACTTCACAATCAAAAATCATGAATAGGCTAAATGGATTAAAAAAACAAAATCTGACTTCATACTATTTACAATAGATTCAATTTAGATCTGCAGACACTTAGGCTAAAAGTGAAAACCCGGGAAGAGATATTCCATGCAAATTGGAACTAAAAAAGAACATAGCAATACTTATATCAGACAAAATAGAGTGTTAGTCAAAAACTGTTACAAAAAGACAAAAAAAAAAAATAAAAGACATGACACAACGAAAAAAGTGTTGATTCTCCAGGAAGATACAACATTTATAAATATGAATGGAGCTAACATCAAAGCTCACATATGTAAAAAGCAAATGGTGACAGAATTGAAAGGAGAAATAGCCACACAATAATCCAGGAAACTTCAATGCTGCACTTTCAATAAGGGATAGAGCCAGGAAATAAAATCATCAATAAAGAAACAGAGAACGAAACACCACAGGCCACCTGAACCTATCAGACATAGAGAACCATCACCAATAGGTGAATATGTATCCTTCTCAAACACACATAAAAAAAATTCTTCAGAATAGATCACAAATTAGGACACAAAAGTCACAACAAATTCAATAAAATCATACGAAGAATCTTTTCCGAACACGGTGGAAGGAGACCAGAAACAAAAGCAGAAAGAAACTGGAAAATCTACAAGTATGTGGTAAATAAACAAAGTTGCTCTTTAAATAAGTATTTAGTCAAGTAACAGCAAAATAGGAAGGTTCCAACTTTCAACACTCCTATATCAAATGAACAACGATACATAGACCAATTCCTTTGGAGAAAAATCCAGAAATTTGTTAAAAGTTTTCTACATGCTGGCACTGAGAAAACATCTACATGGAAACGGGTAGGGAAAAATGAGTCATGCAAAAAAACATAGCCTGGAAATAGTGCTGCATGGTCAAGAGGGAATCCCCAACTCCTAACTGCCTCCTGAAGAGTGAAGTTTGGGGACCATGAATAGAGCATCCCTACTTTAATAGTCGCCACCTGAGAGAATGGCTCCTGAATCAACTACCTCTGGGAGCCGATGAGGCTCAACATTTGCAAATCTCCTGAGAACACACAGAAGAACAAGGTCACTATCCCCCTGGATCCAATGCAGTGAGCAGAGAAAAATGTCCAATTTTCCATTTCTCCCAACAAGGGATTTAACTACACACTTTTCCAGTTGCTGCCTGAGGGTCAAGCTTCTAAACAGCCTATGACAGAGAGTCAATGGAGCAGGTAACTAGTAACCTTCTGGGGGCAGGAACATGCATGTGGGTACTTCTCATGACTTTACACTCTAGCTCACCCCAGTAATAAAATGAAGTCTCTAACTTGTGCCTAGAAAGAGACTGTCCACACATTAAGCACCCCAACGTATACAGTTACCACTCTAAGGACTGGCTCCCAAATTACCTAGCTCTCAAAGGTTAGGGGCTCAGCATGTGAAGAACCCTCAGGACCACAGAGAACAAAGAGATGGTTTCAAATGGGTACGGGAACACTTTCAGCAGCTATCCCCAGAGCCATTAGCACAAAGTGAATAGGCAAAAACGTCCAGTTCTCAGTCTGTCCCTGGAAAAGATCTGACCACACACCTAATGTCCCAGCTAACCCAGCCGTTGCTTTAGCATGCCTCTAGGAACTGACAGAACAAGCAGTCAGCAGGCCACTGAGCACCTGGACAGGTACCTGGACACTTCATGCAGCTCTTTCCCCTGTCTTGCTCCAGAGATGGAATCCAGCCTCCAGCTCACCCACCTGTCCCTGAAAGCTGATGGAACCATGCACTTAGAAGGCTCCTGGGGGCATCAAAGAACAAAGTAATTAAGGCTGAACATGTGTGGTCAGAACATTAATGCAGATATTGGACTCAGATCCTCTCCTAACCTTAGTACAGAGGAAGCGGGAAACAAACTCTAGCTCCCAGGTTTTCCCTAAGGAGAGAAGAAACTAGTTCACACATATAGCATCCCAACATTCCCAGCTGTTTTTTGAGGCACTGGCTTCTAGCCTGCTTGTTTGGGGGCACTGGTGAAGTTGGCACACCATAATCCTCTGGAGGCTATTAAAAACAAAGCAGTTTGGACAAACATAAAGGTTTGAAAAGCACACTCAATCTCTGACCAAGTTTATTGGTGAGTACATTTCCTACATGAAACAAGTCTGAGAATACTGGGAGACGTGGTCCTTGTCCAATGTTAGGAAAAAAGAAAGTTAAAGAAGATGAAGAAGGGAATATGTTCTTAAAAAAAAAATAACAAGATTAATTATAAATTTATCCTAATGAAATGGAGGTATAATTTAATCAACAGGGAATTCAAAATATGGTTCTTCATGTATTCTGTACCTTAAACCTTTACTTTTTCATCTCTTGAAGGAGATTAGGGTGTGCCAAATTCATCAGTGCCCCCAAAAAAAGCAGGCTAGAAACCAGTTCCTACTGAAAGAGATAAAAAAAATATAAATAATAAAGGCTTAAAGTCCAGAATACACGAAGAACTTCTATCATTCAACAGCAGAAAAAGAATGAAACAATTGAAAAGTTGGCAAAGGATTTGAATTCAATTTCTCTAACCATGATATGCAGGTGATCAATAAGTATAAGAAAGAAGCTCAACATCACTAAATATTAGAGAAATGCAAACCTACACCACAATTAGATATCACCCATATCCACTAAAATGGTGACTGTTTTTAAAATTTAACAATCCTTGGCAAGGATGTGAAGAAATGAGAACTCTTGTGCCCTGTTGCTTGGAATTTAAAATGGTGTAACCACTATCAAAAAGGTCACAGCAGGCTGAGGATTTAGCTCAGAGCACCTGCCTAACATGTGTGAAGCCCTGGATTCAATGTCCAGCACTGAAAAAAATATATATAAATTATGGCAGTTTCTCAAAAACTTAAAAATAAAATTTCTGCTAAAGATGGCAGAAGTGAGCTAGGCAGCAAGTCCCAATCTCCTCACAACACAGAAAGAAGGCAGCAAAGGAAAAGAAAAATTGAAAGGTGAGTGACAAAATCAATGCTCTAAGACTCAATTTTTAAAAAATATTTATTTTTTAGTTTTAGGTGGACACAATATCTTTGTTTTATTTTTATGTGGTGCTGAGAATTGAACCCAGGGCCTCACGCATACTAGGCGAGTGCGCTACCACTTGAGCCACATCCCCAGCCCATCTAATACTCAATTTTGTAAAGTCTGAGACCTGGAGAGACTTGAAGAAGGTTATCAGAGTACAAAATAAACTCAAGGTTCCCTAACCCCCAACCCTAATCAGAGTAGAGGAAGGAGAGGGGCAACAGAGAGGAAAAAAGAAAGAGAGAGAGGGAGTGAAAAAACTCTTAAGCTCACTCACTTAAGTCTGACAGTAACAGCACGGCCCTTAAACCAGAGCAAACAAGCTTAAAACCAGTCATGAAAAGAAACTGAGCTGAGGGTCCAAAGTCATTTTGTGGAGCCCTCAGTAGACCAGTTGCTCCCTTAAAAAAGCATAGGGTCTTCCCACTCAGCTGCAAATTAAACCAGAGGGAAGTCCCCTGCAGTAGGACCTTTTAAGAATCTGGCCAGAAAGAACTTCTAGAGGAACTACTACTAGCCAAAAATTGCTGAAACCCCCTCCCTCTCCTCCTCACCACAAACAAGAAGAGTGGGGCAAAGTGAACCTTTGCCTGGAGATGCACATAACCCTGCTCAGTCTTCATGATCCAGGCAAGGGCAGAAAGTGAATAGCATCTGCTTGGCTCAAACAGAGAGAGCAAAGAAACAGCTTTATCCCAAGCAGAGGAAGGTGAACTCAGCAGGCCCCAACCACGACATTGCAGAGAGGCACCACGGGAAGCCTAGGAATGGTCCTGGGATCATAGGACCTTACCAGAGGGAAGTTGCCTGAATATCCAGTTGTCACTGGATAAAGACCAGGTTCCTGGATAGTGGCAGCCATAGACATAGACATAGACATAAGGTGGCTAGGATAAGTTCCATGTATACCCAGGAAGCTTAAGCTGAAGGCACCTGCAAAGATAGCCTGAAAGAGATCAGTGCAGGCAAAAAAATTACCAGAACAAAGACAATAAGAAGCAGCTGCTCCCAGCCTTAACCACACATAGCCTGACCTGTGATCACGACTGGCGAGTGAAATGGCACTGTTTGGATACTGGCAGGACCTTGCATCAGACAGTGTAAACAGAGGAAATCAACACCCACCATTCACACCTGGGGCAGTGGAAGCCAGAACCCAGTGAACCACCTGAGTCTCTTCACTACAGCACTGCAGAGAACAGCATCAGCTGGGGGGGGCGGGGGGGGGGGGAATACTTTTGCATCACAAAACTCCTGCAGAAAACCGACAACCAGAGTTCCTGAGCTCACAGACAGCCACCACGATCTTCACCACCACAAAAAGGACCCTATAGAGGGGAGCAGGTACAAAGTGAAGCAGAGCAATCACAAAAAATGCTCCAGAGCCTGCAGACTGAACTCCTGCAAATAATAAAATCAACCAAGCCATGACACTGCACCCTCCAAGCAGTCAGCTGCATATCCCTGAGCTGATAAACCAGAACCAGCTGGTGGGAGATTCACAGCAACTAGTGAATTGGCTCCTGCAGGGGCAACTCTGGAGAGATCCACAGCCAAAGAGAATGATGGACATTTGCTAGATGTCTAAACCGCAATGAAATCCAAACCAGGATTCAACAAGAATATTCTTCACCTGGACGTGGTTTACTATAAATAGCTTTAACATCAACTTTGATCACATAAATAACTCTTGAATGATAGTTGTTACCCCAATAGCCAACATTGTACCTTCAACCCAATTGAATATAGTTCATCTCATGGTTTAAATCATTAATTAGAATCAATCTTCTTTGTTTTCCTAGCTCTAGTTTGTACTTTCTCCTCTTACCCCCATTCATCCTCTTGTATTATTTATCTGCTACTATTTCAAAGGTCCACTGGATGGATATTTGACTTTAAGTGGGTGAGCTTAAGAGTTTCTCCTCTCTCTCTCTCTCTCTCTCTTTCTCTTTCTCTTTCTCTGTCATCTATTTCCCATTTCTAGATTGATGTGAATCATTCTTTTATCTCTTTTCTCTCTCTCTCCTTTCTCTCTTTTCCCCTCTCTTTTTTGCCTAGTCTTTCTTCTTTTGTCCAGGTCTCACTTAGGGTTTTAGTAGTTTTACTAAATTTAGTAACTAAATTTTTGGCTTGTTCCAGAACTTTATTACAAGTTTATATCTGGATTTGAGAAAACATGGAGAACAAGAGCAACGAGTTTTTGTTTCTCTTAAGGTTGAAGAGTATGAGGCTGAAATGATTAGGGTCCGGTGACATCTCAAAGTCGTTCTGATATTGGGATCAATAGCGGTCACACATTGACTTAGATATCAATATCACGCAACTCAGGGCTCTTAAGGGAAACAAGCACACAAAGTAATCCCTTGCTTAAAAGAAAAAAAGTGAGAACTACACCAATAGATGGGCAGACATACAAACAATATGGAAAGGTGAGGCAGCAAGCCATCCCAAACAGCCCACAATGCTTCAACAATTGGGACACCACAGTGAAGGAAATGTCTGAGAAAGCATTTAGAATGTTCATAGTTAAAATGTTCCATGAGCTAAAAGAAGAAGAAAGGAGTGAATTTAGCAAATCCAGGAAGTGAAAAACCACATTAAAGAAACAGAGATTCTGAAAAAGAACCAAACAGAAATCCTGTAAATGAAAGACTCAATAAACCAAATTTAAAATTCAGTGGAAAGCATCACCAATAGATCAGACTACTTTGAACACAGATTTTCAGGCCTCAAAGACAAGGTATATAATTTTGAAAATAAAGCTGACCATGAAGAAAAAATGTTCAGAAACCATGAACAGAATATTCAAGAAATCTGGGATAACATTAAGAGATCAAATGTAAGAGTCATTGTCTTTAGGCTCTGAAATACCAGCTACAGGGAATACACAATCTTTTCAATAAAATAATATCTGAAAAAGTTCTAGACCTTAAAAATGTGATGGATATTCAAATACAAGAGGCATATAGAACTCCAAATACACAAAAGTCACAAAAGATCCACTCTAAGACATATTTAACAAAAATGCCTCACATACAAAACAAGGATAGAATTTTATAACTACAAGATAAAAATGGTTGGTCATATTCAGGGGTAAACCAATCCCAATTTCAACTGATTTCTCAACCCAGACACTCAACAGCCAAGAGGGACTTGAAATAATATATACCAAGTTCTGAAAGAAAATGGATGCCAACCAAGAATACTATACTCAGTAAAATTAAACTTCAAAATTGAACATGAAATAAAAATCTTCCATGATATACAGAAGCAAAAAAAAATCATAACTAGAAACCCTGCACTTCAAAACAGATTCAATGAAATATTTCATGAAGAATAAATAAAAAACAAAAAAGAAAACCAGCATAGGAATAATGACTAGAAGAATCATCAATTAAAGGAGAATCAAGTCCTATTTAAAAATTAGAAATAAATCAAAATGGCATGGAATAAAAAAACAACTCTCAATAATAACATCAAATGTAAATGGTCTAAAGTGTTCAACTTAAAAACATGTTGGCTGATGGATTAAGAAACAAGACCAAACAATATGCTGTCAGCAAGAGAGTCATCATTTCACAGGCAAAGACATCCACAGACTGAAGGTGAAAGGATGGGAAAAGAGATACCATTCAAATGGGACTCATAAACAAACAGGGGTAGCTATTCTCATATCAGATAAAGTGGCCTTCAAGCCAAAATTAATCACAAGAGACAAAGAAGGTCACTTCATACTGCTTAAGGGAATCATACATCAACAGGATATAATAATTATAAATATTTATGCCCCAAACAACAGAGCATCTACATACATCAAACAAACCCTTCTCAATACTGAGAATCAGATAGACCATATACAATAACTAGGTGATTTTAACACACTTCTCTCACCGTGGATAGATAACCAAACATAAACTAAGATTCTACAGAACTAAAAAATACAATTAATAACACGGAACTAACAGACATCTATGGAGTATTTCCTATCTAGCAACTTCTTCTCAGCGGCACATGAAGCATTTTCTGAAATTGACCAGATCAGTATCAAAAAAAAAGAAGTTCTATCAGATCATAATGGAATGAAATTAGAAAGAAATCAATGATGAAATAAAAAACAGAAACCTCTAATACTTGAAGATTAAATAATATACTTTTGAATGATGGTTGGATAGAAGAAGAACTCAGAAGAAATTTTTTTTAAATTCTTAGAAGTGAGAACAGTGATACAGCATATCAAAGTCTCTGGGTAGCAGGAATGCAGTTCTAAGAGGAAAGTTCATAGCATTGAGTTCATACATTAAAACAATAGAAAGATATCAAATAATCTAACATTACCATCTCAAGGCCCTAGAAAAATAAGAACTAACCAACACCAAAATCAATAGAAGATGGGAAATAATTAAAATCAGAGCCAATGTAATTGAGAATAAAAAATACAAAACATCAATGAAACAAAGAGTTGGTTTTTTGAAAGGATAACAAGATTGATAAACCCTTATCCAAACTCAACAAATGAAGGAAAGCAAAAATTCAAATTCATGAAATTCAAGATGAAAAAAAGGAAATATCACTAGAGACACTACTGAAATCCAGAGGATCATCAGAAACTGTTTTGAAAATTTATACTCCAATAAACTAAAACTTCTTGAAGATATTAACAAATTCCTGGATACATTTGGCCTACCCAAATTGAACCATGAGGATATAAAAACTTCAACTGAACAATATTGAGTAATGAAATTGAAGCAGCTGTCACAGCTCTCCAACAAAGAAAAGCCCAGGACTGGAAGGACTCTCAGCCAAGTTCTACCAGACCTTTAAAAAAAGAACTAATACCAATCCTCCTCAAATTATTCCATAAAATAGAAAAGGAGGTAACACTGACAAACTCTTTCTACAAAGCTAGTGTCACCCTGATACCAAAACCAAAAACATATCAAGGAAAGAAAACATCAGACCAATATCCTTAATGAACATAAGTGCAAAAATTCTTCATAAAATATTGGCAAACTACATACAAAAAAATGCATTAAAAAGATAGTGCACCATGATCAAGTAGGTTTCATCCAAAGGATCCAAGTTTGGTTCCGCATATATAAGTCAATAAATGTAATTCACCACATAAATAGACTTAAGGACAAGAATCACATAGATGCACAGAATCTCAAGAGATGCTGAAAAAGCTTTTGAAAAAGTACAGCACCCAATCATGTTTAAAACACTAGAGAAACTAGGGACAGAAAGAATTTACCTCAATATTGTAAAAGCTACACATGACAAACCCAAGGTCAATGTTTTACTGAGTGGAAAAAAAACTGAAAGCATTTCCTCTAAAATTAGGAGCAAGACAAGGATTCCCACTTTAACCATTCCTATTCAACATAGTCCTTGAAACTAGCCAGAGCGATCAGAAAAGAGAAGGAAATTAAAGGGATACAAATAGGAAAAGAAGACTCAAATTATGGTTTGCTGATGACACAAATCTACATTTTGAAGACCCAAAAAGTTCTACCAAGAGACTTATGCAGCTCACAAATGAATTTAGCAAAGTAATAGGACACAAGATCAACACTAATAAATCAATTGCATTCCTACACTCCAATGATGAATCTGCTGTGAAAGAAATTAGGAAAACTATCTCTTTCACAATGACCTCAAATAAATAAATAAATAAAATCCTTGGGAATAAATCTAACAAAAGAGTTGAAGAACCTCTACAATGAAAAATATAAAACACTAAATAAAGTTTAAATTGAAGAAGACCTTAGAAGATGAAAAGACCTACCGTGTTCTTGGATAGGCAGAATTAATATTGTCAAAATGGGTCATACTACCACAAGTGATATGCAGATTCAACACAAGTCCCATCAAAATTCCAATGATATTCTTCACAGAACTAGAAAAAGCAGTTATGAAATTCACTTGGAAAAATAAAATACAACAGGATTAACAAAGCAATCCTTAGTGAAAAAAGCAAAGCAGGAGGAATCACAATACCATAACTCAGATTACACTATAGAACTACAGCCACAAAAACGGCATGGTACTGGTACCAAAACAGGCGCATTGGAATAGAAGACAGACAGATGCACATAAATATAGTTATTTCATACTAGACAAAGGTGCCAAAAACATACATTGGAGAAAAGCTAGTCTCTTTAATAAATGGTGCTGGGAAAATTAGAAATCTATATATAATAGAAGGAAACGTAACCCCTGTCACCCTACAAAAAAACTCAGCTCAAAGTAGACCAAAGACCAAGGAATCAGACCATAAACCCTACACCTGCTAGAAGAAAATGCAGGACCAACACTCTAAGATACTGGCACAGGAACCAACTTCCTTAACAAGACTCCTAAAGGACAAAGAGTAAAATCAAATATCAATAAATGAGATGGCATCAAATTAAAACGCTGCTTCACAGCAAAGGAAACAATTAAGAGAGTGAAGATGAAGCCTTCAAAATGGGAAAAAATATTTGCCACCTGCTACTCAGATAGGGCATTCATATCCAGAATGTACAAAGAACTCAAAAAACTTAACACCAAAAAAAAAAAAAAACCCAATCAATAGATGGGCAAAAGAACTAAACAGATATTCCCAAAAGAAGAAATACAATGGTTAACAAATATATGAAAAATATTTAACATCTCTAGCAATTAGGGAAATGAAAATTAGAAATATATTGAGATTTCATTTCACTTCAGTCAGAATGGCAATTATCACGAATACAAATAACAATAAATATTGGCAAGGATGTAAGTGATAAGGTGAACACACAATTTCTGGATGGACTTCAAGTTAGTGCAACCATTCTGGAAAGCAGTATGATGATGTCTCAAAAAAAAAAATAGGAATGGAACCACCATCTGACCCAATTATCTTACTCTTCGGTATACATCCAAAAGACTTAAAATCAGCATACTTCAGAGATGCAGCAACTTCAATGTTTATAGCAGCACAATTCCCAACAGCCAAGCTATGGAACAAACCTAGGTGCTCTTCCACAGATGAGTGGATAATGAAAATGAGGTATGTATACATGGTGGATTATTATTCAGCCATAAAGAAGAATGATATCATGACATTTGCCAGTAAATGGATGGAACTGGAGATTATCATGGTAAGTGAAATAAGGCAGTTGAAAAAGTGGAAGATTGAATGTTTTCTCTGATGTGCAGAATCTAATCCAAAATAAGCAAGAGGATAAAAAAGAAATAGAAGAAAGATCCATGAAGTAGACAAAAGGAAATGAAGGGGAGGGAGGAGGGACGAGATAAGGAAAGACAGTGGAATGACTCCTATCTAAAATTCTTATGAATGCACCGCAGTGAATCTCACCAACATGTATATCCACAAAACACTAATTAAAAGAAAAACTGTAAATAGACGGCAGAAGGAGTAGAGGAGAGGAAAGGGAATAGGGGGGGGAGGGGCAGGGAAGAGGAAGGAAAAGGGAAGTAACTGAGGACTGAATTAGGACAAATCATATTCCATGCATTTATAATTAGGTCAATCTGAATCCTAATGTTATGTATAATTTAAAAGAACCAATAATAAAAAAAAATAGAAATGGGGAGAGGAAGTGGTGGGAGGCTGTAATATCAAATGAGAACATCACAGTAGCCCTCTTTGAGTAAAGACCTGAAGAAGGTAAAGAAAGGGGTTTTGTGCCAACCCAAGGGAACATTAGTGTCCTCATGTGCCAGGAACTATTTTAAGTGTTCTGCATACATGAGCTCATTTAATTCTCACAATCGACCTATAAACTAGGTGTCTAGGTAATAAGTCCATTGTATAAGTGAGGAAACTGAGGCACAGAGAGGAATAGAACTTGGCCAAGATCGTAGGCTCAAAGCAATGGAGCCAGGACTAAACACAGGCAGCTATGTCTAAAGTCTAGAAGAGGTGCTTACCTGCAAGCACAACACCCCAGGCGTAACTGCATAACTTGGATACCCCAAGGAATCCAAGCTGGTATGTTGGACAATGTCGGTGGGTAGAATGAGCAAGAGGAAAGGTGAAGGGGAGACAGGAGAAGGGCATGGATGTGATGCAGATCATGAGGAACTTTGTGAATTAATCTGAGCCTGTTTGATGGGAATGTTTCATAGGCTTAATCAGAAGATGACTTGGTTATACATGTGCTTCAAAATCAAAATTAATTTTTTAGGGCAGGATAAAAAGGCAAGAGACTACAAGTGATCAAGAAAAATACATAAAACTTTAGGTTAACTTTTGTGATCAGACTATATTTTTAAATATTCCCTTGTACTTTCAAAAAATTTAAAATAAACTGCAATATGATACAGCAATCTCACTTCCAGGAATAGATCCAAAATAACTGAATGAATGATCTCAAAGAGGTATTTGTACTTTATGTATGTATCTACATTATTCACAATAGCTAAGAGGTAGCGGAAACCCAAATGTCCATTACCAGATGCACATCAATCAATAAACAGAATATAGTGTGTGCACACACGCAATGGAATATTATTCAGTAAAAAAGAAAGAAAATCTTCTAACATGTTACAACATGGATGAATCTTAAGGACATTATGCTAATTCAAAAAAGTCACAAAAAGATAATTACTGTATAATATGATGTACCAAACGAAAGTAGTCAAATTCCCATGAACAGAAAGTAGAGTGGTGGTTACCTGGGGAACTGGGTAATTGTTACTGAATGGTTATAGATTTCCAAGTTCGGAAAGAGAGAAAATTTCTCAAGACCTGCTATTGCATAACAATGTAAATACAGATGCTTCTTGACTTACAGTCGGGTTACATCCCAATAAATCCACTGTAACTTGAAAATAGTGAGTTGAAAATCCTATCCTACTCAACATCAGTGCTCAGCAACACAGGGCAGATAGAGTTTCAGCTGCTTATTCTCATGTTAATGTGACTGGTAGGAGCCCTGGTTCACTGCTACTACTCAGCATCAGAATAGAGCATCTTACCCGTTGCTAGCTCAAGAGAAGATAAAAATTCAAGATATGATTTCTACTGGATGCATATTACTTGCACACTGCTTTTCTGATAAAGTCGAAAAATTGTTATGTTGAGCCACTATAAGCCAAATACTGTCACCACCGTGCACTGAACACTACTGAACTATGCTCTTAGAAATGCACTTAAAATCTGCTTAAAAATGGTAAAGATAGGAAATTTTATTTTACGTGTTTGTTTTTAAGCCACAAGGAAAAATCTTTTTTTTAAATCAGACAAAGGAATTTTTGTTTACTTACTTGTCCTCTTAAAAATTTACAGGAGTTCTTTGATCTAAATAGTTGTCTGGATCCTGTGTCTCCTTTTTTCCCATGGATAGAAATGTAGACATTTGCTACTGTTCCAGCATTCCATAGCTCACCTGTTGCCACAAACACTTCGTATTTTGTCACTGATAACAGAAGAAAAATAGGCTTTAAGTGCCAAGCATTACTTCTGTAACTAAAAATTAAGTACATAAAACTAATCAAGCGTTCCAGTTCTAGGTAAGTCACTCCCACTGATTGCAGGTATGAAAACTTAGCTGAATGCATGCCACAGCTATATGAAGACTGGGAAGTGCATAGTAGCAGGAGGATTGGGAAAGAAGACCAGAAGGTAAAGAAACAGCAAGTGTTAATAAGTTGACATTTATCTTCACCACAGTCCTCCAGCCTGGATTCAGTGCATGAGAAAGCTGGAAGAATTCACTGGAGCTCAGATTCAGAGGGCTCAGAAGAAGGCCTCTAGTTCTGACTAACGAAGCAAAACCATGAACTCTCCACACATAGAAAAGGTAGTCGTTCTACCTCTCCAACCCCTCCATTTCTCTGAAAGCAGATGAAAAAGAACACAAAAAGTAAAAGAAAGGGAGATAGACCTCAACAGATCAGCCCTGCTTTACTAAGCAGCGGAAGGGCACATTTTCAAGAGGATAAATGGCAACCGGCTGGGATAAGGGTCTGAGTTTTACAGGGTTTAGAGGGGCTGAGTCGTAGCAGGAAATGTGTTGGTTACAGCTGGAGGTAGACCTTGGGCAGTCAGGGAAAGGGCTGTAGATAAAGAACATTGCAACAAGTTCGGAACCCATTACTCTCCCTTTCTCCTTGGGGTTTGTTATATTGCATGTCCTTCAAAAGGTGTGGATAGAGAACAGGGGTGCTCAGTACTGGGGACAGCCAGTTCAGCTATAGGAGGGGGCCACTTGGGAGTCCCTTCTGAGCTACCCACATTTTCCCTTCTGGCCTTTCCTCTGGCTGAGGCCTGGGCTTCTATTTAATCCTGCTGCAACGACAAACTTCCAATTTACCACAGACATCTCCCCACGCACAGGACAGGAGAGCAGGAGGGGAATAGTTGGAGATAAGGGAAGTTCCCTGGGACCTGTTTTCCATATCCTTCATTCTCTATTCTCTTACATTTCAGTGTCTGGAAACAACAGCACACAAGAACCTTCTCTTCAATTTAGTGAAACTAGGCTTCAGTAGAGAGGAGCCTCCCCCACCCCCATCCGGTGCCCCCAACCCTGTTGCTTTACTTTCTCTGTCCTGCCACTGCTTAGCCCTAGACAGAAAAGACTGCAGAAATCCACAACACAATAGAGGAGAAAGCCCCAGTTTTTCAGCTAAAGGACCAAAAAGAGGATCTAGGGAGCTATAAAGCCTTTAAAAACTGAACAGACATTGGAAACAGACCACAGAAGACAGGTTGAAATCTGTGACCTGAAACTAACCAGAAGTCATATGCATGCTAAAATAAAAATGTGAACATTCTCCACAAGATTTAAATAAGAACCAATGCCTCATATAATAACGTGTAAAATATTCAGGATATTACTCGTACTATTAAGAATCACAAAAAATCTCAACTCACATGGGAAATGGGAATGAAGAAACAATTTAAAAAAAATAATCTTAGCAACAAAATAGAAAACTTAAAAAAGATCCGGATGGAAGTTTTAGAATTGAAAAAAAAGCCCACTAAAATTTTAAAAGTCTCTGACTAGTCTCAAGAGTAGAATGAAAAGCACAAGGAAAACACCCGTGAACATAAAGACAGAAAATTACCTTTCTATAAAAATGACCAGAGCAGGGCATGGTGGCTCACACCTGTAATCCCAGCAACTCAGGAGGCTGAGGCAGGAGGATTGCAAGTTCAAAGCCTGCCTCAGCAATTTAGGGAGCCCTAAGCAACTTAGTGAGACCACATCAAATTAAAAAAAATAAAAAGGACTGGGGATGTGGCTCAGTGGTTAAGCACTCCCTGGGTTCAATCCCCAACACCAAAAAGAAAAAGAGAAAGCAAAGACTAGAGCCTCAGGGATCTGTGGGATAATAACAGAGGATCTAATAATATTCATGGTGTGGACTACCAGAAGGAGAAAGAATCGGACTCCTGTTCTATGTACTCATGAGCACAATTCCTCTGGTACCAATTCCATTCTTTGGATTTTCACACCAGTGATATTTCCACACATCTGACTCACACAGAAACAAAATTGATAAGCAGTAATCATTGAGAGAAGTTCACTTTTTTTTCTATATTGTTAACTTGGAAATGCTGCTCTAAAGATTAATAACTTTTCTCCACTAAAGGCACACCTCAGAGATATTTCAGATTTGTTTCCAGACTATTGCAATAAAGCAAATATCACAATGAAACCACATGGATTTTGCTGTTGCTGTTGTTGTTATATAAGACAGCGGAATGAATTATAATTTAATTTACACATATAGGGCACAATTTTTCATATCTCTGGTTGTATACAAAGTATATTGACACCAATTCGTGTCTTCATACATGTACTTTGGATAATAATGTTCATCACATTCCACCATCATTTTTAACTCCATGCCCCTCCCTTCTCCTCCCACACCTTTGTCCTATCTAGAGTTCATCTATTTCTCCCAACCACATGGACTTTTTGTTTATACAATGCATATATAAAAGTTATGCTAACAGTGGACAAGATGTGGTGGCGCAGACCTGTAGCCACAGCTACTCGGGAGGTTGAAGCAGGAGGACTGCTTGAACCCAGGAGTTTACAGCTAACCATGGCAACATAGTAAGACCCCCATCTCAAAAAAAAAAAAAAGCTTTGTTTATATTATACCATAGTTTACTAAATATGCAATAATAGCATTAAAATATGCACATGCCTTAACTGAAAAAGTTTGTTATTAAGAAATTCTAATGATCATCTGAGCCATCAGCCAGCCATAATCTTTTTGCTTGATGTTAATAGCTGCCTCCTGATCAAGGTGGTTTTTGCAGAAAGCTCAGGTAGCAGTGGCAAAGTCTTGAGATAAAAATGAAGTTTTGCCATCTTGATTGACACTTCCTATCATGAAAGATTTCTCTGTATCATTCAATGCTATTGATAACACATTATACACAGTATAACCTCTTTAAAAATTGGAATCATCCCTCTCAAAATTTATTACTGTTTTACAAATTAAGTTTATGTAATATTCTAAATCCTTTGTTGTTGCATTTCAACAATCTTCACATTATATTCACCAGGAGTAGATTGCATCTCCAAAAAAAAAAAAAAAAAAAAACCATTTTCTTTTCCCATCTGTAATAAGCAACTCTCATCCTGTAAGCTTTTATCATGATATTTCAGCAATTCAGTTCCATTTTCGGGTTCTACTTCTAATTCTAGTTTTCCTGCTATTTCTACTACATATGCAGTTATTTCTTCCACTGAGGTCTTGAACCTCTCAAAGTCACCCATGAGTGTTAGAATCAACTTCTGTTAATGTTAATATTTTGAAATCCTTCCATGAGTCACAAATGTTCTTCCTGGCATGTACAATGGTGAATCCTTTTCCTTTTGAAGGTTTTCAAATTACTTTGCACAGGTCCAAAAAAGAACTCAATATCAATGGCAGCTATAGGCCCATGAATATATTAAATATTAAGACTTTAAAGTTTAAATTATTCCTTGATTTATGAGCTGCAGGAGGGATATTATGTTAGCAGGCATGAAAACAACATTAATCTTAGAGTACATCTCTACCAGAATTCTTGGATGAACGAGGGCATTTTGTCCATGAGCAATAATAAGAGAAACTTTTATCTGAACTTAAAATATCCAGTAATCTATGTTGTAAACAGATGTACCATCACTCAGGCTTTGAAGCCAGACATTGATTTCTGTCTTTGGAAAACCTTGATGGCATCTTCTTCCAGTTTGAGGTGTCTCAACATTGAAAATCTGTGATAAAATGTTCATCATAATATAACTGATAATCTTTGTCAATGATCTTAGCAAGATCTTTTAAGTAGAACTAGCTTCAGCCTCTGCATCAGTACTTGCTGCTTCAGCTGGCACTTTAATGTTATAGAGACTACTTTCATTAAATCTATGCTAGCTTCAAATTTTTCTGGTGCTGGGCATGGTGGTACTTGCCTACCATCCCAGCCACTCAAGAGGCTAAGACAGGAGGATGTCAGCCTTGGAAACTTAGGGAGAACTTGTCTCAAAAAATAAAAAGGGCTGCTAATTCCACATTATGTATAATTATAATGCACAAATAAAATAAATAAAAATTTTTTTACATAAAAAATAGAGATGTAGCTCAAGGTAGACTGCCCTTGGATCATATATAGATATTAATCATATATAGATATTACCCTTTTATCATATATAGATATTAACTCAAAAAATATAAAGACCTAAATACAAGACCCCAAATTATGAAACTCTAAGAGAAAACATGAGAAAATTTTCAGGTTATAAAATTTTGCAATGATTTCTTGGGTATGACACCAAAATCACAGATTTCAAAAGCAAAAATATACAAACCAGAACTACTTCAAACTTAAACTCTAAGAAGCAAAGGAAAACACAGTGTGAACAAGCATCTATTGAAGTTACAGAAACCATTTCCAATTCATATGTCTACTATGGGGTGAAAATACAGAAAATAAAAGAAAATCCTGCAATTCAACAATACCACCACACACAAAAAAAAAAAAAAAAAAAATGGGCAAAGAGTTTGAATATAGACAATTCCCCAAAGAAAAATACAAATGGTCAACAAGAATATAAAAACTCAACACCAACAATTATTAGAGAAATGCAAATAAAAATTACAAGGATAAATAATTGCTACCCATTGAATGGCCCATATCAATACAACAGAAAACAAGTGTTGAATAAAATGTATAGAAAGAAATCGGAACCCTTGTGCACTGTGGATAGAAATGTAAAATGCTACAATTATTATGGAAAACAGTATGGAGTTTCCTCAAAAAAATTAAAAGAGAATTACCATTTGATCCAGCAGTATTGAAATCAGATTCTCAAAGAGATATTTATAATTGCACATGCATGTTTGTTATAACACTATTCACAGTAGCCAAGAAGTGAAAGCAACCCAAATGTCCATTGCTAAATAAACAAAGAAACTGTAGTATATCATTCAGCCTTTTCAAAGAAGGGAACCCTTGTACTAAGGGAACACTATGCTACGGATGAACCTCAAGGATATTACACTAGGGGAAAAAAACAAATCACAAAAGTATAAATACTGTATGGTTTCACTCAGATGAGGGATCTCAAGTAGTTAAAATTACAGAAACAAAAAGTAGAAAGGTGGTTGCCAAGGGCAAGGGGTGAGGCAGGAGGGATTACGAATTAATGGTACAGAGTTTCAGCTTTGTAAGATGGTAAAGTTCTGGAGGCCATTTGCATAACAATGTGAATACATTTAATCATAGGGAAGAGTATGATTAAAAATGTTTAAGATAGTAAATTTAATGTTTGTGTTAGTTACCACCACAATAAAAAATAAAAATTTTATAAATAGCTCACCAATCTGAGAAACCCCACTTTTGCTCAGTTTTCTTAACAACCTGTATCCTCTTCAGGAAAATAATTCCATAATAAGAAAACATATATATTTTTTTTCTTTTTTGGTACCGGGGATTGAACTCAGGGACACTCAACCACTGAACCACATCCCCAGCCCTATTTTGTATTTTATTTAGAGACAGGCTCTCACTGAGTTGCTTAGCACCTCGCTTCTGATGAGGCTGGCTTTGAACTTGTGATCCTCCTGCCTCAGCCTCCCGAGCTGCTGGGATTACAGGCATGTGCCACCATACCCCCCGAGAAAACATATTTTTTCAGGTACATATGATAGTATACTGATAAACCAGGCAAATTCTGTCAGAGTTCCTTTTGTCTTAAATAACAAATACTACCATAACTCTTCATGAATTTAAAGGAACAAAATATAGCAGAAAATATATATATATACTAATGCAGCTTGCCTTATTTCTATCCCTAAGAAATTATGTGTCTACCTCTAGTGAAGGCTTCTGCTTGTCTATAATGACATCATTTCAGATATCACATCAATCATTGCTAGAATATTAGATAAAAATATGGGTAGAGTCAGCTACCCATTTACTTCATTTATCCCTGACCTACCAAAGAGCTTACCAAGCACATGATAGAGTATGGTTAGAAAACCAAGCCAAGTGGAGAAATTGAAAAAAAAAATATTTGTTAATAAGTACCAAGCACTACAGGGGAAGCAAAGAAAATCAGTATGTGTTTCTAGAGTACGTCTCTTTTGATCAGAATTTTGCAATTAAAATGGGGAAAGGAAAAAGCAAATATAGCCTCTAAATCATTACTAACCCCTAAATTATTATTAACAGTAATAGAACAGGGTACCTGGTGAACTTCTTTCAGGTGGTACATGTGGAATGATAAAGAATGGTGAGAAAAATACTTACAAGTTAGTGAGAAAATCTTTTATGAATGGTGAGAACAATGCTCATGCAATCTTCACTTTTCAGTAAATAGAGCTATTCATGTCTTTTCAAAATACATTAGCTTCAGAAATTCAAGAAAATTTATTAGTGTACCTTATTTTAAAACCACAGGGAAATTATCAGTCTGTGCAAATGTTTTACCAGTCTATGTTCCATCAAAAAGTTACACAAATAGGTAAGCCAGATGTCAGATTATATGATATTGTGGGTCTCTTCTTATTCTACAGATAATACTTTTACTATTTTTTTCTTTAAAAAATTACAAGGTAACAATTATGGTAGGACACCACCTAAATTGGAGAAATATTTCTATTTACCAATTGTCAATTTAATAATTCTCATATACCTTTTTCCCATTATCTTCCAAAGCATAGGCTAGTAACTAGACCCCAAGAACAAATAGCTTTTATGGACAAGGTCACCCTGGATTCTCGTGGTGGGGAACAGTCACTACCTAATTCTAAGCATATCAAGAGCCGCACTTGATAAAACTAGTCTCAGCCGCAAGTACATAAAACCTGAACATATCTCTGCTTCTGGGCAAATGTTTAGAAAGTCATTGAGCTGTTGTGTTTTCAATTCCTGATCAAAGAGATAAATTTTCAAAAGCACGGTAGAACCTTGTGGGAAAAGTACATGTTAACTTGCATGTCTTAGCCCTTCGCTTCATTTGACATTCAATTTTCTCATGACCTTCTAAGAATTAATTTTCTTGTTTTGATTGAGAGGCACTTTAGTTGACCTTCCTACAGGGCTAACAGTGACAAGAACATATTCTTGAATGCCAGCATGTGAAACAACTAAACACATTTAGATGCAGCTGGCACAGCAGCAGAGGTAATTGATAAGAAACTAGCAGTCCTTAATCATTCATTCATTCATTTATTCATCATGCATTCATTGAGTTCCCTGTCCTTCAACATTTAGGCACGAGGGGTTTTTTGTGCTGCCTGGGTTTGGAGTGTCCCTACCTGGAAGGATGGGTTGTCCTCTATTTATAAGAGGCAATTCTCGGCAGATTTCCCCATCCTCTTGATCTCGCGCCAACCATCGCTGTACGGGTATATAAAACTCTTCTCCAGAATTCATGTTCTGCAACTGTATCTAAGATAGCAACAATATTATTTGCAAAAGAATCTCCTATCAAAGTTTCCAACAAAATTTGTCCAAATACTCCACTTAGCTCAGAAACCATTTTACATTTTTTAATATAAGAAATTATGGATTATTTGCCCAAAAAAAGCATATTTACTCTTTTACTCCAATTTGATCTTTTATTGTACAATGGCATTTCTTTTTATTATTTTGAAATGTTTCTATTTGTAATTTTTCTGTTTTGAAATGTTCGTATGAAACATGCCAAT
This sequence comes from Marmota monax, assembly GCF_021218885.2. Classification (NCBI taxonomy): domain Eukaryota; kingdom Metazoa; phylum Chordata; class Mammalia; order Rodentia; family Sciuridae; genus Marmota; species Marmota monax. The sequence continues at coordinate 9,223,604 of NW_026695198.1, read as the reverse complement.
TTCTCCGCAAGTTTTATGTTATTAAGAGTTTTAATGATGTAATTTAATGTATTTTAGAAATTATATCATTAAAAAGCAAATCTTCAGGACCCAAAGCTTTAAGGTTTATGGGTCTCAGACAGATCCAGGAATTCACATTTATAAATGCATACCAAGTACACTTCAGACACAATGTCACTTTTAGAAAGTCTCCCTGAGAACCATGGAGAATAATCATTGGTTTGCAATTAAGCTATTAAGGCCAAAACTAGTCATTTGAGAAACAGAAAATAAACCGGCATTTTAACTTTCTATCTTGTACTCTTCCCCAACTAAACTTGAAAGATTTAAGTTCCTAAAAGCAATGTGATTATTTTATGGAAATGTTGTATCACTGTTGGTATTGTATATGAAAGCAGAGTTTTCACTCAAATCCCTTCAGGTTATTGGTATAAGTTAGCTTCTTTAAAATGTCAAACTTCAAACTTCTAAACTGAATTATAAAAACTAAACAGAAAATTTCCAACCTATTATCAGCATCTTAATTGAGATGAATTATATGAAGATTTTATACACTCAGAGTTAAACTTTGATTTAAGAAGTGTTTGGGGGCTGGCTCAGTGGTAGGGTGGATACTTAACATCTTTGAGGCCCTGGGTTAAATCCCCAGCAACCCATCCCAAAAAAGAGTGTCTTCTTTACTGGTACTCAAATAGAGGTGAGGTAAACCTCAGGCAAACAAATTATCTTGCAAAAAGAAAGTAGTTATCATGGAGATAAAGAGAATAGGAATTTTCAGACTGATTTTTATATCATTCCTCTGCAATAGTACATAATATTTTCAGACACTTAACAACTATCTTAGCATCCCAACATTATAATGAATATAATATTTCTTATTGGTTATCAATCAAATGAGATGGCAGAATCATTCATGATAATTTTTATAATCAGTTTTTAAACAGAAAAAGGAAAAAGGTGATATTTATAATTATTAAAGTATCAATTTGAATATCATATGATTTATTTCTTTTGGTACTGGGAATTGAACTCAGGGGTGCTTTATCATTAAGCTAAATTCCCAGTCATTTTTTTGTTTTATTTTGTTTGTTTGTTTGTTTGTTTGTTTTGTTTTGATTGCTTATTTGGAGATAGGGTCTTGCTAAATTGCTGCGTGTTCTCTAAATCACTGAGACTATCCTTGAACTCGTCATCCTCCTGCCTCCTGAGTCATTGGGATAGTAGGTATATACCACCACACTAAGCATTAATATCACACATCAAAAGCTCTATATGGCATAAAAGAGAACATTATTGCATATAAAAGCCAGGCAATAATTTTGAATTTTGAAATCTAACATCCACATCCTATATTTTCACAAAGTAGATTTTATATTATTTTTTCATTCTGCTTCAGGATGCTCTGTGACTTTAATGTAGAGAAGATGGCATAGGTAGCAACTATTCATTCCTACTGGTAGAATAAAAAGTTTGTCTTAAGTAATTATTCATCTTCCATGAATTTTCTATTAATTTTCTCACATATTCCAAAACTGTAGAAGAACAAGTTAGTCATCAATATCAGGAATATGTAACTAGATACTCTCCGCTCTCTGAGAACTCGTTTAGTTAAAGATCATTTATTTTGAAATGATATGATGTAAATATATCATACCAAAAAATGGATGACATGCCATATTGATTTCCGTGTGAGAGATCTGAATTTACCAGTGATGGAGAAAGTGAACAGAGTTTTCATTCTGAACAATGTAAAAAACTTAACTCTTCTTTTTTTCCTTCTTAAGAATACTCAAGGGTTATTATCTTGCTTAGTATGGTACACTAAATTCTACAGGTTGGAATTCAAGTCTAGTATATCATGAAGTCATCAATACAATAATGTATCTTAATAAACTTTTTTATGCAAATGCTATACAGCTAGACATCTTTTCATCATTAATGCAAATATATCAAGAAGTTATGTGTATGTTGGTGGGACTGCAGACTAGTACAACCACTCTGGAAAAGGTATGGAGATTCCTCAAAAAAGTAAGAATGGAACTACGATATGACCCAGCTATCCCACTCCTTGGTGTTTATCCAAAAGCTAAAATCAGCATACCACAGCAATACAGCCACCTCAATGTTTATAGCAGCACAATTCACAATAGCCACATTATGGAATCAACTCCAATGCCTGTCAATAGATGAATGGATTAAGAAATTGCAGTTTACATACACAATGGAGTTTTACTCAGCCATAAAGAAGAATGAAATTATGTAATTTGTTAGCAAATGGATGAAAACTATAGAACATCCTGCTGAATGAAATAAGCCAGTTTCAGAAAATCAAGGGTCAAATGTTTTCTCTCATATGTGGAGGGTAGAAAAAAATAAGGAAAAGATGATGGGGAGGAATGGATATCATAAGGATAAAGGGAAGATCAGTAGAATAGAAGGAGATCAAGAGGGAGGGAAGAGAGATAGGAAAGGGGAGGAAATTATGGAATAAATTTTTAACAATTTTGCTATGTGCATATATTAAATATACTACAGTGGATTTCACCTTTATGTAAAAATAGAAAGGATCTATCAAAAAAGATGGTGGAATGAGTGGACATCATTACCCTAGGTACCTGTATGATGGCACATATGGTGTGACGCTACATCACATACAACCAGAGAAATGTAAAATTGTGCTGCAATATGTACAATGAATCAGAATGCATTCTGCTGCCATATATACCTAATTAAAATAAATCTTAAAAAAAGAACAATCTAATAAGACGGGTTAGAAATCCTTGGGCTCAGTATTTTATTACAAACAAAATTAGTTCTTCTTCCTACTTAATAAAAATATTAATTGAGAAATCTCTCCAATAACAAACTATAGCTGAACAATTCTCAATTACTCAGTCATAAAGAATAGTTCAAAGGTGTGGTATAATATAGAGGTTGTTTACTTTGGCTTGATATTAATTTCTAATTAAGATTTTACCTGGCCAACTTCAACCTGTTTAGGATCCTTGAACATACCTCATCCAGGGGCAAGGAAGGCCAAGAATATATTTTATATTGTGTATATGTTTGTATTTTGAGATTTTTTTAATGCTTTCTATTGAAGTATAACGTTTTAAAGTGTTCAGATCCTAAGTGTACCGTTTCATGAATGTTTGCAAAGTAAATATGACAATGAACTTTAAAAAAATAAATAAATAGATGAGAGAAATAAATATTAGTAGAGGAAGGAGAATGGGGAGAGGGAGGAGAAGAGAAAAAGGAGGAATGTGAACTGAAATCAAATTCCATGCATGTATGATTCTGTCAGGATCAACCCAACCATGTATAAGTATAATGCTCTAAAAAAATGCTATGCGAGTTTATCAAGCGTATTATCCCAGTACTTCCTTTTCTTTGAATAGAAGTGAAAGAATTGCTTAATTCAGGAAATTCCCCCAACCAATTAGGGATTAATGAATTGATAAGGGCATATGATACTGCTTCCTTAAGAAACGTACTGACTGAAAAGGTCCAGGTTTGACATCATCAACCTGCTGTAGACATAAAATGTCTCCCTGAGAGTTAATTTCTTGGAGAAATTTGCAGAAAATTTTGCAAAAAGAAAAGGGGGTGGAGAATATTATTGATATATCCTTACCTTCTTACAGTGCCAGGATGGGGAGTGGCCAGAGTTGGTATGACCAATACGAATTTTAAAAACTGTTCCAATGTCTCCAACTGTAATCTATAAAGAAGTCAAAGAAACATTTTTCAATGTAATTTCACAAAATCCACTTAAAAACAGCTCAGAAGAGGACATTATATATTGATAAAGAGGTCAGTTCATCAAGATGTTAGAGTAGAATTTTAAATGTGCACATCCAGCAACAGAGCACCAAAATACTAAAATATATGAGGCTTTTATTTTGGTGGGGTGGAGTGGGACTTGGGGATTGAGCTCAGAATCTCACATGAGCCAAGCATATGCTCTATGAGCTACAATTCAAGCCTTATGAAGTAAAGTTTAGCAGGACTGAATAGTGAAACAGGCCATGATAATAGTTGGAGATTTCAATACCTGACTTTTAATAATAGAATAACTTGACAAAACCGTAAAGAAACGGAGGACTGGAACATCATACACTAGCTGGACGTAACATCTATAGAATACCCCATTCAATAAGAGAATATAGTATTCTTGGAATATTTCCCAAGTTAGACTGTATGTTGTGTAACAAAAACAAATCTGGAAATTTTTAAAAGACTAAAATCATACTCACTATTTTGTCTAAACATAATAGAATGAAACTAGAAAGCAATACTAGAAGTAAAACTGGACAATTCATTGAATTGGTTGAAAAAGAAATTACAAAAACATCAGAAAATACTTTTAGATGGATGAAAAAAAATATGACACAAAAATAGCATAAAGCATGTAGTGAAATTAGAGCTCAGAAGGAAATTTATTGCTCTAACATATATATTTAAAAGGATAAAAATAAAAATATATAGATATAATAAAAAATCTCAAATAAATAGCTTAATTTTATACTGCCGCAGTCTGGCTTCAGCAAAATAACCGGGGGAGAAGAGCAACTTGTGTAGATTGATACAGCAGGAGTGGGAGCCGTTTATTGTAGGACAGGAGGGGTATATATACATTACACACAGCTTATCTTAATTAACATAAACTAGATACAACAGTCAACCAATAAGGAATCTCCACACTTAATGGCTCACTGGCGCCACCTCACAAACCACTCCCTCTGGCAAAATGCCAGGTGCCATCCCGACTTGTTTACAGACCCTAACATTATACCTTAAAGAATTAGAAAATAAAGAACTAAATTCTAAGTTAGAAGAAGGTAGGAAAAGATAAAGATCAGAGTGATGATTTTTAAAAAAATAGATAACAGAAAACAATTGAATCATTGAAACAAAAAATTGGTTCTTTGAAAAATATCAGCAAAATTGATAAAATTTTAAGGCCAATTTAAGCAACATAGGCAATACAGAAAGAACCTGTCTCCTAGAAAAACAAAGATTCAAATTGCTAAAATCATAAATATAAGTAGGGACATGACTAAAAACCTTACAGAAATAAAAAGGATTGTGAAAAAATGTTGTGTACAATTATATTCCAACAGAGTAGCTAACCTAGATGAAATGGGAAATTTTCTAGAGACACACAGTTACCAAAACTATCTCAAAAAGAAAGAAAAATCATGAGTAGATCTGTAACAATTAAAAAGGTTACAACAGTAATCACAAACCTCCCAACAATGAGAAGTCTATAACAGAAGTCTTCACGGGTGAATTTTACCAAATATTTGAAGAATTAAACTGGGCAAGGGGCTGGGTTTGGCTCAGTGGTAGAGTGCTTGCCTAGCATGTGTGAGGCACTTGGTTCAATTCTCAGCACCACATATAAATAAATGAAATAAAGGTCAATTGACAACTAAAGAATATTTTTTTTAAAAAAATTAAACTGGGCGAGATGGTAGTGCAGACCTATAATCCCAGCTACTCTGGAGGCTGAGGCAAAAGAATCCTAAATTTGAGGCCAGCTTAAGCAACATAGGCAACACAGACAGACCCTGCCGTGAAATAAATTGATTTAATTAATTTTTAAAAATTAATGCCAATTTATACCAAACTCTTACAAAATATAGAAGAGGTGAGAACACGCCTTAACTCATTCCTCAAGATCAGCAGTGTACTCATACCAAAGCCAGACGGGAGACAAGAGAAGGGCAAACCAAGACCCCTAACAAATACACACACACACAAGCCTCCAAAGAAACTAGCAAACTGAGTCCAGAGCCACATTAAAGGGACAAATACATCATAACCATGTGTGATTTATCCCAGGAATGGAGATGGGGTCAACACACAAAGAATATAACATACTACATAAGCAGAATGAAGGGAGGCAAAACGGCCATCTCCAACTGATGGGGGGAGAAAAAACAAAACTCACAAAATTCAACACCCTTTGTGAATGGTAAAAACACTAAAAAATCTAGGAATAAAAGGGAACTTCCTGGACATGATTAATGGCATCGATTAAAAAAAAAAAAACTGTAGATAACATTCTCACAGATGAAACCCTGAAAGCTTTTACCCCAAATCAGAAATCAGGAACAAGTCGAAGATACCAGTTTTTGTCACCCCTATTCAACGCTGTATTAAAAGTTCTTTGCAGAATCATTCAACAAGAAGAAGAAATGTAAAGCATTCGTATAGAAAGAAAAATAGAAAACACTTGGGAGGTTGCTAGACGTTCAGGGTAAAAGGAATGGGAGTTACTGCACAATGGGGTTTCCTTTTAGGGTGACTTAAGATGGTGGTAACAGTTGAACAATATTGTGAATGCACTACAAGCCACAGAATTGTACACTTTAAAATTGTGAAAATGGGAACCCTTATGTATAGTCCTATGCATTCTACCACAATAATAATAATAAGATCTATAAGAAGAAGATACTGGCAAAAGGAAAGAAGAATGAGAAAGAAAGGTTTTCCTAAGAAGACTTACCAAAATACAATTCACCAGGACAAATAAAGCTATGATCAACATTTGAATAAAATTACTAAACTCAATGAAGCTAACAACTCTACAAAGACAAATTTAGTCACACCAAGAAGGCTCTAGAAAGAGAGCAAGACAAACCGACAGCTGAAATGTAGGTAGCAGTGCCCAAAAAACAAGAAGCACCACACTATGTAAATGATTTTCTATGGGAAATGGGAATGAGGGTTTAAATGTACTCCTTTCGTACTATAGAACTCAAAACGATCTAGCCCTATAAATTATCTGAAAGTAAAATTTGATTTAAAAGTAACCATGAGACAATACAATAGCAAAACAGTAACAAGAAAAACAAGTCATCTGAGAGTAGTGACACACCTGTAACCCCAGGGACTCAGGATTCTGAGGGAGAGAGTCACAGGTTTGGAGTCAGCTTCAGCAACTCAGGGAGACCCTGTTTCAAAAGTTTTAAGGCGGCAGGGGCGGGGGAGCTGGGAGCTCAGTGGTAGAGCATTCCTGGGTTTAATCCCCAGTACCCATAAAAAAGAAAAACAGTTTACACAAATTTTGGTATAGTCACTTCTACATTTATTTCTAATATATGAAAAATAATGACAAAAATCTTCATTTTTTTAAGACTTTTATTTCTAGTGACCATCAATACAAGAAGGAGGTGTTTTGTTTTTTTTTTTTAACTCATAGAAAGTATGGAAAGAATAGTTCACACCAATCTAACAGGAATGATGGTTTCAAATGATATGGCCACTCCTGTGACATGTGACATGTGGATGCAGTAAAACCAAGCACTTAGTGTCACATGGAAGGGGATGCCCCGTGAAAACTTAAGGTACTGAAGATACCACTTTCTGATTGTGATTTCATTCTCTCCCCCTGGTTTTAAATGGTCCTTCTATGCATCCTGCATCCAATCAACAGCCATGATGCAGCACCTACAAATGACTCAGTGCTTGGCCCATCTTGCCACTGATGGATGACATTTCTTACTTTGGTTTAACAACATGGCACTGGTCTCACCTACTTCATCTTTGCTACCTGTTTCTTTCTAGATTCTGATCTCAGTATCTCTCAAGATGTCTCTCCCTGGATAACAAGGAAAAACTACTACTAATAGTTAATAACTTGAAGACAACTTCTTTGCCCTCATTGTTTGATAATTTTATTTTGCCCTTTTTGACTTTGGCTTTGAAACTTTTCTGTAGCGCCTGAGACACATAAGGGCTTGCCGCTGTTAGTCACCCTTATAAGAACAATAAATGCTGAACATCTAGTATTTCTCTCATGCTACTACTGTCTCTTCCATATGGTGGATATACTTGTGTTAAATTTGCTTGAGTAAAGAGTGCCATGAATTTCTTTTGATTGATCTTCTACAGGGCACATCTGTTACAATAGGAAGAGCCGGGTTTAATAAACTGCAGTCATTCCAAAGTACTTACTGGTTGCATCACTTCTATTAACAGTTTTACTCCATTTTATTACTTACAGTAAAGATGTCTTCATGGCCATCCTGAAATCGGGCCCCATCTGTTCCATAAAGATATATAGGGGCTGAACTTCTATGTTGTCCATATAATACAATATAAATCTGTGAGCTGGTCCCTGCATTTGGCAAGTCGCTGGTGATTATGGAAACTTTCCAGTTACCACCTGCAGAAGTACAAATAACATCCAACACTGTGTCAACTTACAGAAATGAAAGACTCCGAACAACAGGCCATCATAAAGCTAGTAGATGACAGGACAGATAGAGGTCAGTTCCTTGAGAAAAGTGCCACAACAGAGAACTTAAGACTTGGCTTTTAAAATACACAGTAAGATTACTATATCTGACAATGTGACTGTGAAAATATCCTGTCATAGTTGGTCATGCTTGGACTCTAAAAGTCATTATAGAACTTCTCTGAAGCTCCCAACCTTTTGCCAAAACGCATCCAATATTCTTAGCTCTAACATATAATATATGCATTCTGCATTATGCTTTCAAAGGTTTATGAGTTTAGACACTTTCTATAATATAACCTACATAAGAATATAGATTAGAATCAATAAGGTAAGGATTTGAGAAATCAACAGGCACAATTTCATTTATTATTTTAAGCTTCCTTAATTAACAGATAAAGTAACTGAGTTTCATAAACATTAAGTAAATTTTGTATCATTCAGCAACAAATAAAAACAGTGCTAGAAATTATATGGTTCATTGTGAGTATAAATGAGATTTATTAGACATTACAACACATTAGTAGTGGTATGGTATAACTTCCTAAGGTTTCAACTTAATTTTGTCAGATTTGTTTAGGGTAAACATCAGAAAGTTGATGTAAGACAAGTGAAAAATGAGAATTAGGGAACACACTCAAGACTACATAAAAGAAATAAGAATACAGGGTAATAAAATTCAGAACTAGGGACTTAACCAACATTCTACTCATTCAACTTTGATTTCCTCTCTACCAAATTTGAAGCAATATATATTTCCCATTTTATCATTAAAATAAGTAATAAAGTTCTAAGTTCAAATTTTACATATATGATATAACAAATATATGTGAAATTAGTGTATGTTTGTAAAAATCTACTTTAAAACAGAAAATTGTACTTTATTTGTCCCACACAGGATAAAAAGCCACGATACGCATCCTTCAGTAAATAAAAACATAATTTTTACAAATGAATAGAAATTGAAATCCTATCTTTAGCAGCAGCAGAAGCAGATAAATCACAATTATAAATTTGGAGATGGGAGAATTCTAGTTGTGTTCTGCAGAACACTTGGTATGCTAGTGTTTGTCTGAATAAATGAAATAAAGCTTTTCAACTTCTGCTCTCTTAAAAATGAGGCAAAGGAGGTTAGGGGAGAATCGATACTTGCTAAATGTGCAAGGACCAAATCGATAGGGAAAGAAATTGCATTTTCCAGCAACCAAGATGGAAAAAGAAGAAAAGTGTAGGAGTAGAAATAAAGATTAAAATAATGAAATCCATCGATGGTTTACTATAGGTTCTGCACCTCCTTAAATCATTAAAACCTTAGCCTTGCAAGGGAATACTACAAGAAAGTAGACCAACCAAGATTCACCTTTTAGTTTATCACTTAGACTTTGATCAACCAAAAGGCAGCAAGTCACTCAGTCATGACTAGGTATCCAGTATCGGGGCAGAGAAGGGGAGGGCAGGGGGGGGGGGAGTATCGATAAAAAAAAACACAAGGTGATGTCTTTGTCCTCAATTAGCTGTAACTGAATGAAGTATTTGTCAACATAACAAAAAGAAAAAAAATTACTCTCAATGGAAGATTTTGGTGACGTGAGGCCCAATCACAGAAAAACTAACAAAATAAATAAGAAAAATTAAAACAAATGCAGTGATAACAACAAAGAAGCCCTTCCCCCAAGAAATAAAAGCCTATGTTAGTATAAAAAAGAATATACAAAACTCTGCACCATAATCATTGTTAAATAGAAGCAAAGAAGTGAGTGACACAGATTTCAAGAATTTGTAGGGCACCAAGCCTAGATTTCTCAGAAATATTATGGGAGAAAGACAAAAATTCTAAAAATCTTCTTACCACTCATACCCCTTTTAGGCTCTAATTTGAAAAAGAGTACATTGAAAGGTAAATGAATTGGAGAATACAGAGTGCAGGTAGTGGGCAATTTGCTTAATAAAACACTGAAATTACCATAGCAAATACAAAATAGATTGAAAATCCAAATCCTCTTATATCTTCTAAAAATAATAATAAACTTATAGTTTGAATTATTTTTCACTAAGCACTTCAGGAGATGACTTCACTAGTAAGTTTTCTCTCAAAGCTTTTAAAAAATAATAATATCAATCCAATGCAACCCCTTTGGAATAGTTCCCAACTCATTGTATGAGAAAAGCATTAACCTGATACCAAAACCAGAAAAAGACATCCTCAGAAAACTACAAGGCAATCACCCTCATGAACATAAATAAAAATATTCTCAACAAAAACGTTAAGAAATTGTTTTAGTCAGCTTTTTTTGCCACTGTAACCAAAGACCTGACCAGAACAATTTTAGAGGAGGAAAAGTTTATTGGGGGGCTCCCAGTTTCAGAGGTCTCAGTTCATAGACAGCAGGCTCCATTTTTGGAGCTCAAGGAGAGGCAGAACATCATGGTGGGAGCATGTGGTGGAGGAAATCAGCTGGGAACATATAACTTCGTGTTATCCAACAAAATGTTGTTCCTTAATGTTTAATCTTGAGCAGGAGGCAATGATGAGGAAAAAAGTTGAGAAATTAATTAAGCTACTTAAAAGTTACACAGAAAGACTATTATCAGCCTTGTAAATTTCAAAAAAAAAACAATGTAATGGTAAATATGAGCATCCCCCAAATGCTTATGGGTTAGACAATGCAAATATTATCAGAGTTGAATGATTGGGTTATAAGAGCCTTAACCCAATCAGTGGATTAATCCTCAGATATGGATTAATTGGGTGGTAACTCTAAGTAAGTGGGGTGTAGATGGAGGAGGTAGGTCACTGGAAGTGTGCCTTTGGGTTTCATATTTTGTTCCTGGGGAGCAAAGCTCTCTGTCTACTTCCTGGGTCCATGTTCTGAGATGCTTTCATCTACCATGACATTCTGCCATGATGTTCTGCCTCACCTTGTGCCCAAAGCAATGGAGTATATAATCTGTGAAATGAGACATTTGATTTTTTTTATTGGTTGTTCAAAACATTACAAAGCTCTTGACATATCATACTTCATACATTAGATTCAAGTTGGTTATGAACTCCCATTTTTACCCCAAATACAGATTGCAGAATCACATCGGTTACACATCCACATTTTTACATAATGCCATATTATAACTGTTGTATTCTGCTACCTTTCCTATCCTCTACTATCCCTCCTTCCCTCCCCTCCCATCTTCTCTCTCTACCCCATCTACTGTAATTCATTTCTCTCCTTGTTTTTTTTCCCATTCCCCTCACAACCTCTTATATGTAATTTTGTGTAGCAATGAGGGTCTCCTTCCATTTCCATTCAATTTCCCTTCTCTCTCCCTTTCCCTCCCACCTCATGTCTCTGTTTAATGTTAATCTTTTCCTCCTGCTCTTCCTCCCTGCTCTGTTCTTAGTTGCTCTCATTATATCAAAGAAGACATTTGGCATTTGTTTTTTAGGGATTGGCTAGCTTCACTTAGCATAATCTGCTCTAATGCCATCCATTTCCCTGCAAATTCCATGATTTTGTCATTTTTTAGTGCAGAGTAGTACTCCATTGTGTATAAATGCCACATTTTTTTTATCCATTCATCTATTGAAGGGCATCTGGGTTGGTTCCACAGTCTAGCTATTGTGAATTGTGCTGCTATGAACATCGATGTGGCAGTATCCCTGTAGTATGCTCTTTTAAGGTCTTCAGGGTATAGTCCGAGAAGGGCAATAGCTGGGTCAAATGGTGGTTCCATTCCCAGCTTTCCCAGGAATCTCCATACTGCTTTCCAAATTGGCCGCACCAGTTTGCAGTCCCACCAGCAATGTACAAGAGTACCCTTTTCCCCACATCCTCGCCAGCACTTGTTGTTATTTGACTTCATAATGGCTACCAATCTTATTGGAGTGAGATGGTATCTTAGGGTGGTTTTGATTTGCATTTCTCTGACTGCTAGAGATGGTGAGCATTTTTCATGTACTTGTTGATTGATTGTATGTCCTCCTCTGAGAAGTGTCTGTTCAGGTCCTTGGCCCATTTGTTGATTGGGTTATTTGTTTTCTTATTGCTTAATTTTTTGAGTTCTTTGTATACTCTGGATATTAGGGCTCTATCTGAAGTGTGAGGAGTAAAAATTTGTTCCCATGATGTAGGCTCCCTATTTACCTCTCTTATTGTTTCTCTTGCTGAGAAAAAAACTTTTTAGTTTAAGTAAGTCCCATTTGTTGATTCTTGTTATTAACTCTTGTGCTATGGGTATCCTATTAAGGAATTTGGAGCCTGACCCCACCATATGTAGATCGGAGCCAACTTTTTCTTCTATCAGACGCAGAGTCTCTGATTTGATATCAAGCTCCTTGATCCATTTTGAGTTAACTTTTGTCCATGGTGAGAGAAGGGGATTCAGTTTCATTTTGTTGCATATGGATTTCCAGTTTTCCCAGCACCATTTGTTGAAGATGCTATCCTTCCTCCATTGCATGCTTTTAGCCCCTTTATCAAATATAAGATAGTTGTAACTTTGTGGATTAGTCTCTGTGTCCTCTATTCTGTACCATTGGTCCACCCACCTGTTTTGGTACCAGTACATGCTGTTTTTGTTACTATTGCTCTGTAGTATAGTTTGAAGTCTGGTATCGCTATACCGCCTGATTCACACTTCCTGCTTAGCATTGTTTTTGCTATTCTGGGTCTTTTATTTTTCCATATGAATTTCATGATTGCTTTATCTATTTCTACAAGAAATGCCGTTGGGATTTTGATTGGCATTGCATTAAACCTGTAGAGAACTTTTGGTAATATCGCCATTTTGATGATGTTAGTTCTGCCTATCCATGAACAGGGTATATTTTTCCATCTTCTAAGATCTTCTTCTATTTCTCTCTTTAGGGTTCTGTAGTTTTCATTGTATAAATCTTTCACCTCTTTTGTTAGGTTGATTCCCAAATATTTTATTTTTTTTTAAATCATGAGCCAAATAAACTTTTTTTCTCCTTTAATTGTTCTTGTCAGGTCTTTTGGTCACAGCAATGAAAAAGCTGGCTAAAGCATAATTATACAAATGATAATTAACCTCCTAAAATACAGTGTTAGAGAAATAGGGCATGTGCCTATCTATACACCTGAATGATTGCAATTCATAAACCCAGTAATAAAAATAAATAAATAGATAGATAGATAGATAGATAGATAGATAGATAGATAGAAAAGAAACAGAGAGAAAGGGAATCAACCTTGAAGACATAGATCTGTAGCCAATGTATTACAATGTTGTCTATAAGGAAGCTTACATTGGTGAGCATTAGCCAAATATGAATCACAAGTACTTGGGGTTAATCCACTGGAAATACAAACATAAAAGGCAATAAGTAAAGACTGTTTAATCTTAGCTATTGTTGTTTGAAGATTGATTGAGGTGGCAATAAAATAAATAACTGCTGAGTAGTTCAAGATGTAGAACTAATGGAAGATATTTCTCTTACATTGTCAAAAAAAAATATATATATATATTTCTTTTCTGTTCCTTGCCTCTTAGCATAGCAATTTTAGTGTCTTAGGCACTGATGGGCTTCTTCAAAAATGCCAGGGTCATTGTATGTAGTTCTCCCTGACACTTTTCATCACAAGCCTCTAAGCATTTAGCTAATTTGATTCCTCCATCTTTTTGTAGTTTCTCTTTTCATCTAGGAATATAAGCCCAAGGGCACGTCTCTGACTGTGGACAAAAATCCATCCACAGTGGATTGCAAGCTCAAAACTTAAGTCTTCAGTGTCCACCTGACAGTGGGGCAGAGTTTGAAGCAGAGGTAAATGAAAGAACCTAGACTAGACAAAGCAATTTTGAAACGAGAATGAAGGTGCAAATTTTTACACTACTCAGTTTCAGGGCTTACTATTGTAACAGCAGTAATCAAGACAGTATGTTTTGGCATACAAATAGACAAATCAATGAAGTAAAATGAGAGTGTAGAAACTGACTTTCAACAAAAGATTATCCCTTTTAATTCAAAGAATTCGATGGAGAGAGTCTTTTCAACAAAAATTGCTAGAATAATTGGATATTCATATGAAATAAAATGAACCTTAATCTTTACCTCCCTTCATATTAAAAAAGAAAAGCCACAATGGGACCAAAAAAAACTGAACAACTGAAATTATGAAACTCCTAAAAGAAAACAGGAGAAAAACCTTCTGATTGAACTAAGAAGAGATTTCTTCAATAGAAATTGAAAAACTTGATCCATAAAAAGAAAATTAACAAATTAGACTTTGCCAAAAGTGAAAACTTTAGCTTCTTAAAAGTTCCACCATTTAAAAAAAAGTTTTAAAGCAAGCTATTATTACACTGGAAGAAAATGATGAGCAAAACATACATCGGAGAATATAGTGTACCCAGAATATATAAGAACTCTTACAGCGCTAGACTTCAAATGCCCAATAGAAAATAAGATTTTATGCTCACCATCTCTAGCAGTCAGAGAAATGCAAATCAAGCAGTCAGAGAAATGCAAATCAAAACCACCCTAAGATACCATCTCACTCCAGTTAGATTGGCAGCCATTAGGAAGTCAAACAACAAGTGCTGGCGAGGATGTGGGGAAAAGGGTACACTTGTACATTGCTGGTGGGACTGCAAATTGGTGCAGCCAATTTGGAAAGCAGTATGGAGATTTCTTGGAAAGCTGGGAATGGAGCCACCATTTGACCCAGCTATTCCCCTTCTCGGTCTATTCCCTAAAGACCTAAAAAGAGCATGCTACAGGCACACTGCTACATCGATGTTCATAGCAGCACATTTCACAATAGCAAGACTGTGGAACCAACCTAGATGCCCTTCAATAGATGAATGGATAAAAAAAAAATGTGGCATTTATACACAATGGAGTATTACTCTGCATTAAAAAATGACAAAATCATAGAATTTACAGGGAAATGGATGGCATTAGAGCAGATTATGCTAAGTGAAGCTAGCCAATCCCTAAAAAACAAATGCCAAATGTCTTCTTTGATATAAGGAGAGTAACTAAGAACAGAGTAGGGTCGAAGAGCATGAGAAGAAGATTAACATTAAACAGGGATGAGAAGTGGGAGGGAAAGGGAGAGAGAAGGGAAATTGCATGGAAATGGAAGGAGACCCTCAGAGTTATACAAAAGTACATACAAGAGGAAGTGAGGGGAAAGGGAAAAATAATACAAGGGGGACAAATGGGAATGTCAGTAGAGGGGGCAGAGAGAGAAGAGGGGAGGGGAGGGGAGGGGAGGGGGGATAGTAGAGGATAGGAAAGGCAGCAGAACACAACAGACACTAGTATGGCAATATGTAAATCAATGGATGTGTAACTGATGTGATTCTGCAATCTGTATATGGGGTAAAAATGGGAGCTCATAACCCACTTGAATCAAAGTGTGAAATATGATATATCAAGAACTATGTAATGTTTTGAACAGCCAACAATAAAAAATTTAAAAAAAAGAAAATAAGATTTTAAAAGACACTGAACCACAAAAGTCATATGAATGAAATAAGCACATGTAAAAATATTCAACATCATAAGTTATTAGGGAAATGCAAATCAAAACCACAGAGATACAACTAAACACACACTAGAATGGCTAAATTTTAAAAGATTTTGAATGCAAACAAGACTACAGAGCAACTAGAACTCTCATACATTGCTGGGGGGATGCACAATAGCATTGCTACATTTTAAAACAGCTGGCAATGTCTTCTAAAGCTAAACATAAAATCACTATACAAGCCAGCAATTTCACCCTTACAGATTTACCTAGGAAAAATAAAAAACATGAATTGAATAAAGACTTACACATTAATATTTATATAACATATTTATAACAGCCAAAAACTGGAAAATAAATATCTATTAACTGGTGGATAAATACATATACTTACATATAATGTATACATATATAAAGAACAAACTATTGATTCAGGAGCAATAAAAATGGGGCAGGAATTTGCTGTACAAGGGCACGAAAAGTATTATTTAGGGTCATAAAAATGTTATGTATCTTGATCACAGTGGCGGTTATAAAAATATATATGTTGGTCAAATCCCATTAAATCATACACATGAAATCAAGGGATTCCTGAAATTAAATTACACATGAATAAAGTTTATTTTTAAAAAATAGAAGGAAATAGAAAAATTAAGAAATTATTTCACAGATTCATCATCCTCAGGTGATATTCACAACAGGAATTCCAAAATGAAAGAAAAAAGAAACAGAAGGGAAAGATTAAAGTAATCATATAAATCAAATTCACAGAACTAAAGGATATGGATGCTAAATGCCAAGTACAACACATGAAAATATATATATATACACACGCACACATATGCACATATATACACATATATATATATATACACACACACACACAAATGTGTATCATTGTGAAATTTCAAAATACCAAAATAAACAAAAAGATCTCAAAGCTTTTAGGAAAGGGGAAGGAGGAAGTATCTCAAACAAAGGTGCAGAAGTGAAAATAGCATAGGTAGCACAGATTTAGGTTTTTATTGGTCTAAGTCTTCCTTCATATAAAAATCTTTGTTTAGTGAAGGTTCATATTATATATGGCTATGTATATTGGCCTATATTTAAATATGAGTCTAAAACAAATTTCAATGTTATTTAAATGACATTGTATTATTCTTTTGGCTTATCTGCACCACATTCATGAGAATAAATGCAACTTATATGTATACAAATGTTGTGATATTATTGCTATGGCGTTTTTAATTTGAGATCTCTTTCTCTTCCTTTTTAATATTTTTTTAGCTGTCAATGGACAGTTTTGTTTATTTCTATGTGGTGCTGAGAATCAAACCCAGTGCCTCGTGCATGCTAGGCAGGTGCTCTACCACCGAGCCACAACCCCAGCCCAGATCTCTTTGTCCCTTGGGAATGGCCATAAGCTCCAGCCATTCCCTGATTGGGAATCTAAAAGCTTTGGCCATGGATATTTGCAGTCTGCCTTTCATGGGCTATTTCTTTATCCTGGTAAACAACCTGCTGCCTCTGAGTCTGGCCCATGAGCAGGTGTCCCTCTCACAGAAAAAATTCTTTTTACTGGAAGATATCTTTGTGGCTCTTGTCTGACCTGTGTTCAGTTTATTCCTAAGAAGATAACCACCTCAAGAGAACCCTGACCAGGAAGCAGGTTGAAGCTTGGGTGGGTTTCTGTCTATTGTGTAAGACACAATGAGGGAGTGAAATCAAAACGCTGAAAAATGAAATGTATTACTCACAGCTCCCAGAGAGACTAATGATGCAGAGAGAAGGCCAAAAAGACATCTAAAGGAAGTAGGGTGCTCAATGGGGAAGGGGTGCCTATAGGACTATGCATTTATTAAGATCCATGGGCATTATCCCTGAGTTCTTCCCTTGGAGACTGTAGATTTGCTAATTTAAAGAAATGTTATCCCCTTCACTCCTGAAGGGCAGATTTAGTTGCGTGACAGATGTTAACCATTATACTCTACCATAGACAACAGTTGTGGAGGACACTGGGTTTGGATGAGTGAGATGAGCACCAACCAAGCAGGCTATCTGGTGAACAACCATATGGAGAGGTTTAAACTAGGCCAAGGTGACAGGATAATAATGGGTTTCAAGCAGGGCATCCTCTACTCAGGAGGATGAGACAGGAGGATTGTAAGTTCAAGGCCAGCCTGGGCAATTTACCCAGACCCTGTCTCAAAATAAAAAATAAAAAGGGTTAGGGATGTAGCTCAGTGGTAGAGTGGCCCTGGGTTCAATTTCAAGTGCTGGGAGGAAAAAAAAGACTGAGCTTCAAATAATGTATTTCAAGTCTAAAACGGAAGCTGAGGCAGCAACTAACTATATTAAACAAATTTAGTACTATAATAATACACGTATATACGAATACTCATACCTATAAATATAGCTATTGTATTCAATGTCATTCATTTCTCACTAATAACCACTTTCAGCACTAATACAATGAAACCCTATGATGTATAACTCTTGTCTTCCTATGAACCTAATGTTCCATTTTAGGTTACTTAGTTTTATGGATTTACCTGAACTTTAAGCAGTCTTACTTAGTTGGTATTCTATAGACTTCAGCTATTCCTCAACATTGGTGTTACAAAAGATAAGAACTATTCTCAAGAGGAGGAAAAACAACAAAATGATTTTCATCTGTTGCCTTTTGTTGTTTTTTGTAGTGCTATTATTGTTCTGATGATCTCTGTTCACGAATCAGGAAGTAAATATTCATCAGGTACAGAAATAGCTATGTGTAGAGAAAAGGCTGATGTGCACATGGAAGAATCCCAGTTGTTTAAAATCAGTCATTATATATTGCATCTAAAGTCTGTATATTGTTTATTATCCTAAAAACAGAATGAAAAAATATGCTGTAATCCATCAAACATTCTAAGACTTGTCCCTGTTTGAAAATTTGTTGTTTTGTTATTTAATTCTAGTAACCTTTTCCAATCATACATTGTTTACTATGACCTGGGAATATTCCTTTAATAACTTAGCACTTAAGCCACTGAAGGATAAAAATTATGAAAGAAAAAATTGTGAAACTTCATCAAGTGAACAAAAAAGGTAGGGGACTATGTCTTGTCCAACATCCTCTTAAGGGTTATCTCTTCTTTTCATTATTTTTTAAATCAACTTACAATCCTGTAAGTTGTAAAAAAAAAAAAAGCAGGTCATGATGCAAATTATTCTGGTCCATAAAAGTATAAATTAGTTATGACCAGTGGGATGCAGTTAATTATTGTCCTAGACAGACCTATATTCATGTCAGCATTCCTTAGCTGCCTATTTTTTGTGATACTTTAAATTCTCCTTTGAAACCACTGTAATATGCAAATGGTTCCCTCTTCATAAGTTAAACAAAGTTCTTGGCACATGTTCGTGTTTTATCTATATGTGACTCATGATTTTGTTTTAAAATTATCCTTTAATGCTTTAATAGATGAGAGAGTATAACAATAGGGAAAGTACTCTACTTTGGATTAAAATAACTTTGACTTATTGACATGGCTCCCCAGTGGCTGAGCTGCACCGCCAGCTCACTAATCCCCACCAATTAGCAGCCAGTCCACTCATCTCCCCTGGAGCCCACCAGGCCAGTGTGGGCCTGAGGTGCAATAAGCCAGGAATGAGGCAAGCCAGACCTGTCACACCCAGGCTCAGTGCAGGTACCCATTCCACACAGCACTGAAGCCCCAAACCCCAGCGTCCACATTCCAGCAACCTCAACTTCCCACTTTTCCATTGAGAGGCAGGAAAACAGAAGTGGGACAGACCCTAATGGAAACTGCAGGGCTAAGCAATAGCATTGGCACTTTTCCAAACCCCGATTAGCATAAATTTGGACCAGTAACTTTGACCCAAGTCTAGTGGCAATCTGCTCTCAGGTCCCCTCTCACCCTGCAAGAGTTCTCTTTTCTTCCCACTTGAATAAATCCTACTCTTGCCTTCCATTGTCTGTGAATTTCATTCTTGTGGATTTATGAGATAAGAACAAGGAAAGAAGTGGCCCAACCCAAAAAGAAGTCCGCAGTGAATTGCTATGACACTGGAGGGCACGACCCACCATTAAGAGCTACAAGGTGCACTTGATAGTACTAGAGAAGAATTCAGCTTTGTCAGCTACAACTCTCAGAGCTATGCTGGCAGGCATTCCCTGCCTTGACTATCTGCTAACACTAAAATGGGCTTCCTCAGCTGCAGAGACCTACAGCTGAAACAGACCCCACCCTCCTGCAGAAGCAGAGAACTGAGTCTCATCACTATGCTACCCTGAGGAGTTATGGGATCCCTTGAAGCCTCAAAAAAAACAGGGAATAAAAGATAACTAGGTTTTCAGAGAAACCTATACACAAAGGATCAAACCACAAAACACAGGACAATTTGGAAGAAATACACACATGAAAGTAGAAGTGCTTCTTTACTGGTCTATCTCTGTGAGAGTTAGTCCCCCTTTGGCTATTAAAGATACAATTACCATCTGAGGACATTATTATGCGGGTTGACCAATCAGCATAAAGAACCTAAAACAATACTTGACACCAAACAGGGCTCAAAATTTTAGTCACCTTTACCTTATAAAGGGTCAAAACATGAATAAATGTTATTTATTTATTTGTTTTAGATATCCTAACACCCAACACAGAGAAATACTTCTTGATTGGAAGAACACCAACTTTTAAAAAGTTTATCAAAAGTACTAACACTGATGTTTTGTTTTGTTTTGTTTTTTTAATAGCCAAAATGTGTTCAGCACTGGAGGCCATGATCTATGCTGAGAGCTCTTAGAGCATCTCTAGTTATCTTCTCATAATAAACTTACAAGATAATCTCCTCATAAGGACTTTTAAATAGCAGCCCCATTTTATAGATGAAGAAATCAACAAAAAGAGTTCCAGAAAATGAAATGTGATTTCAGTATTTAAGTTCAAACCTTGAAAATGGTGTATATGTTTTGTGTCACTGGAAAGTTAAGAGGTAAACTATTTTTAAAACAATCATGTAAAAAACTACCCCCACCTGGCTGGGAGTGGCGCACTCCTAGCAGCTTGGGAGGCCGAGACAGAAGGATCATGAGGTCAAAGCCAGCCTCAGCAATTTAGCATGGCCTTAAGCAACTCTAAATAAGTGACACCCTATCTCTAAATAAAATACAAAATAGGGCTGAGAATGTGGCTCAGTGGTCAATCCCCTGTACCTCTCATCCTGAGGGGGGGGGGGGGGAACTACTCTTACCCACTAAGATAATTACTCATTAACTTACCTTCAACTTGGGTTAGGTGTTTTATTAAATGTCCCCTACCCTCCCCAAATTGGATTTTCCTTGAGATCAACTCTTACAAATGATTTTTCATTACAACCCTCTACTTCTGAACTTCAACTCCTTGCAGCTAATGTTGACAGTACTCCCTTGGACCACAAAAGCGTCCTTCTGAAGGTGCCTGAACATCGCACAGTGCATTGCACCGCCGCCATCTGGTGGACATAAACAAAATTTCACCTTGCCACACTGCGACCAGAAAACCTGAACTCAGGTATACATTCATGCCTTGGTATCTGCAGGAGATTGGTTTATCAGGATGTAACTCCATTGGAAGTTGAGGAGCATTGTATTCCTCTGGGTACAAGAAGGTGGACTCCGAGTTGGGGTTGTGGTTCAGTGGTAGAGTGCTTGCCTAGCATGTAGAGTGCTTGCCTAGCATGTGTGAGGCAAAGGGTTTGATTCTCAGCACCATATCAATCAATAAATAAAATTTTAAAATTCATCAACAATGAATAAAAATGTTTTTGAAAAAAGAAGCTGGACTCCATTTCTTAGCCATTCAGGTATTTTACTCTAAAGTAAAAGGGAGATTTATATAAAATTCTTAAATTCCCTCTAAAGTTTCACTTACATGCTAAATTTCAGGTACAAAAGTTCTTTAATGCAAGATTTATGAAAATAAAAACATCCTTTGATGAATGTTTTATAGGAAAAAAACTTCACATTTTTAAAGATGACTTAAATCTTGCTTCATAAAATACAGAAATAGTGCGATCCCTCAGCATATTTGCATAGTCTTCTACAAATATGGATCTGAAATTAATAATAGGTAAAGAATAAGTGACTTCAAAAACACTTCTCATCCTTGTAACACACAATTACTAGGTGCTTATGATGTTCCAATAATATTCTAGTTCTGGGGGCTGGATCTGAGTGGCAGAATGCTTTCCCAGGCACTGGGTTCAATCTCAGCACCACATAAAAATAAACAAATAAAATAAAGGCATTCTGTCCTCCTACAACTATTAAAAAAATTTTAAATATTCTGGTTCTGGGAGTTATAAGATATAGCCCTAGATCTCAAAATCCAATGCATATGACCATGTTCCTTTAAGTAAGAAGTAGATCACAGAGTGTGCATTACTAATTCACAATTATAACTTCAGTTTATTTTTCCCAATATTACCTGGGCCACACAGGACATTGTTTAATGTGGTATTGGTACCAAAAATCATATGCTGTATAACTTAAATTTCTAAATCTCTTGGGTATTATTTCCCAAGACTTCTTAGTGTACCTAAATACCACACTCTTTCCAAATTAAAAAGTCATTTCCTGTCTATCTGCACTAAGAAATGAAGACTACATTTTTTAAACACTATAACTGTTCTTCCTCTTGTGAAAAAAAAAAATACAAAGTAAAAAGAGCAGATTTTCAAACACAAAAGACTAGGTTCTAATCCTGCCATGATATGTACTATATATCAGTGATGAAAGTCATCTACTTCTCTATTCGCAATTTCTATTACATAATTTTAGAAATGGAGTCATTAAGTCAAATTTACATCTTTATGAGAAAAGATCACTTATAACAAACCTGTAAATCTATCATAATCCTAGTATACTATGGGCACTAAATTAATGTTAATTCTTCTCCCCTATTATTTCTCAAAAACTTATGCCCTTTTATTTTACAATTTCCCACTGATCACTACAGAAACTTACACGTTATAACTTCCATATTTTGACTAAAAGAAGGTATCACTTAATGTAGAAAAAGCATACTCTATGTAGAGGTAGTCTTCAGCTGGCAAAGTAGCAATTCACAAATTTTTTATGGATTTATGACTCATGCTGAACTGAAACAAAAGTAATTCTTGATGTAATTAATTACTTTTCATCCCTCAAAACCAAATTTGTTATTTCAGCACCTCCGCGTGTTGCTCCAAGAACATTAGTAAAGTTCTACTCTAAGTCCATTCTAGACAACAGGCACAGATTTTCAAATCTGTAAGACCTGTTATACCATCCTAGAACCATGGAGTGGAAGGATTCTCAGAAGTTGTCCTGATTAACACCCAGGCAACATAATACAATTATGCAAAATAATTTATGGTCTATAATCTAGTCCAGCTTATTTATACTTCTGGGAAGCAATATGTTTTTATTTCTATCAAATTAATATTTCATTAAAGCAGGAAAAGACACAAAGAAGTCTGTCAAATTCTTCACGGCAATTCTCTTTCCAGAAGAGAATGTTGAAGTCACCATTCTTTTCCAGATTAAATCATTCCAGCTCCTTTAATTTTCCTTCCCAAAGAATGTCTTATGATTTTTGTCTCCACTTTTTCTGATCCCTTCATATTTTTTGGCTTTTAATACTATTTAAAATATTATAATTTCTAGGAAAAGTACTTTCTAGTACTTTTAGTACTTTCTAGTACTTTCTAGCAACTTAGTGGTAGAGCACCTTTTTTCAGTGAGAAAATGGTGAATCGTGTCCCATGGACATAGATGTTCTGATGGTCCAGGACTCAATATATTTGGCACAAGAACTAGGACATTGTGATGAAGGTCTTTTAATTATACATTTTATCAGATCAGTAATTAAAATTAATAAACGAAGCACTTTAAGTCTATGTCTATTCCATTTATTTAAGAATATATTCAATAAACATGTTATATAAAGCCAACAATATAAAAAGACATAATTCTTGTCCTAGGCATATTTTTGACGCCCTAGACAAAAATTCATGTATACAAGAAATCACAAATTCAGAACAAAACCACATAAAATCTGTAAATGCTGAAAAAACAAAAGAACAGAGTAATAATAAAAGTCAAATCAGTTCATCCAAGGGTAAGATTTCTAGGGTAAGCTCATTTTTAAAGAGTAGGAAATTTACTTAGAGGTCATCTATATGTCCATCCCAATGTTTCATCTTATTTTGGAAAAAAAATAATTAACAAAGAAAGGTGGTGCTGATATTACAAATTATAAATCATCTTGCCTATTACTGCTTTCAAGATCAATTAAATTTAATTGGTTTTCCTCTTCCCAAATGAAAAGATTTTCACCCTCAAAAATATAATGTATTTTAAATATATTTCTATTAATAACATTTAAGGATGTCTCAACTTGGCAAATATCTAGCAGGCAGGTTTGACAAAGCATTTCAAAGAAGAAATGACAGTTGACATTTTCTCTTACTACTTGGTTGAGATTTGTTCTTGAGTTCTGAAATCTGTCATTTAATAAGTTGTTATTCTCATCAACTGTTTTAAAAACACCATTTGTCCAGTTGCTGGGGTTTTGTTTTTCTGAATTCACGTCACCCACAACTAACAATGATTTGTGCAAGAAATTAACACAAAACCTTTTCTTTAAATATAATTGAAATTTCTTTAAATTACTTTCTTCCTCTAAGCCCAAGAACTTAATTCTTTTTGGTTTCCTTCTTTTATCCATCAAGTCAAACATTTTATTGAAATAAAGCCTATCAAATGGATCGTCAATAGTGTTATCAACAAATTCTTTTCTCCTAATTGAATGATTATCCTGATTCTTAAATGTGTTTTTGTTTGACTGTGGCCAATAGGGGTATATTTTCATCCCTAAATGGAAACCCCAGGAATTTTCAATATCAGAATCTTTGCGATAAGCAAATCTTCGCTCTTCCTCATTTAAAGGTTGGATGATGACAGTTAGTATGGGGCAGTGTTGACCACAAAGAGCGTAGAGTTTATCCAAAGAGTCACCTTCCTGAAGTGTACTGTGAGTTACAGAACTGCCAGGTAATGGTTGGGTTTTAATGATCTCATCAGAGACAGGGTGAACTTTGTTACTAGAAGATGTAAAGGCATGAGTGACCGACGTGCATACTCTTTCTGATTGACGATTACCCTTCTCTTCTGTGCGATCTGGTAGTCTCTCCTTGGCACAGGTGTTATTCTCAACATCTGCAAAATCCTCACCGAAGGGTTCAGAGTCGCTCCCATGAGGCAAATTAAAGTAATTGCATCTCAGTTCAAGAGGTTGAGTGAGCTCCTCCAGCTCTGAAGAGGATAATTCAGTCATGTTTGGGCCCAGGATCAAATTTCCAAAATGTGAATATGGCACCTCGTTGCTGTTATTATCGAGGAGGGTATCGACTGATGTAGTGTCTGCATTGCCATACATGCCAGGATTTTCAGATGACACCCTTAGCAGATGATTTTCTTTCAGAAGCCACTTGCCTTTGTCAATCAGTTTTCCTTCCTCTTTGTCTCTGAGGACCCTGTTGGGATCATTTTGTTTTATAGTACCATGGTCTGCCATGTCGGCCTCGTGATAACTGTCCCCCACACCATTAACATCACGTTGACCTTGTCTTTCCTCCTGGAATTCCTGCAACATCGGGGAACTACTAGACACCTGTTCAGAGAAGCCAAATGACCGACCTTCAGAAACACAAGAATTTGCTTTCCTTGCACACTGAAACTCCACAGAATTGTAAGGAGAAACTTGAGATCTGTGCAAAGACCCTGGAAAAAAAGATGGTTTCATACTCTCTGCCTTCCCATAAAGTTTTTCTATGGCCCTTTTAACAAACCCTTTATTATATTCTTTCTCTTGGGCAGTGTCATCACTGTCATTGTGGTCATCGCTGGATGTTTTATGTGGCTGCTCGCTTTCGCTGTCTGGCCTATAGTCTGACCAGTCAGAAGTTGCCGGGCTTTTGAAGCATTTTTTAAAATCAAGAGAGGACTCTGAATAACTTCCAGCTTCTATGCGCCTCACCATCATTTTAGCTCTCCTCTTAGCATCTCCTTCACTAATCTCCTTTTCAGTATTTTGCTTAGAGTCATAACAAAACACCAAAGATGGAGGTGTCACCTGCCTCATATTGGTGGTCTCAGAAATTACACCATTCCTTCTTTCTTCTTCTATAATACTCCTACTAGACATGACGATGGATTGCAAATTTCCACCAGCCTCTATCTCTTTTGGGATGGATTCTTCAGTGGTTTTCTCTTCTGTATTTACCTTGGTATTAAAGATACCAGTGTCTTGGTTTTCTAATTCTTCAAATGACTCCAATTCCGAGACATTATTTCCTTCACTTGATGTCATGCTGTTGGTGACTGAACCCGGTTCTTCAGAAGTTCTTGAGTCTTCCTTATCAAAGGAAGTGTAGGTATTTTTATCCTGAAATTTCTTTAGTGAACAATTTTCAAATTCATCTGAAGAACTCGGTTGCTTATCAAACTCTAGATCAGTTTTACTCGAGAAAAGGCCACAGGGGCTTAAATTACTGACATCCCGAAGTGACGCTGATGTATTAAAGCCACTATTATACTCAGAGTCTGCCAAAACATGTAGGTCTTCCTCAACTTCATCAACTCTTCTCAACTCTTCACTTAATTCCAATGAATCAATATATTTGTTTTCTTGGGAGTCTAAAATGTCAATAGTATTGAAGACTCTGGTGGGAATGTGGGTCTCATCAGTTGGGCAAGCTGCCTCATAGATATTTTCCTCTTCAGCATAAGCTTCCTGGGAAAACTCAGCATCAGGAAGCGCACAAATCTGTCCTAGGAAACAAGGTTTACTCAAGGAGGTCTGATCCCCAACACCACCATCACTAGGGGAAATAGCTTCGCTGGGGTGATATATTTCTGCAGGAGGGTAAGTGTCATCCACAGTGCACACTGCACACGGAGAGCAAGTCGTTTCTGGAACACAGACCTCAGAATCACAGACCTCATTGGTAGAACCCTGAAAATCTCTCTCCAAAGAGATTTTCAGGGTTCTTTCATTTCCACTGCAGTCAGAAACTCTCTGAATGTTGGCTGCGACACAATTGGCAGGCAGACCTACGGGAACCCTACCCTGTTCTTCCTCGCTGGGTCCAGGGCAACGTCTGGTTGCTTCCACTAAATTGGCAACCGCAGCCTTCAAGTCATCAGCTTCCTCTGTGACAGCAACGTGCTTTAGAACTTCCAACAAGGCAAGTGTCTCTGAAGATCTGCTGGTGATCTTGTGAGCATCACCTTGACAGAAGCTAGTGATACCTCCCTTTAGGTTTAGCACCAACAGCCAAGCTAGAAGAAGATTAGTGGATGAATTACACAGGGAAGAAGGGAAAGAAACATCTGCAAGTGAACCTGGCATCTGAACAACTCCATTCTGAGGCTTGTGGACACCCGCAACTGGAGCTTGAAATTGGCGAAGCAACAGGACTGATAAGAGGTCTTTGGGAGTGCTCTCTTCCATAGGATCTACTTGAATGGCAACCTCTACACTTTGTGCTTTCTTAGCTAGGTTTATTCCCTGGTAAACAAGGCTCATTTCTGGTCCTGACTTTTCAGCAGATATCTGGCTTTTAGTCTTAGGGTCATTAACAGCTGGTTGTGACAATGTACCATATTCGTGCAGTGAAACCAAGTGGGCGCCATTCACAGATCCAACCTGACTCTCATCTAGATCTTTAGGTTCTTCACCATCATCTTTGGCAATAGGAGATTCACCTGCCTCTTTACAGAGATTATCTCCTGTCAAACTGGCATTTTTAGTCATGTGCTTACTACTTTGCAGGACAAAATCATTTCCTTTTGCAATATTTGTGTGGGGATGATTTCCTGGAGAACCGCCATGATTATAATTTACCACTCTCCTTTCATTTTTGCATAGTGGAGCTGATATTCCAGGTTCTAAAGTTGGATATGGATTTATGTTCTGCAACCATCTCTGTATATAATTATGAACCGAATTATGGGCAATATCCTCAAGGAAATCAGCTTTTTTCAAAGAAGCTAAAGAATTGGTCCTAGCTCTAGCATGGTGCTTATTTACAATAGCACCTGATTTCAATTTAACACCTTTTCGTTTGGGGGGGCTTTTTGGAATTATGTGTGAATCATTAATTTTTGGAAATAAACTCTTTTTGGCCATTCCTCTCAAATTCCCAGATGCTATTTCTGCTTGAGACTCTGGATCACAAAAAACTTTTGATGTTTGTTCAGTGTGATTAAACACATGAAATGAACTTTGATTTTTTAAAGTGCTTTTGTAATATTTAGATTCGTTATGGGATAGTACTTTATCTCCCTGACCAAATTCTCTTTTTTTAGGTGTTCCTAAACTTGATCTCTTTAGTAGCCTGGATTTTCTTTTGATTAAAAGTCCTTGAACCTTAGGGTTTTGAATAGTATTTAATTTATTTCTATGGAAATTCTTAGAAATAGCGGGATGGAGAATACTTTTGGAATAAAAATGATTTGATTTGATTACCATATCACTTGTATGGGGATCTTCCTCACAAAGTGTCCCTCCTTTAAGGGGACTGTGTGGACCTTTCAACACGGTGGCCTCTGAAATTCTATCTTCTGTATTTATTCTCTTACTCTTTTTGGAGATTTCTTTGGTTGCAATTACCCCATCTTGATACCTGGAATTTATTACTTGCGGCTGAACTTTCTTCTTCTTTTTTCGGGAAACAGGTAATACAGTCTGCTTTTTATTTTCTGGCAGTTCTGTTAAACCACGCTGAGAAAATTCATCAGTTAATCTGTCAATTCTTGTGGTGACAGTAGAAGACCCTATGGAAACCGTGGCCTCAGAAATACTTTTGTCAGTCCCAGAATTGTTACTTGTAGAGCTCGTTACATCTGCTGAAATGGGACTGAACGTATCACTGGTGCTATTGTAAGTTCTGAAGTTCTTGATATCAGTTTTGTTGTCTGATATTACACTATTAACTGTACTTTCTTCCACAGTGGAGTTCTCTGATGTAGCTGATGATAAGCCACTATTATGGGACATCTTTACCATCTTCTGACCTGTAATTTCTATAACACCAGCACGTATCGCTCTTGATTTGGGGAGTCTACTTTCCTTTTTTCTTTCTAAAGATGACTCCTTCTGCTCATTCTGATTGTTCTGAACAAATACTGGTTTGTTGGATACGGATGACATTTTACTGCAAGAATGTGTGAACATGTGATATTCAGATTTGTTTTTCCCACCTTCCCTTTCTTCACTATAGGAAAACTGTTTCTCTTGAACTTCTGTTTCAGATACTAGGGTCACACTCCCCATTACTGATTTCTTTTGTCTTGCTCTCCTTGGTCCAGGTGTAGGTGGTCTATAAAAACGATGCTTCACTTGATTCTGAGTTCCGTGGATGTTACCTGTGTCCAAAGCAGCATTCTCCCAACTAGCAAAACTGCAAGTTTCAGCCTCTTGAACTGTCATTTGAGTGTTTATTTCTTCTGCTAAACTGGCCTCTTGATTATTGCCTTTAGCATCTGCAGACATTGAACATGCTGCAAACTTGAAACTAGGTGATGGAGCATCTGTTCTTCCAGGAAAACAACCTATCTCACTCTTTTCATCATTATTAGAAAGACCAGGTGTATTGACAGTGGTTATCCACTTAATGGTTTCTTCTTTTATCTTGAATCGAACTTTCATCTCAACCGTCATAGTACCATCTTGATTAAAAATAATTGATTTCTCAATATCGTCTTCAGAAGGATATATTGATAAGTTCTGAGGACCATGTTTTTCTAAGGCCAAGTAGTTTTCAGGAGCAAAAGAATAGTCTGAGCAGCAATCAATAGTATGTGTTTTGTCAGAAGAAACAGAATAAATCTGGGATCTTGGGATCGAAGACATATGTGTGCTCACTTTCAAGATTTTAAGAGTAAAAGATGCCCACATCAAAATATAACATGGAAAGTAGAGAAGTTATAATATCCAATGGAAGAGGCAGCAAAGAAAAGAAGAAGAAAAAGGAAAATATTAGTACAAAAATACCATATTTTCTGTATTTCACAGTAAAATATTACTGATATGTTTCTAATCTCTATGTTCAATGATTATTTGAAAAAACAATGTAATATCTCAGACATTTCTTTAAATTACTCTTAAAAGAAACTTGTAAATCTACTTCAATGAGAAGATTCACATAGTTTTAATTTAAACAAATTTATGAGATAATTTTAATAAAGTAGAAATTACTAAGAACTCTATTGAAATGAAGGGCTTTTGTGGTTTTACAGGTAGTAAAACTGTCAGCTTATCAAGAATTTCTTATCAATTTAAACAAGTAACAGCAGTAACCTACCTGTGTGTATGCAAGACAGACACCTATAGCTTTATGAAGGCAAAAAACATTCTTAGCATTTAAGACTGGATTAATCAAATAATAAATTTAGTATTCACTTTGTATAATAATTGCAGTTGATTTACTACATGGTACAAAAAAAGAACAGTAAGACACAGATCCAATATTATTTTTTTACTTGTTTTAATTAGTTATATATGATAGTAGAATGCTGTATATAGTATACGTAAGTGGGGTATAATTTCTCATTTTTCTGATTGTACATTTTGTAGAATCACATCAGTCATGATATTATTTTTAAAGCGTATTTTTATAATTAACCTTAGTGCTCCTGCTTCTTCAATGCAATCAAATTCCTATTAGTAGTCTATATCTATGTGCACATGCTTATAGAATATAGAACACCACCAAGTATTCACCTTTAATGTTTCAGAGTATAAATCCAAAAATATTTTTATTTTTGATATACTTTTACTGAATTCATAAATGAAAATGTCTATTAATTTTTTGAAGTGAAATATAGCAAAGCCCTCAGATTCCCTGAAGTCATCAAAAATTAAAAATCATAATCAGCGGCCAATATCAGACACAAAATAACAAAACTACATCAGTAAAATGACCAAGGTGGAATAGTACTACAATATACATAACATTTCTGGCAGCATAATGCTTACAAAAAAGAAGCATTAACAATTACTATTGGTAACTGTAAGCTTATCAATAATTGCTTATCAATTCTTTCATTGATAAGATATGATACCCATGAAATGATTAAATGACAATAAATGAGTTTTCCCCACATTAGAAGTAAGTAGAGGGATTTGTACCTCTTAAAATGCATAGTATGTCTTATTTTACATCTAAAAGGAATGAAAATTAAAATCAAAGTATAAATGGCAATAAATATATTAGCATAGAGCTAAAGTTTCCCTGGATATACTGAGCACAATGAAGAAAGAGATTAATGTACCTGACACCCCTGAGCCTTAAGAGGTCCTACTTCTTTCCTATACAAAGGATAATGTCACACCATGCAAAAGATCCTAAGGAATTAACCCAGATTACTGTCAACCAGAATGATTTGGCAGCATGAAACTTTTGTAATAAATAAAAAGTGGTTCTAAAGACCTATAGTTTTTACAGGTATAATTCCAGAAGGTAGAACATACAGATAGATTAGAAAAAAATATAGTCACTGCACTAACCTGCTAAACTCTGCTATGAAAGCTGCATGAGACCATTTAGGGAAAACTCAGCAAATACCAGAAATGTTACACAAATTCCGCAAAATTCATTTCTAGAGCAATAAAGTCTGATATTTTGACATAACTAGGTACTTTATGCAAAAATATAAAACAAATTAAGCATACTTCATCGATTTACACAGATATATCATCGATTTGGAAAAGTCTTTTTTAAATTACCAGATAATCTCTGTACTCTTTCCAACTAAAAATAAAACCAATTTCATTTTAGAGTGGTTTTAATCCTCTCATGTTTTATTTACTGTTATAAATGAAGTTGGTCATTTAGTAAGCATGACTCTTTTTGCTCTTGAGACAAAAGTTGTCAGGACTGAAAATAAGGCCTATTATGGGTAAATGACTTACTCTTTCTGCTTTCTGATTTAGCATTTCCCTTCCGATGCACACGATGGGAGATTCCTGGTAATCTAGCAGGAAGCAAGTACTTTTGGATGTCATAATTCCCTGGTTTAAACGGCTCCCTTCCTGCTGCCACCACAGCTCCAGAGCTCAGGATCACTGCCTGGAGACTGGGAACCTAGAAAAAACAGAGTCATGGTCCTTACACAAGCAGGTTTTCTTCTTTCCATGAAATAATTTTATAACTTGAAATCAATTCAATAAACTCAAGTTTGAAAGACAACATTAAGCATTTTCTTAAGCAAAAAAAATGATGTAAAATGATGTATATAAAATAACTGGAAATACAGAACACTGAGGGTAGGGGTGACTAATACAGACCCAAGAAGTCTATTAAGCCTACATGTTAACTGAAAAGTCAGGCTGGTCTTCTGGCATAATTAAAAAAAATTCTTTAAAATGTGTATGTCACTCCACACCAAAGTCTGCAGCTGCAGGGCAAGCTGGGAAAGGTTCTGGTGGACATAGCTGGTCAGGAAAGTGACCTCTTGTGGACATGCTGTCTGCTGCTGACCGCAAACAGAAAAAAAAAAAATGCTTTCCCTAGCTAGAAGAACACTATCCATGCCAATCTCATCCAAGAATTATCAATATTTGATTCTGTGCCACAGCATTATAACTCAAGGAAGGGACTCAAGGAACGCAGGGAGTAAAAAGAGAACCTCGTGCCCAATGCCTCTGCAGATTCTGAGGAGAAAGCAAAGACACCATCCGCAAAAGCACAGAATTTAAACACACACACACACACACACACACACACACATACACACACACACAAGAGCGAGGCCTTCTTTGCAGAGGGCTGCCATGCATTTTCAGCTCAAACCCTCGCAGGCTCCTGATGCATGCTCAAGCCTCGTGGAGACCCCCAGCCTGGACGCTCACCTTCCTTCCATCCGTGGCATACAGCTTGGCTACCGGGTACTTCATGACCACTGTCAGGTGCTGCAGAAAGGCCTCGAAGCTCTGTGTGACCCTCCTGCTCAGAAGGACCGCGCACCTCGTCTTTGGATCGCCATTCCGGAAAACCACGAGGCGCCTGGGGGCGCGCAGCAAGCCCGGAGCCGCGGCCACGACAGGGCGACCCTGTGCCTGCGCGCCGGGGGCGTGGCTGCTGAGCCACGGCCGGGGGCGCTGGCGAGCCTTGTCCAGGTCCACAGGCTGCACCTTCCTACTGTGGGAGCACAGGTAGGACTCACCGTCCTCCAGTTCCTCCAGCCTCGTGATGCTGTGCCTTCCCTGGGGCGTGCTGATGTTCCTCACCCCGAAAGGCAGGGGCACCTTCCTGGACAAGTTGTCCAGCAAAGCATCAAAGCTCTTAAAGGAACGAGGGTTGACCACCACTCTGACTCCGCCGAATTGGGGGTCTCCGCTCTTATAGAAGCTGATCCGTTTGGCCACAACAGGATGAGTGATGCGTAAGTGGCGAGGAGAACGAACTTGACCTTCAGAAGAACTCGGATGAATCATGGAAAAACCAGTGGAAGGAGTCTCACTCATTTTGGTTGAGACCTAGTGAAAGAGAGAAAAAAAAAAAAAAAAATAGCTCCAGAATTAGCAGCACCACTGTGAAAAATACATGATAATGCTAATGCAGGCAAATTATAGTTACAGACATTCAGGTTATTCCTGGGATTTTATTCATTCATTCATTCATTCTACCCGTGCATTTTAAAAGATAATTTTAGGGGTCGGTCCTAAAATTTAGAAAGACACAAATGAAACAGTTAAATAAAAACAATCTACAGATACTAATAAGGGCCTTGGTCAATAAATTTATGATGTGTACACCCACGTAATAGAAAACTATACAACCATTAAAAGTTGCTTTAAAATAGATCTGTATTTGGCAGCACAGAAAGATGATCATGACATACAGCTAAATGAAAAAGCAGTTTGTAAGACACATATACTAGGACATTGATTTATACATAAACATACTTCTTATAGAAATAGGGGAAAGTCTAGAAATAATATATAGACCAGTTATCTTGGGATGGCACCGCAATGGATATTATTTGTATTTGTGTTTTTGTTTTTCAGTGCTGCACATTGAACCCAGGACTTAGTACATGCTAAGCAAGTGGACTGTGCTACATCCTCAGTCCTATTTGTGTTTTATTATACATTGCTAAACTTTGTGAACAAAAGTAAATTCAGCAAGTATTATTGCACAACTTTTTTAAAAAAATCACAAAAGGATACGCAAATCAGAAAATATCCAATAAGAAAAATTCGAATTTTGTAATTGATCAATTTAGTCCTGAATGTCCTGGCAGTCAAGAAAAGGGGAAGCAAAGACAGGAAAAGGTTTTAAAGTTCTTATTGTCTGTTGGATGGAACCAGATGAGTTTATCTGGAGGAATATGTACCTTACTTTACGTCCAAGGAGGAATGTATCCCACAGATCCTTAAATAAGGGCCATATTATGATACTACCAGATGTTCCCGTTGCTGATTAGAGAAAATGCAGACAAATCATCTGACATACCACTTATCCTACTTGGGAAATACTGCAATAAACAAGTGTTCTTTGACTGAATGATAGCATTTCTATGGGATGCTAAAAATGGTATAATTTGGGTACTTCTTTGCAGTAGTGGTTCTAAAAATAAAAATTCAGAAGGGAATTCAAGAAGAGCCGCTTTCAACAAACCATGGCAGTTTTCCTTTTCCACTCCCCAGTGAAGCTAGACTCTAGACCAAATGAGCAGTTTGTGGGAGGATTTATCTGATTCTGGGATATATATATATATATATATATATATTCATACACACACATACATACAATAGAAAATACTAAAATATTATATATATATATATATATATATATATATATATAATTTTTAGTATTTTCTATTGTTTAATAAATATATTAAATCAATTTAATTATTATTGCCTTTTTTCAGAGAAAGAAAACTCAGCAGACCAAAAGGTAAATTGAACAAACAGAATATGATTGGTATTATGAAGATAAAAAAAGGCATGTATGCATGCCTGGTCCAAACAACCAATGTAAATGTTTGTGAGCTCTAATTTAAGAGTTTTCATATATTTCCAAAATGAGTTGCAAATATTACTTATAAGTAACTTAACAAAAAGCATTTGAAATTCAGCTTAGAAATCTGATGTCTTCCCTTCTCTCTTCCCCAGAGGCTTACAGTGATTATACTTCTTAAGACAGTAACAGCAGCTATGGCAAGCATGTGCAGCAGTAGACCAGGAATCCAGCTTTGCAATGGAGTCAGCAAAACTGCAACCTCTTCTTATCATCTGATAAACTGTGGCTTGACCTTGAGCACGCTGCTTAATCCCCTTGCCCTCAGCAACAACAAGGTGAGAGACTGGTTAACAGGCACATGGGTATGGCTGGACTGGAGCAGTAACTTCTAATGTTCAATAGCACACTGGGAAGACTATGACAATTCATTAAATATTTTAAAAGAGCTAGTGGAGAGGATTCTAAACTTTCCAACACAAAGAAATGATCCATGTCTGAGATGACAGATATGCCATTCAACCTGATCTGATCGTCACACGTTGGATGCATATTTAAATGTCCCATTGCATCGATTTAAAATATTTTTAAAGGATGAATATTTTAGTATTTAAATAAAAAAATAAAGAAATCTTTGCCTCCTGTTACTTTTTAAGATGGTTTATTTGAATGTTTATTTGAACATATTTTACATGAACAGTATTTGAGATGCCATTTTCACCTCATTTTGAAAATGCTATTTACCTATTATTTGAGGCTTTTAGTGTTGCTATTGTCCTGCCCATATTCACTATTTGGAGAGTTGTTAACCTGGTGGCCACTCTGGAAACATATCTGTGTGATCCAATATGCTAAAGCTCTTGAAGGATTTTATGTTTATTTGGTTGTGTCTAAAATATGATAAAGGAGATTTTGTACCAGGACCACAAGGGAAAACATAGAAGATAAGGGCAATAGGAGACAAGAGGCAACCCCATTGTCCCTATTTCACTGCTGCAGGTCCTGAGCTGGTTCTGAGCCCAATGTATGAAAGGCAAGAGCTGAAGGCATCATGACCTGGGAAGATACCCCATGCCCAGCAGTGGAGGAGCATTTGCAGAGAAAATGCCTATAGCAAGGCAGTTGCCAAGCACTTTGATAAGAAGACTGTAGGGAAAAAAAATACCAATTCTCATGACTTCATCACATGTAAAAAAAAAAAAATCTTTGGAAACTCTTAGAAGTCACTCGGGGAAGTTTTAGGCAGCATCGAGATTTTGCATACATGTATGTAAGACTTAAGAACCCATGTTAAGGTGGGCTTTGGGTGTAAAACATGGAACATGATGACTATTCAATATTATTGTTGAATAAAAGAAGCTATGTTCTTTCTGTACATGATGCTGTCATTGGGGAAGAGGGTTCAAACCAAATTATTTCCCAAGGAAGTGGATCAGTTTTTGCTCTGACATAATCATAGGCATCTCGTGGAGTCCACAAGACATTCACATGGTAATTGAAGAGTAAAACTGAGGATGAGCCAGAGTACCAAGGAAATATTCAAGGAGGGATGTCTAACCTCACCTGAAGGGTTGGAAGTAGGAGTGAGGAAAGCCTTGTAAAGCTGATGCGAAGAGAGCTGGAGATGCCCTACGAGGTTCTGAAGGCAGAAATAGAGCATCATCTAGCCAGCACATATGGGTAAGCCCTGTGATGTGGTCACTGAGTCTTGGCAGACGAGTATCCCCTTTTCTATGAAACTGAGTTACCAATCCTCCATGATTTTAAATGATCCTGTGTTAACTGTGCTCCTTTCTTAATCAATTTTGAAAACTAATCAGAATTTGAATGAGAATTAAGTAAATTTTCTTCACATACATTTTTATGACAAGGTATTTCCATCTGAACTTGGAATAAGACAGTAATATGCTTAATGACTACCTAGGGCACAAACCAACTTAAGCAGCCTAAAATGCTTTAAACTCTTTTCTCAAAAGTTTAGACTAAAGGAGACTAGAGGTGGAAAGGGGTAACAACAGAAAACTATAATCTTGCAGCCCTCCACTTTTCTTACCACTTGCTTCCTAGCAAGGAAGCTGGTTGATAAAAAAATCTCTTGCCTCCAGCCCAATTTACATTAAAATCTGTTGCTAACGATGTGACTGCTTGCCACCCATATCTTTCCCCCTTTTCTGCAGAGTTTCTTCATTGCCTCAAGTTATACCCTGGAACTATCCTGAATAACTTCATTGCTTTTTAAGATTAAGATTTTCCAATACTGTTCATTTCATTGTGTTCAACTATGAATATAATTGTCTATGCTCTTGTGGGTGGGTGTCAATCAATAATGTATTTGACCATGTAGCTCAGAACAAAATAGCTGCCTCTACTCACAGGGCTACGGCTTTGCTCTCATACTCACTTAACCTACAAATAAAGATCTACAAAGTTCACATGCCATTTTACTAACGAACGGTATTTAAATATAATTTTCTTCCACATAGTAGAAAATCAGGCAATTCAGAAAACAAAATAGAAAACTGATACATTCAAAATATTCATTCTTATGGCAATTCAGAGACTTGATGTAAGAAAAAATAGTTCATTTCACAAACTTTTCAAACTCTATTGGATGGGATTTAGGAAAAGGAGGTTCAGAAAGATATACACACCAGTTCTTCACTGTGGTAATCACAGTACTGTTGAATTACAATCAGCTTCCTTTTTCTCTAATGTATTTCACAGATTTCTACCCTGAGTCTATAGTGATTTTATAATGACAAAAAAAAAAAACATAAGCTTTACTCATATTTGAATAAACTAGAATCACTTGATTTCCTAATAGTGAAGTTCTCTCTTCACTATCAGCATATTGCAAAGGTTGCTGGCAATAAAAGACAATAATTATTAGGAACATTTATACTTTTTCTACTGGTTAAGGACAAAACACAGACATGTAATTTAGATTATAAAATAAAAAATTAAATAAAACTAGCAAAAAAAAAAAGGAGGTAATTTTCACCCAAAGAAATATTTCAAATAGTTTTGTACTTACCAGAGCTTGAGGAAAAGAAAAAGACTAGGTTAAGTTGTTTGTGTAGTTCACATAAATTTCACTGGATATGTAAACTGCTTGTTTCATGCATAGGAACTAATATCTCTGGATTTATTCTTAGCGTGTCTACCCAGGGCTTGAGTATAGCCAATTAATTTAATCCAAGATGATGCTAATCACCAGACAGAACTCACCTTAAGGGGACCACAGCCAGAAACAAGACATCTCCTAGCATGCTATGCATTCCAAATCTTCCTGACAACCTTAAAGCCCCATTTATTTATGGTAAACAGGAAAAACTATCATGCTGCTAAAAAATGAAATAGTTTGACACTTTATCATTCGTTAATAAGTAATTCTGAGGCACTATTTGCTCCTGGTAGTAATTAAAAAAGAAAAGAACCTAGGGATTTTTTATTAATATTTATTTAGACACTTCTAGACAGTGCCACGTTGTTGTCATTCTAAAGACCATGGCTGTAAGTGTCAACAGTGTGGCTGCTCAGCAGAACCCTGTTCTGCCCACAGCACTCTTCCACCACTGCTTCATCACAGTGGGATGTAAACATGTCAGGACTCGCCACACATGAAGTCCCCAGATGACATCCCAGATGACATCATCCCTCTAAAGGCTACTCGAGGTCTAATCAGCTTTGAAGATGCTTCACCTAATCTAGTTTCTTACTGGACTTTCTGCCTCAGTAGTGAACAACAACAACAACAACAAAAATGATAAGTGCCCTCTGGAGAAGAGAAATCACTTTGAAATATGTGCCCCAGAATGTTGTCTTCAAACACATGCTATTTCACATGGTAGTGCCATCATCTGGGACCTGGGACAACATGCCAGTCCAGACCCTGGTTAGTCATTTAGCTCTCCTGAAAATGATTCTGGTGTGTGTGTGTGTGTGTGTGTGTGTGTGTGTGTGTGTGGAGAGAGAGAGAAACAGAGAGAGAGAATTGTAAAAGAAGACTGTGAATTACAGATGACTCAGTTATGCACATGAACCTGTGTCTTCACAGTTGCAGAAAACAAAAATACCCCTTCTGCTATAATTTTTGGCCTGTTCCATAGATATCTAAACACTATAAAGAGCAGGCCTTGTTGTAACTGCTACAGTTTACTGTGGGGAGCCTCTCTGCTCTGAATGACCACGCTTTCCAGTCCTGAAGCACAAGGCCCTGACCAACCACTACATTCGTGGTGGCTTGGGTATTGACCCAGCTCAGATAGCAAGGCCATCTTCTTTGTAGGCATGCCCCTGGAGTTGAGTAACACTCACCTGCTCCCTTGTAATCCTACCTCTTCTGCCCATTTATGGATAGAACTTTCTAAGAACAGTGTCCCCCAATAAAAACTGACTTCCAAATGTGCTCTCTCTCTCTCTCATTCTCTCTCTCTCTCTCTCTCTCTCTCTCTCTCTCTCTCTCATCAGCCTCTCTGACATTTTTCTTGCTCTTCCTTTTGGGGAGCCTGAGGCCTTGAGCCAAGGGGAAGCTGTCCTGAAGCTTAGGTAAAGGTAAATTGTGTCTGTGTTTTATTTTGCATCACCACAAATTTACACAAGAGACCTTAATTCAGTTGCCCACGCTGGTTGGGGTGGCAATTTACCTTTTCAGGCAGTTTCAAGAAACCCAGAGCACAAATCACACCCTCTCAGGAAACAACAATTAGTTTGTGTAATTAGCATGGAATACATACGCCCATTGTTGTTTGTACCCAACCCACTTGGTGTTCTGTGTGTGGGCTGTTATGATGAAATTAAATTGCTAGATGTTGAACCTGGGTGACTTCTGCTTTAGAAACCATTCTCCATAGTACAGATTACCTTGATCCTGAAATTAACACACACCTTTAGTCTTGGAGGCTCTCCTACAACCTTCCTTATTCACTCATTCAACAGCTATGGGAATGTGTGTGTCCAGTCACACACAGCAACAAACACCACAAGAAAAAAAAAAATCCTTGCATTCTTGGAATTACATTATCCAGCAAAGATGAACTATTAGCCAATAAGTCTATAGTATGTGAAACAGTATCAAATGCTGTGGAGAAAAATGAGGTAAACTAGGAGTGGTTGTGGTGGAGGTCAGGGAAGACCTGATTGGGAAAGTAACATCAGAAGAGATCTAAAAACAGTGAGAAGAAATCAAATACAGATATTTGAGAGTAGAGTGTTCCTGGTAGGTAGAACAAGTGCAAAGATCCTGAATCCAGGATCCTGGGGGCAGTATTTGAAATATTTGAGAAATCATAAAGTCAGTGTGACTAGAACAAATTATATGGGCCTTGTAAAGACTTGGGCTTTAACTTCAAGTAAAATGAGAATCCAAAGTAGGGTTTTCAGAAAAGAAGTAATGATCTGATTTGCATTTCAAAGAATCCCTTCTGCTGTGTGATAAAAACTAACTTTAAAAACACAGGTAGACCAGAGGGAAGACAGCAAGAGTTGGAGGTCCCAGGAATCCATCTCTCCAGTAGTCATTGCACTCCCAGGAACTCCATGAAGTTACTCTTTTGGAACTCTGAAATCAATTTGAATATTTGAAGCTTCCAGGGAAAAGCTTGCCTGATAAATTACAATAAATCTCTTTTTATTTCAGCCATTAGCATTATAGTAGCTACCTATCCCTTAACCCCAGCCCCGTGACCGACAGTTTCATGTGGGTCTCTATGTGGAAATAAAAGATGTTGTTCTCCCAATATTGAGATTCTGTGTTCTGATTCCTAATTAATACTTCTGATTGCAGAGGTACATACACAGGTGGCAGTTACTCTCAGAATCCCCGGGAAATATAAAGGCACAGCACATGGAAAGGGGTTTCTCCTTTTTTGAACCCATTTTCCCTTTGGGGAATAAAACATTTAAAGATAAAGGTCATGAAAAGTGCTGTATATACAGTAGGAAAAAAATTACTTCATAGGCCCAGGGAACAACATGAGCTCTAAAACCACGTGATATTTTTAAACTTTCACTGCAGGCTGGTAGAGCAATATCTCATAAAACAAAAAAGAAAAGAAAACCATGAGGAAGGGAGAGAATCTGCTTTCTACAGTTACCACATTGTAAGATTCAAATATACAGTTTTTAAAAAACACATGCATGCACATACACAAAGAACCGGAAAAGTATATCCTACTGAAGGAACAAAATAAATAACAGCACAGACAAGAGAGGAAAATGATGTAGGAACAAAATAACAATATCAATAAATACAGGAAATATAAAAAGGAGCCAAAAAAGAAATTCTGGAGCTGAAAGTACAAAAACTGACATGAAAATTGCACTAGAGGAATTCAAAAATAAGTAGAAAGAAAAAAAAAAGAATCAGTATAACTTGAAGATAGACAATTAAAATTTTTGATTTTGAGGAACAAAAAGAAAAAAGATTGAAGAAAAGTGAATGTAGTTTAAGGGGCACGTAGGGCACTGTCAAGTTGCAACATATGCATTATGGGTATTCAAGAAGAAGAGAGGAAGGAAAAAAGAGAACTTCTTTAAAGAAATAATAGGGGGCTGGGGCTGTAGCTCAGTGGCAGAGCACTTGCCTTGTACAGGTGAGGCACTGGGTTCCATCCTCAGCACCACATAAAAATAAAACAAATAAAATAAAGGCATGCTGTCCATCTACAACTACAAAAAAAAAATTTTTTTAAAGGAGAAAGAAACAATAGCTGGCTAGCCATGGCAATGCATGCCTGTAATCCCAGCGACTCAGGAGGCTGAGGCAGCAGGATCACAAGTTCAAGGCCAGCCTCGGCAACCTAGTGAGGCCTTAAGACAGTGAGAGCCAGTTCCAAAATAAAATATAAAAAGGCCTGGAAATGGGCCTCAGTGGTTTAGTACCCCTGGGTTCAACCCCTGGTAACAAAAAAAAAAAAAGAAAGAATAGCTTAAATTTTCCCATATTTGATAAAACAATATAAATCTACAAATTTTAGAAGCTCAATGAACTACAGGTACGAGGACCTCAAATGTATTGAGACAATGATTAATAAAAAGAAACTCAAACTCAGCAAGAGAAAAGCAATTTGTCAAGTACATGGGAACCTCCATATGATCATCAGCCAATTTCTCATCAGAAACCTTGAAGTCCAGAAGGTGTGGGATGATTTGTTCAAAATGCTAGAGGAAAAAAAAATGTCAACTAAGATTTCTACATCTGGTAAAAACGTCCTCAAAAATGAGGGGGAAATTAAGATATTCCCAAATAAGCAAAAGCTCAGGGAGTTTGTTTCCACCAGCTTGCCTTGCTCAAAATGCTAAAAAAAGGAGTTCTTTGAATTGAAATGAAAGGAGACTAAGATTAGATTAGATTGTTAAAAATATATATGGTTAGAACAATTAGGAGAGTGTTGTAATAATCCAAACAAGAATGAGGATGACTCAGACCAAGATTAGCTGCTGTGAAAAGGGTGGAAACAGATTCTGAACATTTTCTTTGTGATTTCACACCATTAGCAGACAGCATAGACGTAGATTGGATAAGGACAGGGTGTGGGGAATGAGAGTAAAAGAATCTGTCAAGGAGGATGAGATTTTTGTCCATAGCAATGGAAAGAATGGAGTTGCTAATTATTCAGATGGAGAAGTCCCTAGGAATAACAGTGCAGGCAGTGAACATCATCTTGCAAAGCAATTGGGCATCCATATAGAAATACTAAGTAAGCAGTTGGATTTACATAGACTAGAATGTCAAGACAAAGGGATAAATGTGGGATTCTTTGACAGAGTATTGGTATTGGTCTCAGACTGTTTTCTGTTACTATAATAAAATATTTTAGTACTTTATAAATGAAAGAAATTTATTTTGGCTCACACTTTCGGAGTCAGGGAAGTTCAAAAGCACATTGCTAGCATCTTCTCAGCTTCTGGTGAGGAACTCAAGGCAGCTCAATTCATGAAAAAGCAGAAAGAAAACATAGACCTATGCAGAAGACCATGCATGTGAGAGAGAAAGATTAAGAAATACCAGGCTTGCTTTATAACCAATCTGCTCCACCCCCCAAGAGCAAAAACTCACTTTTCTAGGAAAAGCATGTATTTCTCTTAAAGACCCCAGCACTTCAACATGAGTGTTTGGTGGGGACACCATATTAAAACAACAACAATATTAAAAGTTTGGATGAATCTGGATGAGAACTTCTAAGAAGTGAGTGTAAAATGCAGAAGAGGATTGTTCTCAAAGGCCAGGGCACTCCAAAGTATAACAGTCACAGAGTTAAGGAGGAACCAGCAAAGGAGAAGGTGAGTGAAAGGTATATCAACAGTGGTATTCTGGAAGCCACAGGAAGCAAGTGTTTCAAAAAGAAAGCAATGAACTGTGTCAGATGGTACCAACATGGCAAGTAAGAGGAGTCCTAAGAATTAAGCATGAGCTTCCCCAATGCCAATTTTATCTGTAATTTGACAAAACCAGTTGTGGTGGAACAGTGGGGATATAGATAAAAGCAAACTAGAAATGGATTGGAAGCAGTACGTGGAGAGCATGTTTTTGATGATTTGGGTTTGTTGGCTTCCTGTTTAATATCAGGAATGATCCAGTCCATGGGGAAGATTTGGTGCTGCAGGTGAGAAAAGGGGAAATTGCTAGAGCTGTGTCCTGAGTGGATAACAGATATGGGATCCAAATGCATAATAAAGTTATATGTCTTAGAAGGGACTACAGAGAAGTTCTTTCCAAGTAGCAGGAAGGGGTGCAGAGAGGCATATCAAGGTGGCTTTCTCTTATGTGTCCCTCTTTGACTTAGTGACCTAAGATCCTGGCTCACACTGCACAGCACCAATCTGCTATGATTGGAAAAGATGGGCCCATTTATTGACCTATACTCTGATTTTCTCTGGAATCCATCGATCACGGCTTAATGCCTATTTCCAGTGCTCCTGAATCTGGGCATCTCTCACCCACAATGGCCTCTCCCAATCCTCAGCATGCCTGTCTGCAGGTAAGAGACCTCAGAAACCAAACAAAAGATCCTGATCTCTTCCTTCCACAGATCCTGTCTTTTATGG
This sequence comes from Marmota monax, assembly GCF_021218885.2. NCBI lineage: Eukaryota > Metazoa > Chordata > Mammalia > Rodentia > Sciuridae > Marmota > Marmota monax. Next base: position 9,179,756 of record NW_026695198.1, on the reverse strand, counting down.
CACAGTAAAGGCTGCCCCAGCCACTGTCCTCATGATGCCCAGAGCTGGAAGGGAGGCAAACTTAGCTCAAATCCACTTCACAAACCAGAAGGCTGGAGTATGAAATGTTTCTTGAAAGGAAGACAGAACTGGCCGAGACTGAGACTACAAGTCTGTTGTCATTATTACAGTAAACATATCTAAGACTTATTCTAGTTTTCACTAGATTCCCCCCTGCTCTTCCTACTTTTATTGTTGTTGTTTGCCATGTGGAACAAATAAATGCAAAAAAAAAAAAAAAAAGACATTGTTTCGTGGTCTGTGTGTGTGCAAAACCATCTCATGCCGCTCTTTCAGCCAGGTCACTCAACCTATGGTTAGTCAGGCACAAGCCAGTACCAGGCTGAGAGAGGGCAGAGTGGGCTGGCTCCTCGATGCTTCCTTAAATTCAGTCTTCCACCATGATCGTCTATTATTTCAAACAACTTAGTGATATGTGATTTAGGTGCCAAAAAATTAACCTGTGGATGGCTCAGTGGTTTTCATTATGTTCACAGAGTTATTCCAAGCACAATAATCCAATTTACAATAGAACATTTAGAACATTCTAATTTTAGAACACTCCAGAAAGAAACTTTGTGCCCATCCCACCACTCCTGCACTAGCCCTAGACAACCAGGAATCTACTTGGTGATCCTATGGATTTGTCTATTTGAACATTTTTATGTAAGTGGAATTATTTAATATGTCTCTCCTGGCTGCCTTCTTTTATTTAGCACAATGTTTTTTAGTTTATTCGTGTTGTAGCACATATCAGTACTCCATTCCCGGCTATTGTCAAACAGTACTTCATTGAATAGCTTTATTTTATTTATTCTTCCACTAGATGAATGGCATTTGGGTTGTTTCCAGTTTGGGGATCTTACAGAAATAACTTCTATGAACATCCCTGCTCAAATCTGTAGAGTTATCATTCCTTTTTAAAAATTAATTAATAAATAAATATACAATGCATATATATTATGTCCGCATATTAAAATACTTTGGGTTTTATTTCACTTAGCCTGCTTTCTTATGATGGGGTGTTAAGGCCTATTTTTTATAGATAAGAAGTATATCTGGTAAACCCCATTGCTTGCCTTTTTATGTTTATTGTGCAAGTTACTTGTAGTATTCTATGATGTGGCAAATCAATATATCCACATTATGAAGCAGAATGGAAAAAATGAATAATTGCCAAAAACGTAGAGTCCAGACCAACAAGCAAGTTAACATTCCTCCCTATTACTCTCATTAAGTACAACTAAAAACCATGGGATAGATATAGATACAGATATATCAAATACTCTGAAAGATACAGCCAAGGAATCAGAAGGGCTGGGCACACAGGTCCCATGATAAGACATAGTAGTGTATTCTCTAACTTTTCTTTATATCCCATGTATCCCAAACCAGATATTAAGAAAGTCAATAATTCAGAAATACTAATGGGAACAGATTAAAAATTCCCCAACAAAGGTCAGCTCTCTCGTGCCAAATATCCAGAAAAGGCACGATCTAGCAACACACACAAAAAAAAAAACATTTAGGAAATAATAGCCCTACTCCAGCCAGACACCATAGAAAAAAATATCCAGTCCCCACCTCTCCATCTCCATCAGTCCTTGCCCATCTATTATGAAGCCTCTCCCCCTTCTCCATGCCAGGATGGTATCATTCAAGATCAAGCAGGGAACCAGGACTTCCATCTCACCCTGGCAAGGACAAGGCACCCCACCCCTTTCTTCAGAGAAAGCCCAAAGATGAATCAAAGCATTCATCACCATTCAGCAATAGTGAAGCCACCACCCCATAGTAAGTGAGACCCCAAAGGAAGCCTGAAATCCCATCTGTACCCAGCAGCAATGAAGTAGCTCTCCCACGGTACCAAATGCAGCATTGTGGGTAACGTGGATTTTGGTAATAGAGACATGCTGCCTTTCCCCTGGCAGCATAATATCCAAATTTAGATAGGACCCATAATCCCCTAATGCAGTACCCCAAATGTCAATTTTTTAATATTACTTGGACTGAAGCCAGAAAAAATCTCAACTTCAATGACAAAAGGCAACCAACAAATGCCAACACCAATATGACAGAGATTTGAATCCTTGACAAGGATTTTAAGACATCCCTCCATAAAACTATTCCAACAAGAAAACACAATGAGAAATTATAATTACAAACACACTTAAAACAAGTGAAAAAAATAGAATGTCTCAGCAAAGACATAGAAGATATGAAGAAACCCCAAATGGAAATCTTAGAACTGAACAACACAATAGCCACAATTTAAGAATGCAATGAATGGGCTCAGCAGCCTATGGCAAATATGAAGATAGGAAATAGAAGTTAACTAATTTGAACAGAGAGAACACAGACTGTAAAAAATTGAACAGAATCTCAGGGACCTGTGTGACCATAGCAAGAGATCTCAGAAAGAAGGCAACAGATATGCCTTAAAAAAAAAATCCCATATGTAAAAGCTGGAAACTCTCCAGATTTAGCAAAAAAATAAAACTATGGGTTGAAGAAATGAAGTAAACCCCAAAGACAATAAACCCAAAGAAATTCACGCCAAGACCATTATAACCAAACTTTACAAAACTAAAGACAAAGAAAAACTGTGAAAGCAGCCAGGAAGAAATGACACATTACCTATAGGAAGGAAAAAGGAAAAAATTCAGATGACAACAGATTTCTCATCAGAAACCAGGGAGACCAGAAAGATATTGCAACCATTTTTCAGGTGCTGAAATGAAAGAACTGCTAACTAGAGTTCTATATCCAGAGAAAATATCCTTCAAGAATCAAGGGAAATCAAGACATAATTAGAGGGTTCCATAATTCGGTTATTGTGAATTATGCTGCAAAGAACATGGGTATGGCATAATGTTTTTGATGTTCAAAATGTTCTAGCATATATTAGTACACTGTGCCTTTTCAGTGCTGAATCGTATTCTGGTGAACAGATATGCCAAACTTTATTTATCTGCCCATCAAATGATGGACATTTGGGTTTTATGAAAAAACCTATTAGGCAAGGAGTTATAACAATTTTTAATGTGCTCTATACAAGGCAACAGGCATAGTCCTTCATATATAAATAATCAATAATGAGAAATACATGGGGACTGAACAGGAACGGAGGCATATTTCCTAATTATCTTGAAGTCTCAAGTTCCCAATTCTCAAACATCTAAAAGAGTAGAATTGAACTGATACCTAGTTCCATAAATAAACAACCATTTATTTACTTGGTCATGTAGTAGTGCTGTAATAGTAGTAATAATAATTATTGCTACATTAATAATGCATATTGATAACTTGCTTTGTGCCAAGTATCATGCTTAATAATAAATATTTAAATATTTAACATTTAATAAATAAATATTTCACTTAATCCTCACAATTCCAGGGGATATGAACTATTACTATCTTTGTTTTCCAGGTAAGAAAGAAGGAATGAAATAGAGGAATGAAGAGGATGAAATAGGAATTTACCAAATACACAGTTGGTAACAAGAGAAGCCTCTTAGCACTTTGCAGTAATGTTTCTATCTAATGTTGGAGCCTATGTATGTGTCAAGACCATAATGTGGAGGGTGGAAAATGCCAGACTAAAGAGCTTTGATTTACTCCATTGAACATGGAAATACCCTGAATGTTTTTGAGCAGGGAAACAACAGTAATCAGAACAGAACATAGCAATGTCAGATGTTTAGAAGAGGGGAGACTATCGTGCCAGAAAACAGTGAGTTGACTCAAAAAATAGTTAAATCAAGAGTTCATAAGGACTTGACTTAGAGTAATGAGAATAGGAATAGAAAGGAAGGAAATTATTCCCAAAAAAATTTTTTTAGAGTTAGACCCAAAATAACATAACAATAGAATCATTATGGAAAGCAAGGATACAGGTAATTTATTTAATCCTTTGAATGAATAATGGAGTATAAATAAAGAATTCAGTCCTGTATATTAATAATATTGTTTTTCAATAAGACTATCACAGACCTTGAGGAATTTTTCATTCTTATGCATGAATCAGAATCATTCTGAATGTTAATTTAGAGCATAAGTTTATCAATCCTCATGAAGCATGAGGATCACAGATGAAAACAAGAGTTGGCTCTTACTGAACATTTGCTATGTCCCTGATTAAATGGGTAACTCAAATTTTACAAGCTTGGCAAAATTATGGTGCTAGAATAAAAAATAGACAGCATAAGAGAAAGATAATGTTAAATCAGGAAGTGAGTAAGTCCATTCTAATTTTATTGTAGTTTAAGATCATAGAAAAATGTTCAGGACAGGGCTGGGGATATAGCTCAGTTGGTAGAGTGCTTGCCTCACATGCACAAGGCCCTGGGTTTAATCCCCTCCACCATAAAAAAAAAAAGACAGAAAGAAAAGTGTTCAGGGGGGATGTCAAAAATGTGATTATTAATATGATACTGGATATTGGGCGAGGGATCAGAATAAAAGAAATGAGAAGTGTTCAAGGACAGGAAGTAGGTATTTTGTGTCGTGGGATAGCCAAGAAGCAAAGAACTGTAAAGAGGTGAATACTCTCTTTCATACAATGAAACAAACTAAAAATTATAGATACCCGACTGTGATATATGGTTACAGCTTATAATGGATAAGATAGTTTAGGTTATATTGAGATAACAGATGCCAAAATAGATGGAATTTCACATTTCCATCAGTGATTGGTCAGATGAAACTGATCTAAATGAACTCGAAATTCAAATTCAGAATGATTCTGATTTATGCATAAGACAAGAATGAAAAACATCTTGAGGTCTACAACAGTCTTATTGAAAAACAGTACTAGGGCTAGGCTTGTGGCTCAGTGGTAGAGTGCTCACCTAGCATGCAGAAGGCACAGGGTTTGATCCTTAGCACCACATAATGTAAAATGAAGATATTGAGTCCACCTAAAACTAAGAAATAAACATTTTTTAAAAAAATAAAAAGTACTAAAATACAGCCATGCATTGCTTAACAACGGAATATGTTCTGAGAAATATGACATTCGGTGATTCCATCATCATGTGAATATCTTAGAGTGTAATTATGATGTCACTGGACAGTATAATCTTCTGGAACTCCCAGAATCTATGCAGTCTGTCGCTGGCAGAACTATCATTACACAGCATATACTTCAGCGTTCTATATGTCCCAAGGATTCCTTAAGCAATACTAAATAAAAAATTTATCATTTTTGTTATTTGCTTGACACTTATTTTAAATTCAAACCAAATTATTGAGTTATTATTATTTGGTCAGAATTTGATAAATATTTGATATAAGAATGAAAACAATGGATTTCTCCAAGAGTTTTATTGTTAGGGATAAAGTACCTCCTCCAGAGAGTATCTTCCAAAGTATGTGAAAAGCTAAAACCAAGCAATTCACAAAATAGTTTTTATATATATTGGCAGAACAATAGGCAAAATTTCTGCCTAATCAGGTAGGTAAACCCTGGGTTTATACTTTTCTTTCAAATAATAAGCAATTCTTGGGAGTATTTAGATATTGGAAAATTCCAACTTGCTACAGAGATGACATTGGAAAGTCTCATTCTCTCCAAGCAATTGGATTAAGTTGTTAAGTTTAACATGTTTGGAGGATCCTTCTTACTTAGAGGAAACAGACATTCTAGAATAAAAATGTAATGTGGAGAAAGAGTTATTTATATTAAGTTTATTTTTATAGTGAGAAAAACACCTTAAAATTATTTTAGACTGACTTGACATCTTTACCTTAAAAAGATGTTTTTTCCCCTCAATAGCATTTCATTCTAAGTCCTACCACTAACTGCTATTATCAAAAACTCTTCTTTCCTATTGAAGAATTTTTTTTAATCTTAAGCATGTTCTTTTAAATTCATTTATAAAATGGAAAATTCTGAATTCTGGTTTAAATTCCTAGCTTGTTCTAATGAACAGCTTCTGTAATAATTACAGTACCTGCAGAGGCCTTTTATTTGCCTTAGAATTTTGTGTTTCTTAAGTTTTTCCATCTAAGTATCCCTAATGAGAGAAGAGAATGAATATATAATCAGAGACTGGAATTTTACTCAAAGCTTGAAATTTAAGTTTCAAAATCTTTTCTGAAAAACATCGTGCCAATTTTATCTAGGACTCGACTGTTTTAATATAATAATGATTTAAATTACTTTTTATCAAGCAGATAGAGATCATAATTGTCACCATGACTTTTTAGAATCTACCTCGTAGCATATCAGCAAAGAATACATTTATAACCCGAATTGGAACACGTGTGAAGGTAGAGAAACAGGGGCAAACGGAAGATGAAACAGTTGCTGCGGGATCCAACTCAGTCTCTCTTACAAAAATGAGATCCTACAGAGCTCAGATTCAGCCCCCCAGCTCTGACGGTCCACCAGCTCAAACTCTGTAGGGGCTTAGACATGTCTTCCTACCTGCTGGGCCAAGCAGCAAACTCATGGACATCTACATCACCCTGACCTTCAGCCTTCTCCTGTAGCCGAATCTAATCTGTGATAATGATCCACAGTTCCTGATCCTGGTTTATACCCCAATTCTTCTCTGGAATGATAAGCAAGTGCCCCATGGATTCGACTGAGTTCACCCTGCTCCAACCAGTCAGACCCTCTGCTCAATATGAGTTATAACCATGAGGCTGCAGACTTCACCCGAATTCAGAGTGGGTGGTGATAGGCCCGACGGCTCTTTTCCACAGAGCAGTCTGGCATGTGTTACCTTCCACTGAGGGCTTTCCTTACACTGATCTCATTTATTCCCTTCACAGTTCAGCCTGCTGCCTTTGTCCCAGCCAGCCTGTCCCCCGGCATATGCTGATATGGCTGTGTACAGCAGATGGTCCTTAGATTAGCTGGTCTTGTGAGTGATTATCAATTTAATTGCTGGTGTAGGGGAGGTAACAGACCAGTTTAGTGCAAGTAGCTGGATCTCAGGCTGAGAGTCCGGGATTTACCACCACAGAGCAACAAATGAAACAGATTTCTGAGGAAGAGAAGGACGAGACAAAATTTAAAAAAAATGGAATTCAAGATGATATACTTCAGCCGAATGGGAAAGACTGGCAGGAGAAATGCAGAATGGAAACGAATCTTTAATAAAGATTACTTTATTCCATCAGTGATTGGTCAGATGGCTCTTACTGAACATTTGCTATGTCCCTGATTAAATGGGTAACTCATTTAATAAATGAGTTACCCATTTAATCAGTGTGGTTCTGTAAGGAAAGCAAGAAATAAGACATATCTTGCAGGAAGAATCTCCACACATTGACGTAGAGTTAGAGAGCACCCAGTCTTGGGGCTGGGGATATAGCTTGCTGGTTGAGTGCTTGCCTTGTATGCACAAGGTCCTTGGTTCAATCCCCAGCACAGTATTAAAAACAAAAAAAAAAGATCACCCAGTGATCCACTGTGTGTTGAAGCCACATATTTGATAAGCCCTGCTCTAGGCCTTGAGGCGACAATAATGAATAAAGCACAGCCCTGGCTCTCCAAATGTCACCCTTCTAAAGGGCAGGGGGAGGGGACCAATGATGTGATCAGCACCTTTCAACACCTTCTTTGACACACACTTCTAAGCTTTCTCCCTTCAGTGCCTTTATCACAGAATACCAAGAACTCACCTCCCAGGGAAGGAGACCAGTTCATCCATTTAGACTGAGACAATGCCAGTCTACAAGAACACACCTCAGAATCTTTTGCTTTCCTGATAAAAGAAGCAGATAGAGCTGGGTTTGCCCTATTTTCCCCCTTCCTGCCTGGAACAGAACAAGGAAGTAATAACTGGGACGACCAAGAGGCAACAAGCACGGAAATAAAACGTTAACACACTGAGGATGTCCAAGCAGGAAGACAGAAGCAGAGTCCTGGGTAGTGTATGAGCAGCTAGACTGATCTGGCAGCCCCCATCTCTGCTTGTTATATGAGAAAAAGTTTGCTCCATTATTGGTACGAGTTGCTGAAAACAGAAGCTCTTCGTGACAAGCAACCAAATCTGACCTTGGGGGATTACACAGAAAAGACATTTACTTGAAAATCTATTTGAGCAGGTCACAGAATATTGAGAGGGCTAAAAAAATAAATAAAATAAAAATAAGGCTCAAATGGAAGATTCTAGAAACAGCACACAAAACCTTTCATAAAACTGGCATGATAAAAGAAATCACCAACACGCTACAGCAGGGCTGTGAAGGCTACAACTTATACCCTTGCCACTTTCTCATTAGGAAAATAATGGCACTGCAAGTCAAGTCCAGCCTGCCGCAGTCTCCTTTGATGCCACCCCAACCAGCAAATCAATCCCCCAACAGGCCTGCTTGTACTCTTCCAAGTGCCTGTGCCCATAATGGAAATAAAGTATATAGCTTGTTCAGCACCTACAGGAAGAAGTATTCTTTGAACTACAAAGATTCAGAAGGTAATTCCCCAAACTCAAAAAAAAGGGGGGCGGATTCAGATGCTAAGTATCCAAAATAAAATATAAGTATGTACTGTTGTGGTGGGTAATTTGCAAAAATGGTTACAATTCTCTCTACATATCTTTGATGGATAAAATAAGGAAGACAAAATATTATGCAAGTGCCAAAAGCAAATTTTAAGAGGACTAGTATACTTCTGTTTCCCAAGAATCCTGTTATTGACCAAGTAATAAGCCTGGGCTAGCCTGCTGGATGGGAAGAGAAACCTAGTCGCAGAGCCCCAAGTTACCCCAGCAAACAGCCAACCAAATCCCAGAAGCAGAACCACTTATAGCAGACCACTGACATGTGAATAAGCTCCACTAACCCAAAAGATAACCATGTGAGCCCAGTCCAATTGGCCCTCACCTCAAAGAATTGGGTGCTCAATAAACATTTGGTTTAACCATTAGTGATTTTTATGGCACAAATGTTAGTTGATAAAACTACAGAGAGCAAAAATAAGCAAATTAGTAAATCAGAGAATTTCAGGTAAAGAAGTGACTTGAAAAGGATAAAATAGGCTATTTTGTAGAAAGTGATGAGGATGCTCAATTTGTTAAGGAAGGTCTCTCTGAGAAAGGGACACGTAAGGTGAAACTTAAGTATTAACGGGAAAAAAAAACTGCAAAGATCATTCAAAGATACAGAAAAAACGTTTTCCAAATGAAGGTAAAGTCTGGGCAAAGGCTCTGACGTAGGAATGGGAATGCCTCAAGAATAGAAAGGCCAGTGTGATTGAAAAATATAAGCCAGGTGGAGAGTAAAGAAAGACATCATCCGAGGAACAGAAGAGACCAGATTGTTAGGGAACTCTGGGCTGGGGTTGGGAGTTTAGATTCTGTTCTGTGGGGGCATGCTGATTTACACTTTGGAGATCACTCTGGCTGCTAGGGGCAGGCTGGAAGTTGAGAACAGCAGGAGTATAGGCAGGAGCATTCTCAGGTAGTCACTGAAGTAGCTGGAACAAAAAATCTTGGCAGCTTCTGATTAGGAGTGAAGCCAGGGAAATGGTGAGAAGTAGATTGTGCAGGATTATATATAGTTTGTGTGTGGATCTGTTGGGACATACTATTTTAAGATAAAGAAAAGATTGGAGCTTGGGCTGGTGGATAGTAGGACTGTGTCCTGAAATAGGAAAGGCTTGAGTGGGCAGGAGCTAGCATCTATAATTATATTTATGGTATAATCTCTTCCATACACCTGTTGGATTTCAAAGTGCAGGTGCCAAGTAGGTAGTTGGATATGGGAGTCTGGAGCTCAGGCTGCAAACCACAGATGGAGAAGTAACTTTGAGAGCAATGAGCTTACAGATGGTGCTTAAAGCTACATAACTGCAGGGAGGGGAGACACTACACACCTGGAGAAAGTTTTCTAGCAAACAAGGAAAAGAGAGTCCTTAGGCTTTTCAAGGTCTTACAGAGAAGAAGAACTTCCAAAAGAAACAGTGTGTCTGGCCATTAAGATAGGAAGAAAACCACCTAGACAAGACTCTGAAAGCCTGTAGGCAAGATGCTCTCTGGAAAGGGGATGGTTGAGTTACAGGAGCACCTCTGACTGAGTGTAACTCATTGCTTGTGGCAAGATGGAGTCCCTGGAGGTCACAACGGAGGTCGTTGTAGTGGAGAGGTGGGAAGACAGCGGTCAGGGACAAAGATGTGAGCTAGACTAAGAGATGAGAGAAGTAGAAGGATTCTTTCATGGACTGTATCTGAGAAGGGAAACAGTGGTGGTATAATACTAGAGAGAGGAAATGGGATCAAAAGAGATTTTCTCTAAAACTGGTGGTGTTAAGCTGTATTTGTATGCTTAGCAGAATAATCAAGCAGAAACAGATGATGTAAGGTAGGACCAGGATCATGCTAAAGAGAAATGAGAAGGTGAGAGAAAATGGGACCCTTGAACATGGGGGAGGGATGGGTCTGCCATGGGGGCAGGGGCATGTTCTTCCCAGTCACAGAAGGCAGGCAGGCTGAAAATAGGGAGTCCAATGCAGGGAGTTGGGTTGATTGATCAGGAAGAGAGAGAACTTAGGAGAACTGAAGACTGAGGAAAGATATCATCTGGGAAAAAGAAGAAAATTTATTAGGACACTATATTAGGATTTGGGGGTCATCTGGTTGCCCATTTGAGACTTGCCCATCATTCATTTTAAGCAAGACCATTCTACTGGTAGTGGGCATTAGAAGTCGTCGATAAATATTCCATTGAGAACTAAAAGAACATTAGAATGTGAAAGTGAAGAAAATATGTTTCTTTGGTGGGGAAAGAACAGAAATGATAGAATCATCAGATTTTGACCTCTTGAGCTCCAATTAGAGATGTTATGTAGACATCTACAAATACATAGCTGGAAAACCTGTGAGAGGGCTGGCCAGAGGGCAGGTCCAACCCCCTTATGACAAGGAATAAGATAAGAAAGCTAAGTGCAAAGAAGAGATGACCATGGTACAGGAAAGTGACCTTCAGGCCTGTGCACTTATGTTGAAATGGGGCTTAAGGGACTCACCTAAGCACTCTGAGAATCAATCTCGCACTTTTTTTTCCCCTCAGAAAAATTGGAAAATACCTCATTTCATAGATTTCTTGAAAGCCATTATATACTTTCTTTTAATTTTTTAAGTTGTCAATGGATCTCTATTTTATTTATGTATTTATTTATATGTGGTGCTGAGAATGGAACCCAGTGCCTCACACCTGCCAGGCAAGCACTCTACCACTGAGCCCCAGCCCCAACCCCCATTATATCTTAAAAATCCAAGAGTCTCGACTTTAAAAATAAAGTAATAGTATAGTATAAACCCTTGCTTAACCCTCCCTTCTCCAAAAAATATCCAAAACTTCCAAATTCAGGATATTATTCTGCTTCATGAAACGAAAGAGAAAATGTGGGTGCATTATAACCTAATTCAATAATTCTAAAGAGTCAACTAAGACACTCTTTAAAAATGAAATAATAGATTTTTTTAAGAGAGATCGAGGAAGGTGAGCAGAGGGGGAGAGAGTCAATAGCCTCTGATTTACAGAGGGCCTGCTGTGGGTCAGGCCCAGGTACTGCAGCCCTAACCTGGACAGCTGAAGAAAGTAGCAGAACAGAATGTAAAAAGCGCAGACTTTGGAATCACATAGACCTGAAAGTGAACCCAAGGGCCAAAGCTTATTAGTTGTGTGCACCTACCAGGTTTCTGTTCTCTCGACTAAAAGGCTCAGGGGTCACTCCGGTTGAACTGGGCTAACTGGGCTGCGCAAAATAACCACACAAGAGACACAAATACCTTTTTCTTTGGGGTCACTGTGATGGCTCCTCTGACCTTAAGGGTCCGCAGAAAGAGAGAGAGAGAGAGCACGCGCTGACCCCTTTTATTGAGGAGAAGCTATTCAAATGAGGCAAGGGGTCAGGGGGCTGAGTCTATCTTCATGATGTCCACTGTCAGCAGGTTGACTGACACCTGGGTAGGCCATACCCAAGGGCACAGTAAGAGAAGGGGACACACACAAGGCACTTCCATGGAAGATTCTACCCTAAACAGGGCAAGGGGTTATATTACAAAGGAACAGGTGAGCATAGCTTCACCCATGGGACTGTAGCAAGACACACCCATGCACTGACCCTGGAACCTAAGAAAGGTGGGGAAAGCTCTGCCACATTTCTGTGACTGAGAGCCTCAGTGCTCAGCTGGGGAGTGTGACTCAGTCACGTGTAAGGTTGGTCTCCCACATGCACCAGGATGAGTGACTTAACCCCTCAAAGCCTGTATCCTCTGTAAGAGAGAGTAAATTGTAACCATGTCCTTGGCTAGGTAACAGTTCATTGAGAAACATTTGTGAAATGTCTAGGCAAGCACCTTTCAATGGCAGACATTCTAGAAATGTTCATTTAATTCCTTTTCTCTTTATTTACCAGACAGAACATCTATTATCTGAAAAAAAAAAAAAAAGCTGAAAATCAAAGTACATGGAAATCAAGGAAAGCCCAGGTCTGGTGATGTTGCAAAATCATCCACGAGCTCTCTTCCTAAAAGTCTTGCTTGAGAAAACTCCTGCCCAGTATCCTCACTGACCTACGCCTGCACCTCCAGGCTTTTGACATCAGCTCTAGCTTCTGACCAGACACCACAATTACAGAATGTCAGGGCTACACTGAAATCTCCATTTAATGTGCAAAGCCTTTCCCACCACCAAAGTCTTAACCTGTCAGTCTGGTTCCTTCTGGGGCCCTTGTTCCCATTGTGGTGAGACCCTAGCACTGCAGTTACTTTCCTAAAACTTCCCTTGTTCTAATCTTAAAAATGTGCTGACTCCTCAGGCCTGGCTTCTTCCCCTGCACCAGTCCACACCCTGAGCCCTACTTGGAACCTCAAAGCTATGTTTTACCTTCTCTGGGTCCCTCTTAATCTCATGCTGGTCTCTCCTACTGGTATCCCCTTACCCTCACCATCTTGTTTTCACTTTCTTTTTGCCCCACAATTCTCTTTCATGTGGTTACAACCGATTGCAATCTTCCCTGACATTCCATCCTGAAAGCACTGTCCACCATGGAGGACTGCTTCTATAAAACTGCTACTTTGGGGCTGGAGATGTGGCACAAGTGGTAGCGCACTCACCTGGCATGAGTGTGGCCTGGGTTCGATCCACAGCACCACATACAAACAAAGATGTTGGGTCCACCGAAAACTAAATATTAAAAAAAATCTCTCTCTCTCTCTCTCTCTCAAAAAAAAAAAAAAAAAAAAAAACTGCTACTTTATAGCAAAGTTTCCCTTCTATATCTGGACCATTTTTGTATCCAGGGAATAACTTAAGATGAAATATTCTTCATAATTTTCAGCAGTACTCACACCGTAAAGTTACTAGTTGACCTAGCCATGCATGTTAAATTCCTTATCAAAAATGGATTAACTCTACCGTAAATGTAACTCAAAAATAGCAACAGAAATAAGGCAACATGGATGGGGGAGCTTTGCTTTCTAGAAAGAGAAATGTGCAAGATGGAATTGAACATGGACTAAACCTCATAGGGTATGAAATGGCATTTTTGTTATAATTTTAAGCTTTGACAGTAGAATCTATAAATATACCCAAGGGTGAAAATGCTAAGAAGGATTAGGAAAAAAATACATTAGTAAATACAGAGAAGTAATAGACCTTTCCATAGACTCACAGAAATTAGAAGTGGAAAAGGTCATTGGGCCACCTTGCTCACTTCCTGCTGGCATAGCTCATTCTCAAGTGTCTAATTTTAGATGACCTGACACTCTGGGCTTCAGGCCCTTCATTTGTAAAGCTCTTCTGCTGTCTAATGAGCCTTCAGAGAAATTGACAACCCTTCCAGCTCTTCAGTCTAAATTTTCAACTTCCCAATAAGTTCCAAAGGTTCCCATGGATTTTCCTGGCTACAGCTCAATCTACAGGACTAAAGGGAGGATTTTCACTACCTTGAGGAACCTGCCTTTAAAATACCTAGGAAGGGTGGGACCTCATCAAAGCCAGATAGGCATTCTCTAAAGTCGCTGGGGCTGAGATACAAGAACTCTAGTGCTGATTTCATTACTTTGCCATTATTACCAACTATCTCAAAGGCTAAAAAAAAAAAAAAATGTCTAAACTACATTTTGCTTTCCACTGTTCAGATGGTTCATGGAAAGATTTAATAAATGTTCTGAATTATTAAAGGGCTATTTCATGCCAGGTATTATACCAAATGCTTTCTATACATTGGCTCTGACCTTACAACAGTTCTTTACCCCCTATTATTCACCTCATGAAGAAACTGAGACTTGCCAAGAGTCTCAAAGTCAGGTGAACATGTTGGAGTCAATATTTCAATCAAACCCATCTAAAAAAAAAAAAAAAAAAACCTTTTTTTTCTGCTATTGATGCCACTACTTCCGACTCAGTGATGTTTTAAAAAATAAATAAATAAATAAATAAAAAGATATTGAGTCAAGGGAGCACAAATATTAAGGAAAGTCTTTAATTGGGAAACGATGTTTCACCTCAAGGAGAGGGGGGACCACCACTGATTGAGAGAGAAATCAGATCAGCCCCCAAACGAAGCGAGTAGCCAGCCTTTTATAAAGTTGCTGAGATAGGCAAGGGTCTGCTTTTTTACACTGGCCATGAGTATGTTTTATTTTTTTAAGTGCTTCTTCCTTGCAGAAGATACAGATCAGCAGTCAGCAATGATAGCATGATGAAAACATCATGGTACCATTATGCACCTGTTCTTCATGGTCAATCTGATAAGAATAGGAAGGGGAAAGACACATACTATAGATAGTATTAAAAGAATGGAAGGGTAAGGAAAAATTTAATAGGTAACAGATTATGGATTAAGACCTTGGAACTTATCTGCCTTTTTTTTTTAGTATTGGACACAATACCTTTTAAAAAAAAATATTTATTTTATGTGTGCTGTGGATCGAACCCAGAGCTGCACATGTGCTAGGCAAGCGATCTACCTCTGAGCCACAATCCCAGCCCCTTATCTGCCCTTTTGACCTTCTGGTGGTCCCCAAGTGTCCCACTACCGTGTGCCATTACTATGGCATCTGTCAGGTGATGTTGGTACCTGGTTGAGGACTCCAAGTCCAAGCAGAAGACTCTCTCCTGATCTGGGAGCAACATGAAGATGAGGACAGAGCAGAGCACTATACATCCCAGGAGACAAGTTGCCTCCAAGAGTCTCTGAAACAAGCTCGGAAAGAAGGGAGTATCACAGCTCTGTATGCAGGTTGAGTCTGAGGAAGAGACTGATGCATAGAGAAACCAGCTCAGAAACCATGGAAATACCAAGGTATGGAGTAGAGTAAAAAGCTCCCTGCTTCCCTAACTGTGAGCAGGACAAAGGACTATAGTTCCCAATGCACATCCAGACTGCAGACCACTTCACAGTGGTCTAAAGGACTCAGGACCTATCCAAAGCTTAGAATCAAAATCAGAACAGATTTGGGGACCAGGTGTTGTAAGGTAACTGGCACCAGGCCCTAAGAGGACATGAGGACTCATTCCTACAGCCAATCCCAAACACCCCAGACTAGTCACACAGTGTAAAAATGCTACAAGACACCAAAGCTTTACTTAAGTGACAACAGAGGAGCAGATCTGCACAGGAATATGAGTCACTAGCACTTTCCAGCTATTTAGCTTTCAGAATTGATCCTGCACTCCAACTTCCTGAATCTGAATAGGCAAAATGTGCTGACTCGACTCCTCATCAGTTTGCTGATTTTTTCTCTCTTGTTTGGAAGAAATGTTAAGAATCATCCTGTGAAGCTGTCTATAGCTACTGATTTGCAGCTGTGTGTCTACTGCCATAACACAAAGTCAAAATCTGGACACTTCAGAGGCTACGGTGATTAGCCTGGCAGTTCATGTAATGACACACCAACGCAGTTTTGCAAACTTTGCAGCAGCAGACTTTGAATTGGAATGTATATTGATTATGTCAAAAACTAATCTTAGGAATGAGGCATCAGAACAAAGAAAATTGGAAAATCAACTAAAAAGAATCTGCTTATTTTGGAAAGTGGTTTGATTTCCATCATTTTTCAGGGAATCATCAATCTATCTCTAAGAAGAGAAGGTGACAGATTTGGGTTCACTTTACAACACACAGGACTTTTGTTAAGGCACTTAATGTTCCTGAATTCCTTCCTTAGCTTGGAAAAAAAAAAAAAACTGCTACACTAACACCTAGCTCACAGAGTTGATGAGGTTTACATGAAGTAACTTCCTCAGCTCAATGTCTTGTGTTTAACAAACACTGACAGCCTTCCTGCACAATAGATCACAGTCACTCAATTTGTGAAATCATGACATAAGACATTTTTATTTGAAAGGGACCATATGATCTTGGGAATCTCATTAGAAAGTTTAAAAATTTTTACCTCCAGAGTAAAATTCAGAGGCAAAAGAAATAAAATATAGCATAATATAGAGAGCTGCTTTTGTGAAGTTTTAACTAATTTTTGTCAACTAATATTATTTTTAAAAAATTAGTTGATTCCTCTGAGCCCTCATTTCTTTCTCTAGAAAAAAAAGACAAAATATTTATAGTGCTTCTATTTCCTCCTTTCTGAAAATGTCTACCAAGGTGCTCCTCATTGGAATTTATCCAAGTCTGAGGTGACCCGGCACACTGTGAAAAGTAAATGAAGTGGACTCATTAAAAATGTAGTTTTGACAATGGGCATTCCTCAATTTGAGCCAATTAAATTGATAAATTTGGCTGAAGTCTGTTTCTGTACTTGCATGATAAAATTTGGCCCAATGCTGTCCCCGTAGGTAGGAAACTGCAATCTAACTTAGTGTGTGAAAGTAAACTGCAGACTAACCTAAGAATATATTTCTGCAACAGATAACTGAGTCTCAGCCAGTCACAGCCATAGAGCTTCAGTCAATCACAGGCTGCCAATTGTCTGATCATGTCTATAAAAGGCAAATGCCTTATCATGTAATGCCCATATAAGGTTGAATGTTGTGACTGCAGCCAAATGGGTTGCTTCATATATTATTTCCTTTTCTCTGGCCATAAATACAACCTGTACATGTGGCAGGTCAGAGCATTCTAACTTAACTTCATCTGGAATACTGCCTAGTTCTACTACATTTTTCTTGCTCAAATAATCTGCAAATTTAACTCACCTCAGAATATCCATTTCATTATCTACAAATGGGGAAGTTATAGTATGTATCTTATACTAGTATTTTGAGGGTTAAATGAGGTAAAGTAGCATAATAACTAAACAAATCATTTTCACCATCATCATTATTAATAATATGAATTTGATCATTTACTATTCTCAAATTTACATGGGCAATAATGTACAAATTCATATTAAAAAACACATACACTATTAACTTTGAATTCAGACTCATTTTTTTTGCATTTGTCTCTCAGTTTTTACAATGACAGTGACATATTCCCCTTTACAAATAAATCACACATAAATTATTGACATTTTTTACCCCCAAAGTAGGCAATTATGGTTTCCCTTATTTAGATAGCTTCCTTTTATATAAAGAAGTTTTTTATTTTTTAAATTTTTATTTGTTCTTTTTAGTTATACATGATAATAGAATGTATTTTGACATATCATGACATACATGAATGGAGTATAACTTCCCATTTTTGTGATTGTACATGATATGGAGTTACACTGGTTGTGTATTAATATATGAACATAGGAAAGTTCTGTCCAAATCATTCCACTGTCTTTCCCATTTCCATCCCCCATCCCTTCCCCCTATTCCCCCTGTCCAATCTGGTAAACTTCTACTCCTCCCTTTATCCCTCCTATTGTGAGTGTGACTCAGCATCCACATAGCAGAGAGAACATTTGGACTTTGGTTGGTTGGTTGGTTGGTTGGTTGTTTTTTGGATTGGCTTATGTTGCTTAACATGATAATCTCCAGTTCCATCTATTTACCAGAAAATGCCATAATTTCAGTCTTCTTTATGGCTAAGTAATATTCCATTGTGTATATATACCACATTTTCTTTATCCATTCATCCATTAAAGGGCACCTAGTTTGGTTCCATAGTTTAGCTATTGTTAATTGTGCTGCTATGAACACTAATGTGGCTGCGTCACTATCTTATGCTGATTTTAAGTTCTTTGGGTATATGCCAAACAGTGGAATAACTGGGTCAAATGGTGGTTCCACTCCAAGTTTTCTGAGGAATCTCCATACTGCTTTCCAGAGTGGTTGCACCAATTTGCAGTTCCACCAGTAATGTATGAGTGTACCTTTTTCCCCACATCCTTGCCAATGTTTATTGTTACTTGTATTCTTGATGATTGCCATTCTGACTTGTGTGAGATGAAACCTCAGTGTAGTTTTAATTTGCATTTCTCTAATTGCTAGAGATGTTGAACATTTTTTCATTTATTTGTTGATTGATTGTATTTCTTCTTCTGTGAAATGCCTGTTCAGTTCCTCTGCCCATTTATTTATTGGGTTATTTGTTTTGTTTCGTTTTGCTTTAGTGTTAAGTTTTTTGAGTTCTTTATATATCCTGGAGATTAAAGCTCTATCTCAGGTGCAGGTGGTAAAGATTTTCTCATACTCTGTAGACACTCTGTTCACTTTCTTGCTTGTCTCCTTTGCTGTGAAAAAGCTTTTTAGTTTGATTCCATCCCATTTATAGATTCTTGATTTTACTTCTGGCAAAGAAGTTTTTATTTCATATTTTTATTTTTAGCATAGTCCATAGAGCAACTATAAATAGCAGCATTAGAAAGAAACCTAAAATATACTCTGAACTCTGATCGATCAATTTAATCAAGTCAAGTTTTCAGAAATGTCTCTAAATTTAACTTGTGCTATGGATAACTCTTTCCACACTAGAATTACCTGACCACCACATTCCCTTTGGCTGGTGCTGTAGAGAGTCTTATATAGAAAACAAAACCCATGATTTTCCAGACCCAAAGTTGAAAGAGATTAACTCCGGCCCTAAAGATAAATCACTTCCCAGAATTTTCACTTCCAGTCTTTTAACACCTTTCCTGTCGTTTTGACTGCAGTGTAATCTGTTCCATGTCTGCAACAAGGATTATCCACTACCCTACCATCGCAAGCTAAAATGGGAAATTGTAGGTTAGAATCTCTTCATGGTGACCCACAGGGCATCTTTTTTCTTTAACATGGATGTCAATGACTCCTCTGGCGTCTAATGTATCCTTGATGAATGTCTTAACACAGGAGAAGAGGTCGAATGTAAATTAGGTTGCCGTTAAGTAAGGCAGAAGAAGTGGAAACACAGTTCCAAGGCTGCTAATGAAGTTGTTAAGCCAGCAGCTGTTGCCAGGCTGATTACCAGCATTAATCAGCATTAAGTCTGACATATTCATTCTTCCTTTCTCTCCCTAGGACACGAAAACAGCACATAGACTGGGAAAGCAGAAACTAAAGAGCGATTGAGAAAACGGTACTTTCCTTCTCTCTGCTTGCACTCTTGGTGAGAAAGGACCCCTCTTTCACCAGCGGGAAATGGATATTTTCCACACTTCCAGTTACCAAGTGCACTGTTCTTGCCTCACCTCCCCGGCTTTTTTCCATCTCGATAGCTCTGTATATTAAAGCACAAGTAGATCAGGACCCTTTGCTTACCAGCCATCACAAGACCACCCTCCACTGCAGCAGAGTCTTGGAGTGAAATATTTACTTTTGAAGAATTCCTGAGTCACCATTATTCATCTAATACTAATAGTAGAGGATTCCCTGGCTTACGGCCAAGTTCATAGTTGGAAAGCTATAGCTATAAGAAAGGAATTGGAAAAGATAATGCTAAGTGAAGTTAGTCAATCTCCAAAAAAACAAATGCTGCATGTTTTCTCTGATATAAGGAGGCTGATTCATAGTGGGGCAGGGAGGGGGAGCATGGGAGGAATAGATGAATTCTAGATAGGGAAGAGGGGTGGGAGGGAAAGGGAGAGGGCAGGGGATTAGCAAGGATGGTGGAATGTGATGGACATCTTTATCCAAAGTACAAGTATGAAGACACAAGTTGGTTTGAACATACTGTATATACAGCCAGAGATATGAAAAATTGTGCTCTATATGTGTAATATGAATTGTAATGCATTCTGCTATCATTTATTTTAAAAAGTTAATTTAAAAAAAGAAAGTCATTAGTCATGTTGAGTCAAAACTGGCCTCTGAGATGTCTACTCTTTTGTACAAGTCCTGTACTTGACTGCAGTGGTGGTCTCAACAGGAATTGTGAAAATGTCCCCAAAGATGGTCTTTAGTAGGGAACCCCTTGATGGGCTTAGCTGTCACTTTAAACTCTCAGCAAGACTGCAGGCACTAATCATGAAGGGCCCCTGACATTAGATGGAAGGACCCCAATGAAAGGCTGGGGTACTGGGGCAAGTTTCTATTTCCTAAACCAGACCAGATTGCAGAATCATAAGAAATGGGAAGCTGCTGTCTTAAGCCTATTAACTTTTAAGTTATCTCTAGAGTGGTTTTTAACGCAACAATAGGTAACTGAAATGTGCACATATACTCAGAGTTTCACATAAAACCTCTGAGACTCACTGAAGCCTATTCCTAAATTCTTGAGGGAGTGTGCCATGAGACCAAGTTCGAAGTTCCCAGAATGACATGCTCCCAGGTCCCAGCCTCGTCCCAAGTGATGCACCTCCATAGAAAGCATTCCTGTCATTATGCGGCTCCCTCTTAATATTCATTCCCTCTATTTGGAGTACCATCTTCTGAAAATCCTAACCATTCTTCAGGCCCATCTCTCACGCCCTTTCTCCTAATAGGGCTTGTCTTTCTTCTCACCCAGCGTGGCCACCACCAGGCGGAACCATGCAAGGAACCAGATTCAGAAAGGCCTGTGAAGACCAGGCTCTCGGCAACCCACCCCACCCCACACACACACACACATGCACACACACTTAGGCTCCCCGTAGCATTATTTAACAATTGCATGGTGGCACTTACACTTTCCCTTTTATTATTCACGTTCTTCCTAAAAGTGGTTTGAGGAACTGTTTCTCTCATTTCTGGGAGTCCCATAGGGCCTGATTCCAGTTCTCCTCCTAACTCCACCAGTACTGGCCTGGCTTGCATTAATGACACCTTGGAATCAGTGTCACAACAGGGCCTTTTATTCATCTGGTTCTCATATCTGGGTAAAATATTTAGATGTTTGACTGTTAATACATGACTATAAAATCCACTCTGCCTCATAATGACCTTGGTGAGGAGGCAATTTTTTTTCTTTTCTTTTTTTCTCTCCTCCTCCTCCTCCTCTTCCTCCTCCTCCTTCTTCTTCTTTTAAGAAAAAAAAGACTCTAAAGTCACTTCCTATTTAAATGTGAACTTAAGAATTCTTGAATCTGAAGGCCAGGCTACAGTATCAAGAGCTTGTTTCTCCAGCTTCCTATGTGGGTCTGTGTTCCTCTAGAACGTCACACTAGGAATGAGTGGGCTCCTCAGTTCTCTTTCTACTGAGGTTGTTTTGTTTTTGGTTTCAGGGTTTTTGTTTTGTTTTGTTTTGTTTTGAGTATTTGAGACAAAGTGCTGACAGTCTGACTTCCCCTTCTGTTCACAGCAACAGTAATCACATCCTTAAAACCGAATACCCCCAGGGCCGGCCCAGGATGGTTCGCAGACTTGGACATCTCTGTTCTGTTTGCTTTGGAAAGATGGAATGGAAAGTGAAGGAGGCTGCTAGGCCTCCTTCTTCGTGGAAAATAGAAGGTGATGACTGATTTATCCAAACTCAGTTAAGACATCTGGTCTATTTTATGTTCTCTCCACAATCGAGAGTCACAATTTGGTGGCAAAAAAAAAAAAAAAACAGAAAGCATTATGATACAATGAGCATTGTAATAGACGATACAATAGTAGATGAGGACACCTAAAAATCTCTATTTATACTCAAGATTCTGTTAATAGCAGGCATCTTTAATGCCAAGATTATAAAGGGCGAGCATTACACCCTGAGGGCTACATTGTACAAGAAACAAGTAACCAACACTCTGGTGCTTAAACATCTTATCAGATACTTACAGAAATAACTCTTCAAGCCTAGGGGGTTAGCTTAGTGGTAGAGCATTTGTTTAGCAAGCACAAGGCCCTGAGTTCAATTCTCAGATCCACCAAAAAAAAAAAAAAAGAACTCTTTGAAAAAATCAGTTATTCTGAAAATGAAGACAACACATTTGACCCATGCAAATTGTCACTGCATAGGAATGACACTGGGGTGGGCTGGGAACAAGGCCCTGTCAGCAGTAGCTGACCTACTGTGTGATGATCCATCTCCTGCAAAGGGTAGATGTTCAGTACACAGAAGTAGACTAAAGCAAGAATCATCTCTTTCTTCTGTGCCAAGGCTAGATCCAGCTCATATCTACTGGGGATAATAAAGAAGAAAAGCTCTTCAATAATTAACCTCTTTTTATACTTGCAGAGCCCAATTCCATAGAGGACTTTTATGCCTTCAACACTAAAAGAACCACATAATCCAAAGAAGGTTTCTCCCACCTTCTAGCCAATGGTTACCTGACCCAGCGCTGGAACTTTACAGATGGCACATTGAGATCCACACAGTTCAGTGACTTGCCTACAGCCACGCAGAGAATACTTGGCAAAACCTGAATTATTTCTAATTTCAAAGGTTGGGTAATTTTAATTAAATTGTTGACAAGGTCACTTTCTAAATGTTTATTGATCCATAAGAATAAATGGACCCATGGGACTGGGTTTCTTCGTGGCTATGCAGCCAAGTGGGCCTAATGTCAGTCAAAAGCATCAGGTAAGGACAATTTTCCAAACTTAGCCAACAAGCTCCAACTCTGAGCTTGTTGACCAGCTGTTAATTTATAACCAGGCATTCTCTGTCTTCCAGTTCTTATCTTACTCACGGAGGACAACAAATAAAAACTATCCCTGGGAAAATAACACCATCTCCAAGTTCTGTAAATGGTGACTATGTAAGACCATCTTTCAACAAGGAGGATGAATTAAATATTATAAATTTAGCTGCTATTATGGGCTGAACTGGGTCCTCCAAAATATGTTGAAGTCCTAACCCTCAATACCTGTGAATGTGAAATTTTTAAGGAAAAGAGTCTTTGAAGATGAGGTCATTAGGATCATTAATACCCTAATCCAATGACTAGAGTCCTTACAAGAACAGAAAAAATTGGCCAGGTGTGTTGGCGCATGCCTATAATCCCAGCAGTTTGGGAAGCTGAGGCAGGAGGATCTCAAGTTCTAAGCCAGCCTCAGCAACTTAGTAACGCCCTAAGCAACTTAGCAAGAAGTGTCTCTAGATAAAAAAAATTAAAAGGGCTGGGGTGTGGCTCAGTGGTTAAGCACCCCTGAATTCAATCCCCAGTACATAAAAAAAATGGGAAAAATTGTACACAGGCACACACACAGGGCAAGTACCATATAAAGATTAAAGTTTTGCTGTCACAAGCCAACAAACTCTAAAGATTGCCATCAAATCACTAGAGGCTAAGGGAGAGGCATGGTGCATATTCTCCTGGACAGCTGTCAGAAGGAACTCATCTTGATGTTGACTTCTAGCCTCTAGAATATTTAGACAATTTTCATTATCTAAATCACCCAGTTCACTTTGTGATACAGACTTAGGGTTCCTTGTCTGAAGTGCTTGAAACTATAAATATTTCCAATTTTGATTTTTTTTTATTTGGGAATATTTTCATATACTCAGTGAGATATCTTATGGATAGGACCCAAATCTAAACATAAAATCCATTTCTATTTCATATTCACCTTACACACATAGACTGAAGATAATTTAATACAATGTTACTAATTATTTTGTGCATGAAACAGATGTTTCATGATGAAGAATTTTTTCTTTGTGGATCATGGTGATGCTCAAAAAGTTTTATATTTTTTGGAGCATTTTGGATTGGGGATTTTCAGATTGATGATGCATAGTCTGTATTTGTTCAGCAATCCTTGCAAACTAATACCATTGCCCCATGTGAAAAAGAGGAGTCGGAATTAGAGTGAGCCTTCCAGCTCAATGACTGTGGTTCCAGGTAAAGGTAGACTAACACAGGGGCTCCGAGTCCACACCTGGCGCTGGGAAACGTAACTCTGGCCATGGGAGGGGAGAGGCCACGCCTCTCAGACAAGGAACAAATACTTACCAAGCCCCTAGTAGTGTCAGACACTGGGCAGCCATAAGCAGGAAGACCCAATCCCCGCTGAGAAGGAAATCCGGTTTCCCAGGGAAGATCAGTTTCTATCAAGGAGCTGTAAGTGAGACACATGCTAAGGAAACACAGGTGGCCCTGGGAGCATCAGACTGTGGGTGTGCCAGACAGGCTTCCCTAAGCAAATAAGGCGTTATGGTTTGATCCTCATATGTCCCCAGAAAAATCTCATGTGTTAGAATCATGATCCCCAAAGCAGCAAGGTTCAGAGGTTGGACTTTTAGGCACTGATAGAGGCTCTGACCTCATCAGTGGTTTAATCCATTTTCTGGAATTATTCGTTGATAGCTGGTTGGACTACTGGGTAGAAACTGTCAGCAGGTAGTGTAGGACTATAGGCAGGTGAGTCCCTGAGGGCATGCCTGGATCTGTTTCTGTGCCTGGATCTTCTCTTTCTCATTCTCTCCCTGCTTTCCTGCTGCCATGAGCAGAAAGGCTTTCCCCTGCCACACCCTTCCACCATGATGTTCTGCCCCCTGTGTATACACAACAGAACAGTGTGGTCAGGGGAGTCCGCCAACCATGGGCTAAAACTCCAAACCCATGAACCAAAATAACCCTTTCCTCCTTGAGTTGTTCTTATCAGGTATCTTGGTCACAGTGACAAAAAGCTGACTAACACCTGAGGCTTATGGAGTGAAGGTAAGAGAAAACCAGGAGTGGAGGGGAAGAATTAGCACCCCAACAGTAAGGAGGGAAGGGCATGCATGGCGTGCATGCTCCAGGCAGGACCAGCACGGAGCTCTCACTGTCTGTCCCTCTCTAAGGGAAGGGACAGTCTTGATGGGCAGAAAAAAAGAGAGAAAGTAAGGCTGATGACAGAAGGAGCAAGTGTATTGTTCAGCATGTGGTGACAGCCACCAGTTACTACAGAAATGGGCCCTGTGCCGGTCAGTGCGTGCTGAGCGGGCCCTGTTTATAACAGCAGCAGTTACACACTATTTCAAAGGAATCCCACACTTCCAGGCTCCCATCATGACTCACTTCCAAACTTCAAAGGCATGTTTAGACTTCAGTTGGACCCGATGGCATTCTTTCCGTGCTCTACGTAAGCGAGGAGTCTAGCAGACTGGAAACGCAAATTATGAATAAACACACATCATTTAATCTAGACCACACAGCCAGTTTTTCTTTCCAACCCCTTTGGGTTGTTAGGCTCCTGTGAGAGAGTGTGTTCCAGGTGTTTGCTTCTTTGTTTGAAAAAGGCAAAGAAGAGTTGGATAATTGCTCCAAACTACATACTCCCAACTACACAAATGAAAGACACACTGAACACTAAATGCTCAAATTTGAAAAATGAAAACATCCTGCAGGATTTTGTGTCACTATGCTCTTTTCTCCCCCTCCCTCATGGCAATCCTGGAATAAAGCCATTAGTGTCCCCATGAGCTTGAACCAAGCTTGAGTGCCATGCAGGACACAAGTCTCAGGAAGTTCTATAGAACATGTAGAGTGGACAAGAGGAGATTCAAGATGTACCTTCCCCTCACCTCGCCCACTACTCGCAACAAGAAAGAGCAGAGAGAAGCACCCACAGTCCAATGTGAGGTTCCCACTCTCACTTGTACGAAGGATCTCAGAAGAAGACTGAGAAGGGAACTTTCTTATGCCAACCCCTATCTGCCACATGACACCCAACCCCCTGTCTTTCTACTCAATTCAACCTTCCTACTCTACCTTGACATGATGCAATTCACTGTTTGTGATGATTTTGCCTACCAGCTCTCTGACCTGCTGGATTGTAATCTCCACAAGATGGGGACAGTGTCCCACTTATTCATGGCTGTATCCCCAATACTTAGCACAGTATCTGACAACCAGAAAGCTCTCAGTAAATCTGGCAATCAGCTTTCTGCAATAATTCCTTGGTGCAAAAGCTTTTGTGAAAAAGTTCCAGAAGAAGTTTCCCATAAAGCACATGGTCAGCAAGACAACAAACGTTCTCTTACTTTGCTGCCAGAATCACCTTGACCAACCTCCCAGGGAATGATGTATAACATCAGAATGCCAACTCATTCATCTTACAAAGGGATTGCAGAAGAGTTCACAAACCAATGTGGCACATGCATGCTGTCCTGCCTGCAGACCCATAAGGCAAGCCAAATTATAATCAAAATTTATGTAGTGAACAAAAAAATCAAAATCAAATACAAAGGACATTCCTGAGAGAGTGTGGCCAATGGGACCCCAACAATCCAAACCGGTTCATTCAGCAGGCCTCTTGGGCTTGAGGGAAAGGAGACAGACAGCTTGGTCTTCATGCTATCTCCTTTCCCAGCCCCTATCCTGATCAGCCCTCCCACCTCCCAACTTCTGATTAGTAACGTTTTTCCAATACTTAATCATCCAATCAGGACTACTTGTTCTTATCTGGGAGTATGACTTTAGTGTTCTTATTCTCTTCTGTTTTGCATTATTAACATTTATTGAGTATTTAGTATGTGCCAGGCACTGAGCAATTTTTTTTTTAATCCTTACAACAACCCAGGAAAGTAGAGACCTTTATTATTCCATTTTTTAAATGAGTAAAATGAAGTTTAACATGGTTAAATGACTTACATGGTCATATGGAAACTAAATGATAGAACCAATTATAATGTCAACAATTTCAAAATTCACAGGGAAACCAGAGACTTCCCCAGAAACCATCACACAGACAGATGATAAGAAGGAAACTGAAGAGATCCTCAGATGTTTCTCACTCATCATGAGAGCACTAGATTTTTATCTCATGGAACTTGGAGGCACTGGTCTCACACCACTCACATTCACATCCGACTTCCTTAAGGATAAAAGAACTCACCAGGTGGCAATTATCAAGAATACAAATAACAATAAATGTTGGCAAGGATGTGAGGGAAAGGGCACATTGCTGGTGGGACTTCAAATTGGTGCAAGCAACCACTCTGGAAAGCAGTATGGAGATTCCTCAGAAAACTTGGAATGGAACCACCATTTGACCCATCTATCCCACTCCTCAACATATATAGACCCCAAAATCAGCATACTATAGTGCTGCTACCGCATCAACGTTTGTAGCAGCTCAATTCACAATAGCTAAGCTATGGAACCAACCTAGGTGTCCTTGGACAGATGAATGGATAAAGAAAATGTTGTATATATGCACAATGGAATATTAATCAGCCACAAAAGAGAATGAAATTATGGCATTTACCACAAAATAGATGAAACTAGAGACTATCGTGCTAAGTGAACTAAGTCAATCCCAAAAACCCAAAGGCCAAATGTTCTCTCTGATATGGGGAAGCTGACTCACAATAGGCTGGGGGGATGAGGGGGGAGAATAGCAGTTCACTAGATTAGACAAAGGGGAATGAAGGGAAGGGAGAAGGATGGGAATGGGAACGATACTAGAATGAATTGGACATAACTTTCCTATGTTCTTATATGAATACACAACCAGTATAACTACACATAACGTACAACCACATAAATGGGAAGTCATACTCCATGTGTGCATGATATGCCAAAATACATTCTACTTTCCTGTATAACTAAAAATTAAAAATTAAAAAAATTTATAAACTTCACCAGGTGTAGGTGTGTATGCCTATAATCCCAGCAACTTGTGAGGCTGAGGTAAGAGAATGTCATGTTCGAGGCCAGCCTCAGAAACTTGAGAGACCCTCAGCAACTTAGCAAGACCCTGTCTCAAAATAAAAAATGAAAAGAACTGGGGATGGAGTTCAGTGGTTTAATCCCCAGTACAGATAATAATAATAAATAAAAGAACCAAGGGTAGCTCAGGGTCAGTCCAAAAATATACCTGTGGTCAGCATCCTTTCTCTCCAGTCCCAAGGTATAGAAATCTCCTACCCAGTTTCATGGAGGAAGATCAATCAACAAAATATCCAACACCAGTTCTGGCCAATTGATTAAATTCAACTGAACAAATATATTTTGAGCAGCATAGTAAGGATTGCTCGCTAGCTCTCAAAATCTTTTCCTTCTTCTTTGTAATATAAAGTTCTAACTTTGCTTTTAAACCAGACACCATCCCAGTCTCTGCGGCAGCAGATGCCCAATGACCTGTGACTACGTCACTGCTAGAACCGGTAATCTGGAAGCAATGGTGTTATGTGGTACTTTCAGGAATTCCTGAATAGGGAGGAAAGGTAGTTGAATTTGAGAGTGTAAAAGAAATTTCCATATACAAATGCCCACATTAATTGGCATTTATCCGAATACAAGGAAAGTCCCCTGAGATTTTACCACATGTAGGCGTCCTTCTGTCTGCCTGAAGACGGATATATTCCAATGTACATTTTGTGCCTAAAACAGAAACTAACAAATATGTCAAATAGTCTTTTAGACAAAAGAGACAGCATGAGCTGGGCATGGTGGTGCACGCCTATAATCCTACAGACCAGGGAGGCTGAGGCAGTTGGATCACAAGTTCAAAGCCAGCCTGGGCAATTTAGTGAGACCCAGTCTCAAAATCAAAGAACAAAAAGGTTGGGGATATAGCTCAGAGGTAGAGCACCCTGGGTTCAATGCTCAGTACCACCAAGAAAAAAAAAAGAGAGAGAGAGAGAAAGACAGATGGATAGACAAAATAATTGCTCAGATTAAAGAGTTTTAAAAGTTTTCTTAGGAGAAGCAAAAATCAAATCACCTTTTGAAACATGGGGACTTAAAAATTCAAATGAATTGTAGAGAAATCAGGGGACACCCAAGGCTAAGGGTAAACTCCACATTGCAGCCAGGATTTGTGAGTGGTGTGACCAGGTCTGCTCTGCTGGGCCTCCCATCAGGGACCCACAGGTAGAGTCACCAGCTTGTCACCCCACTAATTACTTCCGCTTGCTCCCCACAATGCACCGTGGGCACTGGGAATTGTCCTACCCTTTAGTTCTTGCTATTGCAGTACATTCTGCCTGGCCCTGGGGTTGTTTTGTCTCTGTGTTTTGCAGTAATTGCTGGTTTGAGCCCTTTGTAAAACCTGTCAGCATTAAATCTGTTTCCTATCACTTTGAAACTAGCACAGGGTGAAAGCCCAGGGCCTGGGGAGGTAGAAATGGCTCTGAACAATTAAAAACAAATAAAACAGGCTGGGGATGTTGGTCGGTGATAAAGCACTTGCCTACCAGGCAAGGGACCCTGGGTTTGATAATCAGCACTACAAAAGATTGATTAATTAATTAATTAATTTTAATAAGAATTGGCTCTGAGCTCAGCGGAGAGCTGCCCCCTGCAGCCCTCCTGAGCCATCCTCAGGTTACAAAAACCACGGTTCACACTAGAGAAAAATAACTAATCCAACTGCCAGGGTCCTAAGAGGAACAGCTGGTGGACATTCTATAATTGAAAGCCCTCGACCTGCCTGGCACCTCTTCTCCCAGAGAGAAGGAAATGGGGGTGCAGGCTTTGCCTTGTGAGGTTCTTCAGAAAAATGGGCACCTTCCTTTGATTTGGAAGATGTCTACACAGATAATTTATTATTAAACGTCAGCATCCTGACCTACATCTAGAATAATTTGAGATAAGCCCACAGCCTTCTGTAACAGGGCTTCAGTTTTTTTCCATCTCGCTCTTTATCAGAAGAACACCATTCAGGATGGGTTGAGAGGAGCTGAAGATCATTGTCAAGGAAAGGGGAGGTGTTACAGGTGGAATTACCATGGCTACCTCCCCACCCCCACCCAGCTCCTATCCCTAGAGCCAATTTTATATGGTGAGATCCTAACCCTAGTTCCCCACGATGCACCTTATTTGGAAATAGGCTTCTTGTAGATGCATTAGCTAAGACCAGATCACACTGGAGTGGGTGATCCCCTAATACAATATGACTGAATCCTCATAATGGGAAATTTCTCTCTAGCACAGCCTGCTGCTGCTGGGCTCTGTGAATTCCCTTTCATCACACATAAGGAGGACGGAGGCAACCCTGATATCTAGGTGGATCCCTCCTAACTAAAAGGCCAGTACAAAAGGCTTTGAGTGGGCTAATATTTAAGTTGCTCACAGTCTGGGATGGCCGTGGGTTTTGCAGCCTGCAGTGTTCCTGGGCCTCACATACTGAATCCCAGTAAACACTCTCCTAAAAAACAGCTAAGAGCACACATCCCACAGAAGTTCTCTGCCTCTTGTATATCCCATCCCAATGACACACCCATGTGTCATACCTTCCTCCTGAGAAGCCCAGGTAGGTTCCCCACATCCAGATGTGCCCCACAGGTTTTCAAAATCAACAGCCTTGCAAACTCCTCTGGCTCTTTCCATCCCCAAAGGTGTGTTCTAAGGCCACCAAGTCCATCCCATCAATTTAACTTAAAGTAGCTTTTTCAGGGATGAGTTTATTCATCCCTAGCCCTCATTTGAAATTCTGAGACCTTCAAACTATGCTGACCTCTTAAATAATAAAGGATCCTATAGGAAAACAGTACTGGAGATTGAACCCCGGGCCTCCCACACATTAAACAAGTGCTCTACCCCTGAGCTACTTCCCCAGCCCATTTTTTTTTTTAAGTTTTTATTTGGAGACAGGGTCTTGATAAATTGCCCAGGCTGGTCTCAAACTTGTGATCTCTTGCTGCAGCCTGCTAAGTGGCTGGTATTGCAGGTGTGTGCCACCACGTCAACAATGGAGGTATTTCATCTGCATCATGTCCATGAAATACAGACCCACAGAAATAATATGCCTCAGAGATGAGAGCACACTGACTCATGGGCATCTCTCTTGATGCCAGGGCCTCGCTCCCTGAGGCCCATTTCTTTTGAGAAGCCAGTCCCCAAGCCAAGTGTCTCAGAGGCATTTCCCATATGATTGAGGGGACAAGACCCACCCCCCCATTCCTCATCCCCTATCCACTGGCCTATTCCCAGTCTCATATCTCCTAAGGAAGCCACAAAGCAACCAGCAAGGAGCCCACAACAAGGAAACAGAATAAATACCTGACACCTGTCCTAATGCACTGGCCTCCGGGACATTGATTTGTTTCCTGTTATCTTTCCTAATCTAGCCCGTGGGGTACCGATTCTTTTATTTTTTTAAGAATTTCCTTTCTTTGCTTTTTACAAAAAAAAAAAATATTGCTGTCCCTTCATTTGTCAGCTCACGGTTGGATCGGTATTATCCTCTTGATCTAGAGCTTTAAAAATTATTTTCTAGAGTTCCACTATTAAGGAGCTTAGGTCTAACTGAATGAGTTGAGCTTCATCTGTAAATTGAATGACCAGAGCATAAATCCTGTGGACAATGTATTTTGCACCAGAGAAAACCCTTTGGCTAGTGAAATATCCTACAGAATAGAAGCCATGTGTGAGGCTAACAGGGCTGACCCTTTGCTATGGGCCCTGAAAGGAGACAATGTTTTGTCTTTCTGTAGAGTTGATTTAGACTTAAGGGGCTGATAAGAGGGTGTCGCTTAAGGAAAAGAGGCTGCCACACTGCGGGGATACCTTAAATGTTACAGGACTTGGGCACAGCAGGGGCTTTGGTAAAGGGTGACCCCTTACAGCCTGCCTGATGAACCTGCAACTGTGTTTCCCATTCAGGGCAAAACGGAAGAAGGTTTTTATCTGGCTTCACGTTTTGTAGAAATCCCCTGGGGAGTTTTAGTAACCTTTGAAAAACTGCTTGGCTCTGTTCTCTTTTGCAGAAGATGCCGTCTGTCTAGCATCTACTATGAAAAGGCTTTTTTGATCAATTAATATTGAAATCTTATTCATTGTAGATTTAATTTAATATTTCACTACCCTAATATTCTTGAAAATGTATTTTTAACTTATTTCAGAGATCGGTTTACATATTGTAGATAAATGCTATCACATCTCCAGGGATTCCTTCTCTGAAATGTCAGGGAACTTCAGATGTGACTCATGAAATTGCACACTAAAAAGCCATCATGGATCTTCATTTTCTTAATGAAAAATGTTACAGCTGCATTAACTGGTTTCACATATGAACATGATAATAATAAGAAATTGGAAATTCTGAGTTCTAATCATTTGAATTACAGAAAAGCAGCTGAATTTGGTGGGGGACATCATTTTAAATTACTCAATATTGTCAGGATTTCATCCTTCCCTACATAAGTAAGGGAATCATCCAGTCATCCCAAGCTAATTTCCTATATGTGCTGTAGTTACAGTATTTTGCTTCACTAAGTGTAACAAGTGACGTTCATGTTCCAGAAATGCCACAAAAACTTGAAATAGTTTTTAATAATTTTCTTTTTTCAAAAGAGAAAAAATCATTTATATTTTACTGTATTCTCATTAAGTATAGTTATTGTGTATAAGATAACATGGTATTTGTTTGTATGTTATAAGGGTATACAATTAATTGAAATATAACATTCACCATCCATGCATAGAAAGCAGTTTACTTATAGATTGTTCTAGCAATCTAGATATTTGTCATTGATGCTTCTTCTGTTTGATATTTACTAAAATTTTTCTTTCACGAAGTGAGTCAACTTGGAATAAAAAGAAGCCAGTAGAAAAGCTTACACACTCTGCCAATTCATCACCTGAAAAATCACAACTTGCTTTGTAATAAGTTGACCATCTGTGAAGTTCACTTTCTGTAAGACTTGGCTGGTTAAACCCTGCCTGTCAAACTTCTCCAGCATTTCCTTGTCCTGAAGGAGTCCTTCAGTGGTGGCAATGTCCGGTCCTCTTACTGTGTTTACAAGTTTCTAAAGCTGCTTGTTTTGCTTCTATATTATGTTGCTACTAAATGAATCTAACATACTAAACAAACAGAAACAGAAACCAAACATTTATCGATATGGTGTTAATGGCAAGTAATTTAAATAAGCACTTTGTTTACTCAGAATCTGAGTTACATTTTTTTCGATTATATATAAACTCTGGTTGCTCAAAAGTGTTGTGTAGCATATTCTTATAAAAGTATTGCATCATTAACCCATTATTAAGTTCCAAGTTTTCAATTCTGTGAGCATAATAATTATTTCAAAATTATCATGAGAGGTTCATTTGTTGTTCACTTTAAGTTTTGGTATTTTTGGGTTTTGTTTTGGGTACTAGGGGTTGAACCCAGAGGCACTCAACCACTGAGCCACATCCCTAGACCTTTTTTATACTTTGCTTAGAGACAGGGTCTCATGAGTTGCTTATGGCCTCACTAAGTAGCTGAGTCTGGCTTTGAACTCATGATCCACCTGCCTCAGCCTCATGAGCCACTGGAATTACAGATGTATGCCACCATGCCCAGCTCACTATAAGTTTTTATAAATGTTCTATATCTGAGATATGGGACAAAATGGGTTAATTGTAAATTTATCAAGTGAAGTAAAGAGTTTGGGGGTTCATCAAGAAGCTGTAGTATAGAAGCTTTGGATTGATTGGTTTTTGATCCATGACGTCAAAGGAACAGGACTCCCTTCTGAGGAGCCAAGTCTCCCAGAGTCCCACAGCCATTCCCCAGTCAGTAGCAATCTGTCTAGCCTCCAGATCCTATGTTACCTCCTGAAACTGCAAAGTGGCACCCGTCCCCAGTGCAGAAAGGACAAGGGGAAACCAGGTAGCAACACCCCCACCTGGAGGTCCCAGTTCTAGTTCCCACTCACACCACTAAGACCATCAACAGAGAGGACACCAAATGTGTCCATGCCATGTGGAGCTACCTGTGAAACCCAAAACAAATAATACCTGTTTCCAAATTGAGAGGTCTCAACCTGCTAAATGCTGGATGCAATAGTTTACCCAGACTTACTTGTTTCATTCCCAATGACAGATCTGGAAATAGAATCACAAGATGTGAGATAAGGCACATGGGGTCAATTAAACATCTTAGAGCAGGTGTTGTGAATCACTATGCAATGCTGCCTCTGACCCCATGAGACGCCTTACAGACCAATAACATTCTTCACATTTACAAACCAACCATGTTTCACAAAGTGTGGAATAGGAACACAGCCCTGAGTGAGTTACTAGGGGGACGTCTCACCTGCATCCTTCTGGCACCTACTGTAAGATGTTGGGCCCATCTCTACATCTGTAAACAAGATGGATAGTAGACTCACTAATGCTCCTTCCAGATCCAACCTTCTAGGAGGTGTGTGTGAAATCCTCCATTATAGACACAGAAGTTAGTAACTCAACTGAAATGAAAATAAACTTCCACTTGCCCAGGAAGAAAAGAAATCGAAAGCAATAACTAACACTGAAAGTGTGTTCACTCAGACCATCTCGCCCAACTTGACCATCTCCAACCCTCCTGGGAGGTGGGAGTTCCTGGGAAGTGGGGCCTCAGAGGGTGAAAATGTAGCAGATCACTCAACATCACTCCTCCCTTCTTGAGGAACTTGGAGGTGCCTAGGGGAGCAGAGTGCATATGCAGAACACGCTCTCTGATTTCACACCTGTGCTCCGGGAGGAATGCCCTGAATTTTCTCCTCTCCAGCTACTGCAGACTGGAAATGTGCGGCTTGACTTTACTGATTAAACATGATTAAAGTTGCAATTTCAACTAGAGAAATTAATATCACCCAAGTTAAAAAACCAAAATATATCCCACTCCATCACATCTTCTCCCTATTCTTTTCAGATCTCTTGATCTAGCCCTTCTCAGGCCCTCAAAGTCTTCCCACATCAGACCATCTCAACAGCCTCCTAGAGGGTCTCATGCATCCCTCTGATCCCACCCCCACTGTGAGCCACTCTGCTCTTTGGCTCCATAACTAACAAATGTCACCGTTGCTTTGAAAAAACCTAAGACTGATCATATTATTCCTCTGTTTATCACTTTCTAGGACATTAAGAATTTTGCGGATCACAGATCTTACAGATCAAGTGCAAGCTCCAGGGGTGGTTCACAGGGTCTTATACTTGACAACATTTTCCCTCTCAAAGCTAGAAGTCCTGAGAAATATCCGCAAAAATGCCTCATAGGAAAAATAGTTCAGTCACCTTCCTTGTAGCAACCAAGACCAAAAGTTATTTGGCCCACGCCTTTCCTTTACCATCTTTGGCAGTCTTCCACATTTAAATTAAAGTGAAATATACCTTTCCTGTCTAAAACCTAATTTTTAAAACTTAACATTTTAGTCACCATTCCCTGCGAAGAAGAAGAAGAAGAGGAGGAGGAGGAGGAGGAGGAGGAGGAGGAGGAGGAGGAGGAGGAGGAGGAGGGAAAAATGCAGATATTGTACCTGTGATTTCTAAAACATATGTAGAAATCCCTCAATTGTTTCAAGAGAGCCAGAGTTTGGAAGAATCAAAGCAAAATGATGATCTTGCTGCAGGCCTGTAGCTCAAATGCAGAGGAATGAACTTGGCCTCTATTTGTGTTGGTCACAGGGAATAAAGATATTGTTTACAGTGTCACCAGTATCACCTGTAGCAACGGTAAACATCCTTTCAAACACACAGAGAACAACACAGGTCTGGAATTCGACTGTTTTTATGTATCAGTGCGTGGAGTCCTCTCATTCAAATAAAGAAATGTTCTGACTATAGCACCTAAGTACAAACAAAATAACTTATTGTGTTCTTTTTCTATGCAAACCATCCTTTGTAGTACATAGATATTATGTGGCATAACTACACAGGAGTTTTTACCTTATTTTGAGGTTGATATTTTCAGTGGTTGTCTTGCAATGTGTGTTATAATTTAGTTGGACATTATGAGGTGAATGAAACTCACGTCCCTCTAACAAGAACATGGGTTCAACTCAACAGACATTTTTCCACTGCCTGTGTCCTTAAAATCTGGCCTTCAGAAAACAAAACTTCTGACTTCCTATTGGTTCACAAGCCAGTTATCTTTTATAGAAAGACAATTATCAAGGGGCTGAGGTTGTAGCTCAGTAGAGCACTTGCCTAGCACATGATAGGCACTGAGTTCCATCCTAAATACCTCATAAAATAAAGGTATTATGTCCATCTACAACTGAAAAAAGAAATAAAATTATTAATATGCATACATTCTGTCAAACTTTTCACTTTTTCTTTAAACAACTATGTAAGTCCCAATTTGGGCCAGGCATTCGGGCACTAAGAGAGATAGGTGGCCCAGAGATAGGTGGCCTCAGAGGATGATAAACATATCAGATCACTCAACATCTTCAGAAACACTGTTTCAAGGTCTCCTGTTTTTGTTGTTTTGTTTTATTTTGTTTTTTAATAGCTTTACTGAGGTTTAATACATACACAAAGAACTGTTTATGTATATTGCATATACATATATGTAAATATATATTGCATATATTTAATATATGCAATCTGATGAATTGCATACATCCATGAAACCATTATGACAATCAGGTTAATAAACATATCTGACACCCCCAAAGATTCCTTGTGTCTTTTTGTAATTATTTGTTGTTGTTGTTTGTTTGTCTCTTGTGGTAAGAACAGCTAGCATGAGATATACTCTTAACTAATTCTAAAATACACAGTACTTTATTGTCAACTACAGGTACTATCCTGTGTGGCAGATCTCTACAAATTATTCATCTTGCATAACTGAAATTTTAGACCCTTTGAACAATATGTCCCCATTTCCCCATCCCCATTTCCTGGTAACCACCATTCTATTTTCTGCTTCTAAGTGTTTGACTATTTTAGATCCCTTACATAATGGAATCATGCAACATTTGTATTTTCTGTGTTCAGCTTATTTCTTTAAACATAATCTCCTCCAGGTTCATTTATGTCATTGCAAATGGCAAGATCTTCTTTTTTAAGACTGAATCATATTCCAGTATATAGAAACAGAGCACACTTGCTTTAACCATTTATTTATTAATATATATTTATGTTGTTTCCACTTCTTGTCTATTATAAATAATATTGCAATAAACATAGAGTGCTAATATCTCTTCAAGTACTAATATCTCCTCAAATTTTAATTCTTTTGTTTATATGTCAAGAGTGAGATAGTTGGATCATATGGTAATTTCATTTTCAATTTTTTGAAGAATTTATCCTCTGTTTTCTGTAGCTGCTATACCATTGTGCATTCCCAATAGTGTACAAAGTTTCCAAATTTCCTCACATCTTTATCAACACTTTCTTTTTTCTTTTTCATAATAGCCATCCCATCAGGTGTGAGATGACACTGTGTTTTGATTTGCCTTTCTAATGAAAGATGCTGACCATTTTTCAATATACCTGCTTGCCATCTGTATGTTTTCCTTAGAGAAATGTCTGTTCAAGTCCTTTGTGCATTTTTTCAATTAATTATTTGGTTTTCAATTTTTCAGTCGTAGTCTCATATCGGTTTTAATGCTTAGAGCAAAGATGAAATTTATTTGGTCTTCTCAATGCATGAAATAACTTTTTTTGTGAGGTGGAACATGCAAGAAGCAAAGTTTCTTCAAGTCTGACCTTGGAATGTCAATTACAGAGGGGAAGAAATTCTTTCTGGAAGAACCTAGGCCTTTTGAAACATTTACCATCTCTTGACAAGTTAAAAACAGCAGGGGGCAGGATTGTGCAATGGAAAAAGTTCATGGTTGACCAGCCAGAAACCTGGGTTGATTACATTCCTGAAGCAACTTTTTAACCTTCACTGGAGCTTTGTAAAGTAAGGAGCTGGATCATATGGACATACTGGTTTTCTTGTTTTTTGTGTTTTTTTTTTATTCAATATTATTGCAGGGTTGGAGGTGTAGCTCTGTTCTTGCATAGTATGCACAAAGTCCTGGGTTCCATCCCTAACACTGCAAAAATAATAATATTATGGCATTTTTACCATGTGCTAGACACTGTGTTAGGTGCTAAAAAAATTGAAAAAAAAATTCATCAACTTGTTTAAGTTTACTTAAAGAAACAGCAGAAATAAATACATCAATTAATTAATTAATCTAAGTCTAACAAATAATGAATAAATAGTGAATCTGAGACATAGAACATTTTCAACATTCCAAAGAACCACTTCAGCTGAATTTTGCACAAGCCCCCAGATTTAACTTTGGGTCATAGTTGGTGATGGCACAAGTTCAGTATATCTTTAACCACTTTGGCTTCATTTCAAAATTTCACAGACACTGCTCCAACTCGAAGCCACAAATACAACTCTATCAGAAGTATCAATCCTCAATGGAGAGCATCATGTTCAGTGAAATAAGCCAAACTCAGAAAGTGAAAGGTCATATGTTTTCTCTCATATGGGAATGCTTCAGAGAGGGCAAAAGGGAATTTAAAAAAGGATCTCATGAAAGTAAAAGGGAGATCAGTAGAGTAGAGGATGAGGATGGAGGGAGAGGGAGGCAGGAAGGGCATAGAGAAGGATTCGGAAATGAAATCTACCAAATTATGCTATGTGTATGTCTAATATACCATAATGAACCCCACTTTTATATATAAGGCATCAATTTAGAAAAGTGGGTGGGGAGGGCAGCAATAAGACCAGTAAAGTAGAGGAAGGGAATCGGGGACAGAGAGCAGGGGATGGAAAAGGGAGGTCCTGAGGAATTAAACTGATCAAACTATGTTCATATACAAATATGCAATAATGAATCACATTACATATAACTATAATGCACCAATTAAAAATTATTTCAAATCTGTTTTAAAAAAAAAAAGAAATACCAGGGCTGGGGTTGTGGCTCAGTGGTAGAGCGCTTGCCTAGCATGTGTAAGGCACTGGATTCAATTCTCAGCACCACAAATAAATAAATAAAATAAAGGTTCATTGACACCTAAAATAATTTAAAAAAAAAGAAAGAAAGAAATAGCATCCTTTTTCCC
Organism: Marmota monax; assembly: GCF_021218885.2. Lineage (NCBI taxonomy): Eukaryota > Metazoa > Chordata > Mammalia > Rodentia > Sciuridae > Marmota > Marmota monax. Next base: position 9,140,841 of record NW_026695198.1, on the reverse strand, counting down.
CACCATTTATGACTTCAATTTTTCCACCCCATTTTGCCACACCCCACCTTGCTCTAAGATTTTGCAACAGAGTAACTTTGCAATCATGCTTGACTCCTTTCTCCCCATTCCTTATGAACTTAATAAGCTCCCAACAAAACTGCTGCTATTTACATCAGTAAAATGCCCTCCCCAACAACCACAGTGCTCACCTCCATGATGTAGCTCCCTTTCCCAGGGTAATTCCAGGTGCTCCTGCCCCACACCCCACCATGGAAACCTGGAAAGGGACTGCTCACTCCTTTCTCTGTTTCCTTCCTGACTTTTATGGGACCTAAGAAGGGAGGGAAACCACCTTGGCAAATGCTTTTCACCACTTCAGACAGGCAGGAACCTGGGGCTTTCCCACAGGACCAGGTCAGACCCCAGGCACAAAAGTGCCTGCGTTCCAAGACTCAAGCCCACCACCATCCTTCCAATCCCTTCAAAGCTGCCCAAAAAGCCTCCAACCAATGCCAAGCATGAGGGCTCCTCCCCTTTCCTAGGAAGGGCAGTTTCCTGCCTACCCTACACAGCCTCTTGTATGAGGAGAGTACATTGACAGTCATTTTGCAAGACTTTCGAAACTTTGGACAACAAAACCTATAAAATTTATTGAAAGAAGCTTTACATGAGGTAATTCCTAAGATGAGCCAAGACCTATTCCATCCTGAAAGATAATTTTACTAACTTAGCAAAATACTGTCATATTTATTTAAAAAAAAAATTGGAGATGCCCCTCTCCTCAGTCTATACCCAAAGGACTTAAAAACAGCATCCTACAGGGACACAGCCACATCAATGTTTATAGCAGCACAATTCACAATAGCTAAACTGTGGAACAACCTAGATGCCCCTCAATAGATGAATAGATTTTAAAATGTGGTATATATACACAATGGAATATTACTCAGCAATAAAAGAGAATAATATCATGGCATTTGCAGGTAAATGGATATCGTTGGAGAAAATAATGCTAAGTGAACTCAGCCAATCCCAAAAAAACAAATGCCGAATGTTTTCTCTGATATAAGATGACTGACCCATAATGGGGTAGGGAAGGGGAGCATGGGAGGAATAGATGAACTCTAGATAGGGCAGAGGGGTGGGAGGGGAAGGGAGGGGCAGGGGGTTAGCAATGATGGTGGAATATGATAGACATCACTATCCAAAGTACATTATGAAGACATGAATTGATGTGAACATACTTTATATACAGAGATATGAAAAATTGTGCTCTATATGTATAATAAGAATTATAATGCATTCCACTGTCATGTATTTAAAAAATAGAATTAATAAAAAAAGAAAAAATGGAGACAATTCCATCTAAATCAGATTAAATATTCTTAGCTCCTAAGTAACTTAAGATCCTTTCCCACCTTGACTGTCCCTTGAGCATATTCTAGGTTGTTGATTTCTCTTAAAATATGGCATCTACATAAGAGAGAACACAAGATTCCTGGTGGAAATTAAGGTGAGCTTTCTATCCCCACAGTCCAATGTTCACAAACACTGACCTAGGTGGACATCTTTACTTCTTTATTACATGCATTGCACCCAAGTCAAGGTCTTTGTCTGGGCTAATAAGCTTGGGTTTGAAGCCTTTTGTTTGTGTTTTTGTCTTTAGAGAATCAAAGAACATTAGAACTGAAGATTCTCAAGAAACTGCTGGTTTAGCATCTCTAATCCAAACCCTGAAATCCAAAATGCTCCAAAATCAGAAATTAAGAGCCAACATTTGCCACAAGAAGAAAATTCCCCTCCTGACCTCATGTGACCAGTCACGGTCAAAACACTGGCACATTAAAATATTGCAAAAAAAATTATTTTCATAGGATGTATACAAGGCATATGTGAAACGGAAAATGAATTTTGTGTTTACTCTTGGATCCCACCGCCAAGATATCAGCCTACAATGTATATGCAAATATTCCACAGTTTAAAAAGAAAATAGAAATCCCAAACACTTCTGGTGCCAAGCATGTTGGGTAAGGGCTACTCAACCTGACCATGTTTTCAAGTTGTGGGTTATATCCCATTCAGGGACTGTGAAATCAATTTAGTAGGTCACTATTTGGATGGAATATTTCTGTGGCCCCATTCATAGAGTGGTATCCCAAGCATCAATGTTATGATATTAAGAGTGGGGCCTTTGGATCATGTTTAGGTCATGAGGATGAAGCTCTCATAAATGGGATTGGTGCTCTCACAGATGACCTGCCAGAGAACCCACGTGCCCTTCTTGGCATCTAAGGGAACAGTGAGAAAAAGTACCATCTTTGAGCCAGAAAATGAGACCTCACCAAACATCATTGCCAAAGCCTTGATCTTTGACTTCAGAGCTGAGAAATAAATGTCTGCTATTTAAGTCACCTAGCCTATTTTTTCTTATAGCTGCCTGAATGGACTAAGACAGTCACCACCAGCTCTATAAATAAATAAAAATACAGAAAGGAAGGAAGAAAAGGAAGGAAGGAAGGAAGGAAGGAAGGAAGGAAGGAAGGAAGGAAGGAAGGAAGGAAGGAAGAGAAAGTATCAGACTGCATTGTACATAGAATGGCAAGTCTTATTTCACTAAATTTTTGTTTCAAATGGGGCACAGTGTCACACCTCTGTAATCCCAGCAACTCAGGAGGCTGAGGCAGGTTTGCCAAGTTCAAAGCCAGATGGACCAACTTAGTGATACTCAGTCTCAAAATAAAGATCAAGAAGGGTGGACATGTAGATCAGTGATAGCACACTCCTGGATTTAATCCTCAGTACTGAAAAAAGTTTGTCGTTTCATATCTTATGCACAAGTATTTATATACACAATTACATATTTATGTAGATTATGACCATAGTTGAAATTTGGCACACACACACAAAATTAAAACCACCAATCTAGTCCAACCAGGAGACAACAGTCAGCCATATAGATAAGCATTTGTTTGAAATATACAGCCAGAAAATCCCTGGTTTACAGTCTGGGGTCTGGCATTTAGAAACGGCAGAAAGAACCTCATGAAGTTCTACAGAAACTCAGTTCAGCTCCTCATCAATAAAATGGGATAACAGTACTTTTCTCAAAGAGTTATTAAGGGGAAACACATTAATTCATCCTTGTACTGAGCACGTATCATGTGCAAGGAAGCAATATGTTCTTCGGTGCTCCAAACTTCTCACCTTCATGATGACAACCCTTTATATTACCACCCATCAGATGAGGAAAATGAGGTAGTGTGGTTACAGACATATGTACTTAAGCACTCTACCATGCTGGCTCCACGTGTTCTATGTTTCTGCACTAATGTGATGATGTATTTGAAGTACTTAACACAGTTAGTACTAAGGACTACATACTTAGTACACAGGAGACTTTAAAATTCAGCACTGCTCAAAGGGCAGGCTGTCCATGAAATATAGATTCAGTCCTTGCTTCCTTCACCAAAAGTTTCATTTTATCAGTAGTCACACCCTTTAACCAAAGAGGATACAACCCAGTGAATGCCTAAAACCATGCATAGTATTGAATTTTATATATACTATGTTTTTCCTTTTTATACATACCTCTCATAAATTACAAACTAGGCATAATATGAGATTAAAAACAATAACAAATAATAAAATAGAATAATTACAATAATAAACTGTAGTAAAATTGCCAGCACCATCACCACTCTTGCATGTTGGGGCTGTTATTCAGTAATATACGGGTTGCCCAAACAAGAGCACAGTAATGCCAGGACAGTCAATCAGATAATTGAGAGGGCAACCGTATAAAGTGTGGACACACTAGACACATCCCAGGTGGGATGGGGTGGGACAGAATGGGACAGTGCCAGATTTCATCGCACTATTCAGAAAAGTGTGCAACTTAAAGCAGGCATTATTTCTGGAATTTTCCATTCAATATTTTTTGGACTCTAGTTGATCACAGATAACCGAAACCACAAAGCAAAACTGCAGAAGAAGGCAGGGGATGCTTCACTAAATAACAGGCTTCGTGATGAAATTCACTGACCTTCTGGCTGAAGTCTCTTACCTTGCCAAGGACTAGCAGTTGGCAGTTTGCCAGCTGGCAGTCCGGAGGCGCTGAGTGAAGCTGTTAGGTTACATTGTGATAATAATCATCTCAGTCCCGTGGTGACTCTTGCTACATTGTCTTGAACACGTATTCGTTTCTCTTCCACCGTCAGAGGTTCTGTTTACTCTTCCATCAAAAACAAACTTACATTTGCTTCTGTCCACTTGCATCTGGTCCGTTTCTGCTCACTGAAAGCTTCTAGAATCTTTGCCATTGAAGTGCACTTATTATCCTCTCTGGCCTGTGTTATCTGCCCACCTGCTGAGCAGATCTTCTGAATCTTGCTGATAGCAATGTTAATCGAGAGTCAAGGGCAGGTCTGCTTTCCTTACAAGGACTAGCACCAGCCTGCAGATCCTTTGCTACCTGAGCCCCTCTGCCTTGTAGTGTTTGCTGTTCTTTCTCAGTCTCGGATCTGCATTTCCCTGGTAGGGAACTGGAGAGGAAGCCCTAAGAGATAAACTGCTTTGAAGGCTCCACCTTGTGGCGCACATGCATCGGCGCACCTGGAGGACGGGGAAGGAGGAAGAGCATGCAGAGGTGAGGAGGAATGACTCAAGGCAGGTGGAGCATATTTGCAGAGCTGTCTTGATCTCCGCAGTGAATGCTTTTTTCCTCCCAACATTTCTTAGTAAAATCAAACTGACCTTCATTGTTCACACAGTGAATAAATAAATGTAACGCTACATTGATGGCTTAGAAAATAATTTTTTAATGAGCTATATGGGTAAAGAGAAATTTTTAAAATATGTTTTCACTACCCTTTTCTTCTGATTATGATTTGGAAATTATCTTTAAGAAATCTTTGATTTAAAATGGGCAGCAATATAATCAGAGATATGATAAATTATGGTATAATGGTGTATTAAGAATTGTAATGCAAAAATAAATAAATTAATTAATTAAAAATAAACAATAAATAAATAAACAAAATGGGCAGCAATAAAAAGGAGGCAATGCTAAGTCAGCCAAGCAGCTTCCTCCTGACCTTACTAAGGTTGACACCCTGGTCACTCCATCTTGCTCCTCTCATATCTGGAGCCCACTGTCTTTAGGTAAGATAGGTATGCCTTCCCCAGCTACTCAGGTGTGTAGACTTCTAGGGAAGGAAGATAGCTAGGACCAAGGAGACATTTCTACACAACCAGGCACCTGCCTTCAATGGGGGCTCAAAAAGTCATGGCTAAATTGGGGGTCAGGGATCAGCCGCGGACAGTGATCTGTCAAGTGTGCAGAGGTAAGTTCTGTTCCAGTAAATTGTTATGGTTTGGATCTTGAGTGGTCCCCCAATGTCCCATGTGTTTAAGGTTTGATTGACAGCCTGTGGCAACACTGTGATGTGGTGGAACTTTTAAGAGGGGGGGCCTAGTGGCAGGAAGTTAAGTCACTTGGGCATGCTCTTCAGGGATATCAGGACTCCAGCCCTTTCATATCTCTCTCTCTCTCTCTCTCTCTCTCTCTCTCTCTCTCTCTCTCTCTCTCTCTCTCTCTCCTTCCCTGCTGCTATGGGGTGAGTCATTTTGTTCCACCACATGCCCCCACTATGATGCTCTGCCTTACCACAGGCCCAAAAGCAATGGCATCAGGCAACCATGAACTGAAACCTCTGAAACCATAAGCCAATATAAATCTTTCATTCTTTTAAGTGGATTGTTTCAGGTATTTTGTCACAGTGGCTGGAAGCTGACAGAGACAGAGGGGAAGGAAACTTACAGGAGTCCCTAACACAACCAGGGGAGGTGAGGTCTGGCAAGACCTCCTTGGGACCAATTCCCCTCAGGAAATAAACAGAGGTAAACAGAGGCCATTTTATCTGACAACCTTTTTGCCTATTAATGAACTTTTCCTATTTATAAACTCCAAAATTGTAACATCTCAGCCCAATAATACAAAAATCAGAAATTAAACTCACTATATTTCCAGATTCAGCATGAGAATGCAAAGAAATGTGTCATGCCCACTCTTACAACAAGCAAAAGGCTGGAGAAATGGTGAAGCCATGACTTCTCCGGAATCTGCTAGAGAACTGAGTTCATGAGAGGAAACAATGAAGCCAAAGTTTTCAGAAACAGGTGACTGCAAGGAGAAACAGTTCCCAAGTCTTAGCTTACCTGGGGCAGATGTCATCGGACGTTATATAAACCAGAAAGAAGATTCAGCTAGAAATTTCTAATGAATTCCTGAAAGACCAGTGTCAGGGCAGAAGGAGAATGTGAAGCCCCCGGGGATTGCAGACAGGAGTGTATTGGCAGGAGTCCAAGTTCACTGACAGCAGTCCAGCTGGGCAGGAAAGGTCAGAGGAATATAATGGAGGTCAAAAACGTCAATCTACACGAAGACATGAAGAGTGCTAGAAATGGTGAATATAAAGTTAAAATAAAACTTATTTTTTAAGGGGCCGGGGTTGTGGCTCAGTGGGAGAGTGTTTGCCTAGCATGTGTGAGGCCATATAAATAAGTAAAATAAAGGTCCATTGACAACTAAAAAAATATTTTTTCAATTTACTTTTTAAATTTTAATTGAAAAATAATGGAATGTTTAAAAATAGTAAATACTAAAAAAATGTTCATTCATATAAAAGTAAACTACATGATAATGGCACTAAGAATGGTGGGGAAAATTTGAGAGCATACTGCTACAAATTTGTTTATGACATATGAATGGTATACTATTATTTGGGGGGCAGGTGCAGATCATTTAAAAGTGAAAATTGATTATTTTAAAATTATATGTGAACCCTGGGGCCACAACTAAAATGTGATTAAGAGATAAATAATATCAATTTAAAAAGTTTAAATGGAATTATAAAAAGTGCTTGGATAAATCCAAAGAGAGCATTTTTAAAAATGAAAAAATACACAAAGAATAAATAGAGCAAACAGAAAGTAGCATGATGATAAATGGGCAATTTTAATCCAACCTCATTAATTTTCACTTTAAATGTGACTATATAATCAAGCTTAAGGAAAATGGTTGCTTTATGGGGTAAAATAATCAAGACCTAGCTATGTGTTGTCTATAACAAACCTACTTGAAACACTAAGCTATAAATAAGTTAGGAGTAAAAATATGAACATCCATACTTACATGTATATGTATAACGTATAAAAATGCTATACAGCTGGAGGAACTATGATTTCAAGGCAGGCAGAGTAGACTACAGAACAAAGAAAACAACTAATAACAAACGTGTGAGTTTTCTAAGAAAGTTTTCTAAGAACAATCCTAAATATGTCAGCACCCAACAGAGCATTAAAATAAAAGGGGAAAAACCTGATAAGTTCAAAAGGAGAAAGAGACAAACCCACAATGATAATTGCAGAAGTCAAGTCCTCATTCTCTGTAATTGATAAGGCAAATGGACATAAAATTACTAAGCACATAGATGACCTGAACAAACTGTTGGCCAACTGACTAATTGATGTGTAGAATACATTCACACCACCAAAACTGGAACATGTTCTTTTCAAAGAATATGAAACATCCATCAAAAAGGACCAATTTGGGAGCCATAAAATAGACCTTAATATATTTAAAGTAATAGAAATCATATAATAAGTGTGTTCCTTAGAACAAAATGGAAATATACTAAAAATCAATAAACAAATTTGGGGCAATATCCAAATATTTAGAAGGTCAATTATGCACTTCTGAATAACACATGGGTCTGAGAGACCGTCTCAGGCCAATTAGAAAATATTTTGAATTGAATGAAAACAAAAACATATCAAAATTTGTGAGATGCAGCTAAAACAGTAGTCAGAAGAAATTTAGAGTACCAAATGCTTAAGTTAAGAAAGAGCAAAGATATAAAACCAATTGCCTAAAATTTCCATCTTTTTTTAAAATTTATTTATATATGACTGTGGAATGCATTACAATTCTTATGACACATACAGGGCACAATTTTTCATATCTCTGGTTGTAAACAAAGTATGTTCACACCAACTTGTGTCTTCATACCTGTACTTTGGATAATAATGATCATCACATTCCACCATCATTAATAACCCATTAGCCAATCCCCCCCAAAAAAAATGCCAAATGTTTTCTTTGATATAAGGAGGCTGATTCATAGTGGGATAGGGAGGGGGGATCGTGGGAGGAATAGAACTCTAGATAGGGCAGAGGGGTTGGAGGGGAAGGAAGGGGGCAGGGGGTTATCAAAATTTCCATCTTAAGAAATTAGAAAAAGTAAATTAAACCCAAAGCAAGCAAATGGAATGAAATAGTAATGATGAGAACAGAAATCAATGAAATTTAAAATAGGGGGAAAAAAATCAATGAAACCAAAAGCTGTTTCTCTGAAAAAGTCAATACAATAGATAAAACCTCTAGTCAAATGGACCAAGAGAAAACAGAGGATACAGATACCAATACCAGAAAATAAAAAGGGGGACTTCACTCTTGGCCTCCCTGAGATCAAAAGGATCATAGAAGACTGAAATAAACAACTGTATCCCCATAAATTTGACAGCTTAGATGAAACAAGGCAATCCCCTGAAAGACATAAATTTCCAAATTTCACTAAAAAAGATATAGAGAACCTGCATACTATCTTCCAACAGAGAAAACACTCCAGGCCAGATGGTTCTCTAGGTGAATTCGACCTGTGTTTAGGAAAGAATAATAACAAATCTATATGATCTTCTCCAGAAAATTAAAGAATAGGAAAGACTTTCCAAGTCATTTTATAAGGCTGAGATTAACCTAAATGAAAACTCAACAAAGTCATTATAAGAAAAAAATATTGCAAACCAATATCCTTTGAGAACACAGTTGTAAATTTCTTCAACAAAATACCAGAAATTTGGATCCAGGAGTATATAAAAAGGATTATACATCTGATCAAGTGGAATTCATCTCAAGAATGCAAGGCTGGTTCAACATCTGAAAAATCAATTAATATAATTCATGATATTAAAAGACTGATGAAGAAAACTTTATAATCATCTCAAAAGATGTCACAAATATTACTCAACAAGATTTAATATCTATTCATGATTAAAAACTCCCAGAAAAGTAGAGAGTAGGAATAGAAAAAAAAATCTTAATCTTATTAAATACATCTACATATCTATATAAAATTTACAAGTACCCTTAATAGTAAAAACAAACAAAAAAAACTCTATGCTTTTCTCATAAGAATGGAACAAAAACAAGAAATCTTCTAACACCACTCCTATTCAATATCACTTCAAAATCACACTAGAAGCCCTTAGCCTTTGCAATAAAGCAAGATAAAGAAGTAAAAGTCATACAAATAGGAAAGGAAGAAATATAGTTGTCTCTGCCTTCAGGTGACACAATTGTCTATGGAGAAAGTTTTTAAGAATCTACAAAAATATCTCTCAGAATTGAAAAATGAGTATAACAAGGTCATAGGATGTGTGGCTAATATATAAAAATCAGTGTATTCTCATACACAGAATGAACAGTAGGAACTAGAAATTTCAAAAAGAGAATCATTCACAACAATACCAAAAATTAAATGCTTAGGTATAAATACAACAAAATATGCGCAGCATTTGCATCCTGAAAAGCACAAAATACTAATGAAAGAAATTGAAGTAAACAAAGAGATATACCACAAATTTAAATAAACAAAGAACTATATCTCAATGCTATTAAGATTTCCACTCTTTTCAATTGATGTATACATTCAGTATAGCCCAAACTAAAATCACCGCAAAGTTTTTGAAGATACAGACAAACTAATTCTAAAATGTATATGAATATTTAAAAGAACTAGAAAAAGCCAAAACAAATCTTGAAAAGAAAAAAACAGTTGAAGAACTCATTAAACCTGATTTCAAAACTTATTATAAAGTTACATTTATTTAAATCATATGATATTGTGAAAAAGGTAGATAGAAATTATAATAAAACAGAATAAAGAACCCAGAAATAGACCCATAAAAATACAATGAATTGCATTTTGGCAAAGAAACAAAGGCAATTAAATGGTGAAAGTTTTTATCTTCTCAACAAATGTTTCTGAAACAATTGGGCATCCATGTGTTAAAAAAAGAACCTTGACACATATCTCATGTTTTATATAAAGCTCAAAATAGATAATTGACCTAATTCTAAACCTCAAACTTTAAAACTTCTAGAAGAAATGTAGGAGGAAAAAACTGTTAGACCCTCAGTTTGATGATTTTTTTAGATGTTCTAAAAGCATGACCTATAAAAGAAAAATTGATAAATTGGATTTTTAGAAAACTAGAACTTGTGCTTTTTAAAAGACAATGTTAAAAGAATGAAAAGATAAGACACAAATTGGGAGAAAACTATTTATGTGTCCCATATCTGATAAAGGACTTGTAACTAGAATACTATATGATTTGAATGATGATGTCCCTTTCACAAGTCAGGTTGATACTTATTTGTACAGCTGAATGTACATTTTATATTCCCCAAAATCTCCTTGAGCTCCCTCACTGTCATTTCTCTGCCCTTTGCATAATCACTGTATTGATTTCTTTCTCCCCCAACCCTGAGGACTAGAGATTGAACCCAGTAGCTCTCTGAGCTGCATCCCCAATCCATTTTATTTTTAATTTAATTTTATATTTTGCTACATTTCTGAGTGTCTCACTAAGTTGCTGAGGTTGGACTGGAACTTGCAATCCTTCTGCCTCAGCCTCCCAAGTTGCTGAGATTACAGGTGTGCACCATCATACACAACCATTCTCCTGATTTCTAAGGACAGTCTAGTTTTGCCTGGTTTTGCACTTTATGTAAATAGAATCATAGAGTATTATCAATTGTGTCTGGTGCTTACTCAAACGATCATATTTGTGACCCTCATCCATATTGTAACATGTCATTGCAGACTGTTGATTCTCGTTGCTTATGGCACTGTATAATACAATTTCTTTATATATTCTACAATTGATGGCCATTAGGGTAGTGTCCAGTTTGGGGATATTTCAAATAGTGCTCTATGAAGGATCTCATATATATCTTTTGGTGAATATACATATGTACATATTCAGCTTTAATAGTTATTTACCGATACTTTTCCAAAGTGGTTATACAAATAAACATTTTCTCAGAGGTGTATGTGAGTTCTTATTGCTCTACAGCCTAATTTTGATAATCACTATCTTTTTTTCCAATATAACCATTCTGGTGGGTATACAGTGGTATCATGACATGATATTAGTTTTCATTTTATATGATGACTAATAAAGTTATTACTTTTCATTAAAAAAAATTCAGATTGAAACTTCAGTCTCAATTGTTATGATTTGGATATGAGATGTCCCCCCAACGCTCCTGTGTTTATGCAGGAACAATCAGAGGTGAGATGATTAGATTCCGAGAGCAGAAGCTAATCAGTTCATCCTAGCTTGAATAGACTGGCTGGTAACTGTAGGTAGGTGGGATATGGCTGAAAGAGATGGGTCTGGGGACACGTTCTAGAAGGGTTCTTCCCTACATCCCCATCCCCTTTTTCTCCCTACGTCTTGGTGGCCATGAGCTGAGCAGTGTTCTTCCACCAGATCATTTAACCATGATGTTCCTCCTTACCTCAGGCCCAGAGTAATGGAAACAGTCAACCGTGGACCAAACCTCTGAAAGCATGAACCCAAGTAAACTTTTCCTCCTCTAAGTTATTTCTGTAGGGTATTTTGGTCACAGTGACATAAAGCTGACTTAAACATATCCCCAGAACTTATTCATCTTATAACTGAAAGTTTGTATCCTTTAACCAACATCTCCCCATTTTCCCCACCTCCTAGCTCTTAGTAACCACTGTTCTACTCTCTGCTTCTATGAAATTCAGTTTTCAAACACATTGTTAAAAGTAAACGAATAGTAGAATGGACTACCGTTTATGTGTGAGCTGGTCTCAAATATTTTTTTTTTCTAGATCCTTGGTAGTATGGGCATTTCACCCTCACTGACAAATTATGCATTTTAACATGACCACCAGGATGATACTGTAACATCCAGCAAGATTAACAATAATTCCTTATCATCATTTTATCATCTCATGTCTGGTTCATAGCCAATATCTTCAATTGTCTCAAAGATATATATATTAGGAGGGCATGGTGGCAGGCACCTATAATCCCAGCAACTTGGGAGGCTGAGGCAGGAGGATCTCAAGTTCAAAGCCAGGCTCAGAAACTTAGACCCTAAGCAGCTTAGTCTTAAAATAAAAACTTGTCTTAAAATTTAAAAAAAAAATTGAGGTATTTTTACAAGTGGTGTGTCATATCAGTACACAAATAAGGCCCAAATGTTGGACATGGTTACTGTCTCTTAAGCAACTTTAATTCTCCTTTTTCTTTAATCATGCTATTATTCTGTTGGAAAAGTATTACCATTTACCTGTGGAATGTTTCAGATTCTGGATTACATTGATTGCTTTGTTCTTATGGTATTTAACAACCGGCCCCTGCCCCAATTTCCATGCCTCATGGTTTGATTGTATGGATTAAATGAGTTAATACTTATAAAATGCTTAACAGGTGTTTTTATCTGCTACCTGTAGACAGGTAGGGTGTGCCTGGGGAAGGTGGGTCACTATGGATGAGCTCTGGAAGGACTCATCTTCTTTTTAATCCCTTCTCCCTTTCCTCTTTCTGCTTCCTGGTTAAGAATGAAGCAGCATTCCTCCACCAAGCCCTTCTGCTTTGGATCCAGCCCACCACAGACTAGACCTCTGAAACCATAAGTCAAAAGACACTCCCTCCTCTAAGTTGTGCCTGTCTGGTATTTCGGTCAGGGCATGCAAAGCTGACAATGCAACAGTGGTATGGCCTTTGGAAGGTAATTAAGTCATAAGGACTTTAGCGTCTTGCATGGGATTGTCACCCCTATAAGGCTGCAAAGTTGAAGGAAGCACTCACTTGCCCTTCCATCCCTTCTACCATGTGAAGACACAGTGCCCATCCCCCTGGAGGATCAGCCATAGGGTACCATCTTGAAAGCAAAGATGGGGCCCTCACCAGACATCAACCCTGCCAGAACCTTGATCTTGGACTTCCAGCCTCCAGAGCTCCGAGAGATAAATCTCTATTGCTTATTAATTACCTTGTCTGTGGTATTTTGTTATATAGCACAAACAAACTGAGGCAGACATGTAAACTCGTAAAGCTCAACTGTAAGAAGTAATTTAAAAATTACTTAATTAATTAATTAATTAATTACCTTTAAAAATTAGCAAAATATCTGAAAAGATATTCAACATTCATAATCATTAAAAAGGTAAGTTTCAACCACAAACATACCTTACCGTATACCTAAAATTGCTAAAATTAAAAGGCTAATTTGTGAAAACTGTATGCAAAACAGGGACATTCATACATTTTTAGTGGGAATACAAATTATATAGACATTTGAGAAAACAGTTTAACAATTTCTTATAAAGTTAAACATATGCTTGCCATATGACCCAGAAATCTCACTTTTAGGTATTTGCTAAATGAAATGAAAGTGTATGTTCACCTAAAAACCTCTATGCAAATGTTTTTAACAACTTTATTCATAGTATGCCCAAAATGGAAACAACACAGACATACTTCAATAGGTGACAGGTTAAACAATCTGGGGTATATCCACACGACAGAATACTACTCAGCAATAAGAAGCAAAAATACTATTAATTCATGCAAAAACATGGATAAATCCTAAATGCCTTTTTGAAGTGAAAGAAGCTAGACACAAAAGATTTCCTATTGGATAACTCTATTTATACGACTGTGTAAGTCAGCTTTCTGTCACCATAACAAAATACCTGAGTAATCAACTTAAAAAGAGTAAAGGTTAAGCACAGCTCTGGGCACCTTGGCATCTGGAGTGAGTGATGAAGTCCTCAAAGTTTTTAATGATATACAAGTAAAGAAACCTACACAAGAGGAGATCAAAAGGAAGAAAACAAAAGATAGAAAGGAAGGAAGAAGTAGCAGTTCTCTTCTATTTAAGTGATGACAAAAAACAATTATAGAGAAAAGCAAAGTAGATCTTGGGTTCCTGAAAGTGCACTCTTAAAAAGCAAGATGACTTATGCTAGCTTTAAAAATGTCACTAAAAAGAAATTTACAGGAACTAAATAGGAGTGGCAAGTAAATATCTTGAATGATATTAAGGACTGTTTGACACTTGGAGAGAAATTGAGAGGCAATGTAATAGTTTCAGTTGAAAGAACAACATTATAAAATGGCAGTCAAGTGCCATCTGCATCTTAAGGGATTTGTGTATCTCCAGTTTACGCCATTGGAATAGTATTAGGTTTCTTTCTTTGTCTTCCCTTTCCACCACGTCCTTCCAATACAATGAATGAAGGAGATGTCATCCATGTAAGCAACCCGCAAGTGATCATTAATGAGACTTCTTAATACTTTTATTTAGAACCCAAGAAACACCTTACCATCCTATTTTAGCCAAAACATCTGGTTATATGCCTCCCTTGCAGCAAGCACTACAATGAATGTGACTGTCAAAGTGAACAGCTTAGAATACTTACAGATAGGTGGTAGGTAGAATTTAACTTATACAAGACCAGAGACACACAACAGAAAGAGACACTGGGGATGAGTTCTGCTCCCTCACTTTACAGAGTGGCTCACAAAATCACAGAAAGTGAAAACTAGAAACCCTCTCCCATTTCCCAATACATAGTAACTCTAGGGAAACAAAACAAGCCTTAGAAGATTTAGAGTTTCTAGCAATAAAAAATTGTTCAGAACACTCAAGTACAGACGGATTCTTCAACCCATCCGTGCGGATGTCCCTGGATGAAACAACACAACAGCAGGGTGCCACTGGGGGATCAGGCTGTAGGCTCTGATGCAGACCCAGCCCACCACTGTGTAGACTATTTGGTGACTGCTATGGTTTGCCCCCTCCAAAACTCATGTTGAAATTTGATGGCGGGGGAGCTTTAAGAGGTGAGTAGGTTGTTAAAAGGGATTAATGCCTCTCTCACAGGAGTGAATTCTCCTTCTCCAAGGACTGAGTTAGTTACCATGAGAGTGTGAGCCCACCAGTTATGTTCTGTCTCTTCCATAAATTCCTACTTACCATTCTGCTTTCCACCATGCTAGAAAGCAGCATGAGGCCCTCACAGGAATTCAAAGAAATGCCAGAGCCATGCTTGTGGGCTTCCCAGCCTCCAAAACATGTGAGCCCAAATAAATCTCTTTTCTTTATGTTTACCCAATCTCAGTTATCCTGTTAGAGCAACAGAAACCAGTGAACATATTGTACAATTGCAAACAGAAAATGCTCCCTCACCATAAATACTAATTGAAATCTAAAATTGATCTGTTAAATGTTCCTGCTTTTAAAAATAAAGCATGTTTAACAGACTTACTTTTTAAAAATGGATCTACTTGATTTTATGAACACTTTCTTACTAAGACACTTTCATTCTCTGGCTAGCCATTACAAATGATCAAACAAGGGCTGGCGATGTGGCTCAAGTGGTAGCGCGCTCGCCTGGTGTGCGTGAGGCACTGGGTTCAATTCTCAGCACCACATAAAAATGAAATAAAGATATTGTGTCCACCTAAAACTGAAAAATAAATATTTAAAAAAATAATCAATTATACAATTCAAATCCCACAGTAAGGAAGGAAACATACTCTTACGACATATTTAATGACTTTTAGCTGACTTTGTGGTGGCATTGCAATACTGCACACATCAGAGTTTGACAACACACATAATTTTTTTAATCCTGATAATCCATGGACATTTCCTTTAAACACTTCAAATGTGTCCAGAAGCAAATGTGGACACTGTTGTGGCTTTCATTCAAACATATATATATATATATAATTTCAAAATCCATTAAAATGGTTCTCACGTCTCTTCCTAAAACGAAAAGTAAAGACTGCAATTCTAATTACTAAACATACATGATAAGGCCTTCCATGTGATAATTTCTTAATTCGTAAAAATATACTCTCCTATCCTGATCTGATGTTAACATTGTCTCAGTGAGAAAACAGAAACTACCAGATAGAAGGGCTTTCATCCTCTTTCTGCCAAGGAACAATCCACTTGCTGCTACACCCAGATTATGCAGTCTACTCTGTTGCTATCAGTAAAATACCCCCATCAAAGGCCATGTTTTTCATTTCTTAATTACATTTAAAACCTATATCACCTATTTCTCCTTCTCTATCCTATCAAACATATTCTGAAGATGTGGGCATTCTAAACATGGAATTCTCTACTTTAAAAAAAAATAAAAAGTCTCTTTCCCCCTTATCCAACTTCAGTTATCACCCAATTTCTTCACTCCCATCCCTGCAGTTTCTTAAAGGAATTGAGCACAGTCTTCCATACCCTGGCTAAGGCGGTATACAAGCGCCCCACTACACACAGGTGGGACTGGTCTTCTGCATGGATGGCCGAGTCCCCTCTACCCTGGCTTTGGTGGTATACAAGCTCTCCAGACACCCAGGTGAGAGGGGTACCCCGCCTGGAAGGGCGAGTCCCCTCTACTTTAGCTCTTGCTATATGAGAGCTAAAAGTGATTTTCCCTATCACCTTACCTCTTCCCTCTCCTCACTCCTACTTGCCACCAATCCATTGAGATATCTCTAGTCAACAAGCTCTATGTCACCATATTCTCTGTCATCCATTGCTACATCAAACTACCTCCAAAATTTAGTGGCTCAAAATAGCAATGTACTCTGATCTCCTGGGCCCACATGTTGTCTGCCTCATCCAGATGGCTCTCACACAGGGTTCTTCAGAAAGCTGCAGTCATCTGAAGGGTCCGTAGGATTGGATTACCAAGATGCTCACCCACCAAGTTGGCAGTTGATGCTAGTTGTTGTCTGGAATCTTAGTTGGGACTGTCCATCAGAGCCCTCTGCATGTGACTTGGGGCTGCTCACGACATGGCAGCTGGCTTCCCAGAGAGGCTTACCAAGAGCAAAGACTCCAGAAGTCAAGGCTAAAGAAGCCCCCAGGCTTTTTATGACCTGGCAATGGAAGTCTTAATTTCATTATCATGACTGTTCTGTTGTTCAGGTCAGACGAGGCCAGTCCTGATTCAAGGAGCAGTACATTCATATGGGAGGAAGGCGTTGATGGGGGGGTGTCAGGGATCAGAACACAATACCCCAAAGTGTGGTACCTTGGCACACGGAGTTACTTCAAGTTGATCACAATGAAAGGAAGAGCCTCAGGGACAAGGTCTCTCTGTTCTTCTCCTGCCCTCCTGTCTGCAGCCTCTTTTCCTCCTGGAAACAAGTCAAAGAAACCTGAATTCCTCTTCCCGAGAAAGGACCCGGAAACTAGAACCTCTCTCCCCCAAAGCAAACCATAAAACCTAGAAAACTCATTCTCTTCCTTTTCCCTTCTCCTTTAAAGACCCCCCCATTCCAGAGGGATCCTGCCCAATACTGAGGGGTACTCAGGCTGAGAAGAATCTGAACACAGGCTTTGCTGGGTTTCTCCCTCTATCTATGACCGATAGATTATACCCTTTAGTCTAATGACATTTCCACGTGACAGACCATTCTTTATTGAACTAAGTACCAAAATGGACAATATTCCCTGGACAACACACATAATTATTTTTAATCCTGATAATCTATGGACATTTCCTTTAAACACTTCATATATGTCCAGAAACAAATGTGGACACTGTTGTGGCTCTCATTTATATATATTTATATAAATTATATACATATGATATATATAATTTCAAATATATATATAAATAATATATATATATATATATAATTTCAAAATCCACTAATAATATATGTTTTTTCAAAATCCATTTATATATATACACATATATACATATACAATTTCAAAATCCATTAAAATGATTCTCACTTCTCTTCCTAAAACAAAAAGTAAAGACTGCAATTCTAATTACTAAACATAGACAATAAGGACTTCCATGTGATAATTTCTTAATTCGTAAAAATATTCACTCTTATCCTGACCAGATGTTACCATTGTCTCAGTGAGAAAATAGAAAACTGTGGGTCTTTATTTCTGAAATCTCCCACTTCTCATAAAACTTTAATTAAATCAATTTCATGCTCTTCTTTTGTCAGCCTTTTTTTTTTTCTTTTTCTTTCTTTCTTTTTTTTGTGAGGGGAGTGTCAGCTTCGATATTTTTACTTAGGGTGAAGAACAGATATCGTATATTTTTAGCCCTTTAGGGACCATCTTTGAAGATTATCTACTATGTGACTAACGATTCTTAGTTTACTGACTTCAGAGCAGCAAAAGACATAGTATCCAACTCCTCTTTCTTCAAACACTTTTTTCTTTGCATTCCTTGGACACTCCACTTGTATTCCCACCTCCTTGCTTAGTCCCTCCATCATAGTCAACCTTGGCCACTTCCTTTGAGGTGCTCCATATTTCTCTTGGGAGTCTGGTTCTTTCATCAGTACTGACACCTGGTCAAGAATCTCTCCAATTAAATTACCATAAAGGGATTGAGTCAAACAACTCATCCAGAAAACTTAAGTAGGGAGATAATGTTTTAAATTCAGAATGAACCACAAAGCAAAGAGATAGCATAAGAGCTCTGGTTCTTGGGCCAGAGGCTAGGGTGGGGTCCATCACCTGCTCTCCTCTAGCTATGGACAGGAGGGCAAATTATTTAAATTTTGTACCTGATGTAGTCCCCCATATCTCATTTCTTCCCTCCCCAGCAGACAACCAATGTCCTGAATATGGACTTTAGTCTTTTCATGCATTAATTTTATATTTCTTTTTTAAGTATGAATGCATGCAATTATAAATAAAATATGACACTGTTTTGTGTATTTTATACCTTACATACATAAACAGGATATTCTTTATGTTTCTGTAATTTATCATTTTATTCAACATCATCTTTGATATTTATCCATATTAACACATAGAACACTTCTTCATGAAAGCATATGATATTTCATTATTTAAAAAAAATTTTTACTTATCCTTTCCCCCAGAGATAGATATTTTGACAATTCCAGCTTCCACTTTTGGAAATAACACTGGAAGGATCATCTCTATACATATATACCTCATTTAGGAATGAAATTATAGTATCATAGGTTATTGGGCATTTTTAACTTTATTATCAAGTTGCTCATAGAGTAGTCACACTAATTTATATGGTATGAGTTCCTGTGTCTTACAATTTCAGCAACACTTCAAACTATCAGACTTGCCAATTTTTGCCCCTCTGGTGGTAAGGAATGTCACACACTGCAGTTCCACCTTGCACTTGCCTTGTAACTGGAAGGTTAAGCATCTTATATGAAATTTACTGGCCATTCCAGTTTCCTCTCCTGTAGTTTACCTATTTATATCTCCTGCCTATTTTCTCTAGGGTTGTTTGTCTTTCTCCAAGTGACTTTTAGGAGTTTATTGCATATTCTCTATGTTAAAGCTGTTTAAATTATATGCTATGCAAATGTTTTCTTCCAATCTTTGGTTTGGCTTTTAACTTCACTGATGGTGCCTTCTGATGTACTAAAATTGTTGCTTTTAATTTGCTTGAATTTATCAGTTATGATTTAGGCTTTTGTTTGTTTTTTCTAAAAATCACTCCTTGCCCTGATGTTATAAGATCTTGCCCTATTTTTCCTTAAAACTTCCAAAATATGTTTTTTTCAAATAAAATTCTAAAAACCCTCTAGTGTGTTTGTGTGTGTGTGTGTGTGTGTGTGTAATAGTGTGAGATGGTTGTTACTTCCTTCCACATTATCATTTATTTTCCCTTTCCCTCAACCCTTAATATAAAGTAGATAGTATCAGAATGGACAGATGAAGAAAATAACTTGAAAACATGGCCCAAGGTCACAAGGCTTTCCAGAGGCCGAGAAAATCAAAAAGAGCATCTCCTTTTACATGTCCCCCAGGCACACCAGAGCTCATGTCATTTACATCTGAAGTCTTATCTTTTACTCTCACTTCAACTCCCCACCCAACCAGCTCCTCTCTCTGCCTTCTGGTGCTTCCGCCACCAAACCAGGTCGTCCTTCCCAACTCTACAGTGGGTTGCACATCAGGATTCCAGAAAGCTGCTTTGGTGCCCTCCCCCTCCTCCAACCAGAGATTAGAATATAATCAGACCAGGTAAGGCCAGTTCCTAATGCACCTCCAATCCTTTGAAGAGCTGTGACCGAGGGGGCAGTGCTTCCCCACCCACACCTGTAAAAATGGTAAAACTCAGAGAAAATCTTGGTTATACTGTCAGGGAAAGGCTACTGTCTGCCTATGGCCAGAGGCCAAAGATGCTGCTAAATATCTCACCATGCCCTGTCCCCAACATAGAATTATTAAAGAAAGAGGTGGTGGCTAGCCAAGGTTGAGAATCCTGCAGGGACCGTGTGCTAGGTCACTCTCCAGAGTGTAGTCTAGCATCACCATCACCCATGGGGAAGCCTGAAGTCAAGGCAGAATCGCTGGCTTCTGGCCAGATCTTCTAGTCAGAATCTACATCTGAAAGATGACCAGGTGATTTACATGCACATCAAAGTTTGAAAGCCTTGCACTTGACTTCTCCCTCTTCCCTCTCTCTGCACATCCAGTTAGATTCTGATCCTTCACAGCCAATCTTTATTCTCTGAAATTGTACTGGCCTTCCATCCCTAGGACAATTTCTCCATCCAGGACTTCATGATTTGTCATCTGAGCTAGTGCAATGATCTTCCCATCTGATCATGTTCTCTGTCCTAGTACAGATCTTTTCTCTTTTTGAGTTAGGAAACACTGTAAGATGGAAGAACGGGAATGGGATCTTCCCAGGGGAAGGCGCACACCCACACCCACACAGATACACACCACTCACATGCCTCATCATGCATACAACTCCAAGGGCTTGCAGAGTCCCTGAAGCTGTCTTCAGATTCTTCCAGAAACCTTAGTCTCTGTGTGGAGTACTTGTTCTCAAATGCAAATGTGATCATTTGAATTCCCTGCTCAAAAGCCTCAGCTCTTTGGTTGGGGGCTCCCTGGCCCTCCGTGGTTCCTGCCAGTCCTGGACAGCAGAGCCTACAGGTACAGCCAATCGTATTCATGGCAGAAGCCGGTTCACCAGTGCTCTGTGCCACTCCAGTGTTCTGAAGATGTCTGGTGCACCCTATCCCCTGGTATGCCTTCTTAACGCTGCTTCTTCCAAACACAGCTCAAGGATCATTTTCCCTGAGAAATATTTGTTGACCAGTCACCTCTGTCCTCACCTTCTGCTCTTCAGCTGGGGGATCCCTTAGTTCCCAGAGCCTTCTGCCATAGCCCTTCCTGAGGTCTGTAAAAGCTTGTATGTGTGTGTGCATGTGCCATGTGTGTGCGCATGTGCCGTGTGTGTGCAAGAATGCATGTGTTTCTTATGAGTCTGGAATCACACTGAGGTCAGGAAGGGCACCTTTCATCTCTGCAACCTCAGTGACACAAAGAGAAACTCATTAAAGGTTGCTAATAAAGTTAAAGAAACCATAGAGCTAGCCTTCTTTCTACTCCTAAGCAAATTCATGCTTTGGTAGCTTGGTATTTTTTCCCTTATAAATAAAATTGTGATTCACCTTATTTCTTAATCAAGGCAGCAAGTAGATTCTTTATACAGTCTCCATATTCCTGAAATATTTACACTTCTAAGTAAAAAATAAGTAAAATAAAGCTATAATCACAAAAACAATCAAATGCCTGGGTTTTCCCTCCATTCTGTGGAAACCCATCCCCAGATTTGTGCCCCCATAACATTGTCCAGTCCTGACTCCCCCAAGTGTCTTTCTCTAGGAATGTAAAGCTGTTCACAACTGAAGGTGGGAGATGAGAATTCAGAAACTTTTTCTCATATTTGAATGTCACATAAAAAGCTCATGAAGAACATAAGAAACCAATCTCAAATTAAGAAAACAGAAAAATTTTGGAACCAAAAATTTTTATCGCAGAAAACATTTGAACATTCCTCTGGAAATTATGAACTAGAGAATTCTAATTTAAAGGCATAAGAGCTTCACTCATATGGAGTCTTCAGTTTTCAGACAAAACCAGAATTTATGCACTCATCATCTTCATCTGGAGAAATACTGGGAAAGTGCTTAGTAAGAATGGGATGCACTCATTAAAGAAAGGGCTTTTACAAACAAATAACTTTGAAATATTCTAGGCAGTGTTGTTTTATATCTTCGACCCTTTTGCCATTACAATAACTGATTTCTCTCTGCCCTCTAAAACAAACAAACAAGAAATGTCGTTTGCTTTTAAAATGTCACCTCTTTTTCACTTTGATTTAGTGCCCTTTGGCTACAAACCCCTGGCCCCAGGCCAAATTGTCAGACTCCTCTGCTTCGCCTTGGCAGGGAAGGGATGTGGGATCGCAGCTCAGGAAGCCTGCTGGGGCCAGCGTTCCTACAAAGCGTCCCCTACGTGTTGGCAGCCTCCTGTCCCGCTTTCCCTCCTCCGACAGGGCGGATCCTCGGGATGTCCCTTCCCTTTCTCCAGCGACCAAGGCTCTGTCTGCAGCACCCCCTCCCCGCCCCTCCACCACCTCCCCCAAAACACCCGGGGTGGGAGGCCAGATCCTTCTCTCCGAGGCCAACTTAGCGGGAACAGCCTGGGTGTTTGCGAGCGCTAACGAAGTCCCCTCTAGGGGACACATCGACAAAACAAACAACCTTTTCTCTTTCAAAATCCTCAATTCTGTAATCATCTCCACGTCTTTGTGAGTTAGAATCAGTCTCTCTGCAGACAGGCAAGATCACAGAGGGGAGCAAGTCAAAAGATACAAATACCCTTTGGGAAGTCTGCGTAAAGAGAGCATTTTGCTGGTGTTTGGAGCATGGGTTTATCTTGTGGAAGATCCGGCTCTTCCACTTACTGGCTGGGTCTTGAGGAAGTCACGGAATCTCCTTGAATATTCATTTCCTCCCCTGTAAAATGGCAATGAAGATAAAACCGCCTCACAGCAAGCAGTCTGCTATATAGTCTCCTTTACTTCATTTTAAGGAGAACTTTTGCTTGAATTATCCCAGTAAGGACTTTAAAGGTCTATTTTTATTTTGATTTTGATAGATGAAAAGTTTTAACAGAACCAGATTCTTCAGGAAGAACCTGCTCTAGATTATTGTTTTCCTAGATTGAAACTAGAAGTCAGAACCAAATATATGGAATATTAGGAAGATGTTTTTCTCCCTTTTAAGACTGTCTACTTTAAACATGCAGTTTAAAATATATTTTAATAAGAAAAGGAAATATATTTCTTCTTTTTAAGAGAGAGAATTTTTTAATATCTACATTTTTAGTTTTCGGTGGACACAACATCTTTATTTTATTTTTTTTTATATGGTGCTGAGGATCGGACCCAGCGCCCCGCGCATGCCAGGCGAGTGCGCTACCGCTTGAGCCACATCCCCAGCCCAGGAAGTATATTTCTAAGATACAAATTTTTTAATTTTCTTTCTTTCTTCTTTTTTTTTTTTCTTTTCTTTTTTTTTTTTCTTTTCTTTTTTTACAGTCCTGGGGACACTGAGTGACATTCCCAATCCTTATTTTAATTTTATTTTATTTTATTATTTATTTATTTATTTATTTATTTATTTATTTTGAGACCAGGTCACACTAAATTGCCAGGATAGCCTTCAACTTGTGATCCTCCAGCCTCAGACTTCGGAGTTACTAGGATTACAAGCATGCACTACCACACCCAGCAATCTGTTGTATTTTTAAGATTGTCGCAGGAAACTCTCATTTTAGATTGATATATCTGTCCAATCGCAAATAAAATCAGTTGAAACCAACTAAAGTTATAAAAGTGCATGCACACGCGTGCTCGCATACAGGCACACACACAAATATCTATCTGCAGAAGTACATGCACTAGAATAGAAACGTGTGTTTCTCTTTCCTATGTAATAACCTTTCAAATGATTTATCATTCAATGTTGTGAATACCTTCTCTTCACCAGATAGCTAAGCCAGTGGATTGGCACAAAAGAATCCACACTGTGGCAATTGAAATCTGGTGATTAAAGTATCAATGTAACATTTCAGAAATGTAAAACCTTTTGTATCCAAAGATCTCTTGTCTCTTGACTCTGAGGTCAATTATTCCCTCCCATTAAACAACTTCCTGTTTTGTTCTATAGTATCCTTTATCTCACCGGGCTCTTTGACTGCACTATTTTTGTTCTGCTTTTTTTCTACCAGCAAAATCATTGCACCTGAGCAAGAAACTGATTTTTTTTTTCAATAAGTTTTCTCAAAGAATCAGTGACATAGAGGATTAATTGTTTGTTTTCAATTCTGACTTTTCTCCTCCTAGATCTATTTTTGAAACAAATTTTATTTTGGGATGTCCTGACTGGGATGATACTAAATTGGAAAGCCTGGTGCAAATTTTATTGACCTCCATTTCCGATTATAAAGGATGTCCCCCACTAATCTGTCATCTTCAGGGCAGACAAAGGCCAGAGGCTAGGGAAGCCAAGCCAGATGGTGTGTACAGGAGGTCACTAACCAAACACTTTATGTTTTTTTTGGTTGGTTTTTAAATAGTTGACAAGAAGGAGGAAAAAACACATGGGCATCCTTCTTACTCCCAGCTGAGCTAACCTGAATATTAATTGCAATATTCATGATAAACACAACGCCTGAGAATAGGTCTATCTCCTATTAGAGAATGAATAAATGGATGATGGATGAACGGTTGGGTAGATAGGTGGATGTATAAATGATGAATGAGTGAATATTATTGATTTTTTTTTATTCAAACAAGGCAGAGAACACAAAACAACAAAAGTTATAACTTAAGAAACTATAAAAACTATAACGGGAATGTCCCCATTTTAGAGATGTTAAGTTCTGGGCTGGGGTTAGGGCTCAGTGGTAGAGCACTTACCTATCATGCATAAGGCACTGGGTTCGATCCTTAGCACCACATAAATGTAAAATAAAGATATTGTGTCCACCTAAAACTTAAAACATAAATGTTTTCTAAAAATGTTCAACTTGTGATCCTCCTGCCTCAGTCTTTGGAGTTGCTAGGATTACAAGCATGCACTACCACACCCAGCAATCTGTTATATTTTTAATCTGTTTATATCCTTCCTGATTTTGTCATGTTTTTATTTTTTATTGTATTATGTTATCTAACTTATTAATTTTTCCCCAAAATAATAGCCACAGTCATTGGGATTTATGTATCTTATTTTCCACTTATATATCAAGGACATCTGTTCATGTTAGGGTATAGAGATCCACCTTTTCCCTTTTAATGTCTCATGGTATTCAACTCTGTAGATATCCCATAAATAGACCATTTTCTCAGCATGCACAAGGCCCAAGATTCCGTCCCCAGCACCAAAAAGAAGGAGGAGGAGGAGGAGGAGGAAATGAAACTACACTTAATTGACAATTTTATGCTGCTATCACGATACTACAATACTTCCTTATATATTACTGGCCATCTGTATTTTTGAACTGTTAATATTCTTTGCTATTTTTTTTCTATTGGTTTTTCTATTGGTTGATTTGCAATTTTTATTTATACAAACTCTGGACATTAGGAATTATGATATTTACCATTTATGTATATGGCCAATATAATTCCTTAATCTGTCACTTGTCATTTAACTTTGCATTTCCACATCTTTCACTGTTTAATACTGACTCTTATGTAATCCAATCTAATTTTCCCCTTTATTGTTTTTTCTTTCCTAGACAATCTTAAGAAATCACCCCAAAACTGAGTTTATAAAAGTGTGACTCTATATTTGACATTAATACTTCTAGTATTTAAACATTTAATGCTGATTGAATGTCCATTTATAGCCTCCCACATTTTCCAGTCTCTTTTAGAATTAAGTTAAAAGTATGTGACCCATTCTAACCAATGAGATATGGGCAGAAGTGAAGTACACAGGTCTTTGTCACATCTACCCTGATCCTGAAGACCGGTGTGTGACTCTAGCTTGCTTCTCCCCTTGAGTAGCACACCTCAAAACTGTTCCAAATTCCAAAACATGGAAACAGCTTTGGTGCCTGAGTCACCGCCTGGAAGGAAGTTGCTCTGAAAAGTCCCCAGTATCTCTTCAGACTTTGAATAATCAAGAAGCTTTCCTACAATAAGCCACTGTAATCCTAAAATATTTTGCTATTTTAGCAGAGTTACCCTAACAGTGTAGATTTTTTCCCCTATCTAAATGTTAAACCCATTTACTATATTTTTCTGCCTCCATTATCCTAGTAATAAATCTATATATACCAATGTGAGTGCTTCTGCATTCTTTATTATGTACCACTGTACTATTTATCCACTTCTGTACTGTTATCCAACTATTTTTTTCTTCATACTTATACTTCTCAATGTCTTAAAGACTAAATTCCCCTTCTTGACTATTCTTTTTTAAACTATACTCTTCCACATACAAATAATCTATTCTCCTAAAACTATTCATTGAGATCCTAATCAAATTTGCATTATAGTTGCATATTGATTTGGGAAAGAGCAATTTCTATATGCCATTTATTCTTCCCAAGAGAAAAAACTTCAATATGTCTTTCATTTTTTTGATATAATCTTATGTCTCTTACTAAGAATATACAATTCTTGCCTTGCATAGTGGCACATGCCTGTAATCCCAGCAGTTTGGGAGGTTGAGGCAGAAGGATCATGAGTTCAATGCCAGCCTCAGCAAAAGCGAGGCATTAAGCAATTCAGTGAGATCCTGTCACTGAATAAAATACAAAATAGAGCTGGTGATGTGGCTTAGTGGCCCAGTGCTCCTGAGTTCAATCCCCGGTACCCGCCCCCCCCCCCAAAAAAAAAGAATATATAATTCTCTTATGAAGTTATTTTTTGGTGTTTTAAAAACTAATTTCACAAAATCTTGAGTATAACTTTTCTTATTTCCTTGCCTTTTCCTGAACAATCTTACTATAATCTGGCACATCATTTTAGAAGAATAGTTGTTTGATGTTAGAAAGAAGTTTGTTGTCAATTGTTATTAATTATTCCTTAAACACTCATATTATACAAAACCCATAAAGTATTGCTAAATATTTAGTGCTAGTAAAAAGGAAAGTATTACTTGTTTTTTTTTTCTTCCTTTGCCTTTATTATTATTGTTCATCTCTGATGGCTTCACTCACCCTCCTAGTACCCATTAACCCTGCAGGTTACTCCAAGTAATACTTACTGTTGCAATTTGTCTTACAAATATCCAACTTATTAATTTTCTTAATTGTCTAGCCATTTCTGTTGAATTTATTTTATTTTTAGGAATATTATCATACCATCGGCAACTGACAACTGTGCTTCTTTCTTCCGCGGTAATTTTTACCTTCTCTGGTTATCTAGTGGTTAATATTTGGTACTCTCTCTAAGGTAATTTTCTTCTATTCCTATTTTACTTTAGTTATTTTCAGAAAGGGAGTTTGAATTGGCTCCTAAATTTAATCATTTGCTTTTTGTGTTGTCTAGTGATACAATTGTGATTTTTCCCCTTAAAATTTTTATAAAATAGATAAAGTGTTCATATATTTTCAAGTAACAAACCATCTTATATTTCATTCATAAAACCTACCTAATTATCCTATGCTTAAATTTTAACTGGAATGATATAAAAAAATTAATTCTAAAAGCTAGAAACAACCTGTCAATTAGGAATTGAGAAATAGTTTAGTAAATGAATAGAACAACATTATGAAATATTTTATGACTAAACAAAAAAAAGACTCATTATAAAAATTAGATGCATACCTATCTTCCACTGTTCAGGCCACTATAATGGAATACATAGATTGGGTGTTGTATAATATGAGTTTTAAAGGAATAATTAATAATATTTGACAACAAACTTCTTTGTAACATCACAAAAAAACGGTTTATTTCTCCTGGTTCTAGAGACTGGAATGTTTAAGATTAAGTGAGCAGAAGATTTGATATCTAAGAAGGGGCTCCTACTTCTGGTTCATAGATGGAAACTTCTTGCTGTGTCCTCACTGGGCAGAAGTGGGAATGGGAGCTGTTTGGGGCCTCTTTATGAAAGCACAATCCCATTCCTCATGATCTAAATCAACCAGGGAAAGGTCCCACCTCCAAACACCACAGTGCAGATATGTTTTAACAATGAAATCTGATAAATACAGACATTCAATCTCTAGCAGTACTTAATTCCAAGTTGAAATTTTAAAATATTTATTATATGAAATGTTCTATGTTAGAGTTCAACTATAAGAAGGAAAATTTGCTTTTTAAAAAATATTCCCAACACCATTGTAGTTGCGAGTTTATATAGGCATTCAATAACTGTTCTAACTATAACAGGGCTGACCTTTCTAACGGGAGTACTTACTCCTTAGCTGTAGTAGTGTAACTAAGCCTGCCCAGTGCTCTGAGACTTTCCAATCTATGAAAAGAAACTGAAAATCTGTATCTTTATTTGAAATCTCCTGAGTTTTGAATGGTGTCTTGATCTGGATCTGGGGTCCTGTTGCACAGATACTTCTGAAATCTAGGTCAGCATTTGATAATTTCCCTTTTTTTTTTTTTTACCTTTGTGATATTCCGATATGTAGTGAAATCTCATCCCTGAAAGCTAGCAAAATTGAACATCTTTTCATGTACTTATTTACCATCTGCATATATATTTAGTGGAATGTCTCTGCACAGTCCTTTGCCCATTTGCTAATTAGATTGTTTTTCACTGTTGAGTTTTGAGGGTCCTTTACAAATTCTAAATATGGGTTTCCTGATCGTATATGTAGTTGAAATATTTTTCCTTAGTTTTAGATTAATTTTTCGCTCTCTCTTAGTTTTGCAGAGTAGCAGTTTTTATTTTGATGAAATCAAATTTATCAGTTTTTCTTTGATTGATTGAAACTCCGATAACTCTTCCCAAGCCCTGGGTTCCAAGATGTTCTCTCATGTTATCTTCTTAAAATGTTATACATTGATATTTGATCTCTATTTGGTTCTTAAGTTTACATTAAATTTATCATCAATTTTTACCTAATTTTTGTAAAAAAGAGTGAGGTTCATATTCATTTTTTGCCTAGGAAAAAGAACTACACCAGTACTCTTCACTGAAAATTTCTCCATGAATTGTTTTAGCACCTTTGTCATAATTCAGTTCACCAGATTTTTATGGGGTATTTCTGGATACTTTATTCTGTTCTATTGATCATGATGTCTATTCCTCTGCCAATACCATGCAGTCTTTTTTTTTTTTTTAAATTTATTTAAAGAGAGAGGGAGAGGGGGGGGGGGAGAGAGAGAATTTTTTAATATTTATTTTTTCAGTTCTTGGCTGACACAACATCTTTGTTTGTACGTGGTGCTGAGGATCGAACCCGGGCCGCACGCATGCCAGGCGAGCGCGCTACCGCTTGAGCCACATCCCCAGCCCCTGCAGTCTTGATTACTATTGCTGGATAATAATTTAAAATCAGGTACAGTAAATTCCTTACATGTTATTCTTCATTTTCAAACTTTTTGTGTGCTTTTCCAGGTAGATTTTAGAACAATCATTTTATAACTACATCCTACTACAGGTATGATAGGAATAGTGTTTAACTTGTTTATCAATTTGGGAAAAATTGACATAAATTTACTATGTTAAGACCTCCAATCCAGAAATACAGAATGTCTCTCTTTTTCCTTAGATTTTCTATGATTTTTTGAATCACAATTTCATAGTTTTTAGCTTACAAGTTCTATGCATGTTTTGTTAGATACAAGAAAATATCTCATTTTTTAATCCTCAAGGATATTGTATGACCAAGAAATATAATTGATTTTTAATATTTTTTTTTAATTTTGTAATCTTTCCCACTTATCAGTTCTAGGAGGACTTTTTTTTCTCATTGATTTCTAGAGATTTTCTACATGATCATGTCATGGACAAATAAAAACTTAATTTTTTTGTTTTCTTTCTGATCTATATATCTTTTCTTTCCTTTCCTTTCTTTATTTCACTGGCTAGAACTTTCACCACTCTGCTGAATAGCAATGGTGAGGATAGATGGCCCACGTTAGAGTGAAAGCATTTAATGTTTTACCATTAAAATAATATTAGCCATATAGGCTTTTTTTAATCAAATTAAGATTTCCCTCTACTCCTGCTTTTCTGAATTTTTTATAATTTGATTTTTTTCAAATATTTTTTGTTTCAGTCAATATGATCATGTGATTTTCATTATTTAACCTATTAATGCGGTAACTGATTTTTAAACATTGAGTTGCCCTGAGTCCCTGGAATAACCTCCACTGTTCATACTGTCTGCTGAGTTCTATTTTTCTCATATTTTGTGAAAGATTTTTTGCATTTATATTAAGCGGGGATATTAGTTTTCTTTTTTATATTGTCTTTGTCTGGTTTTGATATTAGGGTAATGCTGATTTCATAAAATGAATTGGGAAGTTTTCCCTCTGTTTTCTGAAGGAGAAATGTGTATTAATTCTTTTTTATATATTTGGTAAAATTCTCCAATGAAAACATCTGGGGTCTGGGAATTTTTTTTCAAGAGTTTTTATATTACAGATTCAATTTTCTTAATAGTTTCAGCGCTGTTCAGATGTTTCATATTAGATGAGTTGTGGTAATATGTACTTTCACAAGAACTAGCCTGTTTTATCTAAGTTGTTAAATTTGCATATGTACAATTGCTCAAAATATTGACTTTTTAAAATATCTTTAGGATCTTTAGTACTATCTCCTAATTCATTTCTGATACCCGTAATTTGTGTTCTCCCTTTTTCTCTCTCTGTTAGTCTTGATGGAGTTTTTCTAATGTTATCGACTTTAGCAAAGGACTCTGGTTTTTTTCTATTGACTTTATTAATTTTCTGTTTTCAATTTCAAGTTCACTAATTTTTACTTTTGTTTATTACTCCATGCTTTCTCCTTATTTTTTGGCTTATCTTTTTTTCTAGAACCTTAAGATGGGAGCTTAGTTACCAATTTAATATCTTTCTTCATTTCTATTGTAAACACTTAGTGCTAGGAATTTACCTGTCAATAATGCTGTGACTTTTATCAAATTTTGATACATTTTCATTTTCATTCTATTTAATGTATTTTTTATTTCCCTTGGGATTTTCTTTTTGATTTAAAGATTATTTAAAAGTGTATTGTACAGTTTCTAAAGTGTTTGGAGATTTTCCTATTATGTTTCTAATATGGATTTCTAGTTTAAAATTTTGTATCAGAGACTACCATCAGTAAAACTTACTCTCTGGAAATATCCCACAAACATTTGAAATAAATTTTTATTTTGCTATTCTGGATGAAATAATTCAGAAATGTCAATTAAATCCTATTGGATCTTGATGATACTGAGTTTTTATTTTGATTAATGCTTGCATAGTATCTTTTCACATCTGTATTAGTCAGCGTTCCCCAGAGAAATAGGACCAATAGGAGATATATTTATATATAAATAAGAAAGATCTATCTATCTAGGTACAGAGAAAGAAATAGACATAAATACTTATAGCATGCCCGTTGAAAAGTCTCACACAATCCTGAGAAGTTCTTTATCTGGCAAGCTGTAAACCCAGACAACAGATATGTACTTGCAGTCCAAGTTTGAAGTCCTCAAAACCAAGAGAGCCAAGTGTATAAGTTCTAGTTTTAAGGCCAGCAGGTTTGAAAGCCAATGTTTCAATCTGAGTAGGAGAACCAGAAAGACCAATATCCCAGATCAAATAATCAGGCAGTTCCCTTTTGTTCAACCTTATGTCCTATTCAGATCTTCAGTTGATTGGATGAGGCCCACCCGCATTAGGGAAGACAATCACTTTAACTCAACCTGTTGACTCAGAGGTTCGTCTCATCTATATAAATACCCTCACAGACACCCCCAGACTAGTATGTGGCCCAACATTTAGTACCATATGACCCAGTTAAATTGGCATATAAAATTAACTGTTACACCATCCTTTTCGTTTCAATCCCTTTTTTATTATTATATTTGAAAGGAGTTTCTCATGGATAGCATATTCTTGGGCCATTTTTTTTATGCTCTAACAACTCGTCTTCACCAAGTAGTCCATTGAGACCATTTATCTTTACTGCAATAGCCATATGTTAAGGCTTAGTAGGCCATTTTACTTTGTGATTCCTGTTTGCTTATTAATTTTTATTTTTCCATCATCTTTTTCTTGTTTTGTGTGTTATTTGAATTTGTTAAAGAATTCCAGCTAATTTGTTTGTGTGTTCCTGAGTTATTCTGCATACTTTTTAAGTGGATACTTCAGGTATTAAATTATATCTAATAACAACATAACTGGTGTTGACAATTTAGTGTTCAGATGAAGTATAGAAACCTTATCTCCCCTCACATCTTTTTACTCTCCTCTGCTTATAATATAATTGACAAATATTTCCTATTCATACATTAAGAATAAATATCACATTATAATTTTTGCTTCAGCTGTCAAACATAATTTAGAAGACTGGAGAGAAGGAAATCTATTATGTGCACCCATATTTTTGCTTACCATGTTCCTTCTTCATATCTCCTGTTCCAAAATTATTTTCTATGATTTGTTTTTCTATTTAGATAAATTTCCTTAGCCATTTCTTTAAAGTGTATATGCTGGAGACAAATTCTCTTGGTTTTCCTTTATCTGAGCATATTAATTTTCTGTTACTGCTGTAAGAAATTACCAAAAACTTAATGGCTTAAAACAGCAAATATTGATCACCTTATAATTATGGAGGTCAGAAGTTCAAAATCATCCTCACTGGGCTAACACCAAGAAGACAGCCTTGGTAATTCCTTCTAGAGGTTCTAGGGAGTGTTTCTTTCCTTGCTTTTTCTACATTTCTTGGTTTGTTGCCCCTTCCTCCTTAAAAACAATTGGTAATATCTTCAAATCTAGTCTCTCTCTCTCTCTCTCTCTCTCTCTCTCTCTCTCTCTCTCTCTCTCTCTCCTTCTCTTCTCATCTTCCTCTCCTTTGTTTCTATCATCATATTCTCTTCTCTGTCTCTGACTCTGCTGCCTTCTTTCTAAAAACAACTTTGGGATCACATTGGTCCCACCCAAATAGTCAATGATAATCTCTCCATCTCAAGATTGTCATTGTGAACTTAATCACATCTGATAAGTCACTTTTATCCATGTAGGACAACATCTTTTAATCTCTAGATTCTAGAGATTAGGGCATGAGTGTTTGGGGAAGAGGTTACCAATTTTATCCTCACACACTGACAACGTCTTGATTTCCTCTTTATTCCTATAGGATATTTTCTCCAAATATAAAATTTTGGAATACACAGATCCATCTTTCCTTTACAGACTTGAAAAATGTGCCACTTCCCTTTCGGCTGTCTTAGTTTTGATGAGAAACCACTGACACTTTATTTGTTACAGGTGAAGCAGCATTTCTTTCTGGCTGCTTTTACATCTTTAGCTCTCAAATTTTTGACTATGAATTGTCTTGGCACAGAAATGTTTGTGTTTATCCTGTTTGTGGTTTACTCTGTTCTTTGAATCTGTAGGTTTATGTTTCTTATCAAATTCAGAGAACTGTCAGTCCTATTCCTTCAAAAACTTTTCAACTCCACCTAGTTTCTTCTCTTCTTTGGGGACATTGATGGCATGAACATTAGATATTTAATAGTTCTACAGGTACCTGATTTTTTTTCACTGTTTTCTCTTTGTAGTTCAGGTTGAATATTATCTTTTTTCTGTCTTAAATCTTTCATATGCCAGGCACAGTGGCACACGCCTGTAATCCCAGTGGCCCAGAAGGCTGAGGCAGGAGGATTGCGAATTCAAAGACAGCTTCAGCAACAGTGAAGCCTTAAGCAACTCAATGAGAGCCTGTCTCTAAATAAAATACAAAAAAAAAAAAAAAGCTGGGGATGTGGCTCAGTGGTTGACTGCCCTTGAGTTCAATCCCCAGTACCCTCCCCCCAAAAAATCTCACATACTCTTTCACTTGTATTTTCCACTGAGCTGAGCTCCTTCATTGAGTTTTGTACTCTGGTTACTATACTACTCCACTCCAGAATTTCTATTTGATTCTTCTTTATATCATCTAATACCTTTCTGAGATTTTTTAATCACTTTGCTGAGACTCTATTTTTAAAATTTTTTTTAGATGTTGATGGATCTTTGTTTTATTCATTTATTTATATGCGATACTGAGAATTAAACCCATGCCTCACACATGCTAGGCAAGCGCCTTACCATTGAGCCAGGACCCCAGCCCAAGACTCTACTTTTTTGTTTTGTTTTGTTTTGTTTTGTTTTGTTTTGTTTTGTTGTGACTGTATTTGTAATTGCTCACTGAAATCCATTTATGATGTATACTTTAAAATCTTTATTAGATAATTTCAATATCTATATAATTTCAGTGTTGGCTCCTATTTACTTCCCTTTTATCATCCTAGTTGAGATCATCCTGTTTCTTGCTCTGATGAATGATATTCAGTTGAACTGTGAGTGTACAACACTTACAATTTTTTGAGTATTACATATCTGTATCTTATTTAATTCTTGTGTTCTAGCAGAACTTTTATGCTATCACATTGGTAAAGGAAGGAAGGTATCATGTTGTTACTGTCAGGTCTCTGCCTTGGGCTCTGTCCACACCTAAGGGAAAGGGTCCATCATTCTTGTTGACCACGTAGTCTTGCCACTGAGGAGGGGTGGGCCTATTCCCACATGACCATGGTGAAAGTCCTGACTCTCTCCTCTGCTTCCTCAGACCTCACCCAGCAGGAGAGAGAGGTGGAAACATTCCATGTGGTGTCCACTCACAATGCAGGGCAGGGGTAAAATTCCCAGCTCTCAATGCAACCCTCACTGATACCATACCAGTGGGATGTGGGCACCCCAGGACAGAAGGGCAAGGGTGGAATTCTAGGCCTTTGCTGGCAGGAAGGTGTGGGGCAGTTGGGACCAAGTACCTTTTTTTATGGTATTGGTCTGAAATACAACAAACATTAGTTTTCCTGCTAGAGAGCCATTTTCTTGGTCCTTTGGCTAAAAAAAGCAAACTTTCTTATCTTTGTTTTTCTATACACATTGGCATTTCTAAGCTGCCAGTTTCTCTAATAAACCTGGAATACATGAGACCACCCAAAAATCCAGGTTTCAAGGTGTCTAGTCAGTACTTCAGTTCTCAATCTTCCAGAGTCTTCTAGTATTTATTTTATATAAAATGTCCAGCATTTTAGATGTAATTATCAAGGAGAGTAGGAAAATATGTCTACTCCATCTTCCAGGAGTTGCCTTTTTACAATTTTTAAATGACAGAACCCTTATAGTCTATTTTCTTAGTGCCTGATGTAAAGTTTTATCCCTTAATGAGTATAAACACAATTAGCCTACATCTTCAACAGCATATCATCTTGTATGACTTTCTTCTCTTTTCTCATACCTTACGTTCAGTGAGAGATGTTTGAGAACACATACAAGTATTGATAACTTGGATGCTCACTGTAGTTTTTTTGCTTGTTTGTTTGTTTGTTAGTTTTTTTGTGTGTGTGTGTGTGTGTGTGTGTTTATTTTGTTTTGTTTTTGTAGTGCTGGGGATTGAACCCTGGGCTTTGTACATGGAAGGCAAACACTCTCCCAACTGAGCTATATCCCCAACCCCTCATGGTAGCTTTTTATAAAAATAGTCAAACAGAAATTTATTTAAATATCCACCAATACAGGATACGTATTTCACTTTCAAACAAGGGATTTTAGATAGTCACTAAAAAATGAAATGTAAAATTTAGATATTAAAAAAAGTCAAGAGTATATTGCCAGGCTGGGGGTTCTCTCAGTGGTCGAGTCTTGCTCAGCAAGTGCAAGGCCCTGGGTTCAATCCCAGAACCACCAAAAAAGAAAAAAGAAAAAAAAAAGATATATTGCTATGGAGTAAAACAATTAAACTGCATACCATTTAAAAATATATGGGTTTTCTGTTTTTATGTTTTAAAAGATCTTCTAAAAAGGGGGCTTGAGCTAAAGAAATTAATCAAAAGCTATGTGCTGGAGGTGATTTCATATGACTTATCTTACTTGCTCTTCACAATATATATCCTCAGGGCAGGCGCTTCTTTTTCCAAAGTAACTTCTATTCCGACACAGTGTCTAGATCCCACCCAATTCTGAATAAATTTCCACAGTTCCACATGCAGTCGTATTTTCCTTTTGAAGGCCATCTGTCTGAAAACGTGTAAAGCTGCCTAGATGTAAAAAAAAAAAAAATCAACACCAAACAGAGAATTAAACCTCGTAAACCTCTGCTCAGTAACTCTTCAGAATTCATTTTCAACAGACAGGTGTTTCTCCTTTTCCATTGACTCTTCGTGCCTAACAGAAAAACAACCCTCAAGTTTTTAATCACAAGGCGGTCTATGACATATGACTTTTCTACTTCAAAGGAATCTAATAATAGCACGTGCATAGGAATATCCCCGCTCTGTGCAGAGTAAACAAACACTCCTCTCTCCTGAGAGAGATCAGATGAACCTACTTATGTCAGATCTCTCCCAGAATTCCATTGTTGTCTCTCCAAACAGGCTTTAAGGAAAACCACTGAATCTGGGATCGGGAGCTTTTCTCAAGCGTATTTCCTTTAAAAACATAGGGAAACAGGATTTTTGGCCACAGGAGGTCAAGGTCAGCAATCTAACAGAATTGGTCCTTTTGAACTTCCTTTCTAAGAAACACATTATATTATCTGGTGAAAACTGTTACATTGAAAATGTCTGTTAACACTCGAGCCATGATTAATTTTGTTCATCACACAACGGATGATTTTAGGAAGCATTCTATTAAAATCCACAGATGAGAAATAATAAAACCAAAACGCATATTTCCAAGATAATGTAAATAGTGTTAAGTTCTGTGAGGATGAAAGCAGTATTTGGTCATCTCGTGTGTGTATGTGTGTGTGTGTGTGTGTGTGTGTGTGTGTGAGTGTCCCACAAAGAACTATATACAGTGCTTACACATTGTAAATAACCAATAACCAATAGCTATTTATTTTTAACAATAAATATCTTTAACAGTTAAAGAAAAACTTATGAAAAAAAACACAGAAAAGAGAATGCAAAGAAATGTAAATATAACACTCAAGCTGGGCTCCTTGGAGATTGTGCTATTTTCATAGACCAAAATTTATATTATTGACAAATATGGGCATTCCTTTCAATAAATTAGAAGTGCATTTTTCACTTACATTATCTTAGTACCATGCTTTTAAATTTGTACAATATTTTTGAGAACCTGAAGAAAATTTCTAATGAGTTATATCATTTTGGTATTAAAGAACTTTCCATGTTATTATCTCCGTTATAATGGGGAAATTGAGAAGAGATTTATAAAAAGGCACCCAATAAGTACGCAACAGGGCTTGACTATGATACAACCTTGCCCCATAAGTGGGACTGTCTTTCCTTTTTGCAACAGAAGACAGTTCTTGAAGCCTCCATCTCAGTAACAGGGCCTCTGCCCACAGTCAGTACCCAAGCACTTCCATCTACAGTTTCGACCTGCATTCTCCCTGCAATGTTATGAGCTTTAGTTTAATTCCTAAGTTAGCAAGATCAAGTACGGAAGGTAGGTATTTTGTTACACCATCAGGTTTCCCTCCTGTCTGAACGGCCACACTTTCAGTTGACACTGCCCCTTCCTGCCCAGAAGGAGAATGTTCAAGGAAAATGTCTAAAATACCATTTCCTTTTGCTTTAACCAAATCATAAGAACCCCATAAAGATTCCTCATTCTACACCAGTCAATAAAAAATTCTGTGTATAGCTGCAATTCTAAATCAGGGAAAAAAGAAGCATTGAACAGCAGAAAGTTTGTTCACATGAAATACCACAGTATTGTTATCCATTACTTAGCTTAAAACCAAAGTTGGCCCATTTTCATTTAATATAATAAGGAAGTTCTGAAGAAAGTCAGGGGAGGGGTGGGGTTGTGGGATGGGAAGGACAATAGAAAGAGACAGACATTATTATCCTATATGATTATACTAGTGGAGTGTCTCTGCACCATGTACAGCCAGAGGAAGGAGAAGTTTTGCTCCATTTGTGTACAATGTGTCAAAATGCATTCTACTGTAAAATTAATTAATTAGTTAAAAAAAAACCCAGCAGGCAGTACAGTGTGGTCAAGAAAATAAAATGGCTTGGAGTCAAGTCCAGTAAGTTTACAATGAATACTTTTTTGTCTTCAAAGAAAGAAAGCATATTAATTTGCTCTATTTATTATTCTCTAACTTTTAATTTAAAGCAGATCTCCTTATTACTTTTATATTTCAACCATTCGTTTTTCAATTTAACACTTAACAAGACTTAATTTACTCATTTGCTTATGATTGTCTCTCCTTCAGTTTCTAATATATAGTGCTGCTCGATAAAATATT
Organism: Marmota monax; assembly: GCF_021218885.2. Taxonomy (NCBI): domain Eukaryota; kingdom Metazoa; phylum Chordata; class Mammalia; order Rodentia; family Sciuridae; genus Marmota; species Marmota monax. The sequence goes on along the minus strand of NW_026695198.1, from coordinate 9,102,435 downwards.
TCAAACACACCAAAAAAATAATAGTAAGGAAGTTCTAGGTTCTCTCTTGTAAGATTGATTTCAGTAAGAGAAAAATTTGGTGTCTGTTTATTAAAAAGGGGGTGGGAGTCAACATCTGCCACTGACACATTCGGACACCACAATGAGATGAGAAGTAATAATTGACTACTATATTCCCTTAAGTAATTTTACTTTTTTTTTTAATGCTTAAGACAAACAGAAGACACAAGGCAGAACCACATGTTTTTTCTTGTGATATGTTAGTCAAAAATGTCTCCAAGAAAGGTGCAGCATGTCTCACCAGTGATGATACCAAATGGGCCCACATGCTCAAAGCAGTGAGCATCACTGCAGTGAAACAGGCCCCCTAATGGTGGGCACCAAGTAGCCAGTGCACTGGTCACAGGCACCCCCACACACACAGGGTACAAAGCAAACATTCCTTGTACCTTATAAGCTGTCCCCAGTCTTGGCCACATCTACAAGGCCATCCATGAGCCAAACACAACAGGCAACCTGACAGGAAGTTCTGTTCCCTGTAAGGGCTCTTGTTTCCTCTCCCACTAGCATCAAAATTCCCACCAGGGAATTTGAGTCTCAAGGAAGTGTAGACCTAGCATAAATGCACGACTCCTTTGAGTAATGTGCACTATTTGTTGGCAGCCATGAATATCATGTCTACCCATCTCCTAATTCATTATGTTGCACGTGGTAATGACTCCATAAAGACATGCCCAGTTGAAGAAATTAAATTATGTAAGGCAGCATTTTATTAGCTTTTTGTTAGAATTTCTGGAAAGTTTGTCTTAACATGACATTCTGTTTTGAGAAAAACCTGCATTCTCTTAACTTAGAAGCTTCTTTACTTTTAATTTCAAAAGAAAAGTCATGATTTGAAATCTAGAATTTTGTAAATTTAAGGTGCTCCTGAAGTAGAATTTCATGTTGTTCCAGTCATTCCTAAAATTTTTTTTTTCCTAAAAACTAATTATAACCAGACATGGTAGTGCACAACTGTAATTCCAGCTACTGGGGAGGCTGAGGTAGGAGGATTACAAATTTGAGGCTAGCCTGGCAACTTAGAGAGATCTTGTGTCAAAATGAAAAGGGCTAGGGATATATCTCAGTGGTAAAGCACCTCTGGTTTCAATCCCCAGAGCCAAAAACAAAAAGTAACAGAATGATAAGATAATGAAGAATTTCCAGGTTAGAAACCAAAAACTTGGAGGGCCAGAGAATTAAGCCTTGTATTGGGGCACTTCTGCCTTGGAAAAAGTTGGCAATTCCAGAGAAAAACTGAGAAACTAAAAGAGTTAAGGCACAATTTTGAAGAGCTCATAGATCCAGAGGGAATATCTTTAGCCTTCAGACTTGATCAGGCCAGAGTGAATGTCCCCCACACCCAGTATGTATTGGGTGTCACTTCAAGGAGTCACACCCCAGAATAAGGATAAACTGGAAGCCCTGTTGATATTAAAGGAGTTTAAGCTCGAATCATCTGACTGCCTAAAATTGAATTAAGTTGGTCTCAAAGTGCTATTTTCCCAAGGGGACTTTAAGATGAAACATATACTGCATTGAAGAGAAAAAACTATTTCATCCCCAAATTATTTCTACAAAAATAGTTTGCAAATATAAACAGGATTATGTACACAAAGAAAAATAATCTGGCAAAGAAAATAACAGAAAGACCCCAGAAAATCTCTAAGTTTAAAGTTTTAAAATCACTTTGATAATTACATGGGGAAAAAAAAGAACAAGTCAAATTGATAAAAAAAAGCCAGGCACAGTGGTGGCATTCCTGTAATCCCAACTACTCAGGAAGCTGACGTAAGAGAGTCTTAAGTTCAAAGCCAGCCTGGACAATATAACACAATACTGACTCAAAAAAAATATATCTTTATCATTTATCTAAACTTACTAATAATTACATTAGGTATAAATGGTCCAACATACTAATTAAAATACAGAGGCTATCAGACTGAATACAAAATCAAAACCAAAATATATGCTGCCTATAATAAACTCACTTTAAATATAAAGTCACAAGCACAGTAAGAATAAAAGGTAGAAATATACAGATTATGCTAACACTAGCCTAAATACATACCTAGAGAAGCTATATGTGTATCAGACAAAGTCAATTTCAGAGGAAAAATACTACCATGGCAAAATAATGCCATTTCATAATAATCAAGAAGACATAAAAATATAAGTGCATATATGCCAATTAACAGAGTGTTTATAAATATATAAATCAAAAACCGAGGGCTGGGGTTGTGGCTCAGCGTTAGAATGCTCACCTAGCACGTTCGAGGAGCTGGTTTCAATCCTCAGCACCACATAAAAATAAATAAATAAAATAAAGGTATTGTGTCTGATTACAACTAAAAAAAATATTTAAAAACAAAACAAAAGTGATACAATAGGAAGAAGGAATAGATAAATTCTCTATTCAGTCAAAGATTTTAAGATCACTCTTAAAAAAAAAAGGGATTAAACCCAGGTGTGCTTAATTACTGAGCTACATCCCCAACCCTTTTTAATTTTTACTTTGAGATGAGGTCTCACTAATTTCCTGAGGCTGTTTTTGAACTTGTGATCCTTCTGTCTCAGTCTCCGGAGCCACTGGGAATATAGGCATTCACCACCATGCCCAGCAAGATCACTTTTAATAACAGAAAGATCTTTGGAAAATTCTCCAACTATTTGGAAATTACAAAATGCATTTTAAATAATTCATAGATCTTACCAAATTCATTTATTAGTTCTCCTAGATTTTCTGTAAATTCTGTCAGATTTTCTACACAGATGAAATTTGTAAATAAAGACAGAAATTTGTTTGTTTTTACAGTGTGTGAGGCAGAGCAGGAATCTCAATTCAAACTGGAAACCAGGGGTACTCAGTGGTAGAGCACCCCTGGGTTTAATTCCCAGTACTGAAAATAAATAAATAAATAAAACTACAGACCAGTATCCCTCATGGATGTAGAAGCAAATATTCTAAACAAAATTTTAGTAAATCAAATACAACAATATATGAAATGGCATCATGATCAAATGAGGTTTATCCCAAGTAAACAAGACTGTCCTAACACTTGAAAATCAATTAATATAATTCATGATGTTATGAAACTAAAAACAGAAACTGTTTGATCATCTCAACCTATAACAAAAAGTATATTCTTTCTGTTTTTAACATTTAATTAATTAAATAAAAATAAAATTTAATTAATTTTATTTTTTAAATACATGACAGTGGACTGATTACAATTCTTATTACACATATAGAGAACAACTTTTCATATCTCTGTTTGTATATAAAGTATGTTCACACCAATTCATGTCTTCATACATGTACTTTGGCTAATGATGTCCATCACATTCCACCATCCTTGCTAATCCCCTGCCCCTTCCCTTCCCCTCCCACCCCTCTGCCCTATCTAGAGTTTGTCAAAAAAAGCATGGGAGGAACAGACAAAAAGTATTTTAAACAAAATATATCATCAATTCCAAATATGAACTCTCAAAAACTAAGATTACAAGGTTATATACTTAACTTTTTTTTTTTTTTGTAAAGGACATTTACAAAAAACCCTACAACTAACATTGTCCTTAGTGATGAACGAGTGCTTTTCCCCTAAGATCAGAAACAAGATAGGAATGCTAGCTCTGGCTACTTCCAGTCCATATTATACTTACAGTTCTAGTTGTTGCAATCAGACAAGAAAAGAAATGTAAAGGGATTGGAGATGTAAATCAGTGGTAAGGTGCTTGCCTAGCATGCACAAGTACCTAGGTTCCATCCCCAGCACTGAAAAAAAAATTACAACTGTGTTTGTTACAAATTATATAATTACCTATGTAGAAAATCTGACAGAATTTACAAAATAGCTAAGACAACTAAAAGTGAGTTGGGCAAAATTTTCAGTTTACAATATATATATATATATATATATATATATATATATATATATACATATATATATATAAATTGATTATATGTCTACATACTATTAATGGAGAATAAGACATTTAAATTTCATAACACAACATCATTTTCAATAGCATCAGATAGTGTGAAATACTTGGAGATAAACCTGGTAAAAGATATGAATATATGCTCTGAATATATAAAATTTTGCTGAGAGAAATTAAAAACCTAAATAAATGGAAAGATATATCTTGGAAATATTGGAAAATTGAATATTGTTAAAATGTCAATTTTCTCCAAATTGATCTATATATTTGATGCAATCCCAACCTAAATCCTGTATGGCTTGTTTTGTAAATATTTAAAAGTTGACTCTAAAATTCATATGAAAACACAGAGGACCTCTACTCATTAGAGAATCTGAGAAAGAAGACCAGTCAGGTGCTGAGGAGCATCTCTGCAATCCCAAAGAAGAAAAAAAAATGGAAAACCAATACTAATTTCAAAACACATTACAAAGTTTTATTAGTGAAAACAGCATGGTATTTGGGTGCGGTGGCGCACACCTGTAATCCCAGTGGCACAGGAGGCCGAGGCAAGAGGATCAAGAGATCAAAGCTAGCCTCAGCAATTTAGCAAGCCGTAAGCAATTCAGTGAGACTCTGTCCCTAAATAAATTTTTTTTAAAAGGGCTGGGAATGTGGCTCAGTGTTTCAGCACCCATGGGTTGAATCCCTGGTACAAAAAAAAAAACAAAAAGACAAAAAAACATAATATTGTTGTAAAGATAAACAATTAGGTCAATGGAACAGAATTGAGAATCCAGAATAACCCTACATACATATAGAAAACTGACTTGATGAATACACAGACAATGCAGTAGAAAAAGAAGAGTATTTTCAACTAATGGTACCAGAACAATTTGGTGTCCATATGCAAAGACTTGAAAATTGATCTTTACTTCACATCATATGTAAAAAATTAACACAAAATGCATCATATACCAAAATGTAACACCTAAAACTACAAAATTTCTAGAAGACGCTTAGGAGACAATCTTCATGACTTGAATCAAAGGTTTATTAGATACCACAGCAAAAATATAATCCATGAAAGAAACAAAATGATAAATTTCACCTCTTCAAAATGTACCATTTCTGTTCTTTAACGACATTGTCAAAAGAATAAAAAGATAATCTATAGGCTAGGATTTCAAAGCATATAGCTGATAAAAAGTTCATATAGAGAATATATGAAGAATGTTCATAAGTCAACAAAAAGAAATTTTTTGACACAGGCAAAGATTTGAACAGACATTCTACCAAAAAATATATATGTGGTACATATATATGAAAAGATCCTCAACATCATTAGTTACTAAGGAGATGCAATAAAAAAATGTGATTGCTGGGAATGTAAATTAGTAGTGCTATTATAAAAGACTGTGCAGAGATTCCTTAAAAAAACAAAAATGGAATTACCCTATTATTTAGTAATTCTATTTATGGGTATTTATCCAAAAGATTTGAAATTTTGTCAAAGAGATGCCTGCAGTCGCATACTTCTTGCAACACTATTAACAATAGACAAGTTCTAGAATCAATCAAATTTTCCATCAACATATTAATCAATAATATGGGATACACACATACATACACATGCACACATAATGGGATGCTATTCAGTTTTATATAAGAAACTGTCATTTTCAACAACATTAAGTGAAATAAGCCAAGCACAGAAAAACAAACCTACATGTTCTCACATAAGCCTGGAATCAAGAACAATTGAACTCAAAGACACAGAGAGTACAATAGTGCTTATCAAGGGCTTCGGGGGGTGGGGAGATTGAGGAGATGATAGTCAAACTCTACAAAGCCTCAAATATACAGAACAATTAAGGTTTCTTTTCCTTTGAAATATATTGCACAGTCTACGGCCATACCACCCTGAACGCGCCCGATCTCGTCTGAAATATATTGCACAACATGATGGATATTGTAAATTATGTATTATGCTTTTCAAAATCACTTAGTAAATTTCAAATGTTCTCATCACAAAAAAATGATAAGTATTTGATGTCATAGATATGTTAATAAGCTAGATATAATTATTTCCCAACGTTCTTTAATCATAACACCACTTTTGTATCCCATAAATGTGTACAGACATATTTGTCAATTTATAATTAAAAATAAAAATTAAAACCATGATGAGATACCACAATATATCTATTAGAATGGCTAGAAAGCTAAAATCAAAACAAGTAACCATATTAAGTGTTAAGTATGGAAAGGAACTAGAACTCTCATTAATGCTGTGGAAATGAATCATGAAACCGCTTTGAAAAACAGTTTGTCAGTTTTTTAAAAAGTTATATATATACTCTCTTAAGAACCAGTCACTCCACTCCTAGGTACTTAACCTAAAGAAAATAGATGTCTACACAAAGACTAGAACTGAAATGCTTATAGCTGTTTTGTTTTTTTTTTTATTTTAGTCAAAAACTATTTTGACTATTTGTCCAACAACAGATGAATGGATAAGCAAACTGTGGTTTATCCACACCAGGGAATAAAAAAGAAATGAGCTACTGATACATACCACTAATGTATGAATCTCAAATAAGCCAGACCAAAGAGTAGTGTATACCGTGTGATTCCAGTTCTATAATACTCTAGAAATCTTCACAAACTAATCTGTTAGTTTGTGGGGGGAAAGAGAAGAAGGAAGGACTGAAAAGAAGCATATAGACACTTCTGAGTTTTCTATTTTCATTGGGATAGTGGTGATGGTTTCACAGCAGTGTTCGTTTTTCACTCTTATCAAATGGTATGTGTTAAGTGTTTGTAGTTAATTTTATGTCCATTATTCCTCAATACAGCTATTTAAAATTTTTTAAGATATAATTTTCTTCTCCAAAAATAAGATGTATTTTTCACTTGTTTGAATCCTCTTTAATTCCCCCAAATATTATCTTCATATAGTCTCTGTATATTTTCTGTATAGTTCATTCCTGCATATTGTTACCATTATTATTACAAATAAGACCTCTCTGTTAGATTTTCTGATTTTAGGCTTAGGTTTGTTTATATGAAAACTTTTAACTGACATAGATAATATAAAGATATGTTTCTAATTAGTACTATTTGATATCTGTTTCCCCCTGTCTGAGACCAGCCCAGGCAACTTACTGAGATCCTCGTCTCAAAATAAAATAAAAAGGCATGGTGACATAGCTCAGTAGTAGAATTTCCCTGAGTTCAATCCCTAGTACGTCAAAAAAATAAAAATAAAAACTAAGTAAAAACACAGATTTGCTATTTCCAGACGAGGAAATTTTTTTCTATTCCTTGCTTTTCCAGACAAGGAACACTGAAGACAGATAGACTTAGGAATAGAAAAGAGGAAGCTAATCCAGTTGGGCTTTCAAAGCATCTCTAATGTGCAGATTACATCTCAGAAAAGAGAGTGCAGAGAAAAGAATACGGAGGTATCTCTCTGAGGTTGTGCCACACTCAAGTTTCTCCCACAATGACCTGAATAAAAATGAGCAGGAGGAACAGAAAAGTTATCAGCCAACTTTCTCTGTTCATGCATTCATAAATCATTTAATGGAATCAGAATCATGCACCACTCAGTGATGGGTATATGTTCTGAGAATTATATCCATAAGCGACTTATTCATTGTATGAACATTACAGCATGTGCTTACACAAACCAGGATAGCTATGGCAACACTAGACAATATAATCTTATGGGACCATTGTTATATATGCAGTTCATTGTTGACCCATACATTATTATACAGAATGTGTCTATTTTCATTGAGGGCCTATTGTAGGCCCGGCCCTATGCTCAAAGCTGAAAATATTATAGTAATCCTAATATATGATAGTAGCTGCCCTCCTTCCTACCAAGGAGAGATCAAAAAATAAATAAATAATATATCACCTGGTGTGAAGTACTACAAAAACATATAAAAGAGAACGCAAGTAGAATCAAGCAGTCGTGTTGAGTTAGAGAAAGGGGGATTGGACCTTGGGAGGCTGAGAAGATTGAAATTTATGGAGCAGATTAGCAGAGGTGAGGATACACAAGAAAGAGTTGGAGAAATTTGGATAGACGTCCCTTTGAGTCTGTCACTACATTTTGGTCTGCACACAGGTGGGAATAAAATCCATAAGACCAAAGAAAATTGGACAAGCAATTGGAAGAGTTTAACAACTTCTGAGACTTGTCAGGAAAATAACATTCACAGAGCAGGGTGGAGGATCTCATCGATCGCAAGAAGTCTGGCAGAAACGATGCCTCTGTCACATGTGAACTTCATCATGCACTTTGGCTTCTTTGGCATTTCTCGGGAACTCACAGCTTTCTCTTGTGTGTTCAACTGTGCTTCTGAGAAGGCTGGCCCCTGTCGCAGAGGCAGCCCCCTCGTGCTCGGATCCATCTGGACCCTGATGACCACTTCTGTTTTCGTCCTTTTACCACTTCTCAGCCTTCTACAACCTTCTCAAAGTCACTTTTCTTCCTAGATGAAGTCAGTCCTCTGGCTGTTAAGTTGACAATTCAGAATTTCCCATGGTGTTTGAGAAGCCGGGATGAGGAGGGAATGGAAATGAGAACCCGAAGACAAAGTCAAAGCAACTTTTTACAGCCAGTCTTAAGGAAAGAAAAATAGTCCATCTGTTTAGAAAGGACAGAAGTAGGCTTAAGATTAAGTAATAGGAAGGGTAGTAGAAAACAATAGACATTAATATGGCTGTAGGTATAAACATGGTTGTAAAACCAATGTGAGACTGCAGTCTGTACATGTGGGAAAAAAAGAATTCATACCCCACTTGAATCAAATGTATGATATGTCAAGATCATTGTAATGTTTTGAGCAACCAATAAAAAAATTTAAAAAAAAAGATTTATTTTGTTTTGTTTTGTTGGGGGAGGTGTTTTGTTGGTTTTATTGTTGTTGTTTTTGATTAGGGAACACTTGAGAATGTGAAGGCAAGAGGAACAGCAGGCAGGGGGGCGGGGGGATAATTAGACAAGCATTAGCAGAGGAGATGAACAGAGAAGCTTCATGGTCTTAACCCCACAGCACCTCGAGCTTGAGCTTAGGGGACATGTGATAGATGGAAATCACCTGGAAACTGCGTCAGAGTCCTGTCTTGAGTCATAAGAGGCTGTTTACAAGCTTATTGGCATTAGGCAAATCTGCAACTCACCTTCTCATCTATAAAACAGGCATGACACTACTTCACAGAGTCGCTTGTGGATGAAATTAAATTACCACAAGAAATCATCTAAGATATCCTGTGCATACATTAGATACTGAAAAATGATTTCCTTTCTCCTTCTCTTTCCTGGATGTAACTAGTCATGCTCAAGTGTACTAAGGAAACAGGAATCAGTATTCTAAAGTAATTTTTTAAAGTATATAGTCTCATAAAAATCAATTATCATGTCACTATCAGGACAATCCCTTTATATAGCCTCCTTCAGTTTGCAAGACAACACAACATGAAAAGAAGATTAGTCTTGAAGACCATTACTTGGCACATCTCAGTGTTCAAGGTGAAGTCCAAGCTTGGCTTGATGCAACACACTTGGGTGGAGGGTTATCTGAGTCGTGACCCCTCTTTGCATTGCAACATCTATGAGGGCCACTCCCAGTTCAGTCCCTTTCCTCAACCTCTTTAGCAGCCCACGTTTCAAAATAAGGAACAGAGGCATTATCAAGAGAGAGAAAGAACCGGCCCAAGCAGCCCTCAGACCCAAAGTGGGGAGGTCCACTTTCCATGGTCTCTGATTACCTTCTATTGTTCAGATGTGGAACACCTGGTAATCCAGTGACCACTGATTAGCACTGCCAAATTCCTGCAGAGAACTGGGATTAGGCATCAAGATTGTTCTAGTTTGTTTGTTTTTTTCATCACTTTGAGACTAAAGGCCCCTAAGAAAAATCTAAGGAAACAACTGAGTCTTCTCCCCTAGAAAAAAAAGATGTACAGAAACTTGGCCTCCAATCTGAGGGATTTCACTTGCTCTCAGAAGGTCATCCTCAGGCTCCAAGTTAAAAGCTCCAGATGAAAAGCACCTCCATGTTCAGGAAGGCTAAGATTGCGTATATTCTAAAATCCAGGCTTTATCAATCCATGCCTGACATCACAAAAACAGATGATAAAATGCTTTCAGATAAAAAGAATTAGAGCACTATCCAAGAGAACAAAAGGAAAGGGAATAAAGTTCAACACTATACCTCACCCAATTCCATTGAAACACCCCCTTCCAGGGGCCTCTTTAAAAAAAAAAATAGGCTTAATTTGTAAGTATTTGAATGTAACTTCCCAGGAGTCCTAAAATCCATGGGAAATGATGAAGGCCAGGCTCTTCTCTTTGTATCCTTCCACACAGAAATGAAATTACAGGTCTTAAAACAAATAGATTTGCTCCAGGACCCCTCCTACCTGGAGGGAATTTTAAATGAAGCTCCAACCTTAAATCCTGGTCCCTCTTAATTTTGGCCTGGTTAGAAGAAAGCAGGGCACATAAACCTACTTACTCATGACGGCTTAGTGGAATAAATATTAATATTAAGACACTATTTTAATTTTGCTCATTATATAGGAGAAAGCCAGCTCAACATTCTCCCCCAACATCAGTGCTTCTTATGAGCCAACCCATTTCTAGGGAGAGTTCCAAATATGGTAGCTTCAACCACTTTGATGCAAAGAAATCAACTTTTCCACCCTATGCAAGTCATTAAAAATTATTTTCAGCTCAGTGTTCTCTCCGGTCAACTGTGGTTTATTTCAGAAGAACTGTATCACAACCAGCCTTCCAGTTGATCCATACGGCTGCCGTTGGCATTTTATATTTTTGTCTGATTCTTCCATGACTATCTAGCACAGTGTCTCCTCAAGCATACTGGCTGATACCAGGCTGGTTACAATAAAGCCAAATGGAAGCTTATTATCTAACATAGGGATTCTGACTCAGGAGCCCAAGAATCTGTGTTTTTGTTAAGTCTCACCAGGTGAATTATCCAGAGCTTGGACCTACTGCTCCACTGTATGTGTGAGCTTACATTCCATTCCACAGCAATTTTCTTTTTCTTTTTTTTCCTGTTTGTAGACTGTCCTTTATTAGGGAGAGTTGTCCTTTGCATGGAAGGATTAGATGAATTCTAGATAGGAAAGAGGAGTGGGAGGGCCAGGGAGGGGGCAGGGGATTAGCAAGGGCGGTGGATTGTGATGGACATCATTATCCAAAGTACATGTATGAAGACACGACTTGGGTGTCAACATACTTTATATATAAACAGAGATATGAAAAATTGTGGTTTATATGTGTAATAAGAATTGTAATGCAAAGAAAAAAACAAAGTACATGTATAAAGGCATGAATTGGCATGAACATACTCTATATACAAAGATATGAAAAATTGTGCTCTATATGTGTAATAAGAATTGTAATGCATTCCACTGTCGTGTATTAAAAAAAAATAAAATCAATAAAACTAAAAAATACTAAATCCCATTAGTGGAATTCTTAGAAAATCAAAAAAGTATTTTGAAGTCCTCAGTATTTCTTTTAAGCTTTGTATATTTCTTCTAGTCACCACAGCTAATTAAGCCTTTAACTCAATACTCAAAGTAAAATTTCTAGCAACTTGTGCTGCCAAGTTTTCCCTAAATGATAACATGCTATCAATATGACTTATCACATCTGGGTGCAGTGGCACACACCCATAATCCCAGCCACTTGGGAGGTTGGGGCAGGAGATTGGCAAATTTGTGGCAAGCGTTGGCAACTTAGTGAGACGCTGTCTCAAAATAAAAAAGACTCACTGGTCCAATCCTGGGTGCAATCCTCAATACTGGAAAAAAAGGATAAAAGATTTGTTATACATCTGACTAATTTTCTTTACATGGTATAAATGACAAGAAACAAAGACACGGCACAGTCACTTGGCATCACAGTAGTCTTCAGCAGAAGAATACCTCAGTTGTACCAGACTATATTTAGTTATTTTTATTAGGGCAAGAGTGTGTATGGTCTATAACTTATTTTCCTTGCATGCATGAATAGTGAAGTGCCTTTGTCTCTCCTCTCTCTCTCTCTCTCTCTCTCTCTCTCTCTCTCTCTCTCTCTCCATGGGCCGATGTCATGTTCTGGTCACAATGTGCCACCATAGTGGGGGCAGATCACCTTCCTTCCTGGCAGGAGGCAAAGCTTGAGTTTTAGGACCTTTGGTGGGGTTTCCTCCTGTGGGTGCTTAACCTCTTGCTCCCATCTTTCCCTTCACAATTTCTTCCGCTGCTCTCTCTTGGCAAACTAATCAGGATACAGTGCCTTCTCAGAAGGACGCTAGTGATCTAAGCACCTTTCCAGAATCTTGTAGCACTCCTATATCTCATAGGAGGTGCCCCCAGGTGAGTCAGGGAAGATACACGGCTGTGGGTGCTGATTGTGCCAGAATTCTTCTTCTGCCTCCCTAAAGAGCTGGGTGCCCTTTATCATATCCTTTTCATTCCTATATTCTTCAAACCCCGCTCTTATCAAACAAGCAAAGTACTGGTATTTGTCCCTGTGGACACACCATAACTCAAGGTGGCACAGTGCCCACTTATAAAGCCACAACATCTTCTGCTGGTGGTTCACATAGCGGTAGGCACTGAGAAGACCACGAGGCTCCGCTCTCCTTAGTGGCCACGAGGGCTGCCTCCAGAGCAATTTTCCTATACCCACATTTCTCACATACTACCCTCAGTTTCAGCAGAAGTCTCCTTTCTACTTCAGGCACAGAACTAATGCTCCTCAAATACCTTGGCTGTCACCCAACTTATCTTCTAGGTGTGCCATTCACTTTTCCCTTTTCCTCCCTCTACTCTAAGATGTAAGGAGGAAATGTACCTCTCCTCCCTCCTCCCCACCAATGCCAGCACCTCGACTCTCCCAGTTACGTCCTCTGTCAGAAAGAGATCGTCCTGTGATGATGATGACAGCATGTCACATGTAAGTGAAATCTTACATTATTTGTCCTTTTGTGACTGGTCAGTTTCACTTAGCATAAGGTCCTCAAGGTACATCCATGTTGTAGCATCTGTCGGAATTTTCCTCTTTTAAATACTGAATAATATTCCTTTGTATATATTTATAGTTGTCCCTCTGTATCTTCAGGGAATTGGTTCCAGGATTCCCCAGGCCTCATGAATACCAAAATCTGAGGATGCTCAAATTTCTTATATAAAACGGCATATTTTCACATAACCTACATACATCCTCCCATGTGCTTTAAATCATCTCTAGATCACTTTAATGCCTAATACAGCATAAATACTATGTAAATGGTTGCTATAATATATTGTTTAGGGAATAATAACAAGATAAAATAATCTGTTACAGATTCAATTACAGATATCATTTTTCTTTTCCTTTTTCCCCCCCAAATATTTTAAATCTACAGTTGGTTGAATCTGGGGATACAGAGCCCAGATAGTTTATTTCAGAATACAAGAGCCATTAGATGTAACAGGATAGGATAAAACCTGGATCAGTTAAACAAAGGTATGTCCTCTTACCCCTTCACAACCCACCCTACTCCCTACTACTTCTTTTCTCTATGACCCTAGCAAGGGCCTCAAAGTTCATGAAGAGCCAACTGTTGGCCTCTCTAATTCTAAATGGACTTTTTCAAATCTGGAACCCAGGCAACCATCTTGAAAGCGATGGTTAATGAGAGACTGAAGAAAGAAAAGGTCCTAAACTGTTGTCCTAAACCACTCCCTGGGGACGGCGGCACAGCATAGTCTTTAAGTGCACCAGAGTTGAAATGATTGATGTCCAGGCCCCGTAGAGCTACTTACCATGTGACTTTTAAAGTCCACTAGTAAAACTTCACTATTGCCAGGGTGCAGTGATGCATACCTACAATCCCAGTGACTGTGGAGGCTAAGGTAGGAGAATTGCAAGCTCAAAGCCAGCCTCAGCAATTTAGGGAGGCCCTAAGCAACTCAGTGAGGCCTTCTGTCTAAATAAAATATAAAAAAAGAGCTGGGGATGTAGCTCAGTGGAGAAGTGCCCCTGGGTTCAATTCCTGGTGCCAAAAAAATTAAATAAAGAAAATAAAATAAAAGGAGACAAAACCTTCATTATTAAAACTACTATTCAAATTTCACCATTTTCAACTTCACTATTAAAATGTAATTCCTTTTTCTGGATTTGTATTCTTCAAGTAATACCTATTTTGTTTTGGGTTTGTTTGCTCCTGGGTATTTGCTCTAATTCTGGCCATTATACCTGACTTCTTTCCGGAAGATTCCCTCAATTATCAGTCCACTTCCTTTTCCGCAAGACTAAAATCTGACCGGAGAAACCATTCCTCTGTTTGGCGCTTGGTTCAGCATGACCAGCATGTGACCACAGTACATAAAACACAGGAACCATTTTACTGGAACCTCCAGGAGAGAGGCGGTCATTTTCCCCGGAGTTGGATCCCATGACAGGTAGTCCTGAAGCCATTTCAATCATCTTACCTCCACATGAAATCTAAAAATGGGTCTACTCCCAAGGAATCAGAACCAACAGAAAAAATTTGATCCTGGGAACACTGTTGAGTCCCTAAATCTAATCATGACCAAAAAAACTATCATTTCTAAATACTTTAGTTGTGTGATTCAATAAGATCGCTGCTGATTAAGCTAATTTGGGTTTGATTTTCCATTACATGGAATCAGAATCAAAAATCATAATTAAAACTATAAATTTTAACATATAAGAGTGCAGAAGACCAAAGCTTGGGTTGTGGGTAAAAGAGAGAAGAAGATTGCTTGGCTAATGAGGAAACTGAGTCAGAAAGTCTAGATGTTGAGTATGATTGGTTATAAGACTAGCTAAGGAGGAAATCTGTCATCAGAAAAGAGAGTGACACTCATTTTGCTGGATAAATTCTTTTTCAAGTCTTCATATATGTACTTTGTTTAATGATGTCCATCACATTCCACCATCTTGCTAATCCCTTATCCCCTCCCTTTCCCTCCCACTCCTCTTCCCTATCTAGAATGTACCTAATCCTCCCATGCTCCCCCTCCCTACCCCACTATGAGTCAGCCTCCTTATATCAGAGAAAACATTCAGCATTTGTTTTTTGGGGATTGGCTAACTTCACTTAGCATTATCTTCTCCAGCACCATCCATTTACCTGCAAATGCCATGATTTTGTTCTTTTTTATTGCTGAGTAAAATTCCATTGTGTATATATGCCACATTTTTTTTATCCATTCATCTACTGAAGGACATCTAGGTTGGTTCCACAGTTTAGCTATTGTGAATTGTACTGCTATAAACATTGATGTGGCTGTGTCCCTGTAGTGTGCTGTTTTTAAGTCCTTTGGGTATAGTCCGAGGAGAGGAATAGCTGGGTCAAATGGTGGTTCCATTCCCAGTTTTCCAAGGAATCTCCATACTGCTTTCCAAATTGGCTGCACCAATTTGCAGTCCCACCAGCAATGTATGAGTGTACCTTTTTCTCCACAGCCTCGCCAACACTTATTGTTGTTTATCTTCATAATAGCTGCCATTCTGACTGGAGTGAGATGATATCTTAGTGTAGTTTTGATTTGCATTTCTCTGATTGCTAGAGATGATGAGCATTTTTTCATATATTTGTTGATTGATTGTATAGCATCTTCTGAGAAGTGTCTGTTCAGGTCCTTGGCCCTTTTGTTGATTGGGTTATTTGTTTTTTTGGTGTTTAGCTTTTTGAGTTCTTTATATACCCTAGAGATTAGTGCTCTATCTGATGTGTGAGGGGTAAAAATTTGCTCCCAAGATGTAGGCTCTCTACTCCCCTCACAGATTGTTTCTTTTGCTGATAAGAAACTTTTTAGTTTGATTCCACCCCATTTATTGATTCTTGGTTTTAATTCTTGTGCTATAGGAGTCTTATTAAGGAAGTTGGGGTCTAATCCCACATGATAAAGATTAGGACCTACTTTTTTTTCTATTAGATGCAGAGTCTCTGGTTTAATTCCTAGGTCCTTGATCCATTTTGAGTTGAGTTTTGTTCATGGTGAGAGATAGGGGTTTAATTTCATTTTGTTGCATATGGATTTTCCCAGCACCATTGTTGAAGAGGCTATCTTTTCTCCAGTGCATGTTTTTGGCAACTTTGTCTAATATAAGATAATTGTAACTTTGTGAGTTAGTCTCTATGTCCTCTATTCGGTACCATTGGTCTACTAGCCTGTTTTGGTGCCAATACCATGCTGGTTTTTGTTACTATTGCTCTGTAGTATAGTTTAAGGTCTGGTATAGTGATACCACCTGCTTCACTCTTCCTGCTTTGGATTGCTGGATAAATTATCTGACTATAGAAGCATTCAATACCTAGTCATAGTTCCTGGAAGGAAAATTAGCTTTGAAACAGCAGATGACACTATTCTGGTTGATGGGTTTAAAAGGAACTCACATGAGACAGGAAGCCTCTGCCCTGAGACCAGAGGTAGCACAAAGTCAGATGAGTTTCAATGTTTACTTAAAACCAGAAGCTTCTCCAGCACCTAACCAGTGAATGTAATGGCCAGCAAAGACAGATGCACAGGGCAGGGAAAGACCTTCCAGATCAAAGCCATAGAGTCCTCCCAGAGAAGTCAAGGGACCAATTGAGCTCAGGAGGAGTCACAGAAAGCACCAGGGAGAAATGGGTGAGGGCAAGTGAAAGAAGTCACTCTCAGGAAGGAACCCTATTTCCAGAATGAGATGAATATTGATGTTCTGCACAAGATTGGCATTTTCCTAGGGGTCACCTAAGAAAAGATACCTGTGAAAAGAAGCAAATCTAGTACTCATCATACTTCAGTGGCCCATCGTCAAGGCCAATCAAAATTAAAACTCTTACTAGAGTGTGCTGGAGTGCAGCTCAGTAGTACAGCACTTGTCTAGCATATGTGAGGCCCTGGGTTAGATCATAACTGAGAAAGAAAAGAGGATAGGAGAGCAGGGGAGGGAAAGAGAAAGAAGGGGAGGAGAGGAGAGGGGATGGAAGGAAAAACTCCTTGAAACTCCCAGCAAACTCCTATTCCTTAGGTGCTTCCTCACTCAGTGTTAACCAGTTAACTAGGTTGATCTCTTGAGCCAGCACGTAGGAACCTCATTCTTTCAGAGGCTTCCCACTGGAAAGCCTGACTCCTATTCTACACACAGCCTTGGAAACTATGAAGATGCCAATCAGATCCCCAGAGTCCCATGCACAGTGCAGGGACCCTTCTACCTTCCTCTTTCCATGATTTGAGGGGAACACATATAACATTGGTGAGGGCCTTGGTCGGTATAGACATTTATACCAAAATACATAAATCTATTAAAATGTATGATATGTCAAGATCATTGAATGGTCATGAGCAACTAATAAAAAATAAATAAATAAACAAACAAACAGATCTATTAAATTTCCATCGTGCCATTGATATGGAAATCACGATAGCTTTTGATTTTATGGGAAGATTTAATTCTTATGAGGATCAAAGACTTAAATACTTAGAAGACCATGAGATGGACAAATACTTAGCAAAGCCTGGCACTTCCTAGAATTCAGAACCATTTGAGTAAATAATATAAGATAAAGGGAATTCAAAGATAACATTACATAGAAAGAGCACTAAAGCTTCTCTACTCCATAGAACATTTAATGTTAAAACTTGTAAGTGGAATTTTAAAAAAAAATTAAAAAGGATTTTGGAGAAACTCTATGTATAGGCTAACATAAATTAAAAGAAACATTTATGCTTTTCATAGGGTTCACTGACTTTAAATGTTAGGTAAAAGTGCTTTGTGAACAATGGCTCCTTTCTGTCTTTTAATAATTTTACCCCATTTTGGTTGTTTAATCTCTAGTTAGTTTTGTTGTTGTTGTTGTTTTGTTTTGTTTTTGTTTTTAGTTTTTAAAACAGACTTGATTACCAATAAAAATCATATATATTGATAGAATCTACGTGGCATAGAAGAAAAACAAACAAACAAACAAAAAAGACATGAATCTGTTGTAGGATTGCAAAGGGAAAAATAGTGTGGTGCCCAAGAGCCCTTCACCCACAATCCCACACCAACACCACCACTACCACCAGTCACTTGGGCTGCTCAGCAAGGATATGCTGCTCTACATGTTTATGTCTCTTGTGATGAATAGGAACAGGTGCCATCCTCCAGTACACCATGCAGCATAAGGAGTGTGCTGCTGAATTCTGAAACAAAACAGGACAGTTGAGTAGCCCTTCCTGAAATGCTCAGGACCAGAAGCGTTTGCAATTTGAGATTTTTGCAGATTTTGAAATATTGGCATATATGTCAAGAGCCGAGTTAGGGATGGGACCTAAGACTAAAACAAAATTCATTCCTGTTTCGTATACACCTTATACACATTGTCTGGATTCGATTTTGTATGATATTCTTAGTGTACCTGAGTTTTAACTATGAGCTGTCGCATGAGGTCACAAGAGTGGCATTTTCCACTTGTGTGTGAAACTTTCCACTTGTGACTTCATGTTAACCCTCAAAATATTTTAGATTTTTGGAGCATTTGGTAGTTTGGATTTTTGGATTAGAGATGCTCAATCTCCAACCTCTACTGGGCAGAGTAGCACATGCCTGTGGTCCCAGCTACTTGGGAAGCTGAAGCAGGAGGATCACTCAAGCCTATGAGTTTGATCTTGGGCAACACAGTGAGGACCCTGTCTTGAAAAAAGGAAGAAAAAACAGAGAAAGAGAACTACTCAACGTCTAAATGCTCTAAATGTTGAAGTAGTATCATGATTGTATACATAAAAATGTACACTTCTAAAAAAGAAAAAAAAGAAGATAAAGAAAATGAATAAAGTGGGGGAAGGGAAAGAAGGAAAATGAGTTTTCTTTCCATTAATAGGTATAGAACTTACTCAGGACAAATACTGGGGAATTATATGGCCAAATTATATTGTGATGTTGTGTGCATGTACAAATGTGTAACAACAAATCCCACCATGATATACAAATAGAACACACCAATAAAAAATATGAAAAAAAATACAAAAAAATTATTCTAGATATAACAAAACTACATTTTCAAATGTATATTTAATTTGTGCCCCATTTGTCCATAACCTGATCATTAAAAGCACTGGGGCCGATTTTCCTCTAATATCAAGGTGCAACCAATGCTATAAAGTGCCCATTCTTGCATTCTTTATCTCTACCTAACAGAGGAGAAAATTCTGTTTCAAACAGGATGTGTGCAGGATAGATTTTGTTTTTAAACTGCAATAACAAGAAGCTTTAAAGTAAATCAGACACTGTAAAGCAATTTTACAATGCCTTGGAAAGAACCCAAGACTGTGGGGTTCTTAAATAGGTTCTCCTTGGTAAATGGAGCTGCCACCCTCTACATGAACAATAAGTCTATTCCCTTGATAACTCTAAGAAATACCCACTAACATGAATCTTAATCTGATAAGAAAAAGAGTGGAAATATGCTCAGATATTTGCCTTAATTTAACTCATTGTAGGAAAGTTATAATAAAGAGTGTTGAGTCTCTTAACCAACAGCCCACTGCTACTGTACACCTTAGGTTCCATTCCACTCCAAACATGCTAATCGACCTCAAGCATAGGAACTACCTGCTCCAGACCCCATGTTTCTGTATCCATGTAATTTCCTATACCTATGAGAATGGTAGAGCACAAGTACACCATTGCTTATGGTACCCTTTACAAATCCATGTTTTCTTTACAAAGAAAAATAAATGAGGGCTGGGGATGTGTCTCAAGCAGTAGCGCGCTCGCCTGGCATGCGTGCGGCCCGGGTTCGATCCTCAGCACCACATACAAACAAAGATGTTGTGTCCGCCGAGAACTAAAAAATAAATATTAAAAAATTCTCTCTCTCTCTCTCTCTTTAAAAAATAAAATAAAATAAATGAATCTGTGTTTAATTAAAGTTCAAACACTTTTAGCCAGGCGTGGTGGCCCATGCCTGTAATTCCAGTGACTTGGGAGGCTGAGGCAGGAGGATTGCGAGTTCAAAGCCAACCTCAGCAAAAGCAAGGCGCTAAGCAACTCAGTGAGACCCTGTCTCTAAATAAAATACAAAATAGAGCTGGGTATGTGGCTCAGTGGTTGAGTGCCCCTGAGTTCAATCCCCAGTACCAAAAAAGTTCAAACACTTTACTTTATTTAATTTTTATGAGTCTCTATAATCTCAATTTGTAGCTGGGAGCGGTGGCACATGCCTGTACTCCCAGCAGCTTGGCAGGCTGAGACAGGAGGATTACAAGTTCAAAGCTAGCCTCAGCAATTTAGTGAGACCCTAAGCAACTTAGCAAGACCCTGTCTCAAAATAAAAAATATAAATCACTGGGGATGTAGCTCAGTGGTTAAGCACCCCTGGGTTCAATCTCCAGTACCAAAAAATAAAAATAAAACCTATAATCTCAACTTGTCATCAATATAAATCCTTGGAATTCAAGTACATTTTATTTATTCTATTGCATGGAATTAAAACTGATCTGAATTCACATTGGTGAGATTGGTGGAAAGTACATTTTCAACCTCCTAGGAGCTCTCTCTTATGCTTTTATATTTTTCTTTTTTTTTTTTTTTTTTTTTCTTTTTGGACTGGGATTGAACTCGGAGGCACTCGATTTCAGGCATGATTACAGGCATGCACCACTGCACCAAGCTCTTATACTTAGGGTCTTAGGCAATCCAAAGAGAGATCTTACTAACATCTTCTCCCAAGTGGATTCAAGACTCCAAGACTCTGGCATCTCTCAAACCACAGCCGCTGGAATTATCAGATCTCTGACACACAGGTTAGCCATTGGATGCTGTCCTCCCTTTGTCCAAAGCAAAGGCTGACCTGCCTGATCTTATTACATGCTGGTAAGGACTTTGGAAGGTAGATGCTCCCCTGGATGCCTTTATCTACTCAAAACCCCACTGGCTTCAAAGAGTTTCTCATTAGGTTGGCTATGTTCTAGCCTACAGACTCATCCTCTTAGTCAAAGGAATGGCCATTCTCTTCTGAACAAAAATATCCCAAAGAGATATTTGTAGTCTGTCCATCAGGGACCCATAATCAGCAGGGGTCTACTCCCACAAGAAAAGCCATCATAAGTCTTAAGTCATTCACCTTCTCTTCTCCCAAACCACCGAAATTTACTCTACCCTCCTCTCAAGCCAAAGTGTTTGATTGCCTCTAATATGACTGTAATCAAGGCAGATTTTAGTAGGAGAAAAAGGCATATTTATTCTCTTGGGAAGTGACTTGTCAATGAGTCATATCACAATAAAAGGAAGGAGAATTCAGGTGTTTCTCCCTTTTAACACTATAGAAGGCCCTAACCCATGCAATAAGATAAGAAAAAGAAACAAAAAGCTTATGAATTGAAAAAGGTGTATTAAAGCTCTCTTGATTCACAGATGACATGATTGTCTACAAAGAAAAATCTCAAATAATGTACAAAAAAAGTACTAGAACTAAATGAGCTAGCAAAATCACAGCATGCAAGATCATTTTTTAAAAAGTAGCTGCATCTCCAAGTAATTAAAAGTTAAAATTTAAAATACACTATAATTTTTAATACTATATGAAAACATATTTAGGAATAAATAAAAAATGGGCAAGATTTAAATAAAAATAAAAAATGCTGATTATAGAAGTCAAAGAAGACCTAAAAAATGGAGAGAGATGCTAATGGATTGGAAGTGTGTATCTTGTTAGAATGCTAATTCTTCTGAAATTGATTTTTATGCTTGACTCATTTTTAATGTTAAACCCTAAAGCCTTTTTTTTTTTTGAGAAACTGACAAACTCATGATACAACTAGTATGGAAAAAGAAAAGGACCTACAGTACATTCATATGAAAAAACTGTGAACCTCAACCCACACACAAAAATTAACTCAAAATTGATTATAATCAAAATATAAAACCTAAAATTATAAAATTTCTATAAAAAATAGAAACAATAGGAAAGGCAGCAGAACACAACAGACACTAGTATGGCAATATGTAAATCAATGGATGTGTAACTGATGTGATTCTGCAATCTGTATATGGGATAAAAATGGGAGTTCATAACCCACTTGAAGCAAAGTGTGAAAGATGATACATCAAGAACTATGTAATGTTTTGAACAACCAACAGTAAAAAATTTAAAAAAAAAATAGAAACAAATATTTTTTTTAATATTTATTTATTTTTTTTTTATTGTTGGTTGTTCAAAACATTACATAGTTCTTGATATATCATCTTTCACACTTTGCTTCAAGTGGGTTATGAACTCCCATTTTTAGCCCATATACAGATTGCAGAATCACATCAATGACACATCCATTGATTTACATATTGCCATACTAGTGACTGTCATGTTCTGCTACCTTTCCTATCCTCTACTATCCCCCCTCCCCTCCCCTCCCCACCCCTCTTCTCTCTCTACCCCCTCTACTGACCTTCATTTCTCCCCCTTGTATTATTTTTCCCTTTCCCCTCATTTCCTCTTGTATGTTCTTTTGTATAACCCTGAGGGTCTCCTTCCATTTCCATGCAATTTCCCTTTTCTCTCCCTTTCCCTCCCACCTCTAGAAACAAATATTTTTGAACTTTAGTTAGGTAAAGCTTTCTTAGGACACAAAATCCAAACTATAAAAATTCATAAATTAGACATTATCAAAATCTAAAACTTGTTTTCTTTGATACCATCAAGAAATTAAAAAACAAGTCACAGATTGGCAAAAAAATATTTACAATACAAATATTAGGCAAAATTATTGTATTTAGAATATACAAAAATGCACTTGGCTCATTAATAAGAAAACAAACAACTCATCTGAAAAGCAGCAAAAAGAAAACTTGAATAGACACATAAAAGAAAAATCATGGAGGCTGGGGCTGTGGCTCAGTGGTAGAGCACTTAACTAGCATGTGTGAGGCCCTGGGTTCAAACCTCAGCACCACATAAATAAATAAAATAAGGGAATCGTGTCCATCTATAACTAAAAAGTATATTTCAAAAAATCAAGGATGGAAAATAATCACGCAGAAAATGCTCAATATCTTTAGTTATCAGAGAAATACAAATTATTATTTTTTTCTTAAAGAGAGAGAAAGAGAGAATTTTAATATTTATCTTTTAGTTTTCGGCGGACACAACATCTTTGTTTGTATGTGGTGCTGAGGATCGAACCCCGGCCACACACATGCCAGGCAAGTGCGCTACCTCTTGAGCCACATCCCCAGCCCAATACAAATTATTACTATTATTATTATTACATTGTTATTGTTGTTGCTGTTGCCATTATACCACCACATGTTCACTAGAAGGGCTAAATCTTAGAGACATGAAACCAACTCCTGACAAGGACTTGAAGCAACTGTAACTCCCATTAATTGGTAGTGGTATGTACAATAGTACGATGCTTTAGAAAATAGTTTGGCAGTTTCTTAAAATGTTATATATATACTTACCATGCAAATCATACGATACCACTTTTAACATAATTTATCTGAAACAGATGGAAGTGTATGCCCCATAACAATTTTGCCACAAAAGTTTATAACAAGTTTCCTTTTACTAGTCAGATCTGCAAACCTTGATGTTCATCATATGATGAATGTCTAAACAAATTGTGATATTTCTATACCCTGGAACATTGTTTTGCAATAAAATGAAAAGAAGAAAAGGTACACTTATCAATATGGTTTAATCTCAAGAACATTGTTGAGCAAAAGAAGCCAGACAGAAAAGAGTAAATTTAAAGTTATTCCAGGACTGGGGCTGTAGATTAGTGGCAGAGCGCTTGCTTAGCATGTGTGAGGCACTGGGTTTGATACTCAGCACCACATAAAAATAAACAAATAAGGGCATTCTGTCCATACACAACTACAAAAAAAAGTAATGTTATTCCATATGTATAAAGTGCTAGAAAAAGAAAAACACAAACCAGATGTGGTGGTACACACCTGTAATCTCACCTACTCAAAAGGTGGAGGCAGGAGAATTACAAGTTTAAGGCCAGCCTGCAAAATTTCGTGAGACCCTGTCTCAAAGTAAAATAATTTTTAAAAGGGCTGGAGAAATAGCTTATAGGTAGAGCACTTAGCTGTGTGCTTAAGGTCCTGGGCTCACTCCCTAGTAACACACACACACACACACACACACACACACACAAATACATAATAAAAAGCCAGATCAGTGGCTGTCTAGAGCTAGGGCTAAGAAAGGGATTAAAAGGGAAGAGGGATAGGGAATAATTTGTGTGACAGATATTTAGGTAATGGTAATATGGATATATGTTAGTTAAACCTCAACCAATTGAAAACTTAAAGTGAATGCATTTGTTGTATAAAAATTAATTTCAGGGCTAGGGTTGTGGCACAGTGGTAGAGAGCTTGCCCCACACATGTGAGGCACTGGGTTCGATCCTCAGCACCATATAAAAATAAATAAACAAAATAAAGAAATTGAATCCATCTACAACTAAAAACAAATTTTTAAATTAATTTCAAAGCATTTGACAAAATACAGCACCCATTCATGTTCAAAACACTAGAAAAACTAGGGACAGTGGGAACACACCTCAACATTGTAAAAGCTATGTATGCTAAACCCAAGGCCAACATCATACTAAATGAAGAAAAACTGAAAGTATTCCCCTAAAAAGTGGGAAAAGACAAGGGGATGCCCTCTTTCGCCACTTCTATTCAACGTCGTCCTTAAAACTCTAGCCAAAGCAATTAGACAGAAGAAAAAAAAATTAAAGGAATATAAAAAAAGAAAAGAAAACTATCCCTATTTGCTGATGACATTATTCTATATTTAGAAGACCCAAAAATCTCCACAAGAAAACTTCTAGAGCTCATAAATTAATTCAGCAAAATTGCAGGATATAAAATTAACACCCATAAATTAATTGCATTCCTATATATCAGTGATGAATCAACTGAAAGAGAAATTAGGAAAACTACCCCATTCATGATAGCCTCAAAAAAAATAATAAAATACATGGGACTCAATATAACAAAAGAGGTGAAAGACCTCTAAAATGAAAACTGCAGAACACTAAAGAAAGAAATTAAAGAAGACCTTAGAAGATTGAAAGATCTCCCATGTTCTTAGATAGGCAGAATTAACATTGTCAAAATGGCCATACTACCAAAAGCGCTATACAGATTTAATGCAATATCTATTAAAATTCCAGTGATGGTCTTCTTAGAAATAGAAAAAGCAGTCAAGAAATTTATTTTTAAAAAATAGGAATAGCCAAAGCAATCCTTAGCAAGAAAAGTGAAGCAGGAGGCATCACAATAGTAGACCTTAAATTATACTACAGAGCCATAGTAACAAAAACAGCATGGTATTGGCACCAAAACAGACATGTAGACCAATGGTACAGAATAGAAGTTACAGAGGCAAACCCACATAAATATAGTTATCTCACACTAGACAAAGTCTCCAAAAACATACATTGGAGAAAAGATAGCCTCTTCAACAAATGATGCTGAGAAAACTGGAAATCCATATATAGCAAAATGAAATTAAATCCGTATCTCTCACCCTGCACAAAAGTAAATTCAAAGTGGATCAAGGACTTAGACACTAGAACAGAGACCCTGTGCCTAATAGAAGAAAAAGTAGGTCAAAACCTTCACCATGTTGGCTTAGGAACTGACTTCTTTAACAAGACCCCTAAAGCACAAGAAGTAAAATCAAGACTCAACAAGTGGGATAGTATCAAAATAAAAAGCTTCTTCACAGCAAAGGACACAATTGAGAATGTGAAGAGACAGCCCACAGAATGGGAGAAAATCTTTGCCACCTCACCTCAGATACAGCATTAATCTCCAAGATACATTAAAAAAAAACTGAAAAAAACTAACACCCAAAAAACAAATTACCCCATCAAAAAATGGGCAAAGAAACTAAACAGGCACCTCACAAAAGAAGAAATAAAAATGGTCAACTAATTCAGGAAAAAAATGTTCAACATCTCTAGCAGTTAGAGAAATGCAAATTAAAACTACACTGAGATTTCACCTCACTCCAACAAGAAAGGCAATTATCAAGAATACAAGTAATAAATTTTGGCAAGGATGTGGGAGAAATAGTACATTCATACATTGCTGGTGGGTGTGCAAATTGGAGCAACCACTCTGGAAAGCGGTAAGGAAATTCCTCAGAAAACTTGGAATGGGATCATCATTTGATCCAGTTATCCCACTCCTTATCACATACCCAAAGGACTTAAAATTAGCATACTATAATGATGCAGCCTCATCGATATTCATAGCAGCTCAATTCACAATAGCTAAACTATGGAACCAACCTAGGTGCCCTTCAACAGATGAATGGAATATTACTTCAACACAATGAAATTTTACCCAGCCATAAAGAAGAATGAAATTATGGCATTTGCCAGTAAATGGATGGAACTGGAGACTATCATGCTAAGTGAAATAAACCAATTCCAAAAAAACAAAGGCCAAATGTTCTCTCTGATATGTAGATGCTTACTCACAATAAGAGGGGTAGGAAAGAATAAAAGTGTTTTGGATTGGGCAAAGGGGAATGAAGGGAAGGAAGGAATGGGAATATAAAAGATAATAGAATGAATCAGATATTCCTTTTCTATGTTCATATATGAATACATGACCAGTGTAACTCCATATCATGTAAAACCAGAGTAACAGGAAGTTGTATTTCATTATGTACGATATGTCAGAATATATTCTACTGTCGTGTATAACTAAAAAGAACAAATAAAAAATTGATTCCAATTCATTTCAATAAAGTTGAAAATTTTTAATCCCAACAAGTTTTGTTTGGAATTTGACACATCAATCCTAAAATTAATATGGAATGTAAAGGGGCCAAAGTAATTTTGAAAAAGAACAAAATGGGGGATCTTGCCCAACAGATATCAAGAGCTACTAGAAAGAGAAACCAGTTAGGACTATGATATAGTGATTGGCACAAAATTGAAAAGATGAGTTAGTGAAAAAAACAGAGACTGAAAAACATCCACTATCAAAGAAAGTCACGTATGAAAAGTGGCTGCATCAAAAAGTAAAAATGAGAAAAAGAATGGACTTGTGTTAGTCATATTTCCATGATTGTGACAAAATACCTGAGATAAACAACCAGAAGGAGGGCAATTGTTCTGGTTCATGGTTTCAGTCCTTGGTCATTGAGCCTTGTTGCTTTAGACCTATGATGGCACAGAGCATCATGGCCAGAGCACATGGCCGCCAGGAATTGAAGAAGAAGAGGCCAGTATCCCATCATCCCCTTCAGGAATATGTACCCTTCCAGTGACCTAACTTCCTCCCCCTAAGCCCCACCTCCTAAAGGTTACATCCCCTCCCAATAGCAGGACAGGCAGGTGACCAAGCCTTTAATGCGTGGGCTTTTGGGAGACCAAACCATAATAGACTATCCAAACAAATACAAATAGAACAACTAGTTAATATACAGAAAACTGAATATGAATGTTTAATATCAGATACACAGCTTGATATAAAATTTTGCAGCTCAGGAAAGAAATTTAGATTAACTCCATAAAATGTTATGCCTAAATGTTATATTGAATGCCATTATATTTGAGTAGTAGGAAGTCGCAGAAATTGCTACTACTACGAAGACTTGAATAAATCTGAAGAAATAAAGAACAACTTTTATGTTTTGAAGCTTCTCGCTGGACTAGAAAATTATGTGAAGCCCAAAGTACATCCCTAGGATTAGAAAAACCTTAATACAAGGCAAAGCCCATGTGCAGTTCCAGCTGAGCTCTCTCCTCTTTCCTCAGACTCCATACACAGGAGGGATGTGAGACATCCGCCACAGGGTAGCTTGCAGGAAAGAGGAGCAGGTTTCAGAAATGTTGGAAGGGAAAACCTGAAGAAGTAAGAGTGGAAGTCCTGTCACATACGGCAACATGAGTGAACCTGGGTGACATTATATCATGTGAAATAAGCCATCTTCCCCTGAGGACAAAAACCCGGACATTCTACCTAAAGCAAGTAAGACTCTAAGGGGTGGAGAGAAGATGGGAGCCCAGAAAATGATGTGGCAATGACCTCCATTGGTCTTCTTTTTATCTAATACATCACAGACTTCTTCTCGTCAAAGAGAACAACATGGAAATGTCAACAAGATGGGAAAATAATGACAATGACTAACAACAAAAGTCTGTTCTCTCTAACCAAAGGACCAAAGAAGGAGCAGCTTAGCAAGACAATACTTTTAGACAACAATAACTCTACTCTGGCCAAACACCACAGAGAAACCAACTGGCCCAACCCCACACCTCTAAGCAAAGCCCATCTGGGAAATCTACTCCTACTCTCTCAAGGCTACAATGAGGCATGCCAACTCTCTAGTGGGGTCAGAAAGGCCAAAGTAGAAGGCAAGTCTTTCCACTCTACTGGCAGATAACAAGCCCCACCCAGCAGTAACAAGGCGTCCCTCTCCCACAGGGGAGTGTCCAAGGAGGTCTAGTGGAGAGCCAGGACTTTCACAATTCCCCAATGTGTTAGTCAGCTTTACGTCACCGTGATCAAAATACCTGACAAGAACAGCTTAGAGGAGGAAAAGTTTATTTTGGTCTCGCTGTTTTAGAATTTCAGTCCATGTTCAGCTGGCTCCACAGCAGAAAGGGCATGTTGGGGGAAGCTGCTCAACTCATGCCAGCCAGAAGTAGAGAGGGAGAGAGTGAGGGGGAAAATACAGTCCCTAAGGGCACTCCCCCAGTGACCTGCTTCTTCCAGCTATGCCTCATCTAGTTAATTAAAATTATGAATTCATCAAGTGGATTAATCCACTAATTAGATTACAGCTCTCCTAAGCTAATTGTTTCACCTCTAAACATTTCTTTATCCCCTACACATGAGTTTTTTGGGGGGTCATCTCATATGCAAATCACTATACCCAACAATAATGAGGTCATCTTCCCAACCACTGGGGTGTCAGTGGAGACCACATTGGAAGCCAGAACTCTAACCCCACCAGGAAGTGAGAAGGTGTCCCTGCTCAGTGTCAGCAGAGGCCAAATGGGGAACCTAGGCTTATACTTCCACCTGGCACTAATAAGGGGGAACCTTTTATCCTTCGAGAGCCATATCAGAGAAAGTAAGTTGAATTTGAAGGCTTAAATAAAATCCAGACTCACCTAATATAATATGAAAATGTTCAGGTTCCAAATTAAAAAAAAAATTGCTTTGGATATTGGGAACTAGGGAGATCTCAAACTGAACACATAAAGGTAATAAATGGATATGAACATGATAAAGGCAGAGATGTTAGAGTTATCCCACAAAGATTTTAAAGAATCATAATAAATACATTTCAGTGAATAATTACAAACCTTGAAACAAATGAAAATATATATAGCCTCAGTAAATAAATCAGAGGTTGCAGCAAAGAAATAGAAGAAATAAAGAAACATCAACAAGGAGTTTGGCTTTGTTTCTGTTTTTTGAGACAGGGTTTTGCTATGTTGGAGTGGAATTCCTTAGCTCAATTAATCCACCAGCCTTGGCCTCCTGAGTGCTGGAACTGCAGATATGTGCTATAATCTCCTGCCAAAGGGAATTCAGAATTCATAAATACAATAACACAGTCTAGTAGATAGAACAACAGATGGAGAGGACAGAGGAAAGAATCAGTGAACCAGAAAATAGAGCAGTAGAAACTATCCAATCAAAACCATAAAAAGAAAATAGGCTTCATAAAATAAAACAGATGCAAGGACCTGACAGATGAGCTAATGTTTATGTGATCAGAGTCCCAGAAGAAGAGGAGAAAGAAGATAAGACTAAAAAAATTACTCAAAGAGTTAAGAATTGAAAATGTTCCAAATTTGTCCAGAGAAAATAAATCTACAGGCTCAAGAAGCTGAGAAAACTCAAAATGAGATAGACTCAAGGAAATTCAGGCCAAGACATATTATAATTAAAAGGAAATTTATTAAAAGCAGTCAGAAAAATGGGACCTTATCTACAAAGGAGATTCAAGAAATCAAAATGAAAAACTGAAAAGAGAAAAACAATAATGAAAATAAATGAAGCAAAGAGTTGGTTCTTTGAAAAAAAAATCAATAAAAATTACAAATTCCTAGCAAGACTGACAAAGAGAAGATAATAATTACCACACCAGGGTGACAGGAGTGTAGCTCAGTGGTAGAGCACTTGACTAACACAGGTGAGACCCTGAGTTCCATCCCTAGCATCACAAAACTTTAAAAAAAAATAAAATACCAGGAGTGAAATGAGATATCACTACAGACCTTGCAGACATCAAAAAAAAAAAAAAAATTTGCCAATTTAGATGAAATAGACCATTTCCTTGACAAACACCAACTATCATCCAATATGAAGCAAACTATCTTCCAATAGGAAGTAAATTATTTGAATAGCCCTATAACTATTGAAAAAAACTGAATTTATAACTTTAAAACCTTCCCCAAAAGAGCTACCCAAGTACATAGTTTCATAGGGAAATTCTCCCAAATAGTAAAAAAAGGAATTAACATCATCTCTACACAATCTCTTTCAGAAAGCATAGGAAGAAGTCTTCCCAATTCATTTTATAAAATTAGTATTACTCTGAGCCCAAAACCAACAAATACAATACCAAAAATATGTCTATATAGGGACTGAAGGTATAGCTCTTCAGTAGATAACTTGCCTAGCAGGTGTGAAGTCCTGGGTTCAAGTCCCTAGCACCTAAACGTGCACGTGTGTGTGTGTGTGTGTGTGTGTGTTTGTGTATTTTCAAATTGGTTTGTCTTTTTAATATTGTGTTTTAAGTGGCAGACAATAACTGAGTAGTAATTTTTTTTAAAGATTATATTGGTTATTTGGGGACTTTGCATTTTTATACAAATTTCAGGATCAAGTTGTCCATTTCCAGACACAGGCTTGAAAAGTCTTCATGCAATAAGACTTGCTGTCCTGCTGTTCTTAGGAATCCTTTGGCCACCAGCAGTAAACTAGCTGATATTTATGAATGGCCCAGTTGTCTCCATCAACCAACCAGCTGCCAGACATGGAAACAAAGCCATTGATCTCCAGTAAACGGGAACACTGTATTCAGCACAGATGAACCATCCCAGCTGAGCCCTGCCTAAATTGCTGAACTTTGGAGTGGTAGGCAAATAAATCATTGTTTAAACCCACTAAGTTTTAGGATATTTTGCTATGAGTCACAAGTTAAGCCATACGGGTGCGGGAAAACAAGCAGTGTCATATAGAAATGGAATCAGAAGACAGTTTAATCATATATATCAAATTTTAAAACATATGTACCATTTGGCAGCAATTTCATCTCCAGGAATTTATCTTATAAAGAATATCTACACATGCTCACAAAAATGAAAGAATGTTATTGGAAGCATTGTTCATAATGCAAAAAAATGGCAACTGAAAGGAAAGTGACCACAACACTCAGAGCGACCAAGAGATCTTTATTGCTGTGATGTCTGATTAACAGGGAAGGAAGAGAAAAGAGAGAGAGAGAGGGCAAAGTGGTGGGAGAGAACAAAGTGCAAGAGAGAGAAAGTGAGAGAAGAAAGAGAGAGAGTGAGATCTGGCAGGAGAGAGTTATTATAGCCCAAATCTAATGGGGTCTCTGGGTCTGCAAACTGCCTTGTTGGTGTACAATGATTGGATTATACAGTAGTTGCTAAGGGTGTTATCTTCTGCCTTCAGGCAGACTGGGCAGGGGTCAGATGTGGGTTTCCCTTGCACCAGACAGGTGGGGGTCGAGTGTTCAGCCTTGAGTGGGGTTGAGTGTTCAGCTTTGAGGCAAACGATAAGGAACCAGACGGGTGAGTGTTCAGCCCACCCTGCAGCTAACATTTGTTCAGCCTGTTCCCCAACTAACAACAACAACTTTAATAACCATCAATAGATTGGACAAGTAAGCAATGGTACAACTCTAAAACGGAATACAATGAAGCATTTTAAAGAATAGAGTAGATCTATACAATGACTACTCATTAGTACTGAGCCTCCTCTCATACTCTAATAAAATATATTTTATTTTATTACAAATAAAATACCTATGGCCGAACATGTTGGTTTCCTATAATCCCAGTGACTAGGGAGGTTGAGGCAGGAGGATTGCAAGTTGAGGCCCTAAGCAACTTATTGAGATCCTGTTGCAAAATAATAATTAAAAAAATTAAAAAGGGCTGGGGAGGTAGCTCAGTGGTTAGGCACTCCTGGGTTCAATCCCTGGTACCAAAAAAATAAAAAGAAGGTAAAGAAATAAAATACTTGGAGGGAATGGGAGAATTTGTTAAATACATAAGCCAACCCCCCCCCCCAAAAAAAAAAGAAAGAAAATAATTACGCTTGATGATCCAAGTTCAACCTAATGTAGTAATACTCAATCCCCAGAGCCACAATAACTAGTTCAAGAATAGGCAGAGGACTTTCCTGGAATTTTTCTGGCTAAAGCTGGGTCACATCTCCTGTGTGGTGAGGAGCTGGGACAATTCATTCATTGCTCTGCAAATCCACAACCTGGGGGGTGAAGTCAGCATGCCAAGAGAAGCTCAGAGGACAAAAAGTCCACCTGCCCGTTCCATGACTTAGTGACAAAGCCAGTATTTCCCCCTCTTTTCACTTGACCAGTTAGAGTTGGGTTTGTGTCATGGTCAAACAAAGTGTCATGATAAACACGATCCAGATGCAGTATTCACTGAACACATCTAAGGGATCCAATTGTTGAAGATGTTATGTTTCTCACAGTGAGTGCCGGGTGGAAGGTGACTATTATCTGATGTATGTGTTTCGGATGTGTAGTTTTGTATGTCTTACACCTTACATGATAAGTAATTTTAAGTTAAAAACGTTTTTTAAAGGAAGCCGGAGGTTGCAGAGAATGCAGTGAAGGAGAGTTTGATTCTGATGCCTGGCTTGGTGTCTACTAAGAAGCAGACTTGACGATCTTACCTAAAAAGAGGGGAAGAGAATTCAAGAGGAAATGGCAAGGCAGAGATGGAGGGCATCAAGGGGCATTCTCACTGCCTCCAAGGGTGCATGAATTTCCCTGGGGTCAAGGGGATACCAGGGAAAGTGGCCAGGCCCTGGCCTTCTTGCTGGTGTACCAAGAAGAAAACTGCCTTCTAGGTGAGGGTACCTCAGCATAAAGATGGAGCTCTGCCCAGTGCAGGAGTCAGAGGACCAGTGGAGGCAGAAGAAAGAGTAATAGCCCATCTCCCATATCAGGGAAGGAGGCAGTGTGATGGGTCCCCCTCTGAAGTTTCTTCTGGGCCCACCAGAGAGCAGGTCCCTGTCCATAGGTGTTTTTAATCTAGTGAAGGATCTGCGGAGAAGCATCAGAGAGAACTACAAAGTGTCTCCTTTCCGTCTTCTTCCTCTACACATTCACACCCAACACAGCCTCAGGAGCCTACCTTAAAGAAGAAGGAAAGAGGGGACAAGAACAAGGCAGGCGTGTCCATCCTCTTCCATGATAGTGTCCTCAATTAAGCCCCCAGGGAGAGGAACAGAAGGTTAAAGACTTTAACTAAGAGGGGGCCTTTTTCAGAACTGCATCCTTTGGTTTCAAGGTAGGATTCGATTTTAACAAGTAAAAGTAGCTAGAAAGTAATAAAATCTTCCAAAGAAGTCAAGAGACACCAAACAGGAAGGTTTAAGAGAGCATAGTTAAAGCATACTTGGAGGAAAACAAAAACAGTTCACATTTAAGTCCCGGTGAATTAAGAGGGCTCACTAAACTGGTTACTGGACAGGTTCAGGCTGCATTGGGTAGAGCTGTGCTGGTAGAACACAGCCCCGCCCTGCTCTCCCCTACCACCAACCCCTCCCTGTGGAATTACCAAGTGCAAGTAATGGAATACCCAGATCTCCTCCTAATACCATCACCTGGATGCTGCCAGTAGTTATTACCCACATTTTACAGATGAAGAAACAGACGTTCTGAGTGGTTGAGGGCACCGCCCCAGCCCACAGAGCCAGTTATTTCCCTGTGTGGCCCCCGCCCTACCCAAATTGTGTTACTTGACTCAACTCTCATCTGAACCTTTCTACCACCCTCTCAGAAGCCTCTGGGGTTGCTCTCTCCAGAACACAGAACACAAAGAGATCCATCCTCTTTCCCTGTTTTTGGTGGCCCTTTGTCCACCCTCACCAATGGATTTTTCAAAGCCCACCTTTCCCAGACACTTTCTTTCCATGGTTCAGACTTTCACTGATTTCTCTGCTTTCCAAGCCCCAGTACCCCAAGACCCTGATGGGATGATGGAGAGGCTGGAGAAACATTTCTCCAGACACCCCTGAAGCTAAAAAACAGCTTCCAGCTCAGCCTGAGGGAGGAAGTGGGGTGGATCAGCTAGAAAGGATGTTGACCCCACAGGTCAGCCAGAGGAGGGGCCCTGTGGTCAGAGGGAAGTGAAAACAGGGAGTGCCTGGAAGAGATTGTTCATGCTTTCAACCGGGGCCAAACAATATGAGTAAGGAACGGGCTGGTTGGGCCACTCTATAAATAGCTGCACCTAGAGACTCCCTCCCGCCAGGGTAGAATCCTGTGCCCTTCAACAGTCTTGGGGTCTACCTTTTGGCAATGGCCCCAAAGACAGCCCGGAAGAGAGAGCCCAAACTTCCCCTTTTCCTATGCCCGCCAGTGGGGTCAGTGGGACAGGATGCGGGCAGAGCCCACTTGGGAAGAGGAAGGCCTGCCTTCCGCTGCAAGCCCAGAGTCCATTGGCCCCTCAGCGCAGGGCTGCTCAGGCTCTGAGCCTGCTGCTGGCATCCAGCGATTTGAAGACCCAGTTTCTGTCCCTGAAGGTCTATGCACGGTTCTATCTCTATGGAGGGGTTGCATTTTGCAGGGCCTCTATGCTGTATTTTAGAAATCTTTGGACTTCTCTAGAGGAGTTAGATTCTGGAACGACTCCTGCATGCACATTTTCCTGCCCATGGGCAGCTCTCCCCATGTCCCCAAAGAGATTCTGGGAAAGCCAATGAGGTTCTGGAGTTCCAGTACACCAGCTAGAGTTCCAGTATATCAGCTAGAAAGGATGTTCATATACTGGAACTCTAGAACATCGGGGTGAGATACTGACCCCCCCCTTTTTTAATTGATGTTTATTATTTTTTTAAATACCCAACAACAGTGGAATGCATCACAGTTCTTATTACACATCTAGAGTTCAATTTTTCATATCTCTGTATATAAAGTATGTTCACGCCAATTTATGCCATTATCCATGAACTTTGGGTTTTTTGCATTACAATTCTTAATACACATATATACCCCAATTTTTCATATATCTGTTTGTTTGTATATAAGGTATGTTGATACTGACCCTTTTGACATAAGGTGTCGTCCTTGTGTTTATCAGATAAAAAGCCTGGTCATTCAAAGTGGGGTAGGGAGAGAGAGCAGGGGAGAAAGATGACCTCTAGATAGGGAATAGGGGTGGGAGGGAAAGGGAGAGAGAAGAGGAATAGCTAGGATGGTGGAAGGACACAGTCATCATTATACAAAATACATGAATGAAGATGTGAATTTAGTGTCAACATACCTTATATACAAACAGAGATATGATAAATTGTGGTGTAAAGGTGTATTAAGAATTGTAATGCAAAAAAAATCAATAAGACAGCTCATGTATAATGGCATAATTTGGTGTGAACATACTTTATATACAGAGTTATGAAAAATTGTGCTGTGAATGGATAATTATGAATGTAATGCATTCCACTATTATCATGTATGTAAGAAATTTTTAAAAAGCCTGGTAATATTGCTCAAAAATAGGATAAAGGGAGGCTCCAGGATCTGGGGGAGGGGAGGGAAACCTGGGGAGTCACCCTTCCAGGCTGAGCATAACCTTAATTAATGCCAGGTCAATGGGGCTTTGCCTCAAGGTATCAATATTGAGTTGACAGGAAAATGTTTTGCTAAGATGTAAAAATGATGGTTTTAAAAATTCAGCACTTAGAGATCTAGTAAAGTTAGTTCCAACAGGAAGTTTTTAGAATCAATGCGTTGCTAATTACACTTATCTGCAAATCTTACCATCAATTGCACAGTTGATAAGGGACCACTGCTCTTGCTTGACCTTGAGCAGTTTTTTGTTTTGTTTTATCTTGTTGGGTTTGTTTGTTTTTGCCAATTTTGTTGTTGTCTCCAGCAGTTTCTTAATTCTAGATCTTTTACCCTAAAAGAAAAGAGAAGGAATGCATCTTTGGGCCTCCAGAGGGATTTGCAAGTTTTCCTGAAATCACTAGGAACTTTTTAACCCCTGAATCCTTTCCAATGTGAGTGATTTTCCTGTTTCACCATTGCTGTTTTGTAGGTCAATGGCATGTGCTCTGTGTTCTTTTCTTCTTCCCATTCTTTTATATCCTGAATAATGGGTTCAAATCCATTTCCACTAGACAGAGAGCCTTTACCCTACAGTGGATCCCTGGATAGCATGTTATGAACTGTACAGAGAGGATCACAGTCCTCCCCACTCTCCTTCCACCAGGAAGTATTCACCCCCCATCTCTGAGTTCCACTACTGCTTGACCTTTATCCTCCTCCCTTCCATAGCTACCCTAGCCACACCTTGCACTTTACAGTCATCCTGGCCTACTCCATCTCTAAAATCCCTTCTTATTTCCCAGTTTTTCCTTCCCTTGATTCCAAACCTAACAGCCTCTTCCAGGTCTCTCCAGGTCTCCTTTCCTCCATACTCAGCTTCACTGTACCAAACCCACAATCTCCTGAGCACTCCCAGGGCTCCTTGTCTGCCTCCACTACTGCTCCTGAGTGCACAGCTGTGAGTGAATCCTAGTCTTATGGCTCTCCCCAGGGAAGGTGATGAGCAGCATGCCAGAGTAGGCAACAGGACTCACTGCCCTTCTAGAGCCCACTCCTGCCTACTCCCTGCCTCTCCCAGCACCTCTGCCCCTGTCAGGTCATAGCTCCACTCTGATTTTGCAGAGAAAACAGATTAAACCTCCCTCAGCTTCCTTACCTCTTACCACCCATCTCCCCCAAAGGTAACCCAGAAATACAACCCCCATATCATTTCCCACCTACATTTACCACAGGATTCTCTGCTGCTTCAAGGCCTCCCACCAGCATCAGCACTTTCCTGGGCCCTTCTTGTTCCATAGTAAGTAATTGCTCAGTAAATGTCAGCCATTGTTATTTTCACCTCCTGCCCCTTCACATGAAATCTGTCGCTTTGCCTTCAGCAAGAATCATACGTTTTTATATTTTATGTTATTGCAGTAAACAGACCATACAGTTATTTGACTACATGTTTTTCTACCCTATAAGATCATAAAATCCTTTAGGAAAAAGGAATGTACCTTGTATATCTTTGGAGACAATGCATAGTGTATAGCTTATAATTAGATGTTCAATAAACGTTTCATGAAATCAAGTATGTACCTAAATAAAAACTGACTTCTCAGGTGGCTCTGTAATAGCAATATTTTCATCTATCTAATAGCCAAAGTTAGAAGCACTTCAAGAAATTTTAAAATTGAAATGCACCAAACCAATTAAATCAGAATCTCCAAGAGCCAAAGCAAGCCTTGGTCTTTTTTTTTTTTTTTTAAGTTTCCGTTGATTCCAGTGTGTAGCCTACTTTGAGAGTTGCTGGTTTATAGAAGTTAGCGAGACTCAGTGTCTAATTCTAATGTGTTGTATTACAGGAAGAGCCTGACTCTAATCTAGCAAGAGAGACAAGCAAACAAGAAATAGATTCATGCAATGTTAAACAATAACGAGTTGGCAGTGAGGTCAGTGGAAATGCGCGGTGGGGGATGGGTGCTCACTCCCCATCAACACTGTGGACTTGTGACTGGCTCCTCCAGTCCAGTTCTATAAGACTTTGGAGAAGAGAAAGGAGCACTCTTCAACCCACCAATCCCATTTCAGGATAGGAGAGCAGGCTGGGCAGAGGTGGCAGGCAGAGCAAACATGGCCCAAAGCAAAAAATCACCCAACACTGTCTAGTGGCTGTCTTGAAATGACTCTTCAGTGTCTGCTCCTGAACTGAGTGGTCACTAAAGATTCATAACACCTAACTCACAAGAATATTTTACTAACTTTATGAAAGAATATACCTGAAGCACTTACTCCTGAGCAAGAAAAGGTCCTCAATAAATGTTCACTATTCAAAAACAAACAAACAATCAAACAATGGTCCCGAAGAAGTCAGTAGGAATCAGAGATCTCAGGCCTTGCTCTCAAAGTGTGGTCTGTGAGCCTTGCCTGGGAACTTGTTAAAAGTACACAATTTGCTCAATCAGAGTTAGCATTTTAGCAAAATCTCAAGATCTGTGTGTATGTTAACATTTGAGAAGCACTATTCTAGACCAGAACCAACCCAACATTTCTGCCAATCTCCCAGGCAATGCAAATGGCGATTACTGGTTCAAGAATACCTCGTACAGGTATTTCCTTCTGCCAACCAGAAAAATTAGTGTGCCCCATCCCCTGATCTTCTGTCTGTTATGAATCCCTTTATTTCAAGTGAGAAGAAAACTGCTTAAAGGAGTTTAACCATCGACTGCACTTGCTTACATAACTGACTCAGGCATCAATCTCATCTCCCAGGAGGCTTGATTCAGGGACTCAGATACTGTCACATAGGATCTGGTTTCTCTGGTGCCCTTACTCTTCCTCCCACAATGATAGCTTCGCACCCAGGTTCCACTCAGTACCCTCCAGGCTGTCCTCTAGTGAACCAAATGACTGCTGGTCACTGTCCATCCTTCATTGTGCCCAAGGAAACCTTCTTCCATTCACACCCTCTCAGCCTTGAATTGAGTTGCATGCCCACTCTTCAATTTGGTAATGACAGCTTGAGACATGCAGGGATCCCCCAAGAAGAGTGACGTCCACACACACCTCATAGCTAAGGATACCAGAAGCCCAACTTCCTCCAAAGGACAACTAAAGTTCTACTGGTAAAACAGAGGCTTTGGGACACTAACAAATGCTACCATCACATCCTACCTGGGGCAAGGGGAAGCCCTGGTCTCAGTTCAATACAGTGCTCCTCATGAGAGTGCTGTCTGTCAATTTGAAATATATTTAAATGTATTTAACTGGGATCCAGGTAGCTGCACCTTTGACCACAAGCATGCTTCCCGAAAAGTCGATTTTAGAAATCCTCTATATGGGCTGGGCTGGGGATGTGGCTCAAGCAGTAACATGCTCACCTGGTATGCGTGGGGCACTGGGTTCGATCCTTAGCACCCCATAAAAATAAAATAAAGATGTTGTGTCCATCGAAAACTGAAAAATACATATTAAAATTTTTTTCTCTCTCTCAAAAAAAATCCTCTACAAAACCCAATACCCACAAACTGATAATGGGGAAAGCACCCAAAAGTCACAAAGCTTTTTCAGAAAACATAACTTGCAGTAATGAAGCTCATGCAAAATCTTAAGTTAACAATATGATCAATAAGAACATGGAGAATGGCATTTATTAATCAATATTATTTTGGGTCTGAAAGTGTAAGTCAGAGGTAGAGTGTTTACTGCACATGCATAAGGCCCTGAGTTCAATTTGTGGCACCACCAGGAAAAAAAGAAAAATATATATATTTTAATGTTCTCATCCCCCCCCCCAGTATTAATATACTCTAAATTTTGCAAAAGCTTCCTTGAGGACTAGTATTTCCAACTAATAGCATTTTTAAGGGGCAAAATACAAGGGTGTTGCCTGAACTTTCTAGGAAGTGATGTCAGCCAGAGAAAGGAGGAGAGGAACCTTCTGCCTGACAACATTGTATTGTTATTCATTTTTTCCTGTGTCCCCACCTGGGCCATAAGCTTCCTGAGAATAAGAGCAGCCCTTAAGATTCCTTCCT
Source organism: Marmota monax (assembly GCF_021218885.2). Classification (NCBI taxonomy): domain Eukaryota; kingdom Metazoa; phylum Chordata; class Mammalia; order Rodentia; family Sciuridae; genus Marmota; species Marmota monax. Next base: position 9,062,612 of record NW_026695198.1, on the reverse strand, counting down.
ACTATGCATTATATTTCACACCCAGAATATGGTAGTCACACCAAAGCCTGGCCCCTTCCATAGATCCACTCTCCCTCTTCTCCTGGTGGCTGTATCCACTGGCCTCCTGTCCTCTGGGTTGGAATTTACATGTAGCCAGGAAATCAGGAGAGAAATAGAGTTTTCTTCAGGATTTATTTCTAGACTCCATCCTTCTGGGCCACAATTGGCAGTCACTTTATTCCTCTTCCCAAGGACACAACCTCTGGCTCCTAAAGCTATGGTCTCCTTGGGTTCCAATGACTGCTTCTCCATCTGCCCAGTCAAGGCTGATGAGAGGTGCTTTGAGCTGTTGGTGCCCTGGTGATTTTCCAGTCCTTGGACAGACTTACCAATACAGACAGTTTATTGATTTGTTTTCAATAGCCCCTTTTAAATGTCTCCCATTTCCTATTGGAACCTGATTGACATAGACACATTTCATATAATTTTGCGAAATATAAAATGCACATATGCAAACGAATTTTTTCAACTTTATTTTAGAGTTTACAAAGTTGTCAGTAATCAAGAACTTTAGAAAAAATGACTTCTTGAATCAAATGTATGAAATATGATATGTCAAGAGCTTTGTAATGTTTTGAACAACCAATAATAAAAATTTAAAAAAAAGAAATAATGACTTGAAATGTAAAAAAATAAATGCTAAGGAAAATATTAAAAACTACTTGGAATGAGATCACTTTTGAAGGAGGAAATAAAGTACTTTCTACCATGGCCCATTAATTATCCACTTTTTAAAAAAAAATCGAAATGTGATGTAAATAGAAAATAAAAAGATTGACTTTGTGTCAAGACACAGAACGCAGAACACATTGTTGCCTCCGTTGAGATGATAAAAAATGTTAGAATTGTCCTTACTGGAAAGTTCATTCTGAGGATAGACGCATTTCCCATATTCTAACTGTTGTAGTAATTAGTACAACCGGCAACGGAACTCAGAGGCTGAAGCAGAGTTAAAGTGAGCATTGGTTCCTGAGCTGCACCCCAGAAGCTGGTCAAGTTGGCTCGGATTCGCCGGATCCCTGCAAGGAAGAGCTTCGGAGGAGGATCACCGCCGGCCAACCGGCGTGGAATGCTGCTGCTGTTGCTGATGGTGATGAAGATAACGAGGATGCAGCGACCATCTGCAAATCCCACCTGCAGCTAATGAACCCATGACGCCGTAGTAGTACATGTCCTGGACTCTGGGGGGCGCCAGGAGGCCCGGCATTGCAGAATGCTTGGAGCTTATAGTTGGAGATGTGCGCATTGCTGTAGCGGCCGGCTATCGTGCAGTCAGCCCTAGGGCAGCTGGACGGTGAAATGACCGGGTTCGCTTAATGCTGTCTGGCCCGGACAGTCGAGTGTGAGTAGCAGTAGCGGTGGAGTGGGAGTGCCCTTAGTCCCGGGTGGTTGCAGGACTTGCACCTTCCAAATGCAGCGGCCCCAGCAGCGGGCGGACAGGGAAGCCCTGCTCTGGGAAGTGCAGGCCCAGGAGATCCATGTGCAAGCTGCCACTGGAGACTGGGGAATGGGTCCTGATCCTGCAGGACCCCCGCCCAGTGCCGCTTCCCATAGAAGACAGCCCCTCTGCCCGCGCCCACCTGGCTGACGACAGGGCACAGGCATCTTTTAAGCCGGCAGGAAGTCTCAAAGCGGCGCCCCTCACACTTACCATCCAAATGCAGGCACTGGAAGTTAATGTTAAGAACCAGGAAACCCAGAACAGAGGTACCAGGAACCCTATCAGCCTGCCTTTATGTGGTAGGATCTTGTCACCCAAGTGAATCAGTTTCTAGGGACGCGACTTCCAGGGATAATAGAGTCCTGGAGTTGTCAACAAGGCATCCTGTAAAGCCAACACCTGTTGGCTTTTAAAACTCCAGTTCTCCAGGAGGTAGTAACGCTCCCGGGGTATTGGACACTGCTTGATTAAAAGTACCCACAAGACCAATACAAAAAGAACCGGTCCTACAAAAAATTTGCACTTAGAGCGTGCATAATTTCCATCCCTTTTCGAATGAAAAGTGCTCCCCACCAAGTCCTCTATACTTAAAGTACAGGTAATCTCCGTTCTCCTGCAGGAAGTCCGGTTTTGCAAGTTTATGAGAGGGTCTTGGGCTCTAGCTGAACAGGAAAGGATTAAGTCACAGATAATTAATTTACATCTACCTAGAGACCTAACGAGTGTGGCTGACTTCGAGAAAGAGTGGAAAAGGCCACTAACCGGTAAGTAAGGTCCATCTTCTACAAGAACACTGAATATATTATAGCTAAATGGGGGAAAAAAACAAAAACAAGTTTCTGTCTGGAAGGAAAATGAGATCCTACTAGTGAAGAGAGAGTACCATAAGTATGTATGATTGTAAGTACAGAGACAATGTGTGCAAGGAACACGATAGATATGGTAATGAAGTAAGCATTGGGGCAGAGATGACTTTATTTTCTCTTATTATACTGTTTACATTTTTATGAAAAATGAATGTTTATGCAGAACACCCATTTTTTTACGTTGTTTTGATGAAATTAACCCTGGCCATTTTGTTCCTTTTGTAAAAGAAATAAAATTTAAAAATGAAAATAAAATAAATAAAACACACAAAAACCTCTCAAGTTCAAAAGATTTTGGAAGCTCCAATAGTAGTCACCCTCTCTATTTTTATGAAATAAATTTCAAGAGAGAGAGAGAAAAAAAAAGTCCAAGACTGCAGTCTGACTAGCTTGAAATTGTAAAGCTTTAGGTGTTCTGAAAGGTGCTGTTGAATGCATTTCTAACTTCATTAATGAGGAGCAGTTTTATCCGTAGCAAATCAGTATCTCCCAATCTCTCAATTCCTCATCTGAAAAACAAAGAAATGCAGCTCTAAAAATAAAAATAAATTTTTGAAATAAAAAAATTCAAGTTTTCTTTTTCAGTCAAGGTTGACTGATTGGACGGTACCTTAAAACCTACCCCAGGTTCTCCAAATCCCTTGTTCTGTATCATATATACCTGGACTTGGGTTAACAAGTTGGTTTTGAACCTTTTTTAATTCATCTCCAGCCCTCAAAGACGTCTCTGCACCAGTCACTGTTTCCTCCAAAAATTTACTATATTTGAGAGGTGATGGAGATAGACCCACTCACACACTAGTGCATATTTTCCTGGACCCCGCAGTCTACCCTTGCAGAAGCCCACAATTTCCAGGTCTTTAGCTCTTTGCGCCTCCGCCAGAGCTGGGTTCTGCTGGACATCCAACAAGGTTGGGGTTCCGGGTTAGCGGCCGGCGCTTTGACCTTAGCCACACCTTGAAGCCTCAGAAACCTTGAAGGCGCCAGATGCGAGATTCGCCCTTAGCTCTGCCGCCACCACCCCCCCCCCCCCCCCCCCAGGCTGCAGCCAACTCCCAGTTACTAGCCGGCGCCACGCCCTTCACCTTCAAGTCCCCAAGACAGCTCGGAGACTCAGCTCTGGGGCCGAGGTCCAGTCCCACCGTAACTTCAGGTAGCACTCTCAGGGACTGGCTCTGGTCATCCCAGGCGCATCCCGCACCCGGGGTGCTCGGGATGCTCCAGTTTTGCCCCGCGCTGGCTAACCTTCGCGGAGTCCTCCTCCTCCCCCGACCTGGGAGCTGGGGCTTGCAATGAGGTAGGCAGCAAATGCCCAGAAGGCTGCAAGATCCCGAGGCCGCCCAGCTGCATGCGTTTCCGGCTAGCCCCAACCCACTGATCAGCCGGCGCCCAAGGCGACACTGCGGGACATCCTTGCGCGGTGGAGCCTCTTCTGCAACTACCTGGCGGGTGGAGAAGCTGCTGCTCCCGCCACCAGGCTCCACCTGCCTTGCAGAAAACGTAAGCGCAGAGCATCGGGACGCACAGCTACTCGCTCTCTGAAGGGCAGTTGACAGTTACAGGGTTTGGTTTTTCCCCTCAACAGAAAATAACCTGCTTAGACCCAGATCCCTTCCCCTCCTCCAAGGAAAGTCAGTCCCGGATGTCACGTTGAGAACTTCTGAACCTCAGCTCGGCGGGCTGGCCCTGCAAGGATACACAAGGGAAGCCCTCTTCTAACGTTCGAGTCGGATTCGTTCTAATGCCGGGCGGGTACCCTGGTGCAAAATTGAGGCTCGTAAAGACGCGGAGCAGGAGCAGACGTCGCAGTCTTTTCATCCCGGTTAAACTGGGTAGCCGGCTGCGCTGGCCCTGTTCACCTAGACCCACACTCCCGGCCGCAGCCCCTACCCCACCCCGTCCTCCATCAGAGCGACAACATTTTACCTTCTTAGTTAATGTCAATCCAGAGTCTTGTTTAAAGAAAAAAAAATTTTAAAAAAAAACTATTAACAGCATCCAAAGTGGGAATTCCCGGCGAGTGGAGTCCATGGCCTCCAGAGCCTCTGGTGCTACGAGTTGCTCGCCGGCCGGCGTCCGAATAGTAGCTGCTTGGGACGCTGAAAGTTGGGGGACCGGGGCGGTGAAGGGATCTACAGCTGAGTTTAGGGTGGTTTTATTTTTTCAGGTGATTTTATTTTTCCTTAGATAAGGCTTTGGGAAAACTCTCCAACTGGGTGTAAGAAGTGAGTGAATGTGAAGGAAATGCCGCGGAGATAAGAGGTCCTGATTTTCTGGGATGGATTGAAATGCTGAAACTTTTTATTTTTCATAAAATGCATGAATCTATATTCTATCTGTTTGTTCCTCCCCCCCCAAAAAAAAAAAAACAATAGATGAAAAACTACCCACCTTTTAAGAAGATGGGAGGAAGTACAGCTGGAGATCGGTGAGGGCAAGGACACCCTCACCTTTCCTGGTGGGAAATGGAGACTTCCGCCTTTGTGGTGGTACAAGAAAAAGGCTGTGTAATCCCAGTGCTTTGAAAGGCGGTGGCAATCAGTAAAAGAAATGGAAATAATGATATGACCATATTTGCAGGTCAGATGAGATAGGAAGTTACCATAGCAGAAAGTCAATATCTAAAACTGATAGATCCAGGATTTGTCATGCGGGTGTATTAATTAATTAAATGCCAGAATTATTAATGTAGATGATGTCTAGAAGAAAAAAAAAAAATGTGCTGACTTGTGAACTGACTCGGGGGAAAGAGCCTTTCCACAACTCGTAGCTTATAGAACAAGCCCATCTATAATGTTGCGAGTTTTTTTTTTTTTTTTTGCAAGCACATGCACAATTTAAATTCTTAAGTTATTTTAAAGTGAATAAATAAAGTATATATTTTCCATATCCATAATCTCTTTATTGAAATTACAAATCTGAATTTTTTTCTATTAAAATATCTTATACACCTAATATCTCAGTAGGTCTTTTCAATTTAATATTTTCCATATATGTGTATGCACCTGCAATCCCCATAATTGTATTCAAACATCCAGAAATAGATTCTTAATTTTTCTTAATTTTTAGAGGATAACTAAATTGTTTTTCATTTTTGCTGTATCTCTGAATTTTCTCTTCCCATCAGCCCATCCATTGTTACCCTGGGGAAATAATTTTGAGGACTGAATGATTTAGAAATTTATCAGATTCCAGCATTACTTAGAAGTGCTGGAAGCCAGAATCAGTTTCTTAACTTGCTGCCTTCTTTTATTTCACTCTGCTTATTTGTCCTCAAAAATTCTGACTGTTCAGTCTTTAAAAAGCAAATGACCTGGAAATACCAGTCAGGACTTTAGAAACCATGACTAGTGGGAGGAGGAGCTGGGTAAGGTAAATGTTGGCATTTACCTTGATATTGCATTCAGTATGTCCCAATTAGCTGTTTGTTTTATAAACACCTTGAGATTTTCGTGCAAAATGGGAGTTCATAGGTATTGAAGTATTTTATACAAGTTCTTCAAGTTACAATAATTTCTGTTCTCATTTTATAATCAAAGAGGCTGAACTGTACAAAATTCAGAGTTAAACAGATTATCTACGTCTCCAGTAATTATGAACAATCTTACAAGACTATAAAATTCTATTAGGGAAAACACCCAGGAGAGGCAAGTTGTTGGTTCTCTTTTCTAGTGGAAGGGCAAGATTAAGTTGTTCCAAGTCTGCTGGAATAGAAATACATGAAATCAAAAGAGAAAGAAGTGGGACAGAAAGAGATCACCATCCACAGCAAGGACAGGCTAACTTCAGCATGATCTCATTGGATTTGTGCAACAATCCAATGAGGTTTTATCATTATCCAAAGAGCTTTTGTGATTATCTTTTTTGTTTTGTTTTACAGATGAACAAACTAGCGTTCACAAAAGGTTAGTGATTCCTCCAAACTCACAAACCTAAGTGACTAAACCAGGTGAACCTCTGACTCAAAATGCAGAGATTTTTTTCTTCTTTTAGAACACTGCCTCTCCTGGCTTTTATTCAGCTGTCTTTGCTTCTTGCCCTTAATAGTTTATTTTCTTGTTAAAATTTTTATGTCCCAACACATTACTTGAAAGAAAGGAATTATAGCCACCGGGTGACTATTTTGAATAGATACATAAAGCAAGGAACCAGTCAATTCCCCCGGAAGCCCCAATGAAAAATATCAACAATCATGCAGGTTGTTTGATTAGATTTTTGAGCACTTACCAGGTGCCATGACAGGGATGTAAAACATCCCTGCTGTGGGAGCTCTTCTTATAGCTAGAGGAATGCTCTAACTACTGCATGCATTTCACAGTTCTATTCCTTCCCTAATAAGTTGTCAGGGTTATGGGAAAGCACGGATTCTCAGCAAGCCAAGCAAGTGTGGGCATGCATACAGGTCTAGTGATCTTTATTCTGACCTGAATCTTCACACACACAGAGTGACTTCACAAAAATCATTTTTAAACATCATCAATTTCAAGAATAACAGTTGTGACATCAGCTTTAGCAAAATGTTTAAGACTTTGATTAAAGTAGAAGATCATCAAACCAAAATTTCTTCAGCAAGAATATTTGGATTTAATGTTTTCCTTTTATTCAGCCAAATTGTTTGAATCTGAGCCATAGGTGAGTTTTTATATTAAAGAACATAATTACTATCACAACAACTCCTTTAGTTCTCAATATGTACCAAGTATTCCACTCATAAATTTTAATTTCCAGTGTCCTGAACAAAGTTGGGAGAAATGGCCAGTGGGAGCTCTGTTAGTGTGTAGGAGATGGTGTAAATTGAATTCCTTGGCTTGCTGGCTTGCTTCCCCTCCACACACACTTTTTTAATGATAGGGATCAAATCTAGGGCCTCACACACAATAGCCAAACACTCTACCACTGAGCTATAATGGAATTCTTTATTCTCATAAAGGTGCTTGATAATTCGGAAGAAGCACACAGCAAAACTTCTCATTAGAAGGGAGGTAGGAACAGATGGTACAGTGAAAAATTAAGCAGGAGATATGGCTTGATCCCAGACCAGCATACTTTACGACATACTCAGTTGGACACAGACTTATCATGTGGTGAGGGACTGGAACCAAATGAACATATTACATCCTACTCCAGATGGAGACAGGTTAAAGACTTTTTCATTTTTCTTCAGATGAATATTCTGAGCCCAGAAGGAAGCACCTTGTAAGCAGGAAGAACAAATCTGTGCTGAAATAATGGGTATAAAATCCTTTCTCTGTCTACTATTGTCAAAACAAAGAGGAACAGGGGGAGGAAAAGAATGTGGAACATCTATTATGTGACAGGCACAGTTCTGAGTATTAAAAACAAAACGAGTTGTGTAAAAATGTTAGACTGAGATGATATATTCTGGTTCATAACACCCACTCCATTTTCTCCTTTTTCCCTGGTATGTGCTCTTCCTAACATCAGTAAAAATTTAAAGAACATGCAAATGTCTTTCTCAGAGTGAGTCTGCCTAAAGGTATAGTAATCTTCTGAGGTAAGAATAATACGTAAATAGTTTCATTGTGATATCATCTCTTAGCCACTTATATAAGGAATTCACATATTTATCTGAAATTTATCAGATCCACCTGGTAACTTTAATAGCAATTAGTTGGTGTCTTCATGGGGGCAAAAAAAAAAAAATGCCTTCTTCCTTATTCTCAAAATGCAAAGATTCTGTACTGGCCTCCAGTATGGAGAGCTTAGCCCACACAATGGCTAGATGCTTATTTCCTGACACACTTTAGTTGTTGCTGTTACCAGGAATTGAACCTACGGGTGTTTTATATATGTTTCCAAAATAAATCAAGACAAATTTTATATATATATTTTATAATATATATATAATATATAAATATATATATTTTATAATATATATATAATATATAAATATATATATATATTTTTAACTACTAACTAGGGAGTGGGGGGATGCAGCTCAGTAGGTAGAGTGCCTACCTAGCATGTTCCAGCTCAGGCCCTGGGTTTAGGGCATCACTAATAAGTACCTGTAAGTTTACTTACATTTGGTGATGTTCCTAAGTCCTCCAACCTGGGTCTAAGTTTACTTTGTCTCCTTTACTAATGATGATGTCTCTGATGGGCTCCAAAGCTTTTTCCTGATTTTGCCCCCAGGCCTATACTTAAAAATGAGAGGGGCTTAAGGATAACAACTATTTCTGTAATCTGTTGCTGCATAACAATGTACTCCTAAACTTACTGGTTTATAACAAGCTCCCTCATCATTCATTCATTCATTCTTTTAGTTATTTTAACTCTCCCACCTCTGAATTGCCTGGGCACTTCTGAGTTTTGTTGTCTTATGTTTTTTGGCAATCCTGGGGATTGAACCTAAGGCTTTCTACATGCTAGGCAAAGCACTCTACCAGTGAGCTACATCCACAGCCCCTTTTTTCTGGGTTTTTAAAAATTCTGGCATCCCTTTAGTTCCAATAAGGTGCTGGAGTGGGCTGAAAGGAAAGCTGAGGCTTCTGTCTTTGCCAGAAGTCTCAGGACTCCTCTCTACATCCATCTCCATGTGGCCTTACCACCTTAGTAACTGGACTTTTCACAGGGTTGCTCAGAACAACAGCCCAAGAAACAAAATCTGCTAAGCCTTCCTGCAAGTTGGTCCAGGAGCTGGCATAAAATCACTTGACTGCCTTCTTTTGGGTTAGAGTAGCAAATCCAACCCCAATTGAAATACAGAGAGAGTTATACAAGGATATTAATACTCAATTATTGTTCAACGGGGTCATTCTTCAAGACTAGCTACCACTACCACAAGTGCACAAAGGAAAAGATCACACCTGCATTCTGACAGGACCTTGTGAGTTTCTTGAAGGACTGACATACTAGTCCCTCATGCTTCTTGAATCACATGTCACAAGAAAGGAGAACTCAATATAGGGAGGGTTCTTGATATGTCACTTGTGTTTTGTTTCAGCTCAAAAATGCCTTTTGGCTTTAATGCTCAGGGATGATACTTCCCAACCAAGCTTCATCATTAGTATTTCTAAATCTGAGGCCATTAGATTCCTACAATTCTTGAATGGTTAAAAGGGATTATGAATTGCCTGAAATTATATCTGAAGTATTAAATGTAAACTTGTGTGCATGTTCCTGGGGAGGGAATTCTTGTTTTCCTCAGATTACCATCTCCAGGAGAATTCAAATGTGCAAGACATCTAAGGGTGCTTAGAAACCAACCAAAGGTACCCTGGATTCTTACCTCCTGATATAATCCTATGGTATCTCAGAAGTGTAGGATGAGGGAAGCAATGTATCCTCTATGTATTTGCTTCCTAAATAAGATAATAAAAAATTGAGAATATTAAGGAACAAAGCAATCACTATTGGTACTCGTGAATGCTTGAGAAAGAGAAAGGAACTGGCTTGATGCCCTTACCACCCCCCCCCAAAAAAATCTGTGATTATGAATGATGCTCCATCCAAACACATTAAAATTACCTTGACAATTTTAGTTATTATTTTCCCACCAGTGCTGGGTGAATAGTTAAGAATGTAACTTAAAAGGTCTTTGGATTCTTGCCCTATGCACTTTACCTCCTTTTCTCCCTTTCTTTTTCCCTATTCATCTTCTAGATTTTGCTAAGAAATAGCATTTGTGGGTACAACTGCATCTTCATGGACAGTCACTAAAATACCAAGAGTAATCTGAACTAGCTACATGCCCTTGAACTAGGGCAGGTGAAGCCCTGCTGCTCATTTTATCTACAGGCAACTCTTGGGACATCCTGGTAAAGGAACTCAGAATAACCACCTCTCTGAGGCCAGAGGAAGAACAGAACAAAAAAGTAGTAGAGCATTAGATTGAAATTAATTGAGTTAGATGAAAATCCCAGATTTAACTTTGTAATTTTTATATTACTGTTAGCTCTGTTATGTCTAACAAAACAAACATGATCTTTCCATCCCTCACATTCCTAGTATCCAGGAATCCCTTCTTAAAAACATATACTACAGAGGATCCCGTGAAGCATTTCAGCTTAGATCTCTCATATAAGCATTTGAAACTCTTCTCTATAACCCATACCAGAATGGAAAATTATATAGTTTCTCACCATTCAGAATGTCAATTCTCCCAGTGCCCACAGATACACCCTGGGAAGAAGGAAAACAGTAAGCAAATGTTATGTAAGAACTGTGGTGGGACTGGAGCAGGGGCAGGGTGCAGGCAGCTCAGTGCACTAAAGCTTTTGCCTGGAATGCACAAGGCTCTGGTTTCATCCCAGCACAGTAAAACAAGAGACCAATATCAAGCTTGTGTGTATGTGGCACAAGACAGCTTAGTGTATTCTTTTGTTGCTTGCAAAGTGGGGGAAATCGCACCTGAACTTGCAATCCAATTCTGCAATCCAATTCTGTGCAGAACAGCACTAAGGAAACATCTGGCACAGGAAATACCCAATACAAGTCCTATGTTCTCATTTATGTCCAATCTGTAAAATGTTTGAAAAGTGCCACAGCAATCAGCACTGCAGATTGCAGGGGTGATCTACTTACAACCCTGTAATTCAATTTCTTCCAATAGGGGTGTAATAGTGATGCACTAGGGCTGTGGTTTTAGTTCACACAAGTAAAGCCTGTGATGCACAAATCACCCATGGATTCACCCCAAAGTTTAGGAACCTCGGATGTCATTAGATGCTAAAGTTCACTGACAGTCACAATGCAAATTTAATTTTGTTTAGTTCCCACGATCCCTTCAAAGTATTAACCCAAACACACCACTTCCCAAGGTATAAAAATGTGAGAATCGAAGGCAAGTTGTGTTGAAGGAGAGCACAAAATTCTTGGTGGAATATAGAATATACATCTATATCCAAAAAGCCTATTTAGGCAGGTTTCTTTAACAACTAGAAAACCAAAACTATTTGGACATCCCCTCTGGCTAAAGTGATCTACCGAAATTAACCTTTCATAGATCAAGATCACTTGAAATATGTGAAGTAGGCTTATTCCATGAGGCTTTTTTTTCCCTAGCAAGAACAATTACATACAACTTGCATATTCTAATATTCATTTTTAGGACTCCATGAAAGCACTATGGTCTGCTATTGTAGGAAAATGAGAAACTTATAGCGTTATATATTAATACTTAACATTGATCTAAACAATTGGTTTCTGTTAAGACTATGTGACAGAGGCACTGCTAGAGTGAAAAAGCAGATTTTATTTTTTAAAAGATTAAAAACACATCGGGCAAAATTTCTTCAATCAATAAACTTTCAAGAAACGGAGCAAATTGTTGTGGGACCCATTCGGGACAGGTTAAACTGAAATTGGAAAGGGGATTTTGACAATGCTATGGGGGGGGGGAGGCCCTGAATAAATTTTAAACAATACTTCACATACCCACAACTGGTCAAGTGGCAAAGAAAATAAATTACCATAAATTATATGCCAAGGCAACTTAAAAACAAAACAAAACGACGTGAGGCTAAGGATTTCCTTAGCTTTTTTCCAGAAAGAGTGTAACACTGTGCTTCTGCCCTGCAGGCTGGGGCGGATTCAGGACCTGTCAAACGTCAGGATAGTTGCAGTAATAAACCGCTGAGCTGGCATCGGACACCACGGAGGAAATGGCCCCGTGGCTGTCCGGGAGATTCACACTGGCGTCATGTCCCTGGTAGGGGAGACCCATTTCGGGTTTGCACACGAAGTGCAGATACTGTTCAAATTCCGTGCGGTCCACCTCCCCAAGGAGCTCGGTGGGCTGGTTGGGGTCCGTGCCATCCCGGCAGGACAGAGCCTCCGGAGGAGGTGAAGGCTGCCCGGGGCCCGGCGGGGGATGCTGTTGCGGCGGCGGCTGCTGCTGCTGCGGTGGCTGCATGTGGAAACCGCGCGCGCCTCCCGCCGCGGGTGAGCCCATTGCGCCGTAGTACATATGAAGGGCGCTGGGGGGCGCCAGGAGGCCTGGCATTGCAGGGCCAGAGGGCTCTGGACCCAACCGGGGATGCATGGGGCCAGCAGGCGGTTCTGGAGGCACCGTGTAGTCCGAGACCTGCGCGTAGCTGTAGGTGCCGGCAGCTGGGCAGTCCCCTGGCAGAGGTGCAGCGAAGAAGGCCGGGTCTGGCTCCACGCCATCCAGCGGGGACGTGTCGGGCGTGGGCAGCGGGTAGCCGTCCAGCGATGGTGCACCCAGCCCTTGGCAGTCACGGTAGTGGCCACCCATGTGCGGGGGCAGCAGTGGCGGGCCAGCCGGGAAGCCCTGCTCTGCGAAGGGCAAGCCCAGGCCGTCCATGGCCACGCGGCCGCCCTCGGAACCCAGAGCCGCACCCTGCGGCTCCGCGAGGCCGTGCAGGAAGCCTCCCTCCACCCGCTTCAGCCGCTTCACCTGCTTGCGCCGCCGCGGCCGGTACTTGTAGTTGGGATGGTCTTGCATGTGCTGCACGCGCAGTCGCTCGGCCTCCTCCACGAAGGGCCTTTTCTCCGCTAGCGTCAGCGCCTTCCACGACTTGCCTGAATGGAAATGGGAAGGTGGAGAGGGGCGCAGGGCTTACCCAACGGTGCTCCCGCCCCAGGCCTTACCTAGCCCTACCTCTCCCACCCCAATCTTGAATTGTAAAACCAGAGGAGAAACCAAGTCAAGTTGAAGGGGGAAGGTTCCAGCACTTGGGAGAAAACACGTCCTCTAAGGGTACTCCTCACTTCTTCTGGGCTCCTAGAAGTGGCCTCTCCTCTCACCCATCTCCGATCGTTTCAAAAAACTTGAAATATTCCCTGGGCTGGGAAGGGGTTGAGTTCTGACACGACTGACCCAAGTAGAGGCAGGGGTGCCCTATCGCAGCTCGGAGGCACCGGGAAGCCACCTCCTCAGAACCACTGCACTCGCGCCCTGGCCATCTGGGTAATGCGAGCACGGACTAAAAAGACCAAAAGCCCGTTTGGAAAGAAGGGGAGCAGGAGGCGGGAAATGAACAGAGTGTCCGCAGGGATGGACGAGGCTACAACACACACTTGGTCTCAGAAGCAAAGCAAAACAAAATAAACAAAAAATCTGTGGGGCTCAAGGAAGTGGCTCCGCGATTCGCACCGGAGATCGGTAGCCTGGCGCCCAGCTTGGACTCACCTAGCATCTTGCTCAACTCAGCGTTGTGAAGGTCCGGGTTCTGTTGCGCCAGCCGCTTGCGCTCGTCCTTAGCCCACACCATGAAGGCGTTCATCGGCCGCCGGATGCGAGACTCGCCCTTGGCTCGGCCGGCAGCCCCAGCCGGCGCTCCGGTACTGGCCGCCGCCTCGCCCTTCACCTTCATGTCCCCGAGGGGGCTCAGCGACTCGGCCCAGGGACAAGGGCCCAGCCCGGCCATCACCGCTGGCAGCGCGTTCCGGGGCTGGCTCTGGTCGTCACTGGCGTACCCCGCATCCGGACTGCTCATGGCGCTCCAGCCCTGCCCCGCGCCCCGCTACCCTCCGCAGGACACGCCACCTCCCCCGACCCGGGATTGGGGAGGACGGGGTGGAGAGGGAGGCAAGAGATACCTAGAGAGCTGCGAGAGCCTCCGGGCCCCTAGCTGCCACCTGCGTCCCCAGCCAGTCCCAGCACACTAACTAAAGTCCCCGGTCGGCCCAGTGACACTGCAAGCACCCCCTGGCCGAGAGCCCTTTTCTGCACAGCTGTGGCCAATGGAGCGGCGGGGGCGGGCCGGGTCGGCGTTGTTAGGCCCACGCCCGGCCTGTGGTCCGAGTCTCGAGTCCTAGTTAACCCCAAGCCCGCCCCTTTCCCCTCCCCCGGTCCAGCGCCCTGGGCTACACCTGCCCCCAGGAAAACTGGCTGGAGCCGGGTTCTGGCGCCACGTCCGGTCCTACTGGGGAAGGGGAGCCACTGAAGAACTTTCTCGGGGCGCTGACTACTGCAAGATAGAGGTACTTACCCAAGATAGTTCACATTAGCAGCTAAGCATCGGTTCTATTCTCTCTCAAATCACATCTTTATTATAGAAGGCAAGGATATTTTCAGTGCTGGATGAACTTGCTTCCTTCCAAGGGACTGTACGGGTGCCTTCTGCAAATATATTTTTTTCTAAGGCAGAAGATAGTGTTTAAAATAAACGAATGCAGTCTCTCCCCAAGGACTCGCCTTACTTGCATTGTGTTAAAAATGTTATGTCCAAGGTAAATTCTACTACTTAAAACAAGATTTAAATAAGGAATGACGTTCATTCTCCTCTGGTCCATCACCCTGAAGAAATTTAAAGTTTTTATTCATGATAAATAAACCCTTGAAAAAATTCAAATTAAAATGTGTAAGATACATTTAACAAAACTGTTTCTCGTGCGTTTCATGAGTTAGATTTCTATAATGGAAAGACTTGCACGGGGCCCTAGGTTTGATTCCCTGTACCACCAAAAAAAAAATTAAATAAAGGTAAAATATAAAGACAACAACAATATTTGTCTTAAGTGCCCAAATTTATTAAGGGAAAGAGAGCAATACTTTTAGCGGTAAAATAGCTAAATCTCTTAGTAGCTAAGATGGCTACCCCGGGCAGATAATTTTCCTAAAAAGGAAATGTGAATGATTATTAAACTTGTGTTTAGACCTGAAAAAGGTTTTCTTGGGGATTTTTAAACAAACCTTTATATAGCAATTATATATGACATTCAGTATTCTTATTGCCTCCAAACCTTATCGAACTAGTTTATCTTTCAATCAACTGTATTAGTTAGACACTTATAGCTTAACCAGAAGGGAAACTGAGGTGCAAGACAGGTCTTTTAAAAAGGTGCCTGGAGATCAGAGTGTTGGGATGGTGAAGTTTGCACCTGGCAGTTGACCTTCAGAGCAGGAGCCAAGATACCCCCTCCCACACTTGCCAGTTGTGTTTATGTATTTGTATTGTTTTCCACCAGTAACCAGCATGGCCACCTCTGCATACATTTGGGAAAAAGAAAAATCAATATATCAATCTCCAGAATAGATTTTCACAGTTTGCTATGAAGGGGTGATGAAAGTGGTACCAATTACATCCCGGATCTGAGAGGTAAAATGTTATAGCTTTCTGTGTGCTATTTCAGTGACAAAGTCATTTATCATGTCTAGCTCATTAAAGGCATCCATAAAAACACAGGGCTTTTGCTAAATCCTGACCTTTAGTTTCTCTGTCATTGCTTTGTATCCAAAAAACCAATACACAACTGTTTAAAACCAACTCTTCTTTACCAGGGATGTGTGGACTTAGTTCCCTTGGCTCACCTTTCCTTTAGCACCCAGTCCTCCTATAGGGACTGTAAGACTCTAGTTCTAGTTTAGAAGTAGCTATGGTTCAAAAAAGAAAAAATAAATAAATTAATAAATTTGCTTAAAGAAATCATAGTGGAATGTTTTTAATTGATAGTTTAAAGCAGTTTATCTTAAATTTCATGGTGAGTTTCCCTTTAAAGTTTTATTTGTTCCAGAAGAAAAAAAAATGGCTTGAAAATAAAGCAAAAATGCATTGCAAATGGTTATAAATAAGGAAACTATAGGAGTAGAAACAGCAATGTTAGCCTATATTCCCAGCTACTCAGGAGGCTGAGAAAATATGATGGAAAATTTGAAGACAGGGTCAGCAATTTAGGGAGACTCTGACTCAAAAGAAACAAACAAAAAAGATCTGGAGTTGTACTCACTGGTGAAGCACCCCTGGGTTTGATCCCCAGTATCATAAATTTTTTAAAAAAAATTTTTAAAAATGGACAGCAAAGTTACCAGTTAATCCCCTAGCACCTTGCTCCTTGCTGGTTTTTAAAACACATTATCTAACTTTTTTTAGATTGTAATAAATATGTTTTCAGAGATCTCAAAGCAGAATTTTCTCTTAACTGGAAAAGCTTTTATGAACTAAGAGTTTTTTAGAATGGAGACTGAAAAACTAAACAAAACCAATGCCTGTGCTAGAATCCATCTCTAGATTAATCTATTTGACTAATTTCTCCAAAGATAAAATAGAGTATAGAAAATATAATCCAGGTGTGTTTCCAGAAAAAGTACAAGAGCAGTTTTATCCTTGTTCACCCTCCTGATCTTAACGTTGGGAAACTGATGGAAGAAGAAAATCTAAGGGTTTCCATCATTATTTGTACCCGATCCTGGAGAGTAACCAGTGATTTTTGACAGATAAGGTTACTGGGAAAGCAAGTGAGAGAACACATCCCTAAAATGGAGTTGGAGCTTCAGATTTGGGCACTTTCTTTATTTCTTAATACACCCTCCTTGGGAGTCATAACGTAGCAGTTACTTAAATTTACCAAAAAAGAATTGTGGTGCCTTTCCAAGACCAGTCGCCTTTTACATACTAGTTACCTAGGTTTGATTTCTTTTAATCATTCTCTTAACATATTTTTTGGGGGGTGAGGGGGAGTACTGGCGACCGCGGCGCCCCAAACTGGTGCGCTTTGTGTGCGGACTCCTATTTCAATCTCTACTAAACGCAGTGTTAGAAGCCAAGCTCTGGACGTTATCGGAGCCAGCCACAAATGCCACATGTAAAGAAGCAAACATCCGGAGTGGCTTCCTGCAAGCCTTGCTTTTCTCAACCCGGGAGATATACTGGGGCGGGGGTGGGGGCGGGTAGAGGGACAAGTTTCACGAGTGAGAGCCTTGTACACCACCAGCTCTGGAGCCGGCAGTGAACATTTGCAATGCACAGTGCTGGAATTCTGGGCTCGTGGCTACTGATTGCGCTTATACTCCCCGGCTTCGCAGGCCGGACTCCAGTTCCAAAGGCTGGGCGAGGAAGCAACTAATGTAGCAAGAAGCTGTGCCTGTTACCACTTGGGGTCTTTGGCCAGCGGGCGCAGAAATTAATTCGGGTAGGTGACAAACGGTGGCTCAGACCTGGAGGAATCAGGGCCAAGCTTTTCCTAGGGCCTCTGAGTGAACAGGCAAAGGCTGGGTGATTTCCGGTAGTCTTTTGTGTTTTTGATGCTCGGGAAGCGGGAGCCGGACAAAGGACACTCAAGTCATTCGGGAAGGATCCCAGAGCACCCAGGCAGATCTGAGGTGGCACTAAAGAGCAAGCTCGTGGGGGAGGGGAGGAGAGTGCGCGCAGCAAACCCAGGAAAAACTCAGGTGCGACCCTCGGATGAATAGACATTGGTGTCCCTAGGGGGGGAAAAAAAAAAAGAACAACATTAAGGCCTTTGCATTTATAAATCGTTCAGGGTCGGCTGCCTCCCAGAACCGAGAGGGAGGTGGTCTGCGGCGGCGGAGCACAGTCCAGGGCTCAGCACTTCCCAGGTAGGGCCACGCAGCCCAACGACGCCGATGGGCACCTTGTGCCTCGGCGCCCACTGGGGCGGCGGCGCCGCTCCCGCTTGCTACCTTTCGCGTCTCCTCCCTGTCCCGAGGCCAGTACACCGAGGGTCCAGGATGGAGGTCGAAGGTCGCGGGCGGGAGGGGATTGGTGAAGAGGAAGGAGTGGCCGGGAAGATAGCGGTCACCGGTCCAGCCGTGGCCGGCGCCGCGCGCCCCCCGGCCCGGGAGGTGCGACCCAGACCTTGCAACCTCTGCTACACCGGCTCTTCTTCCGAAAATCGAGACTGCGAGAGTGGCTCCGGGGACGTTCGTTCTCCGCAACAATGGAACATTAATTTTACTTTCACGCCCCCTGTCTTTCCCTCCGCCTGCATCCCTTCCTGGTGCCCAGTACTCCCCTCTTGGCGGTCTCCGAACCCCGCCCTGGTACCCGGCGACTCCTCGACGGTATCCTCGTTCCCGCTTGGCCCCGCCTGGGGTTTGCACCGGCGAAGCAGGAAATGCGCTGTTCCCGGTCCACTTTCCTGCTCAGAAACTGGTCCGCGGGGGTGTTTCTTAAGATCCCCCACCCCCAACTGTAGTCTCCCGGTTGATGGGTGGGCTCCTTCCCGTTATGGCTTGGCGTTTGGAACCTCGGGTTACCGTGGCGGAAGTGGCATTGGGGTGAAGGAGAGAGCTCGTCTGTGAACGCGGGACAAGTTACACACACACAGCCTTGCTGTCCTGTCCCTTTCCTGTCTGCCTCCTACTTTAAAGGGAATTTCAAATACAACTTGGCTGAGGCTACTGCTGCTGATCTACTAGCCCTCTGTATCAACCCACACCCTGGAGAGGCCAGGGATTCCACGGAGGGTTGTATCTTGGAACTGACCAGTCTTATCAGTAGCAGGTTCCCTGCTAGCAGAACACTTCCACTCCTACCTAAAGGAGAATCAACGCGGCCCCTGCCTCGAAGGAATGTACAATACAGTGTCCTTAGGCTTCTTCCCTGATTTATTAACGTCCATCTGGGTGTTCTGGGTCTATACCCTGTAATGATTTGTTCCTGGCCTGTGAAGGTGATGCTGATATCAATACGACAAGTGCTTTGAGGTTTTTGTTTGTTTGTTTGCTTTCTTTTCTTTTTTTCCCCTAGTGGAGGTAATAGGTTGCCTTTCCACCCTGAAAACTCTGCCAAGTTTCCCTAGGAAACAGAGCTGGCCTGTGCCAGATGGTTGGTTAGGGCAAGGTGAGCATTCTGTGATCATGGAAGTGATCAAAGTTAAACAGGTCATAAGACAGGCCACTCCTGACAGCACTCATTACCTGCTCGTCTGTGCATTTTAGCCACAGCATATCAGATTTTAAAACAGTACCAGGGTAGCTGAGTTGACTTCCAAAGTTTATAAACAGGAGGGAAAAATACTAGGGATCCTTGCTGGATTCCATTGCTGTTAAGTTTCAGTTGATGTTTGTTATCAAAATTTTATTTTCTGTCCATTTGCTGGACCTAGCTAACAACTTTGACTTTGTTTCATTTAACAGTATAACACAGGGCCTTTGGATCATTTCATTTTTATGTTCCCAGAGCACATACAATTTATAGTCTCTAACAAATGCTTGTGGATAGATAGTATAATGGCTTTCCTTCCAGATTGAGTCATTGGGTGCCCTCCCTTCTAGACAAGGCACGGAGAACCATCTCTGTAGACCTCAGCAAAGATTCTGTTCTTATTGCAAGCATATCTATGTAGACCTATGGTCAGATGCCCTCAAGCCAATAATATTATCTCTCATCCTTTCCTTCGCCAGGAGTTCAGTATTTCAGCATCTGAAATCCCACCCCTCCCAAGGATTAACTCAAAGTCTGTTGCTTTTTAGAACTAATTTGACTTGGAAATATAGCCAAGAATGTACATGGACAATTTTACCTATGGATATAATGCAAAAGCAACTGTGTATCTTCAGGAGTTTTTTCAATATTAATTTCTCCATAGTCATGAAGTACAGTTTACAAAGCAGTTTCATTTGACTCTCTGAATAGCCCTGTAGGTGAGCTGGACAGCTAGGCTCTCTCTCTCTCCTTCTTTTTCTTTTTTTGGTGGTGGTACTGACTGGAAGTTGAACCAAGGGAATTACCCCTGAGCTATACACCAAGCCCTTTTTATTATTTATTTTGAGATGGGATCTCACTAAGTTGTCTATACTGGAACTTGTCTCCCAAGTAGCTGGGAATAAAGATGTTGGCCACTTCACTGGGCTAAAGCCTCATATTTTTGAGGAGCCTGAGACTAAGAGGATCAATGACTCAAGGTCACATGACAAGGTTCTTGGACCTTTTATCAGCCCTTGCTGTTAACAAGAGTTGATCTTGTTTTGAATTTCTTCCCTTACCATGTTTCTAGCTAATGGGGCGGCCCATGGAATTTGTGGGAACTAAATAAAGACAGCAGATAGGTAAAGACTGATCAAGGATCCTTGGCACAGAAACTTCTAATGTTTTCCCTAACTGGGTCATGATAAATTTTTAAGCCAGAGTACTATAAGGAAAAAAAAAGTCATTTTCATTTATAGTATTTATAATTAGATTATTTTAATGGTACTAGGGATTGAACCCAGGAGCACCTTCCTACTGAGTTACATCCCTAGCTCTTTTTATTTTTGTTTTCTAAATTTTGAGACAGTGTCTTGATGAGTTGCTTAGGGCCTTGAGTTTGAGATCCTCCTGCCTCAGCCTCTGGGATTACAGGAGTGAGCCACCATGCTGAGCTATAAATAGATCTTTTAAGATCACATAATCTAAGCCTTGGATGACATCTCATTTATTCTATTTCATAAAAATCTTCTAATTTAGTGTTTTTTTTTTTAAAAAAAAAAAAGGAAAATAATTCAAAGTTAAATGGAGATAAAGGTCTAATTTAAGGAAATTAAAGTCTTCAAAGATTTGTCCTTGCACATCATACTCTTTCAAACTGTAAAAAACTTAATTATCCTAAGTTGTTGAGCTCTCTTTCATCATCGGCTTATACTGTTGGCTGCCTTGATACCCATTATGGACCCAGTCTTGAAAACATAAAATAGCCGGCAGGATGACACATACCTGTAATCCCAGTGACTCTGGAGGCTGAGGCTGGAGGATCACATGACCTTGGCAATTTACAAAACCCTGTATCAACATAAAAAAAGGATTGGAGATGGGCTGGAGTTGTGGCTCAGTGGCTTGCCTGCACAGGTGAGGTGCTGGGTTTGATCCTCAACACCACATAAAAATAAATAAACAAAATAAAGATATTGTGTTCATGTATAACTAAAAAAAATATTTTTAAAAAAGGGGGATTGGAGGTGTAACTCAGTGACAAAGCGTCCCGGGTTCAATCCCCAGTACCAAAAAATAAAAATAAAAAATAAAAACATACAGCAGCTAGATAAAGTAAATTCTATTGTTAGGAATAGAAATGAATAGCAAGTATTATCAATTCTTTTTTACAAAATGGGAAAATAAGCCACAGAGAAACTGGAAAATTTGCTTAATGCTTTCAAATCATGCTGTGACAAGAGAATAATCTATTCATTTAATCAACAAATAATTAACTGTGAGTGCAAGGCTTAGCACTGCATAGCATGTTGATAATGAGCACAAACTTCGGAGTTGGAATGGGTAAGTTTGAATTCTAGTCACAGCTTACAAGTGGTACCTTTGGACATGTGACTAAACCTCTTTATACCTCATCTGTAAATTGGAGGATAAGAATAGGAATGACCTAAGAGTTTCATGAGGATAAAATGAGTTAACTGTTCATAAACTCCTTAATATAGGGCCAGGCACATAGTTAATGCTACATAGATGTTTGATAAATAAAATAAAATTTAAGTTGATGCATGTTAGCATATGAAAACATGCTTGAAGAAGAAGTAAGGAAAAGTTACAGTAGTACTGAGGGTAAATACATTTTAACAACTAAACAAACAATTTCGTGATGGTGTTGATATCTATGCTAGTAATAATTAACATTGTTGTACTTTAATCACAGTTGTCTGTTACACTTACAAATTGTGTAGGGAGGTTTCTGTAAACTATTGGGCATTTCTGATTATATCTGAATGTGACCACTTTTACTCTGATAGTTTTAAAATTTTTATTTAGTGCATGTTAACCTGAAGTCTTAAGACTGGTAGGGACAAAAATACATGGAATTGTAAAACATTTGGCATTCTTAGAAAATTTTGGGAATACAAAGACACGACTTCCAAGTTAATTTTTACTTGGGTAGGATAAATTATTTTCCTAAAGATATATAAGCAAAATTTAACTTCAATAACTGCTTAGTACATTCATATTTCAAAGGAAGAAATACACACACACATACACACACACATATACACACATACACACACATACACACACACACACACACACCCTCAACTCTAACCATACTTTTCTGTGTAGAATAGTAGAAAGTTCCTAAACTCTAGTCTTGAGTTCTCAGTAACTTGTTATCAAGAAAACAGCAAGTCACTTAAACTGCCTAATATTTAATTTTTTCAAAAAAAGTGGGAGGCAGGTGTCTGATCTCTTCCCAACTTTTTCAGATAAAGAAATAAACAAACAATTGCTACATTTCTGCAAAGTGAAAGTACTGATAAAATGATACTACTGTGTGTATATGTGACTTTATGTGGCTGTAGGTGTCTGGCATTATATAAATTTAGTGCAGATTCTTTGTACATAAAAATAGCCAACTGGGATGAAATGGAATTCAGGGATTATAATGAAAATTTACTGCTTTGGGTTATAATAGAATGTTATTGTATATAGAGGAGAAGCTCTCTCTTTTATTTTTATTTATTTTATTTATTTTTTAGTTTTAGGTGGACATAACATCTTTATTTTATTTTTATGTGGTGCTGAGAATCGAACCCAGTGCCTCACGCATGCTAGGTGAGCACTCTACCATTTGAGCCACATCCCCAGGCCCCCCCCCTTTTTTTTTAGATGGACACAATACCTTTATTTTATTTACTTATTTTTATGTGGTGCTAAGGATCAAACCCAGTGTGTGGCACATGCTAGGCAAGTGCTCTACCACTGAGCTACAACCCCAGTCCTGAGAAGCTCTTAAAAAAAAAAAAAAAAGCTGGGAATTGAGTTGAACCTGGGGGAGAGGGGCTTGACCACTGAGCTATATCCCCAGCCCTTTTTTTTTTTTATTTGGAGACAGAGTCTGGCTAAGTGGCCCAGACCACCTCAAACTTGGGATCCTCCTTCCTCAGCCTCCCAGGTTGCGAGGACTACACACATGCATCACATGGCTGACCAGTTCTTCTTTTAAAATTATTTATTTTAAAATAATTTAAAACTTGCAGAAAAGTTGCAAGAATAATACAAAGAACTATGTCACCCTCACAGACTCTCTAGTTAGTTAGCATTTTATTTTTTGACCCAACTCTCCTTATATATATAAACATAAACACTTCCCCACATTTGTTCCATCTTGTTTTCCCTTTCTGAATATATGTAAATGTACAGAACAATATAAATATACATTACATTAGTATATAATACATAGGCTGTCCTATAACATTAGCATATACACATAGATGTATGTAATACAAATACATAGATATATATTGTTATATAGCACAAAATATATTGTTATTATTATTTTGTATGTTGTTATATATAAGGTTGTATAATTGTTATATAAAATAATATATTGTTATTGTAATATATACATAATGTATTGTTATACATTAAGTTGTGTGTATGCTATCAGTCATTTTTCTGAACCGTATGACAGCAAGCTTTAACGCGATGTCTCATCACTCACTTGACTTTCTCCAATGTGTATTCACCTAAAATTAGGACACTGTTCCAATACCCACCAAATAATCATACAAATCAGGAAAGGAAGCATTACCACCTCATGTCACTACCCTCTTAGCCACATATCAAAGCCTGCAAACTGCTCTGACAGAGGCTCTTTTCCCTTTCTGCTCCAACACTCAGTCTGAGATCACATGTTACTTTTTGCTATCAAAGCTCCTCAATCATTTTCTGTCTCTCTTACAACTTTCATAGCTTTGAAGTGTGCAGGCCTTTCATTCCAAGGATGTCCCCCACAGGGTCAGGCTGGTAGAGCTTACACGTTCTTCACAGAAAACCAACTGTGCTCCTACCAGGGAACCAAGGGAGGCAGGAAGTCATCATCTCATCTTCACTAGTGATGTCAATCTGGATCACCTGGTTGGTTGGTGTCTTAGTGTCTCCATCTGTAAGTTACCACTTTCCCCTTAATAACTGAGAAATATTTTCCCATTATACTAATAATCCTGCTTCTCATCAAACCTCCACTCACCTGCCTTGGCATTCACTGGAGGGATGACATGTGACAAGGGCTGACTTTCTATTCCCATAATTTCTTCTGTATTCATGTATTTTATTTATTATATAGCAGTTTGCCCTTCTTTTATTTGTTGTTTGTTTGTTTGTTTATATCAGTATGTACTTATGAGTTCTTTCTCTATTCAGTGGTTTATCTTCCTTAGCTGATATTATGAGTTTGGTGCTCCTATTGCTACAAATTTGGCCACCAGGTCATCTTCAAGTGGCTCCTGTAACCTTTTGATATGTCCTTCCATGCACTTTGGCATAACAAGATATTTGGGCTCACCTTATACTCTCCCTACTTCTGCTCTGTATCCAGCTATTTCTCTGAGGAGGCAGGAGCATCTTTCAGTGGAGTATGGCATTTAGAAGCAAAGGTTTGGGCTCTCCTGGATTCTGGGGTATCACAGCTTCTAGGCATCTGCCGCAGACAGAGCTAGGAAATATGTACACAGTGTGTAATGTTGTCCCCCTTATCCATGGTTTCACTTTCCAATTTCAGTTACCCAAGATCAGTCACAGTCTGGAAGTATTAAATGGAAATTTCTAGAAGTAAATAATTTGCACATTTTAAACTTTTATTGTAGTATATTGCTATATTTGTTTTATTTTATTATTAGTTGTGATTGCTAAAATCTCTTACTGTGCCTCCTAATTTATAAATTAAGCTTTATCAAAGGTATGTATCTATAGGAACAATATAGAATATATCATACAGAGTTCAGTACTGTCCTTGGTTTCAGGTGTCCACTGGAGGGTCTTTTAATGTATCCCCTCTAGATAAGGGGGGATGGTCATATATGTGTTCAAGTCCACATACAATCTTGTCTATCAACTTTTTCTACTTACAACTATTTCTACATACACACATGTATAGACACATATATGGCTTGAGCTAACTGAAGATACTTCTAATTGCAATTCAATACCTTACAGTACTTCCTAGCCTGCCACCTTTTCTTATATGTAAATCAATTTTCCATGGCAAAAAAAACATGGCTCCTATTCCCCCCAATATATGTGCATATTTTCTCTGTAATAGATCTTCTAACCACTCTATCTGCCTACTATCACTCTATTTTCTTGGCTTCTAGGTGCTTGAGTACCTCTGTGAAGATCCATGCCTTGTTTCTTCCATGCCCCTAAGCAAGGGAAAGAAAGAGTTACTGTTTTGAATTTATTTTTCAAAATGTTTTGGTACCAAGGAATAAACCTGGGGGTTCTTAACCACTTAGCAACATCCCCAGCCTAATTTACTTTAAAGTTTGAGACAGGGTCTGGTTACGTTGTTTAAGATCTCAATAAGTTGCCAAGGCTGGCTTTGACTTGTTATCCTCCTGCCTCAGCCAAAGGTGTGGAGTCACTGGGATTGCAGGTATTTGCCACCACGCCTGGCTTATAATTACAGTGTATTACTTTGGGTATTATTATTATTAGAAAGGGTCACTCATAGTTCTGAAACTGTAATATTGTGCCATTAAAGAACCAAACAAATATTCCTTGGAATTTCAGTCGTTACTAAAGCAAAACTTGAGATTGGCTTGACCTCACAGAATGCCTTTTATTCAAAACTGTAAAAAAGAAAGAAGAATACGTATTAAAAAAGATTTTCCAGATGTGTCAATAAATTGGGGGAAGGCAGCTTTCAGAAAATACTTAATAAATAATTTGCCTTTCCCTGCCAACCACCCCCTGCACATACATCACTCTCCATGATCTTAAATGAAGGAAATAATATGGAACAAGCCAGGTTTCATGACTTGCCCCAAGTGCAGAGGTTGACCAATCTGATTTATACTGCTTCTATGCATGACTGAATTCCCATGAGTCATTGAGGTCTTTACCGTGAGAGAGAAAGTTCAATGCAAAGACATTAAAATGAACTCCAATCACTGTGTCTTCCAAACAGGCTCAACTTCTGTTTGAAATCTGGATCCACTATGAGGTGCTTTCCCTTAGCAGAGCTCCAGAGCTGTGCTTAGGTTGTCCCAGAAGACCTGCTCATGAAATGGTACAGGTCCAGCTGCTGTGGACCACCCAGGGCATGTACGAGGGCTCCTCTTTCCTTGGAGAATCTCTCTCCCTTTCCCAGACCTAAAAGAGGAACATCCAACTGGATGATGTTTGCAGAAAAACTGATGAGAAAACGCCCCAGAAGGAGCAGCTTCTAATGAAGCAGAGACTCTAGCATGAAGGTTTTAATAAATGTTAATCTACGTGGTGTTGGGGCTGCAGCTCAGCTGGGATTGAACTCGGGGCCTTGTGCATGCTAGGCAAGTGCTCTACCACTGAGCTACACCCCAGTGACATCTGGGTACATTGTAATAGAGGTGGCCCTTATGCTGTTCAATACAGATTTATAACATCATAGTCACCAACTCCAGCTCAATCCTGTGTAAGTATCCTATCCACATGGTGGCCTTGGTCCACATGAAATGTTTTTTTCATTCTACTCCCATGTCTTTGGACCGTCTGTCTCCATTACAACTGGCTTCTGGGGTTCCTAGAACTTGTCAAGCTCTTTCATTCTCAAAGCCTGTGTTTTCTTCCCTCTGCATGGAACTAAGGGCCCAGTATTTTCCTATGGCTTGTTCTTTTCTTCACCTATCCTGAGACTATCCCATTTATAATAGTCAATTTCCATATCTTCCACAAATTGGAAACACTCTGTTCTCTCACCTGCTTTATACAATTTCAAAGCACTTATTACACTTATTACTCAAAAGGCATCATACTTCATATTTATTTGTTATCTGTCCCCTGCCATTAGTATACTAGTCCCCTGAGATATTATCTGCATTGTTTATGGCTATGCCTACCTTGTGCCCAGTACTGTTGGTGACTAGCCCATCCTAGGAACTCTGCATAATTTGTTGGGTGAATAATGGATCACTGAGCCTAAACACAATTAAAGAATTTCTCTGTACCCTCAGTTGGCCCAAAGCTGTGGAAATGTTGACTATACATTTTCATGTCTCTTGTCTTTTTCTTGAAAACACTCATCCCTGTAGTGCTTTTATTCCTTTTGCTGCAGCCTCATTATGTCACTTTAAGAAGAGGAATGTCCCTAAAGGGATACCCCCACGGGCATGTATTTCATTAACAGAGTATTATCTCACAGAGAAACTAAGGACTTCCCAAAGACAGGTGATGCTTATAAGAGCCTCTAAATAATTTTGACTGATTAGGTATCTTAATCCAGTTGCCAGTTAATTGTGTTTGTTTGTGATTAAGAATATGATTTTCACCTACCCCCGCCCCCCAGCTCCCTGTGTTTGGAGAAAGCCAATCTCCCTGCCCACTTCATATCTGCAGCGCACTCTTTGAAGGTGTTTGCTGAGGGGATGAGACCTTAGCTATCACCTGGAGCCAGGAGCTGGGAAGAAGGAATCCCTGTCAAGCCACCTGCAGCTTGGCTAAGAAAGATTCCTACGCCCATGGCAAACAAGATCTGAGGACAGGCGCTCTCTCTCCACCCCTTGCCCTGTCCCAGGTCACTATTTCTAGGGAGAAAATGACTCAGTTGTTGAAATGCCGATCACAATGAAATGTTCTTTGAAGCTGGGCTTTTCAGAGACCATCCATGTATCAGGTTTTCCCTCCATTTTCCATCTATTACACAGTGATTACTGTTGTTTATTTTTTAAAATGGTTTTTTAGTTGTAGATGGACACAATACCTCTATTTAATTTTATTTATTTTTATGTGGTGCTGAGGATCGAACCCAGAGCCTCACACATACTAGGTTAGGCTGAGCCATAACCCCGGCCCCAGTGATACTTTTTAAAAACAGCAAAAATAAATGGCTACTAAAGCAAAACAAAGGTATGCACAATCCAACTTCACAAGAGCCTCTAAATTCTAGATTGCAAGTTTCCGCAGGCATCAAATTACCTACAAAAGACTCCCAAGTTCCCTGGTGCTTGCTTGTGGTTTCTGTCTTCCTGCAGGTGGGGTAAAGACAATTTGAGAACCTCTCACGGAAAGACCAAGGATCCTAAAACAGTAGCCCTCTTTTTATTTTGTAATTTCGTTATAAATCCTAATTTTAAAAGAGAAAAATAAAAAGAGATACTGAACTGATAAAAACTTCTATCACTCATAAGCACTGAATCAACAATAATGTCATCAGCTGCAGTGAGCCCCAGGGAGGGGCCATGTGTATACATTCAAGCTTCTCTGCTGGGATAGCTTAGGGGGTGGATGGAGGGAGAGGACTGGGATGCAAGCTCTGAGGTAAAGAGAAAAGGAACTTCAGGTTAACTTAACCTTCCAATGACCTGCTTCTCAACCACAGATTGGAATTCTTTATTCCACTGCCAAATATGTAAACCTATTTTACTAACCATAGCTACTCCTACACACTAGCCATTTCTCTTTTTTGAAGGAAAGTTTGTAATACTGAGTCAGTTTGGGGAATCTGGTAGCAGAAGCTAAAGGAAAGGGTAGAGTCTTTTACCTGCAGTGTTCACAGCTGTGACAGCGCCTTCTTTGCAGTCTGGGGGTGGGGGAGGGTTGGCTTGCCCTCTCCTTCCAAGGTTCTGCTTATTGTTCTAAAAGGATCCAGCTTTTTGATCAAACTCCTCTTTTCCTAGAAACTTCAAGGCATGGCTTCTATCCCATCTTCCAAATGATTGTCACTTCTAACTTTTTAAGTACATTTGGGATCCTGGCTATGGAGAAGCCCCAGGGTTCCCACCTTTCTTTGATTCTCACCACAGCCATAGAGCTGTAGTTGCAAGTTTCCACATATGGAAAATTATAATATATAAAATGTAGATGTTTTTTGTACCACTATTGCCATACCAAGGGCTTTATTCAGACAGAGGGTTTTAAATTATCTTACAAAGCATTGCATTTTCCAAGCAGAATTTGCCATTCCTTTTATTTTAAATTGCAACTAGCTGTAGTCTCAAAGAAGCTTCAATTATGTAGCCACATTCCCTCCATTTTAGATTTCTTTGTAAGTACCTTTCATGAATTCAGATGATCTGTAAATTATATTATTTACATTATATTATGTACATTTTCTCTAAGCCAGATATCCAATAAGCATTCTTAAGTTGAAGTGAGAACTTTCTCTGAAGAGGAGGTGGAAAATTGTGATACTATCAAAATTGCTACAGCAGGGAGATATACACAAAGAAGACAGTGGTTTCTTTTGAAGATTTATTTTCAGATCAAATGGACTTGGCAAAATGCAGTTTAAATGGTATATTGCTTTGTGAAAAAAAAAGTTGTGTAATAGTTGGTATAGCTTTGTAACAGACACAAATTTGGAGAAATTATTTATTGTTTTTAAAAAATACAATAATATTTATATAATACCCGCAGAGTATTTCTGTACACATACTGGATTTACTCTCAAAATAATCCTAACAAGTTAGATGTCTCTACTGCTTCCATTTTTTTTTTTTTTTTGCAAGAGAAAAGAGGAAATGGAGTTCAGAGAGATGAAATGACTCAAACAAGAAGGATTTACTAGTTCCATTCCACAGTTTGTGTTCCACACTGTTAATGTGGTTTTACACATGCAAAATGGACAGTTCCACAAATCCTCCTGTGAGCCTCTGTATTGTATCTCTGCTACTACAGCTTGAGTTCATTACCATGGGTGCTCTGGCCAGAGTTGAAGACACATGCCTCCTATGAAATATTTTTGCAATAATACTTTCTGTGTCCATAGACTAAGAGTCAATAACAAATATGGTAATACAGAATGTCCTAAATTTAGCTTATAGACTCTATGGGGAGCATATTTTAAATAGTTTTCCAATCTTCTCCTGACAGAGGTCCTCTCAGTGGATCTGCTGAGGGTCCTGGGAATTTGTATTACAAGCACCCTAGGGGTTCTGTTCCCTAGCCCAAGCTGGGACACATTTAACATATTAAAAGTATTAAGCCCATGGCTGGGGAGTTAGCTCAGTGGCAGAACCCTTGGCTAACTTTCATGAAGCTCAGTATTTGATTCACGGCACTGTTAAAAAAAAAAAAAAGGTATTAAGCCATTAATTATACATCTAACAATACATCTGTGCAATATAGATGGAGACTGTAATGTATGCTAGGTTTAAATTCAGGGGAACCTGCGTATTGTTATTTATATTAAAAAAAAGCTATCTTAGGGGTCTGGGTATATGGCTCAGTGATAAAATGTTTGCCTAGCATGTGTGAGGCCCTTGGGTTCAAAACCCAGCACCAAAAAAAAATAAATAAAAATAAATAAAAATTTTAAAGGCTATCTAAGTTTCCTAGCTCTCTGATTATTTGTAAAATAATAAGACTTCTAGTAAAGAAGCATCTTCACTTGGTTTTATCACTTTTTCCATAAAACATATGTAGTCAGAGTCTTTTGTGATTAAAGAAGTGTATTTCTCACAGAAATAATTATTTATATCTTTCATAGCTATGTGTTGTAGTTTTACTAGCAGAAATTGCTAGCAGCATATGGCAGTTGGCTGTTTTTGTAAAAACTGACCACCTTTGCATTTTCCTCTTTATGTTCCTTTATTTTCATGTATTCCTTTTATTTTCTTGTATTGTTGAATATTGCTGGGTTCCTCGGAAAAATCATTCTGCCTTTATCAAGTATATATCTCCCTTGAGTTTCCACAGTCCCTGAGTTCAAGTCATCTTCAGAAAGTTTCAAAATGGCAATTCAAATTATTTATAAGCATTTGAAGTTCCTTCATTACATAAAGTTAACCATTTTGGTATCTAATTGCTACAGCAATAAATTAAAAACCCTTAGATATTTGATTAATAAGAGATGAATCTAGATAAGGAATATATGAGGGGTTTTATACAATTTTTATTCTAGAATAGTTATTCTGTAAGTTTGAATCTATTCCCAAATAAAAAGGATTTTTTTTTAACAAATGCCGAA
Organism: Marmota monax; assembly: GCF_021218885.2. Taxonomy (NCBI): domain Eukaryota; kingdom Metazoa; phylum Chordata; class Mammalia; order Rodentia; family Sciuridae; genus Marmota; species Marmota monax. The sequence goes on along the minus strand of NW_026695198.1, from coordinate 9,031,730 downwards.
TGTTTTCTCTGATATAAGGAGGCTGACTCATAGTGGGGCAGGGAGGGGGAGCATGGCAGGATTAGATGAGTTCTAGATAGGGAAGAGGGGTGTGAGAGAAAGGGAGGGGGCAGGGGATTAGCAAGGACCGTGGAATGTGATGGACATCATTATCCAAAGTACATGTATAAAGACTAGAATTGGGTGTTAACATACTTTATATATAAACAGAGATATGAAAAATTGTGGTATATATGTGTAATAAGGATTGTAATGCAAAAAAAAGTACATGTATAAAGGCATGAATTGGTGTGAACACACCCTATATACAAAGATGAAAAATTGTACTCTATATGTGTAATAAGAATTGTAATGCATTCCACTGTAATGCATTCGTGTATTTAAAAAAATAAAATCAATAAAACTATTAATAAATAAATAATTCTAAAAAAAACCTTTTGAATTAAACATCAAACCTGGAAAACACGAGTCAAAGAAGCCCATTCACAAAGGACAAATTACATGATTTTATTTATATGAAATGTTCAGAACAGACAGATTTATTGGCAGAAAATAGTGTATGGGTTTCTTGGGGCTGGGGATTACAAAAGGATTAGCATTTATTTGGGAATGATTAAAAATTTTATAAAAATTGTGGTCATGGTGACAAAACTCCAAATCTACTATAAACTACGGAATTGAACACTTTAAATGAATGAATTTTACAGTACGTGAATTACATATGCAGGTTAAAAAAACTGCAAGTCAGAGACAACATGGGAAAGACACAGATATTAAAAGTCTTGTTTGAAATTGAAAACGAGTTGAAAGGAACGGCCCCTTTTGATAACACCAATGAGGACCTTATCCCTCCCCACTCCTCCCCCACCCAGAACATTCCACACCAGCAATAAATGGATTATCTCCTCCCCCCAACAAAGTATTTATTTAATAGAAAAAATGTTCTGGAACATGAACTTTTAAGCTAGTACATTAAAATTTTAAACTTTACTCTATTTTGTCTTATTTTTAACCCAAATGCATAGATACTTCTGAAAGAACTTTTTTTTGCTTAAAGCATTATACAATTCTGTTTCAAAATCCTAAATGAAATGCCCCCTTTCCTATCTTCCTGCCTAAATGGTTAAAATGAGTTTTCACCCTCTCATCCTCTTTCTCTGTCTTATTAAGTGGCAATTAAGGTTTGTGCAGGGATTCTGATCAATTAAAAAAAAAAGATAAGTTTACCTTAAGTTAACCAAGTTAAAATGACATGTGGGTAGTTGCAAGAATGGAAGAAAATCTATTTAACATCTAGCTCTTCTTTGTTCTCTTGATATGTATGGGTACTAACCCATTATTATTTTTAATCAAGCATTATCTCCCTTGTTCATTTAGGAACTTAAGGAAATAACCCAGAAGAATTGAACCCGATGTTCAGTGATTTTATGTAAGCAAGAGGTTGGATAAGCTTGAAAAATATTTGTGTAGGAGAAAATTTTCATTAGTAGTCAATATTTTGTTTTTCTCCATAAAAAATGAAATTATTTTACAAATGAACGTAAAGGCACATATCCATAATCTGTGTGAAGATGCTTTCTTCGGGTGCCTGAGAAGTTATTACAGAGATTCATTTTTTTTTCCTACATGCTGAGCTCTGTATTAACAAAATTGCTTTCATTTAAGCATGAGTGTCTGTGATAGTATATGAAAATCAGGGTTGGGGATGTAGTGGTACAGTGCCTGCCTAGCATGAGCAGGTCCTGGGTTCAATCCCTAGCATTGCCAAAATTAAAGGAAAAAAACAATGGAAATTGCTAGAGGTTTTACCTGGGTGAAAAAAAAAAAAAAAACACAAAACCCGGTCGTTTTGTTGCAAATAAAGGCATCTCAGGAGTGCAGGATGTCATTCTACCACTGAGGGTTAGCAAATGACTCCATAGCTGCTGCTTAAACTTATTGTCCTTCCTGCCTCAAAGGAAAATATTTTATAAAATTGATTGTAGCAGTTTTTCTGTTTGGAAACATCTGTTAAAAGAGAAAACAAGAGTTCCTGTAATGTTGAGTGATAAACTGAAGACTTACTATTCTGTTTTGAATTCTGTAGATATCTTTTCCTACAAAACAGATAGTATGATGTAGTCAGAATGAAGAGCTTTACTAATTTTTGGTTCTTTTAGTACCCTAAGTTTTAGAGAAATTAATCATTTTTATTTTGGCCAGAAAAAAAAATCAAGAACTGTAGCCTTATAAAAGAATCAGATTTCTTGACAGTTAAAAAAAAAAAAAATCATGATATACATTTATCCACTCTAACCTACTTTTCCAAAATGGAATCCTCTGTTTTATTAAACTGGATAATTTCTACTATAAACAGAAAATCATTATGAACAAAATTTAAGATTCAAAGAAAAACAGGTCCTTACATGGTCCCCAAACATATAAAACCAACAAAAAATGACACTGAAAGTTTAAGCTGAAAATTTTGTTGATGCTGTTTTAATTATTCATATGTGCTTATGTAAATGCCTCTCCATTTCTGAGTTTGGAAAATTAATCCACGAAGGGCAGCATAATAATTATATTCTCTATTGCATTATTATTCAGATATTTTTAAAAAGCTCATCTATAATTTCGGAAAACAGATTCATAATGCTGTCTGATATCATACTTAATGCAAATGGGGTAAAAGCCAGTAGATGTTGGTTCTGCAATATTGACTATTCTAAATATTTCCATGTTCCTTTTTTATAACTCCAGTTTGAACTTTGTTTCATTGAAGGCGAGAGAATTTTATCTAAGAGCCATGTCATTGAATTTTACTTAGAATAACTTCTGAACTTGGTTCTGAACACTTACCTATCTCACAAATCTACCTCAAAGTATTAGTAGAAGGTACCCACAAATATTATATAACAAAATATCATCTTTTACCTAATCTATGATCACCAATTCCATTTGAAAAAAAAATGCCATTTCTTTCAGTGCTAAAAAAAGAATCTTGAATTTTAAAATGTAATCATTTTGGCCTAATCTTTTTCTTTTTAATATTTTTCGTGTAAATGGACACAATCCCTTTGTTTTATTTATTTTTATGTGATGCTGAAGATCAAACCCAGTGCCTCACACATACTAGGCAAGTGCACTATCGCTGAGCCACAGCCCTAGCCCTTGGTCTACTCTTTACACAGGAATTACTTTATTAAGTAAGATCAAACACGGGCTCTTTGCCTCGACTAAATGGACATGCTAAACTGGCTCCAAAACTGATTTGTGGAACTTATTATGGACTTCACAAAGTGGTCAAGGTTACTTTTTCAATTTGTGTCAGCCAGAATCAATAAATCTCTCACCTGGTCTCTTTGCTGTACGTATTGTGCTGGTTAATCATGTATATACACAGCCTAGCACATTAGACTTGGAGAAAGAGTTTTCTGATGGGAGCCAATTTTTAACTACCATACTGTTGGAAATTGAAAACAAAGGAAAACTGCTTCTGTTTATTATTAAGGTGTGATGTGAACCAAAAGCCATAAAAAATCCTGCTGGCCAATAACCAGGACCAGAAGAAGTAAGTTTCTCTTCTAAAATTATTTTGTTGAGGAATCGCAACTTTAGAAAATCCTTAATAGGGAGACACAGTGCTTAACAAGAAAAAGGGACTTAGTCAACTCTTCAAATAGAAAACTAAACTTTCTTTCTTGCACACATATATTGAAATGCTTTTATTTTTAATTTTTTTAACTTATTTTTTCCCCATTTTTTTGATTGGTGCGTTGTGGTTGTACATAATGGTGGAATTTGTTGTTACATATTTGTACGTGCACATGATATAACAATGTAATTTGGCCATATCATTCCCCAGTATTTCCCCTTTCCTCTTCTCCCTTCCCCTGATCCCTTTTCTCTGTTCTACTGATCTTCCTTCAGTTTTCACGAGTTTCCCCCTCCTTCACCCTCTTTCTTTTCCTTTTTCCTCTCTATCTTCTACATATGACAGAAAACATATGATCATTGACTTTCTAAGTTCATCTTATTTTGCTTAACATAATGCTGTCAATTTCCATTCATTTTCCTGCAATGACATAATTTCAATCTTCTTTATGACTGAATAAAACTCAAGTATGTATAAATGTCACATTTTCTTTATCCACCGATGAACACCTAGGCTGGTTCCATAGTTTGGCTGTTGTGAATTGTGCTGCTGTACGTGGGCATGCATGTATCACTATACTATGTTGACTTTGATTCTTTAGGAAAAATACTGAGGGTGGTATTGGTTGGATCAGATGGTGGTTCCATTCCCAGTATATTGAAATGCTTTAGAGACCAAGTATAAAACCCCAAGTTTATGTGCGTAAGTGGAGAAGAGCTGTGGCAGAAAAATTTTCAAAAAATAATCTCTACAGTAACCCTTCTCTCATTCTAGCTCACCTTTCCCTGTTACGCTCTTTATAATACAACTAAAATTGGAGGTTCCATCTAATGGTGGGTCAATGGACGTAGCATGTACTTCAGTAGTGTCCAGTCAGCCGAATCCTGCCCCAGTTGAGCTGAGGACAGCTCAGTGTATCAAAATACCTAAGCTGCATCTTGTCCAGCTACATCCTGTCCAGTTCCATCTTGGGCTGGTTGCTTAGCTACCCACATGACTTTGGGCAAATTGTCTTGTTTCTTTCTCCACAAACCAGGGGGATGTACCAGGTGACTCTCAAGTGTTTTCCAGTTTTTACGTTCTAGGTTCTCATCCACTATATGGCAATGAGATTTATCAACTCCCATCTTTTGGGTGAGGTAGGGAAGTGTCACATTCTTAAACTTACCACATTCTGGTATGCATAAAAAAATCACTTGGGGGATGTGGTAGGTTTGAGGTTACTTCTTTGACTCTGCCTTTTCCTCTAGCATACAAGGAATTCCAACCCAGATGACACATAAGATCGGATTTGGGGAAGCCTAGCCTTAGGCTTTCAATAAAGAAGAAGGCTGTGAAAAGCAATACTTTTTTATTTTTACAAAGTTTATCTGTCTATCTATCTATCTATCTATCTATCTATCTATTTCTGTGGTGCTGGGATGGAACTCAGGGCCTTGTGCTTGGGAGGCTGGTGCTCTACCACCGAACTATATCCCCAGCCCAAGAATATTTAAACGAGTTGACCTAAGGGTATCTTTACATTCTGAATGAAAATAACAGCTTTTACATTCAGGAAATTAACAAATATAAAAGGCAATTCCAGAAAGAGAAGCAAGATTCATAGTTTGGAGACAACTTCTAAAACTGAGTCTTTTCATGCAATTTGCTAAAAATCAGAGTATAGGAGATAAAGAATAAACAATGTGTCTAACTTTAATTTTAGCAGAACCTATTTACTGTAACAAAATAAATATTTAAATGTTCTATTATGAATAAATATTTTAAAATTTAAATTATTATAAAGCCCTGTTAATTTAATCTAAACATTAATAATTTTATATATTGTAATAACCGTTGAGAATGTTTAGCATTGCCTTTTTTCTATCTAGTCTTTCCCAGTCTAAAACCATTTTTTAATTAATGTCACAACTGAATGACAGTGAATCTCTTGTTGACTCATTCGCTCTTTCAAATAACAGGTTTTTTTGAGATTTAATTCACATATCAGACAAATTTTTTTCTCCCTGCCCCCACCCCCTCTCTCTTTCTTTCTAGATGGCATCTCAAACTCCTGAGCTCAAGTCTTCTTTCTGCCTCAGCCTACTGAGAACCCAGGACTATAGGCTTGCACTAACTTATCCATCTTAATTGATTCTTTTACAGCGTACAGTTCAGGAACTTTGATTTGTTTTGTTTTTTATATTCACAGATATCTACAACCATTGCCATAATCAATTTTAAGGTTTTTTTTGGTTTTTTTTCCCTCATCCTTCCAGAAAGCTTCTGCCGTCATTCTCATCCCCCCAGATCTGGCCCTAAAAAAGCACTATCCTACTTTCTGTCTGTATAATTTTGTCTGTCTTGAATGTATTGTTTGAATGGAGTCATATAAAATAATGTGTGGTCCTATAATATGTGGTCTTTTGTGGCTGGCCAGTTTTATCAGTGCCCATCTGTGTTGTAGCATGTATCAGTTCTCCGTCTTCTTCCACGGCTGAACAATATTCCTTTGTGTGAGTATGCCACATTTTATTTGCCCCTCTATCAGCTGAGACATTTGTTTTGTTTTTTTTTTTTACTTTTTGGTTATTATGAATAATGCTGCTATGACCATATGCATATTTTGTTGTTGTTGTTGTTAATTTATGTTTTCGATTCCCTTAGGGTAGAATTACTGGGCCATAGGATAGCACTGTGTTTAATAATTTGAGGAACTGCTAAGCTGTTTTCCAAAGTGGCTGTACCATTTTAAAATCTCACCAGCAGTGCATCAGGATTCTAGTTTCCTCTATATCTTCACCAGTACTTAGTACTATCCTTTATTTCATTGTTGTTTTGTCTACTATGACTATTCTAGTGGGTATGAGCTGGTATCTTGTTCTGATTTTTTTTAAATCCCAAGCAGCACTATTTAAAAAAAAAAAAAAACATTTATTTTTTTAGTTGTAGATGGACACAATACCTTTATTTTATTTTTATGGGGTGCTGAGTATCAAACCCAGTGCCTCATACATGCTAGGCAAGCACTTTACCTCTGAGCCACAACTTCAGCCCCCATCGTTCTGGTTTTGATTTGCATTTTCCTAATGACTAATGGTATTGAGCATCTTTGCAGGTACTTATTGGCCATTTGGATATGTTCTCTGGAGAAATGTTGACTCATGTTTTCCCATTTTAAATTGGGTTATCTTTTCATTATTGAATCGCAAGAATTCTTTATAGTCTACATACAAGTCTTTTACAAAAGGGTTTGGTTTTCAAATGATTTCTCCCTGGTTGTCTTTTTACTATCTTAGTAATGTCATTGAAAGCACAAAATATTAATTTTGATCAAGTTAATTTTGTCTTTTTTTTTTCCTTTGGTTGCTTCGATTTTTGGTGTCAAATCTGAGAAACAATTGCCTAATTCAAGATTATGAAGATGTATGCCTATGTTTTTCTCTATGAATTTTATAATTTTAGCTCTTACATTTAAGGTTTTGATCCATTTTTTAATTTTTGATTTACTATTTATTTATTTTGGAACCAGAGATAGAACCCAGGTGTGCTTAACCACTGAGCTATGTCCCCAGCTCTTTTTTTATTTTATTTTTTAGAGAGAGAGAGAGAGAATTTTTCAATATTTATTTTTTAGTTCTCGGCAGATACAACATCTTTATTTTAATTTTATGTGGTGCTGAGGATCGAACCCAGTGCCCCATGCATGCTAGGTGAGTGGGCTACCGCTTGAGCCACATCCCCAGCCCATCCCCAACTCTTTTTGATTTTTAATTTTGAAACTGGGTCTCACTAGGTTGCTTAGGGCCTCACTAAGTTACTGAGGCTGGCTTTGAACTTACAATCCTCCTGACACAGCCTCCTGAGCCACTGGGATTACAGGTGTGCACCACTGCACCTCACTTAATTTACTTTTTGATTGTGGCAAAATATACATAATATAAAATTAACTATCTTTACCATTTTTAAGTGCACAGTTCAATAGTATAATTATATTTACATTGTTGTGCAACCATTACCACTGTCTACCTCCAGAATTATTTCATCTTCCCCAACTTAAACTCTGCAAAAATTAAACAGCAATATCCCAATTCCTCCCTCTTCCCCTGACAACCAGCATTCTACTTTCTCTCTCTCTCTCTCTCTCTCTCTCTCTCTCTCTCTCTCTCTCTCTCTCTCTGAATTTGGATACTTTATACGAGTGTGATCATACAGTATTTGTCCTATTGTGAACGGCTAATTTCACTTAGCATATTGCCCCCCCACCCCCAGGTCCATGCATGGTTTGGCATGTGTCAGAATTTCCTTCCTTTATAAGGCTGAATAATATTCCTTTGTATGGACAGACCATATTTTGTTTAAGTGGTTGATTTATTTTGATTTGTGTCATTTATGATGTAAGTTAGGGGTCCAATTTTATTCTTTTGCATGTGGAAATCCAGTTGTCTCAGCATAATTTGTGCCCATTCATTCTTAGCACAGATAAGTAACTTAATTTAAATTACTTTATTATTTCAACCTCTTAAGTGTCAAGGGAAAAAAAAATCCAAAGCTGTTTCAAAAGATACAGAGCATTATTAGGACACTTTGTATTGTAGGTAACAACGTGTACTCAGGACAAGTATAAAAAACATCATGTGATGTTATATTGTTGTTTCTCCCTGTACTTTTCTTTTTATAATTGAAAAGGAGACTGTCACTGCATATACTACTTCAAAGATATTGTGAACCAATACAAACCATAACGTAGAAGAATTTTATTATTCTTATTTCCAACATTTAAGTATAATAATCTTCATAAAGTGTGCAAATGGACATAAAAATTGGAAGAAAAAGAATCATGAAAATCACTAGTTTCCTCTTTGGGGGAATGTCAGTCACCAAGAATTGATATATACTTTACTACCAATAGGTGGCGCTAGACATTTAGTCAGGATTACATTCATTTTTACATTGTCTATAATATACAAAATAACAAAAATCTCTTAACTGAAAAAAATAAGATAACCTCTGGAAAGATACAGAATGACTGAGTGAAAATGGTCTCTTTTCCTCATCTTAATGTAGTCATATACAAATTATCAACAAATGAAGGTGGATAAACTCACACCAACAGGGACCTGTTTACAGATTTGAGATATCCCAACCTCCAAAACCAAAAGGGCTTCTTACCGATGTTCAGGGGGCCCTTGAGGTCAAGGACACAATCAGACTCTCTTGGATTCACCAAGAAGTATCTGGAAAAACTAGAAGATTTAAAAAAAATTATTTTAATTCTTGAGATAAAACAAATGAAATCATAATAGAGAAAGATCTTTTCTACTGTCTCCAGATGGATTGTTACATAACCAAGTGTAAATTAATGATTGATAACAGGACTGAATGAATTTTTTTTTCTATGTATTTTATGTGTTGTTATAATAGTTGCCAATCTTATTTCCTGGTAGATTAAATATATAACATATAAATGCCTATGTCTACGTAAACATAGTCACATACATACATTATTGATTGTTGTTATATTAATATTGAAAAACTGGAATAATTTAAAACTAGTCCTCTATAATAGAAACCTACACATGAGAACAATATCACATATTGGACATAGTGCTTTGAATCTAATTTTTATTTATGGTGTCTTTTACCATGGAGGGATTGATTATTGGTAACATATTGCAAAACTACCACTTATCTTCCAAAGAATATTAGAAGCTCTCAACCCTCAATGATACTGGGAAGACAACTGAGTACCTGCCCTGTGACTAAGTTTTCTATAGGAATTTTATTAAAGATTGTTTAATTTTGTTTTCCTTTGGTTGGTTTTTGTTGCTGGTGGTGGTTTGGGGGGAGGGAGAGAGTTTTGTTTTGTGATGCTGAGGATCAAACCCAGGACCTTGTGCTTGCTAGGCAAGTGCTCTGCCACTCAGCTACATCCCCAGCCCCTTTGCTGTCCGTCTTCTTAAAGTTTTCATTCAATTAAAAAGATGAACTGGTTTGGGCTGTTAACACCTGCAAAAGAACATGTACTCCCCAACCCTTTGCTAGAATGTGTTCAACTCTTTATAACTTTGGATAAACATAAGATGATCTAGGAATTGTCTCAGAGTCTTGAACCAAATGTTGACCCTGAAGAGTCTCTGAAACTTCACCTCAGTCCTAGATTAACTTTTGTGGATGTGAACGACAACACTAAAACTTTTCCAGGTTTTTCTGAAACAGAGAACTTTACTCAAGTTAAAAAAAAAAAAAAGCAAACCAATAACAGAACAATAACAAAAACAGGAGTTTTTGCTTTGTTTTGTTTTTTTCCTTTTTGGTCTTTCCTGAAGTGCAATTTGCTACCAAACTAGATCACCTTTGGAATAACGTCAGCCCTAGCCTCCTACAAGAGATAGGAGCAATATGTTTAATCTTACTAAATGGAATATATGTGGATTGGATAAACAAAATATTTTTCATAGATCCAAGAATGCAATAAATGAAGTTTATTTATGAATTTCCCCAGGCATTTCAAATGAACTCAGTTCCAATTAAATTACATTTATTGATTTATTGAAAATGTTTATTGGATCATTTTAATTCACTTCCAGTCATTTTTAGCAATTTAAGTTTAGTATTTTATTTAGCCATTATAAGAAACTACTGCCCACCCATCTTCACAAGACTCCATTGGTTGGCAAGTACACTTAACATTTTTTATCACACCCCAAAGAACCCCTTGTAGGAAGGGAAGCTAAGTAAGTTCATTCATATGCTTTTAGAGCTTTGGGAAGATACTGTGTTCTGGGATTAGCTTGAGACTTCAATTCTCCTTTTGGATTTCACATGTAAAAACAGAATTCTCAAGTATTTTTCAGAGTAGTTTGCATATCCCAAATATGCAAACCTCAAACATTGTTAGGAATCTACACAATTGTTAGGATTTTCTACACAATTTTAAAGTTTGGGAGTTTTTAGTTGGTTAAAAAAATTAACATAGATATATTCAAATGCAGATAACCACCTCCTAGCCTGCAGTTTGAGTCTCCTGCTTGACTTTGTGTTTGCATACAATGGCTCTTTAACAGCTGGGAGTCAGTGAAAAAGAAACTGGGGGAGGGAAAGAGATTTAATAATGCTATTTTGCTGTGGAAATCACACTCCTGTTGATTTGTTTTGTTTTGTTTGCAGTGTTGGGGATCAAACTCAGGACTTCACTAGTGCTGGGCAAGGGTTCTATGGCTAAGTTACATCCCAGCCCTCAAAACAATTTTTTGTTGGTGAAAGTTATATTTAAGACATTTGATATTGAAGGATTACATGGGCCCTTTGCCCCTCTGCATAAACAAGTTACAGGATCTTAATATTTCTTCAAAGACTTGACTTATGTCATTTATTAATTGATAACCCAGAGGGGCCTGAGATAGTACCCTGTAAGCAAACATATTAAAACTTTGGCACAAAACATGAATATTCACTCTTATTAGATAAATGAAATTATTAAGAGCCCTCAACATCAGGCTTTCTTCTGCCTAATAAGTTGCAAAAATCACTTTGGTTTTCAGTGTTGGATTTGTTGTTGGTTTGTGTATTTTAGAATCATGATTTTCATGTTGGATTTGCTATTGCTGTTGTTACTAGTTTGTTGGTTTTAGAATTTCAGATGAAGGATTGATGACCTGCAAAACAAAAAAGGATTTGTCTAGCCCTCATGGTGCTCACAACAGAACACTGGGCATCCATTGCAGAATGAGCTGGCCATCTTTTGGGTGCTCTTTGGAGTACAGAGGGGGAAGGCTTCTCAGAGGATAGAAGACCAGACAGTATGAACTTTTTAATTCTCTTGCTTAATGTTTATGCACTTGGGCAGGAATGGCCCCAATACTTGCAAGTTTTCCTGAGAGAAACTATGTAGCCCCTACCTACTGCCAATCACTGGGAACTATTGATATTTATCAAAAAGAACATCAAATGGTGGATGACCGTATAAATGGCAGGTCAATAGACACATGGCAAATGGGTGAAGCCTTCAAACCCATTACGGTGAGGAGGAGTATGGGATTGTGAGTCATATTACATTGAATTTTATAGAAGTAACATACAGACTTAAGTAATTGCAGATCAGCCCAGGCCAGGTTTTTGCTTGTAGTTTATAGAGGTACCTGGGCCTCAGAATTATGGATAAGGAATGATGGACAGGTTCTACCATGCGTCAATCACATGATTTTTGAGGAAGTTACTTCTCGATGCCTCAGGATGTAGTCACTTATAAATTGAGAAATGATGTATCTTGAGGTCAAAATCAGTTGCTGTCAAATACAATGTCCCAAATTTTTAATTATCCCAAATATGCATTCTTTCAGCCTAGCTACAGCAATCAAAACTGGCTAATTTATGCAAGAAGGGAATTGATTGGGGTAATGTGGGGCAAGTTGAATTAGGAGGAAAAAGTGGAATCCAGAAAAGAGAAGGTGGGGTTAATATGGAGAATTTGCTTCCATTTTTCCATTGTACGTTGTGGCAGTAAACATTGGGAGCATGGTGGAGCCCTGTTGGCAAATCTAACTCAGATGTGAGCCACTAGCCCCAGGGGAAAGGGGCTGCCGCTATTTGACTGTTCTTGGGAACAGGGCAGTTTCCATCCCCTCTACTCAGACAACTGTGTCCTACAAGAACCCATTCACTTCCTGTGCTTTCCATTCTTAATAAGTAATACACCATAAACTCATGGGGGAAAGAAGCCAGAGAGGAATAAATATCATTTTTGCAGCATAATGGAGACCTAATATTTAAAAGTCTGGTTTCACATCTTGGCCCTGCCACTTACGTACAACAAATCACTTCTAACCTTCCAACTTTAAAGCAGATGAGGTGCTGGCATCCTGGGGTCACTGTGAGATTTGGTGTGATGGTGGATACCAAGCACTTGGACTGCAGTAAGCCCCGTAGCCTCACCAGTACTGGTATTAAGGTGTGCACCTCTGCACCTGGGCTGATCCAGACATTCATCTATTCCTTGGCAGATTTCAAACCAAATATCTAACTAAACATGGTGAATCTTCAAGTCCTTCTGTCAAATCTCTAACTACCCTTTGGAGGGAACACAGTTCACGGAGGTAAATACAACATCCTGAAGAATGACTAACTCCACGTGGAAGCCACTCCCAAGGAGTAGGTTCACCACAGGTGCTAGGTAGAGTGCACAGAGTGGCTGGCCCAGGGCACATTCTCCCTTTCCTCTCATCTTCTCCCTTCCTTCTTTCATTCAGACCATCCTCAAGGACTGGGCAGGCTCACCCATGCTGGGAATGCTGGGGGCTTAGAAATAAAATTCAAATACTTTTTTTTTTTGGTCTGTTTTTAAATATTTATTTATTTATTTATTTATTTATTACTTGGCTCTACTGGGGTTGAGCCCAGAGGTGCTCTCCCACTGATCTGCACCCCCATCCCTTTTTTATTTTTTATTTTGAGTCAGGGACTTGCTAAGTTGTGCAGGCTGGTCTTGAACTTGGGATCCTCCTGCCCCAAGCCTCCTTCGCAGCTGAGATTTACAGGCATGCACCACCAAACCCGGCTTCAAATATTTTTGAGATGTTTCCAGCGGAATCCCTCTCTTTAAGTATCAGTTATTTCATTACAATAACCCAGAAAATGAGACATACATTTAAATATCTGCTCCTATTATCTAAAAATTTAAAAATACTACACCATAAGACAGAAAAGGGCATGTTCCGAAAACACTCAAATCATGTCTGGTGTATTTGAGCTGATAAGGATAACCGATAGGGAAGCTCATTCCCACTGTCCCCTGCAGGCTTATTTCTGAAAAGACAATGCAAGTCAGGAGTTGGAGATGATCAAACTAGATAAATTTGGGGATAAAGGAGTCTGGAAAGAGAAAGGAAGAAAATATGGCCACAAAATGGCAGAGTGATTCTCAGAGAGAACAAATCCTTTCCTTTCTGCATGTCCCCAGTGCCTGCCTGGACTTAGCAGATGCACAGACAGTCTGGGACTGTGTCTGGGTGCCCAGCTCTGCAGTGGGGAGAGCAGAGACAGGGAGGGGGATGCTAGCCATCACCCCAGAGGGATGGCAGGAAAGTAACAATGCAGAATATGCCACCTGAGCCATGTCTGAATTTAAAGCACAGAATCCAGATCCAAAGTGGAAGACTATCCCCCAGCAAGGAGCTGCTCTACAATGAAAGAACGCTGGCAACCCCATCATGTGTGTGTTCTTTTGGGGGTTAAGGTTTTAACCCCCCGGGAAACCTAGCCGAGGAGTCTGAGCATCTTTACTTCCCCCCCACAAGAATGCTTTCTCCACTATTATGCTATTTACTTTCTCTCAAATAAACCATCAGAGAGGATCACCAACCTCACCCAGCAAAATTACACTATTCAGTTTCCTGGCTGATAAGGTATCAGCTAAGAGAGACTTTTCTGAACAAAGTAAAATTAGGGGCCATCTAAGTGGCCAGGAGGCGTAAGCTGTGGCACTTTGGCTCAGATGGTGACAACAGCAAAGACTAAAAGATGACAAGCCTCTGCACCCATAGGAGTGTGGTAGGTCCCCAAAGCAAGGAATGGGAGGACAGTGAATGGAGGTGGAAAGTCTACCATTCCTTGGGAAAGGGACACTCCTCAGAGGCGAGAGATGCTCCATCCCACAGGAGAGAGGTTCCTGTTGGGTGGAAAGGATCAAACCTAAACCCATACTCTGCCCTCTCTTAGGATGAGAGTAGCTGAGAAGGGAATAGGGAAATCTGGAGAGCCTATTGGGAGAGGAAGGGTGCTGAGAAGAGTCCACTATCATGACAAGGAGGTAGAGTCCAGTACTGAGCACCAGTTATTTGCTGTCTCTGCTGATCTGTTCTAAAGGCAGGCCAGATAGAAATAGTCCTATTCAAGATCATTGATCACCCAAAATAAATCAGAAGTATGGAAGTATGGCCTGCCTCTTGCAGAAGCATGTCCCAAACATCTCATAAAAGATTACAAAGAGCACCACCTTTTCTTCCAACTATTCTATTACCTTTTACTCTAGTATATGACCTTTGATTTGACCTGTACACACTGTAAGCATGTTGATGCCTTGTCCGTTAGAGTTTTAGTCTCCACAATTCACATATGAGTGGACTCACTTTGACTCAATATCCAAAGAGAAGAGACCAGTTCCGTTGTTTTCTCAGAACTGCTGGTCATGGCCTCTGAAATTAGGCTTTGAGGTGCATTCCGTTTTTTATATTTATTATTACTAATGTGAGACTTTTTATATTTATTATCACTAATGTGAGACTTTTTATATTTATTATCACTAATGTGAGACTTTGGTTATATTTATGAAAGGAAAGCCAAACTGATTGTCATTGAACTATGCAACAAAAATAATTCCTGATGTGAAAAGGGGGCGTTTATTGGCTCCTGATCTAGCTCAAAAGGGATAGTCAACTTAGAGCATGGTAAAAATGCTTAAATTTCCCAAATTGGTTTGCTACAAAAAAACATTTTTAGTTTTAACAATACACCAAATATCCTTTCCTGTTTTGGAAAGATCTTCTTTAATAACTTTGAGAATGAAAAATGATAGAACCTACAACTTAAATTAAGAATTTGTGATAATTAAGCTTCATTTAGAGATAATCCACAGACATTTTTTTATATGAATAAGTAGTTAAGTACATAAAATATACAGTTCTTATTAATATAAATAAGGCTTTTAATAATTTACTTTTCTGATGAATAGAGGATTTCTGTCTGTTTGTCTGTTGGGAGGGGGTACTAGGGATTGAATCCAGGAGCACTTTACCACTGAGCTACATCCCCATCCATTTTTAAAATTTTTTATTTTGAGACAGGGTCTTGCTAATTGCTAAGGCTAGTCTCAAACTTGCAATCATCCTGCTTCAACCTCCCAGGTAACTGAAATTACAGGCATGTACCACTGTGGATTTTTTCTTTCAAGATGATTGGCTAATAGACATAAATAAATTGGCTGACCACCAAGATGGTTATGTTCAATACAAAAAAAAATCTAAATATCATGCTTTGTGTTATGTGCTTAAAGGTAGCTAAGTATATTTAAGCTTAAAATTCTTGGTACATTATCTTACCAAAAATTTAGTAAGAAATTAAGAAAAAAGGGTGACCATGTGCTATACCTGTTTCCTACTAAAAACAATTCTTAGATATTGATGGAGACCAAAATTTTGAATCAAAATGTTTGATCTGGTTTCCATGGAGACACTGACAATGTGTATCCTACAACACACACTGCTTGGAACTCAGGCGTGGAAGTGTGATGAACTGTGTGGACATTCTCTGGTGGACAATTCCCTGGCAAGGTGGCCCAGAGCATCTTCTGGAAAGCTGGTCCTAATGAGGAGATAAGCCTTTTCAGGCAAACATGTCTTTATCCAGCACTGGAATGCCTCCAAAGAAAACAAGAAAGGCTCTGACATCAGAAAACACCTGTTGACTTTGGAGCACCCATATCGATAACAGCAAAACACGTGGCAGATGTGCTGGTGCGGAGCCTCCTCTGCAGGAGCAAAAGGAATGTTAACTATGAAAAAAATCAAAAGGAAATGGAGACAGGAACTTCCAAATTCTTCTACCCATCTGTCTACATGCCATTAAAAAATTTGTCCTCAAAAACAATTTTCGGATGACAGTCTCAGCTTTCCAATCCCTTAAACAAAATGTAATTTTAGATATTTAAAAAGATCAATAGTTATAAGACCTCCAAACCCATCCAAGACACTTTCCTTGAACTCTTTGTGTTCAATGACATGCTAGATGTCTAAAAATTTAATATTTCAACAACAGAACTAATATACCCTCAAAATCTACAGAGCTAATAAATAAATTTAGCAGGTTGTAGGATATAAGATGAGCTTTTGATTGTTTTTTTTTTCCTTCTTTTTTTTGTACTGAGAGTTGATCCCAGGGTCTTACACATGTATAGCAAGTGCTCTAAATTTTATTTTGAGACAAGGCCTCACTAAATTGCCAAGGCTGGCTTCAAATTCATGATTCTCCTACCTTAGCCTCCTGAGTAGCTGAGATTACAGGCATGTGCCACCATGCCCCTCATGAGATCAGTTTTTTTAAGAATCAATTGTATGTCTACACAATAACAATGAATAATCCTGAAAGGAAATTATCTATTTACAATATCCTATCCATAACAATAAGAAATTTGAGTCAATTTAACAAAAGAAGTGCAAGTACAGTGAAAACATTATTGAATGAAATTAATTAAGTAATGGGAAGAAATTAAGAAAAAAGGGTAACCATGTGCTATACCTGTTTCCTACTAAAAACAATTCTACTAAAACTCATATTCATGAATCAAAAGACCATATTGTTAAGAATGGCAATATCCCCAAAACGGATTCAACACAACCCCTCTCAAAATCTTAGCTCACTTACTGGTACAAGCTGATCCTAAAATTCATGGGAAATCCACAGGATCCAGATTAGCCA
The DNA here is from genome assembly GCF_021218885.2 of Marmota monax. Classification (NCBI taxonomy): domain Eukaryota; kingdom Metazoa; phylum Chordata; class Mammalia; order Rodentia; family Sciuridae; genus Marmota; species Marmota monax. Next base: position 9,014,647 of record NW_026695198.1, on the reverse strand, counting down.
AAACAATCTTTTAAAAAAAATTAACAAAGTTGGAGGACTCACACATCTGAATTTCAAAACTTACTAGAAAGCTTTAGTAATCAAGAGCATATAGTACTGGCACTAGTATAGACATACAGTTAAATGGAGTAAAATAGAGAATCCAAAATCAATTGATTTGGGGCAACAATGCCAGGACAATTCAATGGGGGAAATAAGAATTATTTCCAACAAAATGATACCAAATATACACATACCAAAGAATGGAGTTATATTCTTCTTCACATTATATATAGAAATTAGTCCAGAATAAATTAGAAACCTAAAAACAAGATTTAAATCTGCAACACTTCTGGAAAAAAACATAGGCTTAGATATTCATGATCTTTGATTTGGCAGTAATTTCCTGGAGGTGATACCAAAAGCACAAGCAACAGACGAAAAATAGAAATATTGAATTTCATTGAGATTTTCTTTGAAAATTTTATGCTGTGAAGGACACAAAAAAGAAAATAAAAAGATAATTCACAAAGTCGGAAGGTATTTGCAAATTATATATCTGATAAGGGTCCAGTATTCAGAATTTATAAAGAATTTTTACAGCTCAATAACAAAAATAATTCCATTTGAAAATAGGCCCATATATAAATTTGTTTGCTTTGCTTGAGAATGCATTTACTTAACAATAAAAGCAATCCAGGTATTAAAAGACACTTTTACTTGAAGATAAAAGCAATCTAAAAATTAGATAGAAGCCATCTATCCTATGACTTTAAAGTTTCTTTGGCTATTTCACACAGTGAGTAATTCAAATATTGATAAATGAGAGTTAGCAGCACATTACTGTGATAATTTTATATTTTTCAGAAAAAAAAATAGAGCAAATTTCTGTTATTTATTTTCCCCTTTTGTATTATCATGACTGCCTTTTGGTATTTTATTGTTACTGAAGTTCTATTTTTAGAATAAAATTTTGTTCTCTAAAAAAATCATAGAATCTGAATAGACATGTTTTGTTTCTTTTTTTTTTTTTTTAGCTACACATGACATTACAATGATCTTGGCAATTTATACATTTGAATGAGACATGGTTTTTAAAGAAGATACACAAATAGCATAAAATTCATGAGAGTATGCTGAGCATCATTAGTCTAGGGAAATGCAAATCAAAACCACAATGAGATAACCAGTTGACATTGCTAGAATGGCTGTCACCAAAACAAAAGAACATAACAAGTGTTGATTCGGGTTTTTGAACCTTTGTAAATTGTTAATAGGAATGTAGGGAGATGCAGCCAATTTGGAAAATGATCTGTCAGTTTCTCTGAAAGTTAAAAATGGAGAACTGGGGATATAGTTCATTGATAAAACATTTGCCTATCATATACAAGGCCCTGGGTTCAATCCTCAGGGGAACCAAAATTAAACATAGAGATATTATATAACCTAGAAAATCTACACCTAGGCTTTTGTCCAAGAGAATTGAAAATGCATGTCTACAAAGAATCTTGTACATAAAATGTTCATAAAAGTATTATTCATAATAGTCAAAGGATGGAAACAACCAAGTGTTCATCAACTAATGAATGAATGAATGAATGAATTGTGGTATATCTATACAATGTAAATAATTTTAGCCACAAAAATACACAAAGTACAAATATAGGGATAATACTTAGAGTCATACTAAGTGAAGGAATCTGGACACAAATAGACACATATTGTATGATTCTATTTACATGAAATGTCCAGAAGAAGAAAATATATGCAGACATAAAATAGATCAGTTATAGTCAGAGGCTGGGGAAGATGGTGCCATGGGAAGTTCTTGCTAATATGGCTTGGATTTCTTTGAGAAATGTTCTGGAATTATATAATGGTTATGGTTATCTTGTGAATATATTACAAGTCACTTGAATTGTATATTTTAAAAGGGTGAATATTATTGTATAAAAACCACACTTCAACTTTAACTTAGGAAAAAAAAGCAAAATTTTCCCTAACTCCAAAATTCTTTCTTCTGTATGTTTCCTGCCTCCATAAACCTTAGGTCATCTGGATTTCTCTCTTCTTTTTACCCCACATTGTCTCAATATCTGATGCTATTATCTTGAATATCTCAAATTTATTGCCTCCTCTCCATCCTCACACTCACAGTATGTTGGTCATTCATCATGCCAGAATTTCTTGCCTACATGACTTAAACAGTCTTCATGTTTCCAAACCTGTCTTTGCTCAGACCTTTGTGATTTACCCAAAGGAAGTGATCTTTCTAAATATGTCAATCACGTTTTCTTTAAACTGAGAAAATCACTTCTCTTTTCTCTTTCTTTGAGGCTTTAATCATTGCTTCAGACATGTGTGTGAATACATGTGGTTCTGGAGATGCATCCATGAACAGTCCCACTATAGGGGCTCCCAGAGAGAGTGCCCAGAAAGCAAATAAGCAATTAGGAAGGAATATGATAAGTGTTACCACAGAGCTGTGAGCAGAGAGCCTGGAGCAGTCAGGGGAAGCATATTGGAAGGTAGCAAAATTTTAGCTGGTTCTTGAAGAATGAACAGGAAGTACTTAGTGCAAAAGTCTCAAGGGAAAAAGAAAAAGGGAGAAGCCTAATCCTTAAGGATCTTACATGGCCATAAATAGAAATCAAGTCTCTTTTGTTTTCAAGTTAAAAAAAAAAATCAACTCAAATTGATTCAAACAAAAAAAGGGTCTGAATAACTAAAATAAACTAGAGGTGAAGTGGTTTGAGCAAGCGCAGTCCCACAGACTGACATGTCAGAGCCTGTGTGACACAGCTCTGTCGGGCTATCTCCAGCAAGGCCTGGTGTCCACCATGTCCAGATGGCGACCAGCAGCCAGGCTTGGAGTCCACTGGTTTGTAAACCCCACAGAAGCTGTTCCTCACCAGTGGTTCCTAAGACTGCTTTTTTCCACTGGGCTGACAGAGACAAATGACCAAGCCTGAATCAATCATTGGGCCAGAGGTACAACATTTCCTCATCTCCAGTCTCTGGAGCTGGCCAAGTCAGAGAGGGTGGAGAAGGATGGCAGAGATCAAAGCAAAAGGAAAGAGGGTGCCAATTTCCCCATAGAAAATCAGGCACTGTGCCCAGAGGTGGGAGAAATGGTTGATAGCCATGGTGAACTAGCAGCAGCCGTCTGTGGAGACATCCTAAGACTGCCAGGCTCCTTCACACAGCGACAAGTGAAAGATATGCAAGATATGAACCCTCATGGAGACCATGATTCAGGGGCCCTGAGGACAAGGACGCTGATCTGGAAGCTGTTATATTAATTTAGTAACATATTATCCTTGCTGAAATTAAGGTAATATCAGTATAAATCAAAAATACTTGATAAATTTGAATAAGTTCTTAGGTCTTAGGTTTATAATTAAAAGTGGATGCTATGTGGATGGAGGGGCTCTAGTGAGGTGGAAACTGAGAATGACCCTGGGTTTAAGGCTTGGGCAACCAAATGAATAGAAATTTGTTGTCCAGAGACCAGGGAGCAGGAGTAGCTGGAAACAGGGGGAGGAGAGCTAGGTGATTTTAATGTGCCTGTTGAATATCTGTTATCCAAAATGCTTGGGATAAGAAGTGTTTCAGATTTCAGACTTTGGAATACATGCATATCTATAATGAGATATCTTTGGGATGGGAACCAAGTCTAAACACAAAATTAATTTGTTTTATGTAAACCTTATATACATTGCCTGAAAATAACCTTATATCATATTTTTAGTGCACCTGCATTTTGACTGCCACCCATCCCATGAGGTCAGAGGTCGAACTTCCCATTTGCAGCCTCATGTTAGTGCTGATTGAATTTTGGATTTGGGATCATTTTGGATTTTTGAGTTTCAAGGTAAGAATACTCAATCTGTATTTGTGTGATATCCAAGTGCTGCTGGTTAGTAGGTAGCCAGGTTCTTAGTCTGAAGCTTAGGGAAGGACCCGGTTGTATGTCCTGCTCCTGGGCACACATTCCTTTCTGAAGGAGACCTACTAAGTGATGGAATGGGGAAAATCACGTATTTCTCACTCTAGAGGCTCATAAGTCACAAGGGACAAAGGCTGTGTGTACAAATGTCAGACCGCCTCTAAAACGTGGATGAACTCCAGACCCCCTCCTACCCAACTTTGGAGTCACCTCTGAAACCAGGACAGACCCTTCTCAAGGTGAAACACTGAAGTAGAGTCTTATAGAATAAGACAGAAGCAAAACACTTCAGGAAACTCTGAGAATAAATTAACTTGCTAAATCGTAACAGTATCTTGAAAAATCTTTCTTTTCCTTTTGAAATTGGTCTACCTATACAACTAAGTATAGGTAGCAGCAGATCCCCGTCATAGGAGGTAGGAACCAGCACCAGCCAGGTAGGACTGTGCCTCTACCAGGTGACCTACAGACAGTACTGGAGGCAGCTATATCTGACAGTCTGGGCTTCAGGAGTGCGATGTCCTTACCAATTCTACATGAAGAGCCAGAAAATATTCTAACAGGTTTCTGAGTCTTATTGGATGAAAGGGCTCATTTCATCAGAGACCCTGAAAAGCAAGTCGCCCCCAAAACTCACCCCTAAATTAAGCCTACTTTCTTCTTTCAGATTTTCACAGAAGATTAAAACTATCAGAGTGATTGTGAAAGCTGGTCCGTGGATGGCAGTAGGAATGATGTAGCAGGTCTTTGTCATGTGACTCTGCATGAAGCCCATTGGCAGAAAGGATCTGGGTGAATCAGAAGGCAAAGCACTTTAACATACTGCAGCCATGTGTAGCTTGATCTCTTCCCTGAGCTCCACAGTAATCTTTTTTTCTTTTCCTTCTACAAAAAAGTGTCAGTCTATGGCTTACGAGATATGTCTTAACATAACCTAGGAAGAAATTTTAAAAAACAACTCTTGTTTCAGGACTGAAAGTTATCCGGAAAACTGGAGAAACGCTGACTGTCACTGTAAGGAAATGAAAAACAGGAGGTGACATGTTTGTGTTGGGCAGATGGGAAGTGGCTTTCTGTATTTCCATAGGTAATTATGACATCATCAAGGAAATGTGAGAAAGCCATTAGCATTGCACAAATGCCTGCTGATCTTGTTTCTGAAGGTTGTTCAGTTGAACTCAACCACAGTTGTACGTACACTTTTTCAAAGTATGTGTGATGTTTTAGTTTTGTTAATTTGTTTTGAGTTAAAATATGTGATCCCTCTTAAATATTCCATTTCTAAATCACCTCTAAAATTAAGACTAAAGTAATGAATTCACATAATGCTGGCATTTCAGAAAATAGCTATATTATTGTTAATAGTGGAATTACGAGAAATAAGTCCTTCTGTAGTAAGCAGTACCTATCGTCAATATTTATTTGAATAGCTTACTGACTATCTGGAGGATGTGTGTTTTCTTGCAAGCCTAGGATGCTAGAAAAATAAGGAAGCATTGTGCTTCCTTTCTCTGGCAAGAGCAGTGTATTTGCTCTCTGTAGGGACCTGTTGGTCACTGAGCAAATCACTGTTCTACGTATAACCTTGATGATTTACATGATTCTCTAAAAAGCACACACCCAGGGTTTTGTTCCAAATGCATAATATTAGCAAACAACCTGTCTAATAAACTTGAAATGTTGTCCCAGAAAATGCAGAGAAAGGGAAGATATATGGATAATTTAGGTAGTTTTTCTCCTTGAATTTGGAGTCCTTCTGTTTCAACTCTGCTTGAAAGTTCGAATCTTGTTCTTAGGTTCAATTAATGAATGCATGAATGGGAATGAGGTCATTCCTCCCCCTAGCTTTTTAGAGACATAGGTGAATTACTCTTGAGATAGTCTGTGTGGGTTAAATGAGCTTGCTCCTTTAGCCCTAAAAAAAAAAAAAAAAAATTAGGTTCTATTTCCATATGGATCTCTTAGGGTCACATTAAAAAATGCAATTTAATGGTACCTGCATAACCTGGCTGGATGGCATAGAGAACACTCCAAGAGAAAGAGATGATGAAAAGACCACATAACTTTACAGGTGAGTGACTTCACATGACACCTTTACGTGCCACCAAATTGTATACAGGGCTCTTTCTACAATAGCTAGCATGTATGTGCTTACCAAGTGCCAGGTCCAGTTATAAATGCTTTAGCTCATCAAGTCATCACAGAAAACCCACAACAGAGGCTAGAGAGGTCAAGTCACTGGCCCCAAATCACACAGTAGTTGGCATAAGGTACATCTGGAGGAGGAAGCCAGGCAATATAAAGCCAAGTCCTTGCTCATAAAAATGCTAAATTTGGGATGGGCTTGTGACTCAATGGTAGAGCACTAGCCCAGCACTTGTGAGGCCCTGGGTTCAAACAAATAAATAAAGGTATTGTTTCCAACTACAACTAAAAAATAAATGTTTTAAAAATAATGTTAAACTCAGTGGCTTCTATGCCAGCCCACCTTACTCTTGTCCATCTACCTCCTTCTCTCTCTTTTATTACTTGTACACATAGACAAATGATCGTTGAGTAGTTCATTCTATCGCGGGGAACCAGCACCAACTCTTATAAACCACATTGATTCCTGCATCTGAACATGCATATCCCAGACTTTGGAGAATGTCAGTCATACAATCTTTGCATTGGACAGTGAGTCCTGAGACAAAGTGATGGGATGGGAGGTGTCAGAGGTGGCCAGAGCTGGAAGCCCAGGTTCCAACCTGGACTCTTCTCCAGGTGAGTTGGTGATCATAGGCAATTCAGGAGTTGACACATCTCTCTGTTCCCTTCAGACTCAAACATTCTATAATCCCATGGTACAAGGTTTGAGAGACTTGGACACGGTATTTTTAAAAAGCAGGTGGCAGATAAAGAAGAATGAGCACTACATTTGACAGCTAAGTTATGTTTCCGCCTGTTTCCTGACTACAAATCCATCTCCCCCCATGGATAATCATTGGGCCGAACTGGTGAAATCTTATTTGAGTGATAGAACTTGGGAAACTCTTCTTAAATGCTTAGTGATTAGTTTGGTATTTGAAGAATGCTAAAAAGAAACATAAAATCTAATAAATCTGATTTGAGGATTTATACATGAAAGACTTTCCTATAGGCCTTAATAATAGATGGGACAGTACTTTGAAAATGAAGGTTTTAGCTGGTTGTAGTAGCTCACATCTGTAATCCCAGCAATTTGGGAGGCCAAGGCAGGAGGATCACAAGTATGAGACCAACCTATGCAACTTGTTAAGACCCTGTCTCAAAATAAAAATAAATTAAAAAAAAAAGGTGTGGGGGTGTAGCTCAGTGATAGAGTATCCTAGGGTTCAATCCACAGACTGATTAAAAAAAAAAGAAAGAAAGAAAATGTGGTTGTTAAACCATATCTTTGCAAACTATTTAGCTTCTGTATATTCTTCTGATTTTAAAATGATCCAATGTGTCATTATCTTTCAATACCAGGCAAATATTACAGTAGTTTCAATAAGAGAACATATTTTACCTTTAAACATTACCACATGACACTATTCTTATTCATTTATTTATTTTGGGGGAGATACTGGGAATTGAATCCAGGGGTGCTTAACCATAGAGCCACATCCCCAACTCTTTTAATTTTTTTGAGACAGGGTCTCGCTAAGTTGCTTAGGGCCCCACTAAATTGCTGAGACTGGCTTTGAACTCATGATCCTCCTGTCTCAGCTTCCCAAGCTGCTGGGATTACAGGTATGTGCCACCATGCCCAGCTCTTCTAAGTTTTGAGTCTACTTCATTCAGTATGCAACTTATTACTAGACCAATAAGTTCCAATTCTGGAGAAAGCAATCATTAAAAAAAAAATGAGGGAACTATACATTCAATCCTTACATTCTGGTGCAGTTCTAAAGATATGATTAAATTTATAGTTCTATTACTCTTTAACTCACAAGCTTACCAGCAATAGCCATGGTCTCTTATTGTTCTTCAAATAAGAATTACTTATGATTTTAACATCAAAGAGTATTAAATTTACAAATGAGAATAACTTTTAAAACGAGTATTGAATTTTGGTATAGAATCTTATTAAAGTCCTACACAAAAGCACCAGATGGAAGAACTTGAATATAACAGTTGGGGTCTCTGGGCGTCTCATCAATATCTGAAACTGCACTCATCATTATTGGAACAGTTTCATCAAATGATTGGGGTGTTAGCTGGTTTTATTCCTAAGATGGTACCTATATCCTGAAAAGACAAGTTCCTTCTTCTAATGTAGAGGCTCTGGCCTTTTGACCCAAAAATTCCTTTCAGAGAAAGCATACATGGATCTGAGCGTCAGGGTGAACACATAGTTTGGAGACAATGTCCAGGAGCCTGCCTGAGCTTGAACTCTGAAAAGAATTGTGAAGCTGCATCCTGTCAGAGCTTCCTCTCATTCCTGTATTTCTTTTTCCCTGTTGCGCCTTATTGGCAGCAAATGGACTATTCTTTGGTACTGTTTCTCTACGTTCTTTCCCACAATCTTTTTTTTTTTTTAATTCTATCTCCCTCATCTACTTTGGTACCTTTTTTTCCAAGGCACTCACCTGACTTTTCATTCTCCCCATGAGTCTGTTCATCCCAACATCTCTTTTGTTTCTAATCTATGAAAAGAAGCAAATAACAAAACTGCAAGAAATAATTCCTGGTCCCTCTGTGAGAGGGAAGCTTCGCTTCATCTGTATTATTGGATGTGCACTTTTCTGCGTGGTGAAGCAAGTCAGTATTCACATCTGATTTAACTGTGGAGAGAAATCATGTCTCTGCAGCTGATTCAGAGAGAAAGCAAAGGAACGTCTTCTGACTTTCCCACCCAACTAATCCACTGGCACACACACACACAGTGGACTTGGACACTGGTTAGGCACTGAGGAGACAGCCCTACAGCCAAAGTCTAGTGGGGAATTAGAGATGCAAACAAATATCAACAGTTCAATGAGATATGATATGGGCTGATGAGCACTGATTTGAGAATTTGCAAAATAAAGCAAGCAAATATGTTTCTTTGCTGAGAGGAGATGATTGCAGAAAAGAGATGACCTTTAAAAAGAGACTTGGAAAAAACAACAAAGAAGAAACCCATAGAAGGAGCTCTGCTGACAGAAAGATATGGACACCCAGAAACTACACGGGTAACCAGATGCAGTGGTGCATGCCTTAATCCCCGCTACTTGGGAGGCTGAGACAGGAGGATTGCAAGTTCAAGGCCAACCTATGAAACGTAGGCCTTTTCTCAAAAATAAAAGGAAAAGGGCTGGGATATACCCCATCAGTAGAGGGTTCGTGGGTTGAATGCCTCAAAGGCACAAGTCATGGCTGGGAGATAGGGTATAATTTGGGGTGGCAAGAGACAAAGCTGAAAAACATGGCAAACAGGACTTCATGTGTTTTTTGCCTGCTGATGTGGATATTATCCTATAGGTGGGGAGAAAGCACAGGAGAATTTTAAACACTCAAAATACAATGGACAAACTTGTGTATGCTTGGAAAAAGGAAACTCTGTCAAGCCGTTGGGAGGAAAATTGGAGATACACTGATCTCCTGTGAAGGTAAAAGATGGTGTGAGCATAAATAAAAGGAGCAAAAACAAGGAATAAACATGAGAGATGGTTTGAAACTAGAAGGGTTTTGGAGATCTAACACATATTGGAGGAGGGGCCTCAGAAGAGAAAGTGTCAAAGATAACCTCACAAGTTATTTTTTTTTAACGATTGTCTTGAGTTTCCAAATAAATGGATAATAATATTACAAAAATATGCATACAAGTCAAAAAGTGAGCTTGGCAAGGGAAAGTTATATATGCGTTTCAGTTACACATCTTCCCTTAGGGATGTCTATCTGGACATGGGTACGCTTGCAGAAATAAGTGATATCAAGTTCAGGGAAGAAATGCAGATTTTGGAATCACTGGATAGAGGCAGCAAAGGAAGTTACAAATTTGAGAAGACACCCCAGGAGAAATACCTAGAGCAGAGAGAAACGAAAACCTAAGTTGAAATCTTGAGAAATGGCCAATAGTCAGGGCAAGGATCAAGCAAAGGGGATTAGAAAGACAGAAAGATAGGAAGAGACATTGAGGTGGGGTGGTGTTGCAACATCAAAGGGAGAAAGATTTTTGGGAAGGGAGTGGACAACAATGTTAGAGGCTTAAGGGCGGTCAAATAAGATAAGGAATGCAAATGTCAAGTGGATTTCAAAATTGGGAATTTATAGGTAACCTTACCACGATGAGCTTCAGAAAAGTTGGTGGAGAGAAATATCAGAGGGATGAAGAAAGTGTGGGACTTGAAGTCAAGGTGATTCGGATGTATTCCTTTTGAGAATTCCCTTGAGAACCCCTGCACTCTACAAACTACTGAGAACCCCAAGAAGATTTTGTTTATGTGGGTTACATCTGTTAACATTAACCATAGAATTAAAACCGAGAACTTACTATTTTATCCATTTAAAATAAATCTATTATACTCAACATAAATACCATTTTTGTGTGTGTGGGTGAAAATACCTGTTTTCCAACACAAAATTGGTATTTGCAATGCTACAGGCTCAATTTATAAAGCATGTTGCTAATCTATAGGTAATTGTGCATTGACCTTTTTCATGATATGAAACCTAAACAATCCGCTCAGGTATCTCAATCCATCTTCTGCCCAGTTGTGCTAGGGCAATGGTTAGGCTGCAGAAAAGTCAAAGAAAGTGTCCAGAGACATGGGAGACATATGGTTTAATGGGGAAAGCTACGAGAGATCAGAGACTGCCCCAAGAGGAGTTCAGTGGTAACTGGCAACAGACAGCACCTCTGTCCCTCATGGTGCTTTGCTGAACAGCACCTCTTCTCCCTCCCTGTGTTTTATCCAGTGGCAACCCAAAGGACGAGTGACACATATGCTTTCCACGGTGCCCCCAGTTCCACGTGCATCCCCACTCAGAGAGGGGCTGTACATGTCAGGCTGCAGAAGCAGTGACTTCATCAGCATCAGCTTGATTACCGTCCCAAGGAGCAACTGTCCTGGTGTGCATGCAAGGAAGTAGCTTTCTACAGATAACACTACCTTGCCCTAGTGCCGTGTGCACAAGAGAAAGCCATTGTCCTTTAAGATAATACGTATCTGGACTTTCCAGCTCAGACTTGCTCTCATTGTTCCTTTAACTTAGGTAGGTTTGCAGGGAATAGAAAGGAGATATTCAGGTATCTTACTGTCCCTCTTTGCTGTAGGGATGATACAAGGCTGGTGCAGGAATTGACTGCAAATAGTCACCAGGAAACACTTTGGGTGATGCAAATGTTCTGCAGCTGAATGGTGGTGATATTTGGATAACCACATACATTTACAAAAAAAGTTATTGAATTATACTCTTCAAATGGATGTACTTTATGACATAAAAATAATAATGCAATTAACTTGTTTTTGTTTTGTTTTTTTAAGGGAAGGAAGCCTGGAGACATGGCTGAGCACTAGGACAGTTGCCTAGCATGTGCAAAGCCCTGGGTCAGTCTTCAGTACTGCAAAAAAGAAAGAGGTGGGGAGGGAGAGAGAGAGAGGAGAGAAGGAAAGGATAATAAAATTATATGGTACCATTTTTTCCCACAGAGAAAAAAATGGCAAAACCTCTTGATTTCAAGAAAAATAGCCTCAATTTTTAAACTTATATTCACAAATATGAGAGAAGAGAGAGCAAACAATTAAGTATCATTGCTTGATAAGCATTTACAACTTGGTACTTTCATCATCTCATGAATATATCTCAAGCACCCAAAGCTTATTATTTTTTAAATCATTTTTAAAAATTAAATTCACAGACCACACAGTTCATCTACTTGAAGAATACAATTCAATGTTCTTTAGTGTATTTGGAGTTATGTATCCATCACTGCAGTCTATAACTGGATCCATTACTGGATTATCTGGGAACTCTATGTTTAACTGTTGAGGAACTTCTTAGACCATTTTCTGAAATGATCCCACCCTTTTATATTCCCATCAGTAGTATAGGATGGCTACAATTTCTTCATATCCCCCTCAACATGTAATCTGTCTTCTTTATTAAAACTATCTTAGTGATATTCATTTCCCTAGTGACTAATGATTGTGAGCATCATTCATGTACTTGTTCGCCATTTGTGTGTGTGTGTGTGTATACTGGGGATTGAACCCAAGGGTGCTTTACCACTACTTACATCCCGGAATTCCCCCTTTACCCCATTTTTTATTTTGAGACAGTCTCACTAAGTTGCTTGGGGCTTTCCTAAATTGCTGAGACTGACCTCAAATTTGCAATCCTCCTGTTTCAGCCTCCTGAGTCTTTGGGATTCCAGGTGTATGTCACTGCACCTGGCTATATAATTTCCTTAGCGAAATAACTGTTCATATCTTCTGCCTGTTTTTCAGTTGGGTTCTTTGTCTTTTTATTATGTTTTAATTCATCCTTTCATTGTGCCAAATGTGTGGGTATATATATATATATATATATATATATATATATACATATTTATATACAATAAAAATTTAGCATTTTTATCATCTTTTAAAGTATGTAGTTCTGTGGAATTAAGGGCATTCACAATGTTACTTAAATAGCAGCCATCTTCAGAAATTTTTCATCTTTCCCAACTGAAATTCTGTATTCATTAAACACTAACTCCCCTTATTCCCTGTACCCATTTCTTGGCAACCAACATTGCACTTTTTGTTTCTCTGAATATGATTACTCTATGTACCACATATAAGCAGAATTTTATATATTTGCCCTTTTGTGACTGCTTTTTCACTTAGTATAATGTCCTCAAGTTTCAACCATGTTGTAACATGTGTCCACATTTCCTATCTTTACAAGGCTGAATAATCTTTCATCATATGGAAATAGAGAGACACATTTTGAGTACCCATTCATCCATCAACAGACATCTGAGTTACTTCCACCTTTTTGGCTATTATGAATAATGCTGCTATGCAGATGGGTGTACAAATATCTGTTTGAATCCCTGCTTTCACTTTTTTTTTAGTATGCTTAGAAGTGAAGCTACTGGATTAGGTGATAATCTTATGATTAATTTTTTGAGAAATCATCATACCATTCTCCATAGTGGCTGCACTATTTTATCTTCCCACCACCATCCTGCATCCTGATGAATGTATGTTACTATCTGGGTTTTGTTTTTTTTTTGTTTTTTATAATACTCATCCTAACAAATGTGAATTGGCATCTCATTGTGATTTGTGTTTCCATTTCCCTAATTATCAGTGATGTTAAGCATTTGTGTGTGGAGTGGGTGGCTATTGAGGATAGAACTCAGGGACTCAGGCATGCTAAACCTATGCTTGACACTGAGCTAGACCTCCAGTCCTTTAAGCATTTCTTCATGTACATATTGACCATTTCTGCATCTTTTTTGGAGAAATATTTGTTCTAATAATTTGTCCATTTTTAAATTGGGTTTTTGGAGTTTTTTGTTTTTGTTGTTGAGTCATCTTTTTATTATGTAATTGTAAGCATTCTTTATGTATTCTAGATGCCAGTATCTTGTCAGTTATTTGATTTGCAAAAAAAATTTCTTCTATTTTGTGGGTTTACTCCCTTTATCATGACCTTTGAAATACAATTTTTTTTGTAATACAATTTTTTAAAAAAAATTTGATTTGGCCCAATTTGTGATTTTTCATTGGTTGCTTGTGCTTTTGGTATCATCTTTAAGAACTATTGCCTCATCCAAAGTCATGAAGATTTACACCTATGTTTTCTCTTAAGTATTTTTATAATTTAGCTCTTATATTTAGGACTGTGAGTTAATTTGGGGTATACTGGAGATTGAACCCAGAGGCACTTTGCCACTGAGCTACATCCCTTGTCCTTTTTATTTTATTTTGAAATGGCCTCACTAAGTTGCAGAGGCTGGTCCCAAACTTGCTTTCCTCCCAGCCTCCCAAGTCACTGGGATTGTAGGCATGTGCCACTGCACCTGACTTGAATTAATTTTTTGTGTGATATGATGTAAGAGTCCAAAATCATTTTTTTGCAGGTAGACATGTAGTTCTCTCACCACTGTTTATTGAAAATACTATTCAATGCCCAAGACAAAATAAGTTAAAGAATAAAAACAAAAGATAATCTTATAATTTCCCCCAATGAATTATCCTGGCACTTTTGTCCCAAACCAATTGACCATAAATGTGAAGACTTATTTCTGAACTCTCAATTATATTCTTTGACATAAATGTCTAGCCTTATGCCCTCATCATACCATCCTGATAACCATTGCTTTGTAATAAGTTTGAAAATTTGGAAGCGTGAGGTCTCTAATTTTATTCCTACTTTCAAGAATGTTTTGCTGTTCTCAGTCCCTTAAATTTCTACTTGAATTTTAGAATCAGCTTTGTAAATTTCTGCAAATAACTCAGCTGGAGATCTGAAAGAGAATGAGTTGGAGCTGCAGATCAACCAGAAGAGTGTTCCTAATCTAACACTACTAAGTCTTCTGATCCATGAATATAAAACCATGAACATAAAACTAGTCAGCTTTTTTGCTATTGTGACCAAAAGACCTGACAAGAGCATTTTAGAAAAAGAAAAGCTTATTTGGGGCTCACAGTTTCAGAGGTCTTAGTCCACACATTGCTCTGGGCCCAGGTGACGCAGGACATCATGGTGGAAGAGTGTTGGAGAGAAAACAGCTCAGGACATGGTCAAAAGAAGCACAAAGAGAGCACTGTGCTCACCAGGTACAAGATATATGCCCCCAAGGCCCTCCCTCAGTGACCTATCTCCTCCAGCTGCATCCTGGCGGCCTACATTACCACCCAATGAATTTAAGCGGATAAATGTACTGATTGGGTTAAGGATCTTGTAACCCAATCATTTGACCTCCAAACTTTATTGCTTTGTCTTACACATGAGCTTTCAGGGGACATTTCGTATAATTAAACCATAACAGATGTCTTTTTGTTTATTTAGAACTTTAAAATTTTCTTTCAACTGTTTTATAGTTTTCAGGATACAAATTTTGCACTTCTTACATTATACTAAAAAAAAAAAAATTTATGCTATACTAAGTGGAACCATTTTCTGAGTTCATTTATACACTCCACAACAGCAACCTCAATATTATATGGGTTTAACTTCTGGCTTAAAAAAGAAAGCTTCAGATGAGTAAATCTCCATTCATTCTGAGGTTCTTATGTCTGACTAAAAAATAAAACTACAAATTGATTCAATCTCTTCTAAAAATCTCAGATGATAAGTCTAGAACACATTTGGTTGCATTTTTTTAAGTACATGCATCTAATACTAGAAGAAGAAATAGGAATATACTACTATTTTGGTATGACTTCCTAAAAGTTCTGTGGAAAAGCTACAGAAATCAACAAGGTCATGAGGTCACAGGGTGGGCCCAGCAGCCAACACCATGCCCCACAGGAATAAGCTTGGGCAAGGGCTTCATCTCTGCTCATTTTCAAACCGGAAAAAATAACCATTTGTGGAGTATCTGCAGACCGATCCTCAAACTCAGGTGTCCATATCCCAGTAATAGACAGTCTACTGTCACATGAGAGAAGAAAGTACAAGAATTTCTGAGCTGGGGTGTAGCTCCATTGTAGAAATTTTTTTTTCAAGTCAAATATCTGACAAGGTACTTGCATGCACAGCTCTGGACTTGATCCTTAGCACCCCAAAAAGAAACAAAAAAGAGAGAGAGAAGGAAAAAGATTAAGAACTTCTATTTATATTTATGTCACTCCTTTCATTTTCATTTTTGCTTATATTAATACAATAATATGATGGCATATTTTATATTAAATTAGCAAACACGACTTGTTGGTTCTCATTCAAATAATTTTATACTGATGGAGACCTGGCTTAACTCACTGCTTGACACATGGAAAGTGCTCAGTAAATGTTAGCTATTATCAAAATAATATTTATGGGGCTGAGGGTACAGCTCACTGGTACAGCATGTACTTAGTAGCATACTTAAGGCCCTGGGTTCAATCTTCATCATAGACCAAAAATTGTAATTACCATGGAATCATTATGACTACATCCAAAAGTATTAATAATACCTTTTTGGTGTTTTTGTTTTGTTTTGTTTTGTTTTTGTTTTGCTACTACTGATGAGATTTTGAAGCACACAGAAGTCAAAGATCAAAATTATCAAAGATCAAAATTACCAATTCAACCACAAAAGTAGTCCTTTATGTTATTATTATTCAAAAGCATGGGAAAATATTAAGGTCTGAAAGAAAAGAGAATATTTTAATTTCTATGTCCTTAGTGTATGAACACTAAGTGCCCTGAAAATATTTGCTGTCGGACTGGAATTAATTTGTACAGAATCAATTTGCTTTTCTTCTGTTTTTAATTATTATTATTATTATTATTATTATTATTATTATTAATTTTTTAAAATAGTGCTAGGGATGGATCCCAGGGCCTCACACATGCTAGGCAAGTGTTCTACCACTGAGCTACACCCTTAACCCTTCTTCTGTTTTTAAAACCCTGCTCATTTGATGTACAAGATCCCTGAATTGTGGGAATTCCAGCCATCTCTGGGTTCCTCCAAGCAGCTATGTCCAAGATTGAGGCATCTGATCTGGGAATGGTCCTTCAAGCCCGGCCAGCTTCCCTGCCATTCTTTGCAAGGACTGTGTGTATGGCACTGGACTTACTTTCCCAGAAGTGCTTCTGGGACCAAAGCCTGCACAAAGGAGCCGTTAAATGTGTTTCCCTCCCTTCTGGCTCAGCTGGCTCCTGAGCCTCAGGTCACATACAGCTCATAGTTCCTATCAACTTTTCCCAGAGGACCCCTGGGCTCCTGCAGGAGCCAGTACTTCCCTGGAACAGGAAGCTCTATTTACACTGTCTTGGAGCCTGGTGCTCATCCATAAAAGGGAAAAGAGTCCTTTAGGAAAAGGGCAGGGTGCTTGGAAACTCTTTAAAAGTGAAAGCTTCCCAACTGGTTTCTGTTGTTTTATTCTGTTGCTTGATACAGTTTTTCAGAACATAAAAACACATGCTGTTTGGACTAGCTGAGCAGCATATCTGAAAGCTGACATCCAATAAACAAACAAAAAAAAAATATGGAGAAAATGTCATGGGAACCTTCTAGATTGCACACCTAGGACAAAATTTCTTTCTTTAGCCTTTTACAACATAATTCCAGACAGCCATGTTGGTTTGTATTAAACAACCCAACTGTGCTTTAAATAAGGAAGCAGGGCTATCTAGATTTTGGAATATCGTGATTTAGGTCTGTGGGTTGTGTGTGCACCTTCCCATACTGGCATCTGTCATGTAAATTCTGTTTCATCAGCTAACAAACCCACTTAATGGAGCAATGTTATGTCCCAAATGAGCAAGAGGTAAGCCCTCAAATGAATGCAATTGGGGGTATAAGAAAGGGTGTTAGGAATCAGAGCTCTTGGGGGAATTGGGTCATAATGCTCAGTAATTATTTTATCTTAATTTAAATTACTAGTAATAGTGTTCATCATTTGTTAATGGTAACTATGAACAATTACTGTGAATTGTTACAAGGCCTTGGACTAGCTAGGTCCTTGTACATATAAAGTCATTTTACCCTCCTGGTAATCTTGCGAGTTCATTACCATCAGAATTCCCACTGTCCAGATGACACAAAGAGGTTTAAGAAATGTGTACAAAGTCATAGTAAATAGTGAGAAGCTGGGATAGGAACCTGGGTATCGGTCTCCCTAGAGTGATGTCCTAACCATTTGGATTCACTGCCTCTTATATTCTCTGCCTGTGTTCTAAGCACTTTAATTGCATTTGCACTTTTAATTTAAATAACATAAATAATGTGGTAGAGTTTAATGAGCTAAAATAATCATTCATCTACTCTTCATTTGCTTAGCACCCAGGACTATACCTTGGTTAAACATAGATATTCTGGTTTCCCTGGGACTGGATAAGTAGGTCAGAGGCCAGGATTCTAGCACTGTGCCTTCTAGCAGAGGGACCTAAGGTTGAAGGATGGCTTTTGTTATTGTCTGTCCAAATGTTGCTGCAATTGTTAAGATGATGGATACATGAAATAGTTAAGTAAAAGGAAGAGAATATTAAGGAATGCGTAGAGAGGAAGAGGAGAAATACAAAGGGAATAATTGAGAGCTTCAGATTTTAGGGATAGTAGTAAGTCATTTCCTCTATTCATTATCAAATTTATCAAACACCATGTCTGAAACTGTTTTGTTTCTTCACTTTCTAGTTCCTTCTCATTTCATTTCAGTATAACTTGTTTTTTGAGGGGGGGTACTGGAGATTGAACCTAGGGCTGCTCTAACACTGAGTCTTTTAAATTTTATTTTCACACAGGGTCTCTCTAAGTTTTGCAGACCGGCCTCCAACTTGTGATCCCTCTGCCTCAGTCTCCCAAGTAGCTGGAATTACAGACCTGCACCACCATGCCTGGTTCAGTATGACTTTTGTTAAGATCACCAATGGAGCTGGAAATGTGGCTCATTGGTAGAGCAATTGTCTAACATGCACAAGGTCCTGAGTTCTGTCCCCAACATTGGGGGCAAAAAAATCACTAGTGACTTCTATTTTGCTGGAATCATAAAACCATTTCTGAGTATGTTAGATCCAAGCAGGATGGAAGATGAGTCTTATCTTAGAAGGGGAGCAGGCACCCTGTGTTAACAAAAGGATTTGAGAAAAAAACTGAGGCAGATGCAGATTGTGCTGTGGATTTGGGAGCACAAAGTTGAGGGATGCCTGGGGTTTCTATTTTTTATGATACAAGAAGTCAAGTCAAGAGGGGAAGTGAGACATTAGAAACTAAAGCAGATAGAAAATGTAAGGGAGTCAGGATCGTGGTGAGATAGTCAACAGAACTGAATACACCAGGTACCTGGTAATCAAGCTTGTAGTGATCTCTATCTGTCTGGTGACTGCCACTCCTCAGCAGTCCTCAGCTGCCTAATGCAAGACTAGATAATGAGTGTAATTGGTTCATTCAGATTTCAAGTTTTCCAGGCATGTGCCCCAGAAACAGGGCACAGGAGCTTGGAGTGCTTGCAAGAAAGTGGTTGATGCATGGGCCACAGAATCCAACCTGAACATCAAGACAGTTCATAGAGGGTCCACAAATGTGGAAAGGTAAAGGTGGAGGAAGTAGAAGTAACCCAGAGGTAGGAGAATGGCTAGGTGGTGGGGATACCTGAAAGAGAAGCTGCAGGGTCAGGATTTAGGGTCATCCAAAAGGATATTTGAATCTGCAATTCTGGAGGTGGAGCAGTGTCAAATCCAACATGGCTTGTATTTCATATTCCATCATGACAATGGGAAACCACGGCTGAGCAGAGAAAAACATCCTCTGTTAAGGAGCTAAGAGGTCACAGAGCCACATGTACTTAAAATGAAGGCAAACATGAGGATGGAGAGAAGAATGAGGTTCTGAGGTTCCGTGAACCAGCAGCGAGTGTCAAGGGGACACCTTAGCAAAGCTCCTCATCCTTCTCACTTTCAAAGCCTCACTGTTAGTGAGGGAGCTGTGATGGAGCAGGTCAGACTTGAACAGCCTAGGTCATCGATTTCCCAATTAAGGTACCTACACCTGAAAGAATTATCAGCTAAACATGTGCTATTTATTGGTGCCACGGAAAGATGGCAAACCCTAATGTAAACTGTGGATACTTGGTGATAATAACACAGTAGTGTAAGATCATCACTTGTCACAAGTAGACCAGTCTTTGGGGGAGGTTCATGGCAGGGAGCCACATCTGTAGGGGAAGGGAGGATAAGGGAAGCATCTGTACCCTCTGCTCAACTTTTCTATGAACCTAAAACTGCTCTAAGAATAAAAGATTTAAGACAAAAGATGTTAGGAAAACACCAAAGAAGTTGGTAGGAAATTAGGCTAAGACGAAATGTATTCATTTCACAATCCCAAGAGGATCCAGCTTCAAAGATGTGGGAGAAAAGGTACACTCCGCATTATTGGTGGGACTGAAAATTAGTAGGACCACTTTGGAAAGCCCTAAGAAGATGGCTAAAAAAATAGGAAGAGATGACCCAGCTATCCCACTTCTCGGTATTTATCCCAAAGAACTAAAATCAGCAAACCATAGTGATCATTATTTATAGCGGCACAATTTGCCCAAATTCTGGAACCAGCCCAGGTGCCTGTTAGCCAAAGAATGGATAAATAAAATGTGGTATATATACACAATGGAGTTTTACTCTGCCGTAAGGAGGAGTGAAATTATGGCATCTGCCAGTAAATGGATGGAACTGGAAAACACCATGCTAAGTGAAATTAACGAGGTTCAGAAAATCAAGGGTTGGATGTTTTTTCTCATATGCAGAAGCTAGATGGAAATAAGGGGCAAAAGAGAGGGTCAGATCTCATAAAGGTAGAGGGAGGATTAAGGAGAAAGGACAGTAAAGGGGGGGAAATGTGGAATGGATTTGATAAACTTATGCTATCTATATGTATAAATATACCACAGTGAATTTCAACTTTGGTATATCTATAAAGCATCAATTAAAAATAAATAGAAGGCAGATCAGTAAAGTAGAGGAAGGGAACAGTGGGAAGTAGGAGGGGAAGAAATGAGGAAACACTGGGAAATGAAACAGAGCAAATTAAATTCCACATGTATGATCATGTCAAAACCAACCCAGCTATTACATATGATGCACTAATAAGACATTTTTTAAAAAGAAATGTCACTCTCTGTTTTCCCTTTACTTTTTTTTCTGCATAGAGCTAACCATAAAAGAATTCTGACCTACATTTCCTAAAGGTAGGTTCTAAGACCCCCTTATGATGGGTATCCTGCCCTATGCTCAGAGGAGAAATGAAGACACAGATATATAAAGAAGAATTTGAACAAATAGGCCTTGTCTTCATCTGTTTTCTGTTAACATAATAGAATACCTGAAACTGAATAATTTATAAAGGAAAGAAGTTTCTTTCTTAGGCTGAAAGTCTAAGATCAGGCAACTGAGCTAATCCTTACAATCCTACAAAGTTACTCTTAACATTTCCATGATGCAAAGAAACTGAAGTTCATAGAGGTAAGTATCCAAGGCTATAACAAATAGTAGCAAAACCAGGATTGGACACTTGCCTTGGAAACCTGTGCTCTATTTTTACTATCTTAATTTACTTCTTGTAATTCTCTTAACTGTGAGAAATGGTTGTTCCATTTTTTTTTTTTTAAAGCCAATGGGGCAGGGTTTTGGTGTGTTTGTTTTTTTTTTTTCTGTTTAAAACCACAAAACACACCACTATAAAACTAGATCAATGAAAGAGAAACTGAGAGTGGATTTAGTGCTGGATGAAGGTGATTTGGGTAGCATAGAGAGAGAGGAGAGACTTTCTAGCTCCAGTGACTCAGCTCCAAGGGGAGCCTAGTACAGAGAGGCTGCTCTTTCCTGAGCATGCTGTCTCGGAAAACTAGCTTGAGTGACAGATGCTCAGTGGTGACTGTACCATTTTTTAGCCAGCATCAAATTAAGAATTAAGCCAGTTTTGTTTTGTTTTTATGGTCCAACTAGGAGATTAAAGAAAAATCTTCAATTTGATTTTATATCACTTCAGAGTCACTCAATTCCCAATTCCCAGATTTCTTACATGATGAAATAGGTGTTTCCCCCCGACTTTTTTATCTGAAAAAGTCACAATTTCTTAGTAAAGATTACTCAGCTGGTCCTTACCATAACCTCTGAAGACAGTCTGTATTTTTAGTTTCATCTTCACATCAAGGAAATACACTCATGGTTGGAAAATGATTTTCCTAAAATCATGAGTCAGTCGCAGGACCCTATTGGACAAATTAGGCATCCAGGTCTCAGTTACTAAGCTTCAAGTACTTACTAATAATCTGAGACAAAGAAAAGCAATCTTATAGTATCTTCTGAAAATAATTTGAATGTCAAATTCTGTTGTATGTTGATGTTAAGCAACATTCTTTCTAACTGAAAAACTCCACTCAGTATTGCCATAGCTATGACATGAGGTGATAGATATAAAGTGCTGAGAATAACACCTAAGATATAGTAAATGCTCAGTAAAAACATCTCTTGTGCATCTGTAGGAAATCTGTGTCATTTTCCTCTTGTTCTGAATTTGAGGAAATAAGAGCTATGCCTACTAATTCCCCAATATCTGTATTTGTAAATTATTTGTATATCTACTTGCAATATTATATACCTTTTTTAAATAATTAAATTGTGAGGTCTTTTGCATCTAGATCAGGAAATGTGATTTGAATAAAGCTAGAAATTTAAAAGATTAATGTCGGGTACAAATAGAATCATGTTCAGCCAGCTGACTCCACTGGCTGACTTCAGTTTCATAAACATGAACAAACTGAATTGAGTTCGTTAGTTATCAGCATATTCTCAAATAGTGCTGGGAAGTTGTAAAAATGGCTTCTATTTAATATTCTTAAACATATGTTTGACCAATGTGTTGAAGTAGAACTACATTGATTCTACATCCAACTGAATGCACCAAAATGGTCTGCAAACTTTTCTTTGGCACCTAGGCTAAAGCCTAATATGTAAGATAGCTAAAACCTAATATGTAAGATAGATAAAATGCACAGTGTCTCCAACTGGGAAAGAGGTAGAAGTCTTCTCTCCCCTCCTTGGCTAAGGACGCATTACTTAGGATCATACTAGCATACTGGATACTAATTGGAAGTAGGGGATATGGGGTTCTCTTTGGATCTGGCAATGCTGAGTTTCTTAATTAGAGTGCTGGTTATGTAGGTGTGTTGTTGGATTCAATAAAATTCACCAAGATGAGCCCTTTAAAGATATACTAAGTGAAATAAGTCCTTCACAAAAGGACAAAACTGTATGATCCCACTTATGTGAAGTCCCTAGGACAGTCAAATTCGTAGACACAGAAGGTAGAATGGTGGTTCCCTTGGGATTGCAGGGATGGAGAAGTTAAGTGTTTAAGAGAAATGGGGCTCCAGATAGGAAGATGGAAAGTTTCTGAGATGGATGGATGGTGGTAGTTTTGCAATAGTGTGAATGCCTACTTAGTGCCAGTGAACTGTGCACCCAAAATGGTTAGAATTTTATGTTATAGGTATTTAATCACAATTTTTTAAAAGAAGAAAAAATTGATGGAGCTGCATATTTGTGATTTGTAGACTTTTCTACATGTAAAAGCTGTGTGTGTGTGTGTGTGTGTGTGTGTTTTAAAAAAAACCTAACCAAATCCTAGCTCTTGAAGCATGGTGCTTATTCCATGAAGGACCAAAGGATAGTTCCTGCTATTTCATCTCATCTCCATCTCCAAAATCAAACCAACCAAGATTTGACAACCTCAGTGACTCCCCTCACTGCTATTTTCTGAAATGTGTCTGAGGCTCTTTGTGCTTCTGTCTGGCCCTCCTTCTGCCCAAGTGGTCTGCGTAGGCAGGCGTGCCCTCCAGTGATGGGAAGACTCATAGCCCAGGCTTCCTCTGCCCTCCACGAGGGAACCCTGGGGTTAGATCTAACCGAGTGATGTCCAGCCCAAGCCTTCAACAAATTCTGTGATTCTCAGGAAACTTTGGCTGAATGACTTTTTTTAAACTTCCCTAGCATCAGAAATAATCCTCCTGAAATAAATCATTCACTTTGGGCATGAAAATCAAGGGAAAATGTTAGAAAATATTTATCTAAGATATAACTGGTGACTTATCACTCTAATTTACTTAATGAACATTTATGAGTCACTTTTATTTGAATAGAAAAATTACTTGCTTTTGAACAATGTGAGTTTTGGTGACTTCATAATTATTACTATTCTTTATAATAGTGGTTATTATTAAAGAGAATTATTATAGAGAATAAATTGTTGAGAGAAAACAGATTTGGTACAATTATGATCTGAAATGGCATTATCTAAACATGTTGATTTGGAGGGTTGTGTGTGTATGCCACTAATTCTCTTTGCTGATTAAAAAACTGAAAAAAAAAATGGGCACAGTGGTGCACTCCTGAAATCCCAGCAGCTCAGGAGGCGGAGACAGGAGGATCTCAAGTTCAAAGCCAGCCTCAGCAACTTAGCTTGACACTTAGCAACTCAGTGAGTTGGGAATGTGGCTCAGTAGTTAAGTTACCCCTGGGTTCAATCCTTAGTAGCAAAAAAAATACATAAAATAAATAAATTCATTATAAGTTATTTAAAACCCTGCTTACTTAAATATAGATTTGACTGTGTCTTAACTGTATAACTATATGTGTGTGTGTATGTGTGTGTGAGTGTATGCAGATAAATCTTCAGTAAGTTAAAAATTCAGACAGTTAAAAGATGAACTCCATGTACATTGCAAAATAAATTTTTGGATAGCTTGTTGTGTTAAAATAGTAGCCTGGATGTTTTCTAGTTTTTATATTTAAATGAATCTATAGGCTATATCTGTGTCCATGTATGTAACCTGAAAACCATTCAGATTTATAAGAGTTTATACTAAAACTACATTTTTATATGATATGTAAAATTACTCTTGTCCTTTATTTTTAACTTCAATTTGACCATGATTGGGAAGATCTACATCAATTCTGCATCAAGTGTAATGCATCTGAATGATCTCTAAAAATTTTCAAGATTTATTCAAACAACTTTTGGGATACATCAAAGACTAATTTATTTTCCCCCTCACTTTATTTATCATCTCTTGTTTTCTAAGCACTGTTTCTGTGCTTTCCGTGTTTAATCTCATTTTATCCCCACCAGAACCCCTGTGGGTAATGCTATTATCATCGTCAACTTACAGACAAAGGAATTGAAGCACTCACACAAAAAAAATTAGATAACACAGGGCTATGTGACAGAGCTAAAATGCTAAACAGATCTAAACCTGGTCACTCCTTAATTTCATAATTGCCTGAGAAGTAGATACCACCAGCAGGTGCTGAACCAGCAATGCCTACAAAGAAGGACATTTTCATTCTTAGCCAATTTTGAACTTGTTCAAAATTGTGTGCCAATTCCACATCTGCCCAGCTCTACATCCACTGTCATTTGCTACAAACCCTATGAAACCACTGGATAAGCACAGGACTGGGAACAGGGGTCTGATCCTGTCTCCATGCCCAACATCTCTTAGTTTGAGGTGCTTTTAATCAGCAAAGTTCCAACAGCTACACAAGGTAGCCCTGAGCTCCACCCAGAGAGATCAGAAAGAGTTGAGGCTAAGAAAATGTGGTCCAACCTGGAATTGGCACAATTTTCAATAAAAAAATCACTTTGGGGCTAAATTCTCAACTTTCATCACTTCCATGTAGACTTTGACAGAGCATCTTCATTCTCCCTGAATTTTACTCTGGAGGAGAACACTCCATGGTATAGTTGAAAGTACCCACCATCTTTAATTAAACTCCCAAACTTTCTTGGCTTTTGGAGACTTGTTGGAGGGAGATATCCAAAGACTCTAACATTTATTCTCAGAGCCTAAACTAATATAACCATCTCTGTCTGTAGAAGTTTCTGGAATACAGCTAAGCTGGGATATGTGAGGTAGTGTCTGTCTTCAAGGTTTCTGGTGAGGAGTAAATGAAAAGCTGAGCACAGAGCTTGAGGCTGTGAGAGTCACATTCTGTCACAACACAATAAAAGAATTTTGTATAAATTAAGGAATACAACATTGATATATATATATATATATATATATATATATATATATTCCTCAAAGTTCTTACTATTGTTCTCTTCATGTGGGGATTTTTAAAGGTATGATTCTGTGTTACAAATAACAAAACAATCCCAGTGACTCATCTGTCCTTCCAAAACATGCAAAGCTTGTTACAAGGTTACATCTTAAAAAAAAAACGAGTTCTTATTTCAGGCCCGTCTAAATAACAATAAATCTCAACCATGACCCATTTTTAGAAAGTATGTCCTACACTGAGATTCCTTTTTAAAAAATATTTATTTTTTTATTATAATTAGACACAACACCTCCATTCCACTTATTCATTTTTATGTGTGCTGAGGATCGAACCAAGGGCCCTGCATGCACTAGGTGAATGTTCCACCTCTGAGCCACAACCTCAGCCCTATACTGAGATTTCTAATACACCTCTGGTAAAAAAGAAAAATAATCTGACCATATTTAATAAACCTGTACATAGATATTCTCCAAAGTTCTGGTATTTCACTCCTAGGTGTTTACCTGACAGACATTTGAGAATGTTCCCCCCAGGAACAAGGACAAGAATTTTCATGGTGGCATTGATTGTCATAGCCAAATACTGAAACCAGTCCACATTTTTACTGACAGGATAATGGATCAATAAATAAACCAACAGTGTCCATACTATTGAGCATTATACACAGTTAAAATTGGTGAAAGTTAATATACTCATGTTCCATGTTTTTACTTGCATGATTCTAAAAGTTTATCAACATAAGAAAAATTTCAGATGGGTTATGTACAGCACAGAGCACCATCAAAAAAGTGAAAAGATAGCCCACAAAATGGGAGAGAATATTTGTAAATCATCTACACAATTAAGGATGTATATCTAAAACATATAAAAATTATTATACCTCAATAATAAAGATAAGTTGTTCTGATAGATGAAGGTTCTGAGTACACATTTCTCCAAACAATACACAAATAGCCAAGAAGCTAGTGAAAATATGTTCAGTATCATCAGTCATTATGGAAATGCAAATCAAAATCATCACATCTACTAAGGTGAATATAATCAAAAAGGCAGATATAAATGTTGGTGAATACATAGGCAAATCAGAATCCTCATACACTACTGGTGGGAATATAAAATGATGCTACTTCTTTGGAGAACAGTCTAGCAAGTTCTCAAAAGATTAGACATAGAGTTGCCATATGATCAAGCAATTCTACATCTAGATTCATACCCCAAAGTATCAAAACATGCATTCACACAAACTCATGCAGAAATGCTGATAAAAGTATTATTAATAATGGCCCCAAAGTGGGAACAATCTCAATATCCATCAAAGGATGAATAAATAAATAAAATTAAGCGGTAAATAAAATGTGGCACTTCCATACTAGGGAATATTATCTGGCAATAAAAACGAAGGAAGTACCAAAACATGCTACAACATGCATGAGTTACTATTAAAAAAAAAAAAACTATGTTAAGTGAAAGAAGCCAGACAGACTCAAAAGGATCTGTATATATTGTAGATCTGTCTATATACATATCGTATTATCCATTTATATGAAATGACCAGACTTTGCCATTGTCTTGAGATAGAAAGCATGTTAGTGGTTGCTTGAGTCTGGAAGTGGGACTGAGAAGTGCCTGTTAATTGGTGCAGATGGTTTTTTATGGCAGAGGCAGTGGGTGGTGTTAATGAAAAATTTCTAAAATTTTGATGGCTGCAACTCTGTGCATATATTAAAAACCTTGAATTGTATAAATTAGTAAATGAATAGTATGGCATGTAAACTATATCCTAATAAAACATAACTAACAGATTTGTACATTATAATATGATTTTTATTTAAAAATTTAAACATGAGAAATAATGTTACCTATTATATATGAAAACACATGTTTGGAAATGCAGGCAAGAGTGCTATCTAAAATAATTAAAGTCTGGTTCTGGACTGGAGCCATAGCTAAATGGTAGAGCACTGGCCTGGCACTCACATGGCCCTGGGTTCCATCTCCATACCACTCCTCACACACACACACACACACACACACACACACCACACAGTTTTATTTCAACATGCTGGTAGAGAAAAGATAAATGCCAAAATTTCCAGGCAATCACCTCTGTGCAGAGAGAGGGGCCCAAAAGACCTCAATGTTTAAAAAAAAAAAAAAAAGGAACCATCACAAAGCTTTAATAAAAGTTGGTTGGTGAATGCTTGTTGTATTGTGTTCTGTATTCTCTATATATTTGAGATATTTCAAAGATGTTTTTAAATTTTATATTTTTAGGCCCGGCCTCATGAAAGCCCAGGGCAAAGGTCTCCAAGCAGGATTGTTTGTTTCAGAGAGCTGGTCATTAAACACTTGCCTGAGTACTACTGCCTGGAGGCTCAATCAGCTTACTTGAGTGTGAGGGGGTAAATCTATTGGGGCACATTCAAGATCAATCAAGGGCACATTAATTTTTATTTATTTATTTTTCTGGTGCTAGGGATTGAACCCAGGTCTCCAGCAATGCAGATTCTCTACCATTGAGCTCCACCTCTGTCCTACTTTGTATAATTAGTAAATGAATAGTATGGCATTAAATTATTTTATTTAATTATTAAATTATTTTATTAAATTGTTTATTTAATTTTATTTTTTAATTGGTCTTTCTTAGTTACATGTAACAGCAGAATCCATTTTGATAGAATTATACAAGCATGGAATATATCTTATTCAGCCCTATTTATTTATTTCTGAGATGAGGTCTCGCATGTTGCCCAGGCTGGTCTTGAATTTCTGAGCTCAAACGATCCTTCTGCCTCAGCCTCCCCAGTAGCTAGGCATGTGCCATCGCACCTTAGGGCCACTTTATTTTAAGCAACTGTCATTGCTGTATAGAAAATTTGGTTTGCACTGTACTAGCAGAAATTCCCAGGAAGCACAAAGGGGTGATTTCAGCTGGAGAGCCCTGGCTTCCCCCTGAAGTCAGCCCTTAACACCACTGCACAAGTCCACTCTCAGGTAAACAGTGGCAAGCACTCTACCAACAGAACTATATCCCCAGCCCAAACATTTATAATATCTGAATTTTGAATCCAATTATACTGTGTGTGTGTGTGTGTGTGTGTGTGTATGGTGCTGGGGATTAAACCCAAGGTCTGTGCATGTAAGGCAAGCACTCTACCAACTGAGCTATGTCTCCAGTGTGACTCTACTTTATGTACAACCAGAGAAATGAGAAATTGTGCTCCATTTGTGTGCTATGAATTGAAATGCATTCTGCTGTCATGTATAACAAATTAGAACTAATTAATTAATTAAAAAAAAACAACAACAACAACAGTGGCCTGCCAAAAACTCCCTGACCTGAAAGCAGAAGGTTTAAGAGCATTTCTGGTAACTGTTGGATTAAACTCTTAACTTCTGGGAGCAAGCGGCTAAAAAAGTTTTAAACTTTCTGGCATAGGCACACAGTTTGAAACATTCAGTTAGATGCTTCGTACCCTAATTGAAAAATTCCAATGCCAGGAATATCAAATAAACCCATTTTTTTTAAAGAAACTTATTCTCAACCTCTCATCTTTTTTGACACATTGGTAGTACCATGCTTTAAAGACCTCTTAATTTTATTTATTTATTTATTTATTTTGATAGTTTAATCCAACGGCTGTGTTTGAGAGTACCCGAAATTTAATTCAAAAACAGCTGTGGGTATAGCTTGGCGGTAGAGCACTTGCATAGCAGGGTCAAGGCCCTGGGTTTCACCCCCCAGGCCAGTAGCAGTAGTAGTAATACTAGTAGTAGGAGGAAGAAGAAGGAAAAGGAGAAGGAGAAGGAGTGTGTTAAGTAGTTATTAGAGATCAACAACAGCAAGCTTTCACATTCACCTAGATTTTCCTGTCTATTGCAGTCTCCTTGTTTTCCTGTACAAAAGAGCCAGAGATTCAAAAATGAGAAAGAGAATAAGACCATAGACCCGCAGAATTAGATATTGAGTGATGCTAACGGTCCTTTAAAGACCTTTTTGCTCTTCCTTCTGCAAGAAGCTTTGGGCATCCCATTACATAAACTGCTTTGGGAGCTAATGCCTTTCTCCGTGTGACTCATGATTGTGCAAGGTCCTTCCAGAAGGGATAAAAATACAATGGATTACAGCATTGCAGCGTCTGCAATTCCCAAGGAAGAAGTGGCTCTAGACATTTATACCCGGAGCCTGGCGGCTGAGAGCGGCCGAGTGTGTCCGAAAAGCAGTTGGAAACCGGACAGTTTGTGCCGCAAGGCAAGGACAGGAAGCCCTGCGCGTTTCTGCAGCCGTGGTTGGCTTGAGATAATGCCATTGTATACCCAGCCCAGCGACCGCTCCCATTGCTGAGAGCCGGGGCCTGGCGTCTGGCTCCTTGGCTGCGGGCCAGGCTGAGGTCCTGCCGTCTGAAGGCTGGGTGTGCGTCCCCTCCCAGGCGATCCACACACACAGTGCCGGCCACACCTCACCTTCCAGAGGAAATCTGGCCAGAAAGCCAGACTTCGTGACTTCTCCTTTATGAGCTTTACCCACCCCCCAGCCCCTTCCCGGGTTTTTTTTTTTTTTTTCTTTCCGCTTGGGTGCAGTGGGGGTATGCACGCTGCGCTCCGATGCCGATTTCACGTCCCAGACAGCAAAAGGAGCCGACGACAGGGTTATTGGAAAGATACAGTATCTTGCTGAGCCCGGCTGCCTCGACGGGGCAGCGCCCCGGTTCTCGCTCCTCAAAGTGGCCAGGGCTCTCATCACTTCTCCAAACGCCCATCTCCTGGAGCCTTCCAGGCAAAAGCCCTCACCAAGGACTATTTTAGACGTATTTAGCAGCAATATTGTTTGATTTTTAACTGGACATTGTTCTAAATACACAAAAGAGTTCAAGGATGTGGCTGTTGGGTTTTGTTCTTCTTCTCCCGCCCCGCTTCCCTTCTGTCCAAGCTCTGTCAGGTTTCTCTGGGAAAATGGGATGAACCGGTTTGGGGAAATTTTCACTTTAAAACACTCTAAAAAAAAAATACATACATATATATATATATATATATATATATATATATATATATATATATATCTTTAAAGATTTCCTTTCTAGACATTATAACTCAAATCTACAGAAGTCAGGAAATTCCAAATTTATGTTGACACTTTTCCCTTAAAACCTTCATCAGATGACAATGCAACAATTCTGTGCTTCTGCAAGCATTCCCAGTATGACACTGGGTGCCAGATTCTCCCCTTGAGAAGAAGTTTCAGGGTAAGAAGGAAGAATGGCCCTTTTAAGAAGCAAGTATCATCTTTCAGGCCGATATTTTTCTAAATGATTTCTTAATATAGAAAGTGAATTTTTAAAAAATTTGTTCTTTTTAGATAAACATGAGAGTAGAGTGTATTTTGACATATTATACATAGATGGAATATAACTTATTCTAATTAGGATCCCATTCTTGTGGTTATACAGGATGTGGATTCACTGGTGGTGTATTCATATATGAGCATAGGAAAGTTATGTATAATATAGAAAGTTGTTTCTTGATTTTTTTTAACAAATGGAAAAAATATAGAAATAAATAAAAATGTGATGGCATTTATGTATCCACAAAATCTTTGGTTTTTGAAGGTAGAAGATCTGCCAGCTGCCAGTGGTAGAACAAGGGCAAATTATTTGATGTGTTTAAGATTCAATTTTATTGTCTATAAAGAGGAGGACGAGGATGATAGAAGCTACCTTCCATCATTTGAGATGAAATGAGATAATGCATGCTCTCCTAAGTTAATGTTTCCAGAAATCCTCCCACAGTAGAAATGATCACCTAGATAATGATATTCGTGGTGTTACAGAAAATAAGTATACTTGGCATGAATTACAGAAAGCATATTTCAAAATGCTTTAGGTATAAGCAGAAAGAACCGCTGAAAAGAAAATCTCAGGAATCAAGTCTGACAAGGAAAATAGAATGTACCTTTTTTTCTTTCTTTCTTTTTTTCCAGTGCTGGGAATAGAAATCAAAGTATTGCACATGCTAAGCAATCCCTCTTCATCCCAAGTACACTGAGGTGTACTCACTGCTTCTTTGGTACTGGGGACAGAACCCAGGGCACTCTACTACTGAGCTGCATTACCAGCCCTTTTAAAATTCATTTTATTTTACATTTTTTTTGAGTCAAGATCTCACTAAGTTCCCAAAGCTGGCCTCAAACTTAGGATCCTCTTGCCTCAGCCTCCAGAGTTGCTGGGATTATAGGCGTGCACCACATTACCCAGCCTGGAATGTACTTTTTTTCTTAACCTAATAATTTTTTTATTAGAGCATTATACCTATACATAGTATTTTAGTTCCTTTTGACGTAATTACTCATACGAGGAATTTTATTTCCATCCCCATTCCCCCTCCCTTTTCCTCCCCCCTCCCTCCCCTTTTCTCCCCTGGAATGTACTTTTAATAGACATTTCTAAGGTCACAGAAATTATATGAACAGAGAAAGACAGTGATATAAGCAAGATATCAACCTGCTGTCCAGGATTTATAAAAACCCTTCGGGCTCCAGATAAAAAAAGAAATAACATGTGGTTTTCAAGTCATAGTCAAATAACCAAGCCACCAAAACAGATGAGCCTTTTAGGAGGTGAGAGAAAAGACCTGCAAATTTTAGAACAGCAGACAACACTGCAAGCCGAGAGCAAGGGTCATGTTGGGCAGAGATGAGACTGGCTCCCATTCCTCTCACCCAACTTGGTAAAATCATGAGCTCTGAGTTGAGAGGAGTTTGAACATTCCCAACACAAAGAAATGATAAATGTCTGAGATGACGGATATGTCAACTACCCTGGTCGGATCATTACACACCGTATACATGTATTGAAATGTCACACTGTACCTCATAAATATGCACAATCACTGTGGGTCAATTAAAAATAAAAATATATTTTTAAAAAGACAATGAGTTGAGATTAGTTAACTCAAGGCCTAGAACCAGGAAGAAGGGAAGTCAGCAACGTGGAGAACCTAGACCCCACAGGCTCCCAACACAGTCAGATGACCCAGGGAAATTAAGTTACTTTTTTAAAATGATAAGAAAGTCTTAAAGGACTGCAAAAGATAAATACATTATGCCTCCAGTTAAAATGGGGAAAAAAAAAGAAGACAGTTCTGGATGTTAAATAGAGCGATCAGCTTAATTTTCATATCTGTAAGGATATAATATATAAAAGGCATTTATCAATATGCAGCCAAGAAGACTGTGGGAAGAGGAAACCATTCCAGACCAATTTCATTTCCGTCTATGATAGACAGTGAGACCAAGTAATAAAAGCAAAACAATAGATGTGAAATCTGCTCCCAGGGCTGGGGCTAGGGAAGCCGGGAGCCCAGGCTGGCCTTCCTGGACGCCTTTCTCAGGCTGACTCTTCACCCTGTCTACCTGCTGGTGGGAGCTGCTTCTCCCCCAAGCTCACTGGCCTGGTGCTGTTTGCTCTTAGATTTGTTTCTAGAGCCAGGTGTGTTTCTTCCTGGCTTTATGTGGCAGTAAAGATTCTGTAGGGATGTGTGAGTAGGATTTGGGGTCAGCACAATAAAGGATGCCTGGTTGTCATTCATTGTCATGTGGATTCATGTGGGTCCTGGTCCTTTCTGGCTTTGATATCTTCTCCAGTCAAATGAGGATCACAGTACCTGCCTCTCATGATAACTATGGGAACTGAAAGCCAAAGGCAGCCATGGTGTGTGCGTCAGCCCACGCTTCACTGATTGCTAACTTAGGACTCCACATCTTCTCCAGTTCCAGGCTTCATCTCGTCCTAGACTCTTTCTGATGGGTATGTTTTTAGGCTTCCAAAGGTGACCTGAATTATTTGATGTGTTCGGTTTTTTTATTCTCTCCATAGGCCTCTGCCATTCCCACATTGTGGGTTGGAACAGATGAGCAAGCTCCAGCCCAGGGGCTGTAGAAGGTCAAGGCTCATCTCTCAATGAGCCATCCACCTGAGGAGACTCTCTTCCCTTTTCCCTCTATATTCTTCTTTTTTTCTTCTCCTTTTGCTTTATTTTCTCATTTCTAGGCCTTGATGTTAACAACAAGGAAATTCCTGGAGGCCACAAACTTATCCCTGCTATCATCCTTACTTTCCAGCCTGATTTCCTGGGGGACCAACTGTCAACAGCATTTCAACACCTGTAGGAATAAACCTGGAGTCTCAAGGAGCTAAGCTCTCTCCCCCTCTCTGCTATTGGCTGCCCCTCACATCTGACCCCAGGTTGACTTGGCCACACGTCGCAGTTTGCCTGTTTAATAGTGATATACCCGGATGTGCGCGGAGCTGGTAAATATTTGCCTGTGCAGGAGGGAGGCATTGGTGATGCTACACAGAGTGGGTGATGAGGCAGCTCATCTCTCTGTGTCAATAGTGCAAAACAAACAGTGGCAACATGCAAAGAGGACAGAGTGTCCATTAGGCTCAGAGAAGGGGGCTGCCAATGACCATGACCGCCGGTCTCCATCTTGTGCCTTCTAGAGTAACCAGCTCAGAGCAGGCTGCTTTCTACCCCAGGAGTCAGCTCTTGACTTCATTAAACCACCATCCACCCCCTGAAGAAGCTGCCTTTCAATTTTTTCCAAGAGGGGTTTAAGATTAAATATATATCTGTTGTTTTCTCATTATTCTCAGTCTGCTTTTACCTCCAAAATATAACACACTTGCAAAAAGAAAAGAGAACGCAGAAGAGATGTCCAGATGAATAGATAAAAAGCAGATGTGCTCAGGAAGAAGCAAGACTAGGCTTCTGGAAAACGCAGAAGCGTCCAACACAAAGTTTAGGAAACTGCCCACAAACTTACATCTGAGACAGGTGGAGATAACTTTTGCTACTGAAGAAAAAGGAAACAGGTACAATTTCCAATAAACCAGTATGGTTTCATGGATTAACTATCCAGATTTCTGTTCCACTGTCCCTTGCAGTTTGAGTAAATAGCATCTCAAAATATAAATGGAATTGTCACAGTGAACTCTCAGCACATCTGATGGAATTGCTCCTCTCTCTCAGGCATTTGAAGATTCATAGGATACCATAATATTAATTTGTAATAAAAATGACTTCTGATGGAAAAAGAAAATAGAAGTAAACATTACTAGGGATTGCTAGTAATAAAAAATAAAACTAAATAAATAACAGTGCTTTGTCCCAACCAAAATGTGCATTACAATATAGATGGGCTTGTCTCAAAATTAACAATATGTAAAGGTGATTTTTTTACAATTATAACATGAGGAAGGAGGCAAGGAAAGGTGAGGACAAAAATAATGTTCCAATAATGCCAAGTATTGGATCTATTCCAATGAAAAACTCATAAGCTCATTGGTGACTTTAATTATTATTTATACAACAATCTCACTAGCATACTTTTGTTACTTATATTTGACTTGATATGTCCTCCTAGAAGGTAGTATAGAATGGAGGAAGTCTCCAGAATAGTGACTGGGCTTGTGGGCTGCGTGATGAGACACCATGCTTAGAATATTAGTTCTGCTACTTTGCCACTTACTAGCTGTGTGACTTTGGGTCAGTTACTTAATCACTCTATGTGTGTGTTGGATGGAATAGGTAATGGCATTTTCTTCACAAGGGAGTCATGAGAATTAAGCACTGTCAGTCAGGCCAATCATTGAACACAGTCTTTTTACATAGAAGACGGAAAAGTTGAATAATAATAACAACATATTATTAAATGAAATTATTCAAATGAAAACCAATTATACCACGCACAATTCTATTTGCAAATCAGCTATGTTTATAATCATTATTAATAACTTATTGAATGCATGCCACATATAAGGCAAATTCCCAGGTTCAGAGGAATAAATAACTCAAGAGAGATTTACATTAAAAATATAAATAACGAACTGGGGTTGTGTCTCAGTGGTAAAGCACTTGCCTAGCATGCAAGAGGCATTGGGTTCAATTCTCGGCACCACATTAAAAAAACTAAATAAACAAAATAAAGGTATTATGTCCATCTACAACTAAAAAAAAAATTAAAAAATATAAATACAACAGTATGATGGTTCCTCAAAAAATAAATAAATAAACAGAATTAGCACATTACCCAGCAATTTTATTGCTGAGCATGTACTTAAAAGGGATGAAATTGGCTGGGCACTGTGGTGCACATCTATAATCCCAGCAATTTGGGAAGTTAGGCAGGAGGACCATACGGTTGAGGCAGACTCTACAACTTAGTGAGACCCTGTCCCATAATAAAAAAATCAAAAGGGCTGGGAGTGTAGTTCAGTGATAGAGCACTCAGGGTTCAATCCCCAGTACCAAAAAAAGAAAAAGAAAGAAAGAAAGAATGAAATCAAGGACTCAGAGAGAGATTTGAACATGCGTGTTCACAGCAGCGTTAATCACAACTCCCAACACCAGGAAATCAACTCACACATCCAATGATGAGCAACCCAAGGGTCTCATTTTACTTAGAGTATCTTCAAGGTTCTCCCTGTTGCAGCATGTATCAGAATTTTCTCTCTTTTTACGGCAATACAGGATTCCATTGTATGGGTGTACTACATTTGGTTTAGAATAATATTTTTAAAACAAAAGTAGCTGCAAGCCCAGTGGTACACGCCTATAATCCCAGCAGCTAGGGAGACTGAGGCAGGAGGATTGCAAGTGTGAGGTCAGCCTCAGCAACTTAGCTCTAAGCAACTTAGCAAGACCCAACCTCAAAATAAAAAATAAAAAGAGCCAGTGAGGGGTTGGGGCTGTAGCTCAGTGGTTGAGTGCTTGCCTTTCCTGTGTGAGGCACTGGCTGTGACCCTCAGCAACACATAAAAATAAATAAATAAATAAAGATATTGTGTCCATCGACAACTAAAAAAATATTTTAAAAAAAGGGGGGGCCGGGGACTTAAGCTCAGTGTTGAAGCACCCCTGGGTTCAATCCCTGACACCAAAAACACACAAACAAAAATAGCTAACAGGGGCTGGGGCTGGAGCTCAGAAGAACATAGCAGGGAATATGCAAGAAAATCTGTAGGGGGCAAGGCAGGAAGAGGGGGAGGAAAGAGAACTTGAGCAGAGGCACTGAATTCTCGGAGGCTGGTGCAGAAGTCTGCAAGGTGCAGAATTTGTAGTGTTTGCATGATGACCAGCTTGAGGCCACCAATGGACCTGTTAGAAAGGTCATTCTGTATTGAGTCAAAACACAACATAATTTTTTCCCCTTTTGCAGCTAGCACCTCAAATACAAGTAGACACTATTTCTTTCCTCTTGTCTTTCCTTCTCTGTCCTAAGTACCAGCAGCTCTCGAGGTATCAAGACTCCTCACTTTCTAGGCATCTAATGGAAAGTCATCATGGTTGACCAATTCTTAAGAATAAGAATTCATGACTATCTGTGGGCAATATGAAAGCAGACAGAGAGAGAAAACGAAAGAAGGAGGGGAGGGAGGGAGGAAGAAAGAAAGGAAAAAGAGAAAAGAGGAAGAAAGAAAAGAAGAAATAAAAGGGAGAAGAGAATGTTCTTCCATGGGTAGAAAGCTAGCGAATGTAGAAGTAAAGATGAGGTTTTTAAAACATCATTTTGCAACTGTTATAGTAAAACCTGAACTTTTGGGAAACAATAGTTAGTGAATAAAAATTTCTAGTCAGGGAGTTTAATGAAGAAAAGGTAGTCTCAAAATATCTCCCAATGAAATGCTTAGCAATTAAGAAAAAAAAAGCAGCATTTTACTAAAATCCAAACAATATGTTAGTTATTTAGTGATCAAAAGTAACACTACCAATAAGAGGCGAATGAATGGACAACAGGTGCCCCCAAGCACCTAAGGATGTCCTTAGATAACAGGATATTACTAATGCAAACTTGTAGCCAAAAATACACAGCCTGAAACTAACCATGAAAAATCCCAAATTGAAAGGCACCCTATAACTGGCTGTAATCTTCAAAGATGCTGATGGTGAGAGACACAGACTAAGAAACTGTTCCAAATTTTAGAAGAGTCATAAGACATAGCAATTAAACATGACAAATTATCCTGGACCTGGATCCTATTCCAGAAACAAACTGCTGTAAAGAACATTCCTGGGATAATTGAAAAATTAGAAAATGGAATACAAATTAGATAGAAGTATGATAAGAACTTAAAATTTCCTGATTTTGATAACTAATTTGTGGACATGTAAATTTCCCACTTGTAGAAAATACAGACGGATGAAATATAAACAACCAATTTTCAAATGTTTCAGAAAATACATAAATAAATATATATAGAGATATATATAGATATAGATATAGATGCACGTGCTCGTGCACACAAACACGTAGATAACACAGAGGATGACCGAGTAAATGCGCCAAAATGCTAACACTGGTGAATTTGGATAAAGGGAGTATATAAGAGTCCCTTGTACTAAGAAATTTTCTTTCAACTTGAAATTATTTTGCAATAAAAAAGATTCATAAAAACAAAGCTTACATTTCAAAACATACCCATGGATTCTTAGAAATAACCAAGTCAAATTATTGTATAAGAGATGATAACCATTGAAATAATTAAACTGATTGCTAGTCAGAGCACAGGTAAACAATCACATGACACAGAAGCGTAACTTTATTCTTTGAACCTTCATCCAACCAATACTTGCTGAGCCCCCCTGGAAACTGGTGTCCCCTAAGATTCTGGGGACATGACCATGAACCAGAGAGAAAGTCCCTGCTCACTCAGAACTGACAGCTAGTGGGAGAGAAGAACACAAATCTGCAAAGCCACAGTGGGGTACGCTGAGAGTACACATGGTGATGGATGTTGTCCCAAAGGAGGCAGAGAAAAGCCAAAGGAACTTCTGCAATGGCCAGGCCTTAAGGAAAGCCTCTGCGAAGCAATGCCATGGGACTTGGCAGAATCTGTTGGTGAGAAGAACCAGCCCTGGCGGAATCCTGGACTGAGCACCCAACTTGGGTGCAGTAAATGCAGCATGGCTGGGCAGGAACAGCCCGGGGGCTGGTGGAACCGCAAAAAAGGTCAATGAATTAATTAATGCATTGATAAGTTGATGGAATAGACTTAAAGGAAATATTGAGTTCATCTCATTATTAAATAAGAGGGTAAAATGGGCTGGGGACATAGTCATGCAGGAGATCTGGAGTTACATCCCTAGAACCATCAAAGAGAGATGATATAGATGGTAGACAGATGAGAGAGAGAGAGAGAGAGAGAGAGAGAGAGAGAGAGAGAAAGAAATATGGACAGGGAATAGTGATAACTTGTCTATGTCACCTAAGTCATTAATGGGAGAAGTAGAAGCAGCTCTAAATTCTTTTTGGAGGGAGGACGTGATCTTCCTTCAGTATCTCCCCAAATGGTTTTCTCTTTATTTCTTCACCTTAGTTTCCCCAAGGACATCTTCTTTGTTGGACTCAGCAGGAACCTCCCCTGACTCATGTGTAGTGAAGATCAAACAAGAATTAACCAACAAGGAGTAAACACTGTATTGACTTAACCTAGCCACATCAGGTTAATTCTAAAGGGCACCTCTTATTGACTGGTGACATGATCTAATGTAGCCAGTTTAAACTCCATCACATGCTCATTGGACAAGCAGCATTCACACGCTCAGCTGTTGTTAATTAGTGATCTAGAACTGCCGGACAACTAAGAGGAGCCAACCTTCAGCAGGACTTAGGAGCAGAATTTAAGGTACAAAGCGACCACATCTTGATTGACACTGTCTTCAAAGGTCTCCTAATCCTCGTATCTTTGTGAATCGTTTTATGACACAAGTCGGGTTACCAACTGGGCTTGATGTTGATGGAAAATACTCTAAAACAAATAGAACTTAGATTTCTTGCTTATCATGTTGAAGATTAGCATTTGCAGGTAGACCCCTGAAAGCCACCCTAATTCTTTCATGATATCACTAAATTGACACTGGAATAGCAGAGAAAAACTTTCTTTGCTCCTCTGTTAGGTCAGGCTAATTTGTCACAATCTAAAATATGGACAAATGGAGCTTCCATGTCATTCTTTTTATAATAAATTTTCCCCAAAACGAATTACATTGCATTAATAATTAAAACGTTCAGAAAAGTTATATGTTCCAATGGGGAAAAATTTTTAAGGAAGATGGAGAAATGTGGTTTGCTTCTGAGAAAATCTATGAGATTCTCATTTCTTATTAGGATCATGTGTTTGTCCATAGAATTAATCACAGCTGCACCTTGACCAAAGGGTTTCTTGAATTTAATTTAGTTAGTTATGCTCAGCTGGTTATGAAATAATTTCCAATTATATTTCCTGTACACAGGGGTTTTATCTAGGATACAAGCAAGGCAGTGAGTGGTTTTCTACTGCACTAGGTGCAGGTATGACTACACACAAGCACATCCACTTCCATGTAGGAACAGAGGACAAGGAGAGGCAGCTTCTCTGTGCTTGGGAAGTAGATGGTAGGATTTGGGGAACTCTTTTTCTAGAATCTTCTGGAAAGGGTAGGAGACTGTAAACTACTGTTCTGAAACCAGAGAAACCTGCCTGTCTTTCTGCTTGTTTACAGGAAAATGGATAGAGGAGAGAGAGAGAAAGAGCAGTAAACAGAGAAGGAAACAAGGAAAGAGTCAGGGACTGCTCTTGGCCCAGATCATAAGTGCGTCTATGCCCACTTACACCCAGCACCCTATGATGATTGACAGGAGGCATGAAGATTCACTTTTATGATTCAACTAAACTCTGCACATTCATTTCTTCTCTGCAGTTCATTGGATAAGATATCTAGTCATTTGTTCACAGCACTAAAAACTAGAGAGAACTCTCTGGATATATGCATGCAATTAACTCCCTTTATTTGATCAATGAGAAAGAATATAAAGCACTCCGTCTTTTATCTGTAAGCATGCAGGAATCTGAGCCATATCATCAAGGCATCCTAATCAATCCCAACAGACAGCTCCTGTCTTGTCTCAGGATTACCATTTCCACTAGGGATTGTTTCCTCAGGTATCAGTTTGCATTGAGGGCCTGGAAGAAAATGAACTCGGCGTTCCACTGAGTCACCCCTATGAATTGAAGCAGTATAATTTTGCATGCAGGAGTCCATCCACCTAATTTAAAATCTTGTTACCACCACATCCTAGCAAGTGATGTGGGCAAGCAATTTGATTTCTTTGTCCCTCAGTTTACTCATCTACAAACTGGGTTTCTTGTGGGGGGGTTGAGATAAAACAAGATACATAAATCCCTCAAGACAGTGACTTATGCATCATATCCATCTGTTTAAAGTTGGCCACTGCTGGTAATAAACAAATTAGATGATGTCATTAAATGACAGTGTTCTGGCTGTCATTCACTTATTCACTCTGCATACAACTGATATACACCTCATGCATGCACTGAGGCTAGAGATATGATAGAAGCTACCTTTGTTATTGGGGACCTCAGAGTCTGCAGTGGGGAATGGACAGGGAATAGGCATTAGGAAGGTTTAAACAGCATGGCTATCAGGGCAGAGTTAGGGCCACGTGGCTCTAGTTGCTGTGAGACCTGAAGCTTATGCAAATTAAAAAGCTTTTCTTTTTCTTTTTCTTTTTTTTTTTTTTTTTTACAAATGATCCAAAATGATCAAGTGCCATTAGATGCTGGACGTGGGTAGGATGCATGAAGCGAGATGTCTGTCCTAAAACTTAAGCTGCACTAGTTTACAGCAAATCTGCCATTGGTTAGGGAAGGACAGGGCCAGGATTCCACTGGAGAGAACAAGACATGTTTGCATGGATTCAGAAGTGAAGGCTATCGTCTACCAAGCCAGGGATTCTGGTGTTCACACCCCTGAAGGTAACGGGGTCTACTGAAAGGATTTCAAGGGTAGGGGCCAGGACAGTAAAGGAAAAGCATATTGATTGTCATAATTCAGGTGAGAAATGCATGCCTGATTCAAGACAATAATCTAGGATGAAAAAGGAGTGAATATATATAAAATATTAACAAAGGAATATCAGAATTTCATGACATGATCTTGTTTTTAAAGGTCAGTTATTGAGTTAGCTATAAGGCGGATCCGTTAAGCAAAGGGCTCTTGACCTGCTGGATGTCACTGGGCCATCCCATAGATGTGGATAAGTAATCACTTTTTTCTGGCATTCTTTCTCTTAGTTTCACAAAACCCCCTTGACCCTCTCTACTCTGATTCAACAAGGAGATCAATGTCATCACCACAACTCAAGGGAAGAAAATCTCCCTCCGTGCTCCTTTTCTCAGAGGAAATTGATTTGGGTGTCCTTTGGTCACTGCCTAAAAGCATGGAGACTCCCGTGACAGATGAAGTCCCCGCAGCGCAGGCAACAAATGAAGGTGCCCAGGAAGCATAGGCTTTTTACCTAAAAAGGCAACCCGACTGGACAACAAACAATCCATCTGTCCCAATGAAAAAAAAATGCAGGAGATAAGAGTTCTGCTTCACCTACGCCCACGCAGGGAGCTGGGAGTAAAAGTTTTCCATCTTAAACTCCAAGGACAGGTGTAAACAGAAACTCAGTGACTTCCCAGGAGGCTGACTACAAAGAAAAACTAATCAGAAGCCTTTCATCTCTGACCCTTTACCTTTACATCTCTTCTGGGGCATGGAGGTGATGGGGCTGCTGTCCTTTGCACCCAAGGAAGTGACAAGGGGTCTGCTAATCAATAGCCCTCTTTAGTAATGTCTTCAGAGCTTAGTAGAATGGCCAAAAAAAATGAAGCAGAAATCAATACTCCTGTCTGGTAAGGAGGTTGTCATTATGTTAATTTCACCTATTCAAAGAGAGCAAATAACAAAGGCAGGGAGATCACCTTCCTGTTC
Organism: Marmota monax; assembly: GCF_021218885.2. Taxonomy (NCBI): domain Eukaryota; kingdom Metazoa; phylum Chordata; class Mammalia; order Rodentia; family Sciuridae; genus Marmota; species Marmota monax. The sequence continues at coordinate 8,972,217 of NW_026695198.1, read as the reverse complement.
TTCTAGGAATTACCATGATTTCTAAGGAGACCAGGAGCTGAGAATCTCAAATTTTAGTTAATGTCATGTCAGAGCTGAGACGCTGCATCCTCTGTGCTGGTCACCCAAGCAGTATTATTTGATTTACTTCCAACCATCACTAGGTATGGATGATAACTTGCAGTAGAAAAAAAAACATAAGAGAGGAATTTCTGACAACAAACCTGAGGCTTTAGGAAGGAGCAGTTCAATAAATAAGTGGAGAAGTTTGGAAGTAATCAACAAAGCAATTCAAAGAACGGAGGGATTGATTTATGGAGCAGATCATTCCTTTGATGTTTAGCTTGGCTAATCAGTGATTTTTTTTTCCTTTTGGACATGGATTAGGGGATGAGAGATGAGTAAAGGATTAAAACGAGTAATTTATGAATGCCCGGAATAAAAAATTTCATTGGAGAGAAAGCAATTATTTTCACATTAGCCAACAGAGCTGAATAAATTTAAGAAATTAATTGGAAAACTGTTTGTGCCACAACCAACCCGTACATAGAATACACATTCAGTGGCTCTGTGTTAGTTTAAAATAGAAAAAAGTGAGCTGGGTGTGGTGGCTCACATCTGTAATCCCAGTGATTTGGGAGACAGAGACAGGAGGGTCACAATTGGAAGCCAGCCTGCTCAATTTAGCAAGACCCTGTATCAAAATTAAAAATAAAATAGACAAAACAGAATTTAATTTCTTAACAGGAAGATTTTGGAACATATAAACAATTGCCTTAAAAAACAATTTTAAAAAGCCACATCCACCAGGTACAGTGGCACACACCTGTAATCCCAGCAGCTCTGGAGGATGAGCAGAAAGATCACAATTTCAAAGCCAGCCTCAGCAACTTAGCAAGGCTCTAAGCAACTTAGTGAGACACTGTCACTAAATAAAAAATAAAAAAAGGGCTAGGGTGTGGTTCAGTGGCTAAGCACCCTGGTTTTCGATTCCTGGGTGACAAAAAAAACCCAAAAACCCATACCCCCATAAGATTTACAATTATATGAGCACATAGGTTACAGTAGACAGAGGTGAAATAACTGAATGGCTCTTCTATCTTTGCTATATAAAATATTTCTAATGGGGAATGTTTAACATTGTTTTAAATTTATGTCCCTTTTGAACTCAGAAATGTAATAAACTTACTGAACTTACTCTTCTGAGTTGTACAAACATTAAGATTAAATTAAGATTTTTGGAAGGGATAGGTAAGTCTTTAAAAGTTTTTTCTGGCTGTCTTATTTGGTTTTTAAAAATTAAACACCAAGCCGAGAGGCCGGCTCTCAGGAGCTGCCTCCTCACAGTGAGCACCGGGCGATGGCGCTGCTCAGCAGATGTGCACGGAGCAGTTGCCCTGAGCACCCTGCAGCCACCTACAGTGTTGTGTCTGCAAAGAAGTTTCCACAAAGAAGTTTCCTGCTCCTCCTACACTTCTCTACATGCTTCACCACACAGGAGGTTCTTAAAAGTGTATATACAATCGGGTCCCTTGCCAACTCGACTATGTCCTTGGTCCTCTAAGTGGCTTCCCATCATGCTCATGGAAGAACACAAGCTTCTTGCCATACCTGCTGGATCCAACAACATCCACCATCTGCCCCGACCCCTCCCTGACTTCATCTCTGACTGCGTCCCCTCCACCCCTCTGCAGTTCACCACACCCGCACTCCTAGCCCAGTCCTGTTTCTAGGTCTTGGCTATTCCCTCTACCTGGATTGCTCTTCCTGGGGTTCTGGCCAGGGCTGACATCTCTTCTTCCTTCAGGTCTTGCTCAAGTGTCACCTACTCAGAAGGGCTGCCCTTAACCAAGCTAGGGAAACAGCACACACCAGCCCATTGTGCTCTTAATTTTTTTCTTGAATTGTACTATTTATTCACATAAGCATTTACAGTTTGCCTTCCCCATTAGCTAGTACACCCCGTGGGAGGGGAACTGTCCTGTCCATCACAGAGTTCTAGGGTTTAGTGGTGCCTGGCACAGGCTAAGCAATTGATATACATTGGGAGAACTAAGGAAGGAGAGGAGAGGAGAGGAAAGGGGAGGGGACACACATATAATCCCAGTGGCCTGGGAGGCTGAGGAAGGAGGATCCTCAGCAACTCAGTGAGGTCCTAAAGCAATTTAGCAAGACCCTGTATCCAAATGAAATATAAAAAGGGTTGGGGATGTGGCTCAGTGGTTAAGCACCCCTGGGTTCAATCACTGGTACCAAAAACAAAAAGAGGGAGGAAGAAGAGTAATGCTCTGTCCTGATATCATGGGGCTATAGAAAGAGACATTGATACATCCTATGAGCTCCTGAAGAACAGAGCCAGTTTTTGCCCCAGTGTACTCTTCAGGCCTAGCGCTCAATGAAGCATTGAAAAAATATTTTACTGAGAGCAGCACCTGAACAAGTGAATTAACATCGTGATCTGGTTGAGGATGATAGCAAAAAGGTAACAATAATAACTGTACACCATGGTCCTGTGGAGACTTCTTTGCAGACACAACATAGGACTGATCCTCACATCAAGCCATGTGGGTTACTACACTAGTATCTCCATTTCCCAGTGTGGAACTGAATGAAGCACCATCCACATAGGAGCAACTTGTTCAGGTCACAGGCAAGTAAGTGGCAGAGCTGGGATGTGAGGAGGGGCCATCTGACTCCAGAGGACACATTCAATCTGCATGTAATCCACACCTACCGGTGGGCACCCCACTAGCACTTGGAGATGAGACTGGAGTGTTTCCTGCCCTTTCTGTTATCTGTGCCCTCCAATCATGGTACTCATCCCTTGACCCAATGGGGAGGAAGGATATGGAGACTAGCCAAAGTAGTAAAAATGAGGCAAGAAGGGTTCGTTGATCCTAAGCCCTTGAGGGGCAAGGCTTTGGGATACCTAGAATGATAAGAGCAATTATTAAATGACTAGGAAACTTATTCAGGGGGTGCATGGGATGCATCTGAAAAAGAAAAATCTTAAGTCAACGGGGCAAACCAGGAAATTAAGGAGCTGCTGTGCCAATGGGAGTAAGGGAGTAATGATAAACTAGTAATTAGTTAGATTAATGAGCTATTAGAAGTGTCCATCAATAGCTCAGTGGGTGAACAAAATGTGCTCTATCCATACACCGGAATATTAAACAATCTTAAACAGGAAGGAGATTCTGACATACGCTCCAACACAGATGGACTTTGAAGGCATTACACTAAGCGAAACAAGTCACCAGAGACAAGCACCGTCTGAGTCCACTTACATATGAGATGTCTAGAGGAGTCAAATTCACAGACACAGAAAGCAGAGGCTGTTGCTGTAGCTCTGTGGTAGGTAGAACGCTTGCCCAGCAGATGTAAGGCCCTGGGTTCAATTCCCAGCACCACACACACCAGTAGAATGGTGATTGCTAGGGCCTAGGGAGGGAGGAATGGAATGAAGAGTGGGTTGAATGGGTGCAGAGTTTTCGTTTTGCAACATGAAAAGGTTCTGGCGATGGGCAGTGACAATGGATGCTCAGGAGAGTGCGTGGAGTAAATGTCATCAAATAGTACATCCATTTAAGTATGGCTAAAATAACAAAGTTTATATTATGTTTATTTTATCATGATCATAAATATATGAACTATTAGATATGGGACAGAGAAAAGGGAGAAATGAATGAGGACTCTTTATCTTTGGATTTGAATAAACAGAGAATGACTTGATTAAAAAAAATCAGGAGGCTGGTTGACATGAAGGACAGGGGGTGAAGGAGTTTCTTGGGACCCATGGATTTGAAGGTGCCTGTAAATATCCCACCTGAATCTCCAGAAGGCATTTAGTGGCCATCCCCTGGCCCTCCTTAGGTGAGAGCACCTGAGAGTGAGAGGAGTTCACAGGGAGGTCAGGCTGAAGCCACTGAGTAATAGACTCAGGCAGAGGTACACTGAAGACACTTAGTTCATTTATTTACTACTTGCCTACTTCTAGGGGAAGTAATAGGCTATTAAAAGGTCACCTGGGTTGTAAACTTCAGGGATGCATCTCTAAGGCTGCTTTGATGGAACTGATATACAGAAGAACATTCACTGGTGCCAAGTGTCAGGCACTGCCCTGAGAATGTTTTCTCTGTGGCCGATTCTGCAACAGCTGAGATCTTTCAGCTTAAAGTCCATGCACCTGGCCTCTAGGCGCTGCAGATCTGGCATGGCTCAGCCCAATCTTCTCTTCACTTAAGCACCACAGGGCCCAGCAGGAAGGTGCCCTTGGCATCATCCTGAGCCACCCCTGATAAAAAAGGGTGGTTGCCTCTCCCCTTCTTTGGGCCCACAGAGAGATTTCCAGATGCCTTATCTAGGCCCTGGAATCAGCAGCTTAGGCCTGACTCACCCTACGCTTGCCAGCAGATCCTGGAGGCCCACAATGTGAGGAAATAAGCAATACACAATTGGGGAGGTCTTTTGTATGGCAACCAGCTTCACTTTTCCTGGCTCTAAATAGCACCTATGCTATGGCAACATGAAGTGCAGATCACTTCTATTTTCGGTTCTTCAATACTAACCTTGTTTTATGCTAAACTGAATGTCAAGGGGACGCTTCTTCTACTTCATATTATGGCTCCATCCAAAAAGTGACTAAAATATACACCCTCTTCAGGAATTTTGAAAAACTATCTCCCTGCTTTATTGACATTCCAACTTTTTATCCTAAATTGAAATTGTTGCAAATGATATTTTTTTCCAGTGTATTGGAAATATTTATTTAAATATTGTAAGTTTCTAAACAAAATTCTTTATCTCACATTCAAATGCATCTAGTGGTATATAAACACCTGTCATTTATTACCGACTGTATTTACCTTGTAAAAATACAGGAACCAGACTTTGAGCAATGGTCAGAAATTGTACAGTGACCCATTTTGTCCTCAAAAGCTATATTCTGGCCTGGAGTTGTAGCTCAGTGGTACCAGAATGCTTAGCATGCTAATGACCCTGGGTTTGATGGATCCTCAGTACTGCAAAAAAATCAAAACAAAACTCTATTCCATTCTATGGCCCTTTCAGAATTTTATCCTAATATATGTCAATACCTGAGAGTTTATTTTATGGTTACTCATTATATTTCCCTAAAAAAATGTACAAATTTAAAACTTAACATTTTAAATAATTCTTGTGATCAAATGGCTCTAAAGAAGAAGAAATACAATTGATCAGCAAATATATGAAAAAGCATTCAACATGTCTAACATTAGAGAAATGCAAATCAAAACTACTCTAAGATTTCATCTCACTCCTGTCAGAATGGCAATCATCAAGAGTACAGGCAACAATGAATGTTGGTGAGGATGTGGGGGAAAAGGTACACTCATACATTGTTGGTGGGACTGCAAATTGGTGCAACTGCTATGGAAAGCAGTATGGAGAATCCTCAGAAAACTGGGAAGGAAACCACCATTTGACCCAGCTATCCCACTCCTTGGTTTATACCCAAAGGACTTAAAATCAGCATTCTACAGTAATACAGCCACATCAGTGTTAATAGCAGCTCAACTCACAATAGCTAAACTATGGAACCAACCTAGGTGTCCCTCAATAGATGAATGGATAAAGAAAATGTGGTGTATATACTCAATGGAATATTACTTAGCTTTAAAGAAGAATGAAATTAAGGCATTTGCCAGTCAATGGTTGGAGTTGGAGAATATCATGCCAAGGGAAATAAGCCAATCCCACAAAACCAAAGGCTGAATATTTTCTCTAATATGCGGATGCTGATTCACAATAAGGTGGGGGCCCCCTAGGGAAGAATAGCATTAACTTAGATTAGGTAGAGGGAAGTGATGGGAGGGGAGAGGAGGGGGGTGTAGAGATAAGAAAGATAGTAGAATGAAACAGACATTATTACTGTATGTATATATTTGACTGCATGACCAATATGATTCTGCAACATGTACACTCAGAAAAATGAGAGATTATATCCCACCTATGTATGATATATCAAAACGCATAATGTATTCTACTGTCATGTATAACTAGTTAAAACAAATTAAAAAATAAAATATCACCCCAATAAAAAATTTATTTTGGATGGAATAATCCATACAATTTGTCCTATAAAATTCAGCAGAATGTATTCCCAATTTTTATAAATACTTCTTAAATAGGAAGATTAATTTTCTTGGCAAACATATCCATTCACAAGATCTATAGGTGAGGTGAAGCTATCAATTTGTTTAAACAAGACAGTATTTCAAATAGTTGCATTTTTAAATTTTATGCCTAGAAGATTTTTACACCTCCAAGCAATGTGTCATAGGGCAAGGCCTGTCCCTTGTTAATCAGGGTCATGTTCATGTGAAACTGAGATGGGAAAAGACACTGAGCATGTTCAGGTCAGCTGGCCAAAGAAGCCAAATGATAGCAAGTGTGCAAGGTGACTCCTTGGGCCCCATTATACTTAATACCTTCTGTATGGTCTTCATATATGGGGCGGGCGGGGGGGTATATGCCCAACTGTAAAGACTACTGTTCTAGAAAATCAAGTTAGTGCACGGAAAGGAAATACACAGACTCATATAGGGAACTCTTCCTACTCTCTGACTATAGGCTGAGACTTAACAAATGACAATGACTCATTCCACTTCTAAACATGTTCAGCACATGAAATGCTGCAAAAACTTGAACAATGTCATTCTTTTATTCAACCAACAGACATTGAGCATTTACTCTGTCAAGCCCTGTCCTACTGAAACACTGAGAATCTAGTGCTGAAAAGAAGAGCCAGGCACGGTGGCACATGCCTGTAATACCAGCAACTTGGGAGGCTGAGCCAGGAGGATCGCAAGTTCCAGACTAGCTTCAGTAACTTAGTGAGACCCTGTCTCAAAATTAAAATAAAAATAATAAGGGTTGAGGATTCACCGAAGGGTAAAGTGCCCTGAGGTTCAACTGCAATATAAAAGAAAAACAGAGTTGAAAGGAAGAATGTTGGGCACTGAGACAATAGAACATGGAGAGGTGAGATAATGGGATAATGAAGGATGAGGGGCATAGGGATTATAAGATGGTCCCCATAGTTCAGTTCAAAGCCCCTAAAAGGAAGTCAGAAAAGAAGCATGAATGGAAGGAGATAGTCATGAGTTTGACCTGTAGTCCTGGGACGGAGATGTTTGGAGGCAATAGAGATTGATGCAAGTCATTCAATGTGCCTGTGATGTAATTGGAAGACATATATATATATATATATATATATATATCTCCTATAAAAATATATATATATATATATATTTTTTTTTTTTTAAACTGAAAGGCTAAGAAGGCTCATTGAACATGTATTTTATTCCATGCAGTGTGCACGTTTTGTGTACTTCACAGATAGAGATGATCCTTGGTATCCTGATGCTCACAGGCAAGTGGATGAGCCAAGTATGGAAAGAAGGCAAAAGAGGAGGTTTGGATTTATCTCTTAGGCCAGACCTGGGCCTGGACCAACCAAACTTCAGAAATTGGAACACCAATAGAGCAGAAGAGCATATCTAACAGAATCCTCTTATTGTACTGATAAATTTTAAGGTAGTTTCTCACAGCACTGACGTTCAGCCTCAGTTGATATCCAAAGGACTTCTTTTTGCTTTATGCACTGCAACATTCTTCAGTTTACAACATCTTCAAGCCACAGAGAAAAATTAAGGGACCTTCTACAGACGAAAAGAAAGGTCACCCCCAACCCGGGAAGAGAGCTCTATAGGGGTCCGTCTGCTTGCCATCCAGCAAAGCAAGCAGAACCTGGGCTATTTTGGGGGACTCTCAGAAGAAATTAGTCTACATTTAAATGTAGACTATACTTTTCCTAAAAGGAAACCTGGGTTCTTCATTTTGAACAAATCCATTTTTAAGGCAAGAGGAGATGAACAAATATCTAAAAATCAAATATAAAAGATGACAAAATGCCTCAAAAATTCTCTTGTCCCCCACTTTCCCCTGCCCTGCTCTCTGATGGCTCTCTGGGTTCCTCAGCAAGAGGTGGGTTATTGCATTCTTGAGTTCATCCTTTTCCACATAGTCCAGCAATTCACCTCTCATTCCTTATGAGAACCTCACCTGCACACCAGCCCAATTGTGGACAGGCCATGGGGGCATGGACACGGGGTTGCCTCTAGGTCACCATGTTGATAAGGCCAGCAGTACCATGGGTCCAATTAATACTAATACGCCTCAAGAGCCTCTTTCAAAGTTCACATTTTATAGAAGCTCAGGGGACTTCCTTTACTGGCTCATATACAGGCATAAGCTTTTGTTATGTTGCATGGGAGGATCTTTCAAAGATTCAGCTCAGGCAGACTATTTCCTTCTATTCTCTGCAGGATTGTCTGGCTCTAGGACACCAAGCCTGGCTGGAGCTTGAACTTCCCTCATTGACAAATGGATCGCCTAGCACATTGTTTTGGGTCCCGAGAGCCTATTTTAAAGCATCCTCAATTTTTTTTCATTTGCTTATAATGACTTAATATTTTTTAAAAGTATGTATTCCTTTTTCACATTCATATATACTGAAATAAAATAATTTTGTTTCCTTTTTTTCTTAACTTGGTATTTTCCCCCTACAAATCCAGATTGTAGGTCAAGGCCATACTGGCTGACTGAACTCCAGTAGATGAAGGCATCATAAAGAGAGAGAAAGAAAGAGAATAGTTTTCCAGATGGATTGGCAAGTTGTAAGACGTATGGATTCTGATAAACTGTCCACTTCAGTAGAATACTCAACAACCAAAATGGTTAAGTATGGATTTCATAAAAAAATTTTCACAGAGAAGCTAAAAACAGAAACTTGAAACTAGTTCACATTTACTAGTGTTACTAGTTCAGATGTGTTCTATTGATATTTGTTTCACATAAGGCCAACTACTGTTTAAAAACCCATAATTGTGTTGGAGATGTAAAATGGTGTAGCCACTATGGGAAACAATATGGTAGCTCCTCAAAAAATCAGACACGATCCAGAAATTCCACTTCTGAGTATATACCCAAAAGAAGTGGAGGCAAGTCTCAAATAGATCTGTAGACTTGTACTCATTATAGCAGTAGTCATAATAGCCCCAAAGGAGAAGCAACTCGTGTGTTCATGAACTTATGAATGGATAAGCAAAATGTAATATATATACCTACAAGGGAATGTTATTCAGCCTTAAAAAGAAAGAAAATTCTGACACATGCAACAACATGGATGAACCTTGACATGATGCTAAATGTAATGAGCTAATCACAAAAAAAGAAAAATACTATTGATTCCATTTATGTGAGGTCAACTAGAGTAGTCAAATTTATAAAGACAGAAAGTAGAAGAGTGGTTTCCCGGGACGGGAAGGAGAGAAGAATGGGAAGTTATTGTAAGGCATACAACTTCAGTTTCAAGATGAAAAGGCATAGAATTTGGGAGTTGAATGGTGATTACCAGCTGCTAGCAAAAGCAGAAGGTAGGGAGAGAAGGGGAAGGCTGATCGGTGTACACCAAGGTAGAGTTAGAAAACAGCAAGGTTATGAGAATATATTGTACATTTCAGAAGGCTAGAAGAAAAGATTTAAAATGTTTTCACCATAAGGAAATGAAAAATGTTTGAGGAGACAGGTACGTTTAACCTGGTTTAAACATCACACAATCTATCTATGTATCAAAACATCACGTTACTCTGTTAACATGGACAATTTTTATGTCTTCACTAACCAGTTACAATAGCTTTAAGTAAAAAGATAATATACAAAAAGAAGAAGATAGAACGTGTTCTAGAGATTGGCTGCACAACAACATGAATATATTTATACTAAACAGCATGCTTAAAAATGGTCAAGATGGGGGCTTAGAGTGTACAGCACTTTCCTAGCATGTGCAAGGTCCTGAGTTTAATCCCCACCATAACACAAACAAAAGAAAAATGAAAAGAAAAACAGAGGGAAATGGTTCATGTGGTAAATATCATGTCATATGTATTTTACATGATTTGTGTGAGTGCACACATGTGCTAAGGATTGAACCCAGGGCCTCTACGGTGCTCTACTGCTGAGCTACATCCCCAGTCCTATAATTTTTATAATTGACAACTTTAAATTCAGATGTCATCTTAAGAGGAATTCTCAAAATACAAGTATAAAGGCATGAATTGGCGTGAACAAACTTTGTATACAAAGACATGAAAAATTGTGCTCTATATGTGTAATAAGAATTGTAATACATTCTGCTGTCATGTATATAAAAAATAAAATCAATAAAAAGAGGAATTAAATACATTTAATGGTGTACTAAACCATCTAAGAAAGACAACAAACTAATTTTCTCTAAAAATCATTTTTTTTAAAATCAGGACTTTTCTGGTTGCAGGTAACAGAAAATCCACCTGAAACTGGAAGGAAAACACATCTTGTGCATAAAGTGGAACAAGAGAGGAGGGAATCTGAGAAGGATCTCCAGGTCACAGCCTGCTTTCTTCCATAATGGCTCTAGTCTCAAACAGGTGCACCCTTGGAGTGGAAGAACTATTTCCAGCAACTCTAAAATTATGACTCACAACTCCAAATCCAGCTGGAAATATGTGTGTACCTTCTCTCAATCATCCAGTGACAGCCCCACAGCTGTATCTCCTCAGTTTTGATGAACCTACTATCCCAATACCAAGGTACTGTGGCCACAGTGGTGCTTGTGGGCCAGGGATAAAATGAAGATGCTGATTAATTAAAATAAAAAGAAATAGATAATGGGCAAATGCTTGATGGGAAAGAAAAATGCTTGATGTTATGGCTCAAATATAATTTGTCCCCCTCTAAATCTCAGGTTGAAATTCAATCTCCATATGAGATATCAAGCAGAGGAACCAGGTAGAACCTTTAAGAAGTGATTCGAGCTCTACCCTCATAAATGGATTAATGTATTGATCCAATAAATGGATTAATGGGTAACCTCAAGAGTGGGTCTTCCACAAAAGCCAGTTTGTCTAGGTATCACATGTTCTCTGTCTCTCAACTGGTGATGTCCTCTCTCAGGACTCTGCCAGCAAGAAGATCGTCACCAGATGTGTCCCCTCAACCTGGGACCATGAGCCAAAACAAACCTCTGCTTTGTAACTCTCCCAGTCTGTGATATTGTGATATTAGCAATAGAAAATGAACTAAGACACTCATTATCTTCATAAGCTATAAAAGGGGCCATTGGTTGTAAAACTTGGGAAAGTTATTTTGTAGGCATTGCTTCCAAGACCTTTCTAAAAAAATTTTCCTGTGATTTCTATGTTGAAAATACAATGTCCTCAGGAACATACCCATGGTGGTAAGTGGAGTTACAGACTCTTCCCAGGTCCGACGATCATGGAGTTCAAGTGAGGTCATAGCTAAACACTGCAACATTATTAATTAGATTAGAAAAGAAGTCACCTACCAAAGCAAACAGTACAGAGACGACAGAAACCAAAGTGGGCATGCTGACATTTCCTGCGGTTCACTAACTTGACTTTGTGGCCTCCATAAATTTCACTCAGAATTACTGTCATTGAAATTAATGAAATCACAGGCGGCTCAACAAAAGAAGGCTCAATCTACAGTTTTATGTGGGGTCAGAGAGACCTTAAGAGAGGTGTGCTTCCTGTCATTAAGGGCTGGGTGCCCAGTTTAAAAACTTAAACTATCTTTTAGGAATTTCATGAAAATTCTGTATCAGCTTTTAAAGCTGGAAATTCTTCATTAAAAACAAAAATTAAGTCTTTGGGTTTTGTAAATCAATATACATATACATCTATATATGCATATACATCCGTATACATATCATATCAAACAGAGAAAACAAGGGTTCTTTGAAACATACTTTTAAAATTCAAGATGAAAAATAGACATCATAAAAATGTTATCATATGTGTTTCTTTCCTAAAGTCTATGGAATGAGCAATTACTCATATGCGTGTGCATGAAGGTGTACGAATACATAGTTGTGGTTTTTTTTAATTAAATTATTTATTTATTCTAATTTGGTATACACAGTGGCAGAATGCAATTCATTTCAGATTGCACATAAAGAGCACAATTTTTCAAGTCACTGATTGTACACAAAGTATTTTCACACCATTCGTGTCTTTATACATGAACTTAGGGTAATAATGTCTAACTCATTCCACCATCATTCCTACCCCCTTGCCCCCCACCATAGTTGGGTTTAAGTGAATAAATAGTACTCTTGAGTTTTTAAGAAAATTCCTACTAGTACATTATAACCATTTTCCACAATATTGCTAAATTTCTGAGCTGAGCACTGTGGCACGAGCCTATAATGGCATTTACTCAAGAGGCTGAGGCAGAAGAATCACAAGTTCAAAGCCAGCCTGGGAAACTTAGAACCTGCCACAAAATAAGAAATTGTTTTAAAAGGGCTGGGGATGTAGTTTAGTGATAGAGCACCCCTAGGTTCAATCCCCATTTAGAAGGAGGAGGAGGAAGACGATGAGGAAGAGGGGAAGGGGAAGAGGAAGAAGGAACTAGAATCTTTGTTTTACTTAAATAGAGAATTCATTCACATACATTATTTAAAATATATTATCAAGTCTTATATTAGAGACAAACTCAGCACGATTGTTCCAGACCAAAGGATGATAATAAAAAGAATGGGCCAAATTGCCACTGGAATTTAAAATTTTAATTTTTTTTTTGGCCAGGTCTACAATATGCTAGTTCGAAATATAATTCAGGTAATTGTTTCTATTATTCTATTTGTCCATGTGCAGAAGTCGGTTCTTTACTTAATTATTCTAACATGCAAAAAAAAAAAATAGCAAGATCCTAAGGGAGGAAGAAATAATGTTCTGCTTTATTCGAGAATTTTGTTTTCTTTCCCAGCCCAGGTCCTCATCCTCTGACCCCACTTCTTGGCTGAACTTGCCATGGTCTTACTCCTGCCCTTATTTCCACCTTTCAAAACTGGAGAACCATGTCTCTCCAGTTAGCTTTTGTTGCCAAGAATTACTCTCATCTTCCATCCATCAGAGTCTCATCTCCCAGGTGAGATCAAAATGAAATCTCAGAAGTTCCTGTGTACGTGTATATTTGTATAATGAAGGGACATTTCAAAGATGGAAATAAAATATGCACTAGTTGAATTAGCAAGCTGCAGCATTCTTTTTAAAAATATTTTTAGTTGCAGATGGACATAATACCTTTATTTTATTTGTTTATTTATTTGTATGTGGTACTGAGGATGGAACCCAGTGCCTCATATGTGCTCTACCACTGAGCCACAAGGCTAGCCCCCTGTGGCATTCTTAAATGAGCATTTTCTGAAGAAGAAAATCTCCTTGGTTCTATCTTTTATGACATGTAGAGAGAGACTAATATTCTTACAGTTCCTGGCAAAATGGCATCACTTAGTTGTCTTCTCCATTTTCTCTTTCTGTTTCCTTAGTCCGGTAGCTTTCGCTCTTCTTCTCCCCATCTCCTCCACAATCTACACACACACACACACACACACCAAGGAAAGAAGCAGGAGCTTAGGGATACTATCCTGCCAACACCCCACTGTCAGATGTGAACTGAGGTTCAAAATCTGGTATTGTGAGCAGGTGCAGGACTTTTGTTGAGAGTGTGTGGCCTAAAACAACACCGTTTTGTTATACTCCTGGATTCTATAGGGTCAGGGTTCAGAAAAGGCACTGAAGGATAGGCTGTTTCTATTCCATGATGCCTGAGACCTCAGATGAGAAGACCAGGGATGACTCCATGGCTGACAGGTCTGGCAACTGTGTGTTCACTCATGAACTTGTCTGGTGCTCTTGCTGGCAAGCAGCTGGGACCTCAAAACGACAGACAAATTGTCCCCTGGGTATGGATGACTCAGGTTTTCTCCTACACTGGCGACTGAGTTCCAAGAGTGAGAGACCCGAAAGAACGAGGACAAAGCTGTACCACCTTTTCTGACCAAGATTTAAAGGTCAAATAGCATCACACAGTTGTCACAAGCCCAGCCAGTTTCAGGAAATGTCATGTTGTAGGAAGAGCATGAATGATGGGAAGTGTTTTTCCTCACTATCTTTAGAAAATACAATTATGAACAACAATATTTTCAAATGAAAGACACCAAAATTCCAATAGTTAAATTTGTTAGGAATCCCCAGAAAGAGGTGCCACACATAGTTTATAAAATTTGAGAAGAGCTTAGTAGAAATTGTTTACAAATATTTGATGATGGGGAAGAAAAACTATGAAAGCTAGTGGACCATGCAGGGCACGACTCTTTAACCACTCTTAAATTTGAAAGAGCACACATGGTTTTGAATCTTACAATCTGCATTATTTTATGCCCTGCTCCTTTTTTTTCAATAGGGTATTTGTAGATCTGCAATGCATGGAGCTCAGTTTCACTCATTTTCAATATTGTATGAAATTCTCTTTTATAAATACATTATAATCTATTTATCCATTTCCCTGTTGATAGACAATTGGGTTAGGTTTGGCCATGGTTTGCATATGTGCAATGGATTTCCCAGGACATGTACCCGGAGTAGAATGGACCCAAAATACATAATGACATCTGACAAAGTAAGAAGGGTAAGATGGAAAAAATAAAAAGAATATTAAACAGAAGACTTGAACTGTATAGACAGGGAGGTCAAATGGCCAATGCATATTTAAAAATACACAATCATTAGTTACCAGGATAAAAATTAAACCAAATCATTTTACCAGAGTGGTAAGCAAAAAGAGAAAAGATAAACAATACTGTTATCAAGGATATGGACCAACCAAAATATACTCTGGGGGCTGGGGATGTGGCTCAAGCAGTAGCACGCTCGCCTGGTATGCGTGCGGCCCGGGTTCGATCCTCAGCACCACATACAAACAAAGATGTTGTGTCCGCCGAAAACTAAAAAATTAATATTAAAAAATATATATACTCTGATATGGTGGGAAAATAAATTGATGCAATTATGCTGGAAAATGTCTTGCCATCATCCAGTAAAACTGACGATACACATGGTCAGTGGTTCAGCCATTCCATTCCAGGTGCAGGACTTTCTGACCAGTGCCATAGCCTCACACAGCACACCCACAAGGCACTCTCAGAAATCATCAACAAAAGTTGTCATATGCAAGTTCCTTGTGACCAATTTTGTTAAGTACTTCATAATGGATATCTCATTTAAACTTCAAAATGATATTATGAGGCTCAGTTTATGTATAAGTTGGCTGAAGTTCAGAAAAGCCACAGCACTTGCCCAAGGTCAGACAGCTAGCAGACACCACACCGAGAGTTGAGTCCAGTTGTGTTTCTGTTACAAAGCTGAGCTTAGGAGTACTATTGTTTTTCATAACATCTCAACATCTAATATGTTTTAAAATGAGAGTAATATGTAAGTCTCTCCTAATAGCCATTGTGTACATGTCTGGTGACACTTAGAAGTCAGACTTGCCAAAAGTGTTGGTGAGAATATGGAGAATAGGAACCTTTGTGTATTGCTAGTGGGCATGTACAATGGCTCAGCCAAGAATCAGTGATTCTTCAAAAAATTAAACATAGAATCAAGTAGAATCGCAAAGAATTACCAGATGATCCAGCAATTCATCTTCTGAGTGTATACCTCAAAAGTGAAATTAGGGACCTCAAGAGATATTTGTCCACCCATGTTTATAGAAGCATTACTCACAATAACCAAAAGATGAACATTACCCAAGTGTCCACTGATGGGTGAGCAGATGAAAAGCATTTGATATATATATTCACAGTGGAATATTATATAGCCTTAATAAGGGAGGAAATTCTGACACATGCTACAACATGGGTGCACCTTGAAGACATTATGTGAAATTAATAGATCAGTCAAAAAGGAGAAATACTGTATGATTTCACTTATTTGAGGTACCCAGAGGTGTCAAATTCATAAAGACAGAAAGAAGATGGTGGCTACCCAGGAGCAGGATGCGAAGTTATTGAATAATAGGTACAGAGTTTGGGTTTGGGAAAATGGAACAGTTCTGCACATAAATAGGGATGATGTTTTCACAACATGAATGTGCCCAGTGTCACTGACCTGTACAATTAAAAATTATTGTGCACACCTGTAATCCCAGGGGCTTGGGAGGCTGAGGTAGGAGGATTGTGAGTTCAAAGCCAGCCTCAGCAACTTAGTGATGCCCTATTCCAAAACAAAATATAAAAAGGGGCTGGGATGCGACTCAGTGGTTGAGCACCCCTGGGTTCAATACCTAGTACCCAAAAATATAAATATTATTACGATGATGTTATTTTACCACAATAAAAATGGAAGAAGACATCAAAGCCAAGCAACTTGTTACAGAGAGTTCACAGTCACCTCTCACTGAAGTCTCACTTGACTCTTTTTTAGAGCTACTCCAGTATGAAGAGTCAATAATTAGATTTCATCTGCTAATCACCTTAACTCTTCATTATGTCTGTTTGGTGAACCTTGGTACCCTCTGAGTTGATAATGCTCCAAGAGCTTATTTGTGAAGTCAAAGACTGCCCCTGCCTTCATGTAACTACAAAGCATATGAGTTCACAAATAAGCACACTCCAAGGTAAAGACAGGTGATAAGCACTGACATTGGTGGGCACCAGCCCAATGGCAGAAACTGTTCTAAGCCAGTTACATCCACCAATCCCTTTAATCCTCCTCATGATCTTAGAAGCCAGTTTCTATTGACTATTCCATTTACACTCAAGACACTTCTCAGAAAGACAGCGACTAATTGTAGAGACTGAAAAATCCAAGAGTAAAAAAATAAGAAGAAGTTCAGGCTGTGGGGAAAGTTTTCCCAAGGCAGGATGAGGTTTGAAGGGTGGTATGATCTCTAAGGGAAAAAAGAGAGGAAACAAGAAAATGAGTACATTTAACTTAAAAGCTAAAACCACACCTTCCTATGAACACTTGGAAAGCCACTTTGCAAGATAAACAATGCCAGCAAACTAGGAACATAAAAGATACGATTTCAACTAAAGAAATAATGAACTTGAGTCCTAATTCAAGATACAATTTCAACTAAAACATAATGAACTTGAGTCCTAATTCTAATTCCAAACATCTAAAGGATCTGACTCATGATTTAGATTAGTTACATTTTTCCCCATATTTTTAAAATAGTGAAACAAACACTGAGAAATATCCAGAGAATGACATAAGAAAAATTCTTGCATCCATTATACATTTGGTCGATTTTTTTTTATTTGCTTTGGTTGTGCATGATAGCTATCTGAATCTATTTAATCTGTAACATTGTAGACAATCCCCACCAACAACATAAAATGCCTCAGCTTCATCACATCCGTCCTGGGAACTGGCAAATGAAAAAGGTGAATTCAGAGTTCCAAAAATAAGATCATTTAAATAAAAGAACTACTAACTGTGAGATATAAAAGGATGGTCACTAAGGGGTGCAAGGTTAATTTTCAAAGATATATGCAACTCTAGATAGAGAAGACTCTGTAGAAAACAGAGTTTGATTGACATAAATTCCCTTACCTCGTTCCTTTGTGACAACTAGTGATACACATTTCAACTAGAATTCTATATCAAGCCCACAAAGAGGGGACTAAGGGAAATTTCCATTGGATGAGATGGTCTTACTATAAAGCCACGAGTTAAAGAGGGCTGCAGAGCACCTGCTGATACAGTGATCCTTAAGGGATCTAAAAACTTGAAATTTGTCAAGATTCATGGAAATTTTATTTTGAATTTTCCTATGAGAGCACTTGCTAAGGAAATTTTGTTTGTGTGTTTGGTGGAGGGCTGGGGGTGTTCCACGGATTGAACTCAGGGGCACTTAATTCCCCAGCCCATTTTATTTTTTTATATCTCGAAGAGTTGCTTAGGGCCTCGCTAAGTTGCTGAGGCTGGCTTTGAACTCGCCATCCTCCTGCCTGAGCCTCCTGAGCCACTGGGATTACAGGCGTGTGCCACAGCACCAGGCTCACCAAGGAAATTTTTTAAAGTAAACCAAGAAAAATAAATAAATAAATAGTAACCAAGGAAATGTGTAACCTGCTTAAAAGTAGTCTCAATACCAGAAGGAACTTGTAGAAAATCAGCCTGTATAAACTTTGTTGCAACCACCAATGTGAGAGTCGTGATGATTTTTTTATCTTCTTAATAATAATAATAATAATAAAGGTAATAAAATAAAGAATATCACTATGTAGTTCTGTCTACCTAATCTACTGATCTTTATCTTTATTAAGTAAAATTATCAAATATATTCTAACTTTTCCTTTTATATTAGTAGAACCACTCTATGAACATAAAAGCAATAAAATTATATTTCTTCAAAATATTCTGCATATCATTTTTTACCTTCTCTCTAGTTAAGGAAAATTTCGGAAATTTCAATACAGTCAAGGAAATCTGCCCATACTTTCACAGATATTTTTCAAGATATATTTTATGTACATAACCATTTCTTTAGTAATTTCTGTATTTTTTTAAAAAATATTTTTATAGTAGATAGACACAATACCTTTATTTTATTTTTATGTGGTGCTGAGGATCGAACCCAGTGCCTCACACATGCTAGGCAAGTGCCCTATCAACTGAGCTACAGCCCTAGCCCTAGTAATTTCTATATTTACAAAGGTATATATTTGCCAAATCTCTCCATAATGATTTATGCCAAAGAATTTAAGTCATGGTTTCCTGTAGATGGTCAATATATTTAGTAAATGGCTGCTACCACTGTTTGGAACCGTTTTTTTTTTTTTTTTTTTTTTTACTAAGTAGACAAAATCTTAGCTTTTAAAAAGGATGGGGTAAGTAGGGTGATAGGAATGTTCTGGGACTAGGGCTGAGGATGTGGCTTAGTGGTAGAGCGCTTGCCTAGCACGTACAAGGCTCTGGGTTTGATCCTCAACACCACATAATAAATAAATAAATAAATAAATAAAATAAAGGTATTGTGTTCAACTGGAACTAAAAAAATAAATATTTTTTTAAAAAAATGTTCTGGGACTAGATGGTGGGGACAGTTAGACAATGCTGTGAATTTACTAAGTGCCATTGAGTCGTGTATTCTGGAATGGTTGAAATATGCATTTTGCCACAATAATAAAAGAAAGGAGCATATTTTGTTCTGCTTGAGGATGACACCTGTTCAGCTTGACTGTTTTTGTTGTTGTTGTTACTGGGGATTAAACCCAAGGGCCCTTAGCCACTGAGCTCTATCCCCAGCCCTTTTTTTCTTCTTTAATTTTGAGACAGGTTTTCACTTTTGCTTAAGTCCTCCCTAAATGACTGAGGTTGTCCCTGCCTCAGCCTCCAAGTCACTAGGATTACAGGCATGCACCACCGCATCTGGCCCTTTAAAATTTTTATAGTGGAGATATCTGCTCTGAATTGTGCTGCACCGAATTTAAATCCTAATTATAGACCTTACTTTCGAGGATCATCGCAAGAGGAATGGGAAAATTGGTAATTTGCCAGAAGACTGAAAGCACTTCAGCTCTCTTTGAGGGAATTTTGGCTTAAAATGTTAATTTTGTTTTAAAATACTGAGCTCCCTTCAAGCCGGAAAAATACAAAAAGAAGACCAGATACACGGTGGCCTACCCCACAGACATGTCCCCAGGCAGGTTGACCTCCCTCCCTGGCGGCTAGCAGCTTCTAGACGACACATAAACAGTGTCTCTAACAGCAGGAGCAGAGGCTCCAGGCATGGATGATAGCGCTCACCAACAAAGCAGGGAAGTGGAGACCCCGGTTTATTTACAAAGCCTACGTGCTAGAAACGACGAGATAAAGTCGTTCCCAGGAGGAACAACATCTGCCCTACCCTAGCGCAGAGATGCTCCCCTTTCTCCGGTTTCCAAGATGAGCAGAGACACCAACAAAAGGAAAAAAAAAAAAAAAAAAAAAAAAACCAACCACTGGTCTTATCACAAGGCAGGAGAAATTCTCACTCTGGCCCTTGTGGGATGACACTCCAGAAACTCAGGGAGAGTTTCACCTCTCTACTCCACCCATCTCCAAATTGATCTTCAAGGTGCACCTATTAAAATGCAAATGCCAACACGCTAAACTCCAGCAAGCATGCAAAAGAGGCTGCTGTTCAGGTTGATAAAGGAGAACCATCCCGAAGCTTTGAAGAGATAAACTGTTGAGCTTAGAAGAGCTCCTTTCAGGGCTGGGATTTGTCTCAGTGGCAGAGCACTTGCCTACCATATATGAGGCATTGGGTCTGATCCTCAGCACCACATAGAAATAAATAAAGGTATTGTGTCCAACTATAACTAAAAAATACATATTAAAGAGAGAGAGAGAGAGAGAGAGAGAGAGAGAGAGCTCATTTCCCATGCACGATTGAATGTCTCTGCAGACCTTTTAATGTGAACGACTTGGGAGATGATCCTGGAAAAATCAAAAACCCTATAGCTTATCCTTCCGATCCAGTGACAATGGATGCTGTGACAAATTCCTCCAAAGCTTAGTCTTCCTCTATACACAGTCGTCTTCCTCTATATACACATCTGACAAGTAACACAGGTTCATGGGTGTCCATCTGCCCCTTTCTGGGAGACAGAATCAGTAGTAAACTCATCTTCACCCATACTCTTAACAAACTCTCTCTCTCTCTCTCTCTCTCTCTCTCTCTCTCTCCTTCTTTCCCTCTCCCTCTCCCTTCAATTTCTCAATAGTTGCTTTGTGCCCAGTGTGTAATAGGTGCTAAAATAAAGCTATGAATACAAGAAAGAAGTCCCCTGCTTTTGAACTTTAGTAAAGGATGAAGACAAGCAAAGAGGTATTTGAATGATGGTGTGGGTTTTGGATGCTATTACCTGGAAATGCACAAAGGCCAAGAGAACCCAGGAAGAGCCAGCCTACCTCCCCCAAAGCTTTGCAATTTGAGTTAAGATTGTGGAAGCCATTGGTTCCAGCTACTGTGGGATGGAAGCCTGGGTGCGCTGGAGCCAGGATTGCAGAAAAGATTTAAGGGAGTGCCCAGAGCCTTGGCTGTGGTTTGGATGAGGGGTCAGGGTAGCATTCCTTCACAGGGTAGCACTGCCTTGTGACCCACTGTTTACCCATGAGTCTTCTCTGCCACTGTGACTACTGTCAATTCCAAAATGATGAATCCCCATTACCTAATATTCACAAGGAAGCTAGAAACACTTAGAACAATTACCAAAGGACAGTTTGAGTGATTTTCAATATTTAAACTTAATTATCTATTTATTTCATTAGCTAAATCCATAAAAAATGCAGAA
This sequence comes from Marmota monax, assembly GCF_021218885.2. Classification (NCBI taxonomy): domain Eukaryota; kingdom Metazoa; phylum Chordata; class Mammalia; order Rodentia; family Sciuridae; genus Marmota; species Marmota monax. The sequence goes on along the minus strand of NW_026695198.1, from coordinate 8,951,000 downwards.
ATGGCTAATAGCCCCTCTGTTTCTTAGATTCTGGAGTTGGGGATTCAGCCAATCACACATCAAAAATGAAGTCACATTAGTACTGAATTTGTGCAGATGTTTTTTCTTGGCATTATTCTCCAAACAACATAGCATAGCAATATTTACACAGCATTTACACTGTGTTAGGTGTTATAAGTAATCTGGAGATAGTTTAAGATATACAGAAGAATGTTTGTAGATTCTATGCAAATACTATACCACTTTATTGAGTCAAATTCTTCTCAACTTCAAAGGGAACTAGCATACAGTGAGCCCCACCTCTTGGACAGTAACTGGGCTCTCATACAAATTATAAATTGAATTCCCAACTCTGAGAGGTATTATCCACATGTTATACATAAGAAAATAGACCTAGGGAGTGAATGATTTTCCCAAGACATAGATAATAAGTGACAGAAACAACCGTTAGCTTATTGGGATGAGATTCTGTATGTCTCAGTTCATTTGTGCTGCTATGGAAAATACCTGAGCCTGGGTAATTTTTAAAGTAAAATTTATTTTCACACAGGTCTAAAGGTTGATAAATCCAAGATGAAGATGCCAACAGGTTCAGTTTTCTGGTGAGGGCTACACTCTGTGTCCAAGATAGCACCTGGTGACCTGGTGGCTGCGTCCTGTGGGGAGAGGAACACTGGGTCCTCACATGGTGGAAGTCACAAGAGCAAGCCAGTGAAATGCTACTTAAAGCCTCTTTTATAAGGACCTTAATCCTATTCATGAGGGAGGAGTCCTCACAGTCTAAAGGCAATACTTAAAACTATCACCTCACAGTCTAAAGACAATACTTAAAACTATCACATTGGGAACACCAAAATGTTTTGGAGGGGCACATTCAAACCACAGCATGGCAGAAAACAAACTAAGATTATTTTAAAGCAGAATTGGACTTCTTGGGAAATGCTTTTGCTAACACTACATTTATATTACTTTCAATTAAACCAATTAAACCACTACCTGGTTGGTCTCCCAAGCCAAACACTGGGTATTAGCACAGCTTCAAATCCTAACAATCATGCCTTAAGTCCAAGTTCACCTTCACCTGCAAGCCCTGAGGGACCCCTCAGGTCCACTCAGGGTTCCCTGAGGTCTCTCTGAGCCTATAGCCATCTTCCACAATGCCACCAAGAAGGGGCACAATGGCCAGGCTGCTGAAACAATGCTCATGCCACACAGTTCTCAAACCTCAACTGGGTCCCTGACACCTACAGTGTTCTTCCTCCAACAGGACGCAGTCACCAGATGCCATCTTAGAAGCAGAGCATAACCCTCACCAGAAAACCACACCTGCCATGCACCTTGATCTTGGACTTCTCAGCCTCTAGAAGTATGGAAAAATAAATGTTCTTTGTGAATTACCCAGTCTCAGGAAGCATCAGGGACCCAGGAAATAAATGGCCATTTGTGGGCAGTCCTAGGTCATTTTTGGAGCAAATAGAGTTAAGCAAGAAATTAACATAGACAATCATTAACAATCTGGCTAGGACCTGCCTTCTAGCTGTATGGACCACCACTCTTTCTTCTCAGTTTCCCTCTCCCCCTCATTTGTCAACCTTGAACCTGACAGATGGACCTCATGATTCCTTTTAGGGTCCACTGTATTTGCTCACACTGACCTCTGCCTGGCATCCTCTCCCACTCCCTTCCTCACTTGGCACATACCTGCTCATCCACCCTTCATGATCTAGCTCAGTATGGTCTCTATGGAAGGTTTGCTCTCCTCTACAGGCAGAGTAAAAGGAGCTTAAATATGTAGCAATGCTCCATCCCTCAACCTCCAAAGCACAGGACAGAAACACACCCCCAAAAGGCACGTTCTGCGCTGTTCTTTAAGCTTCAAGCCTGTCTTCCCCACCGAATTGTGCATTTCTAGATTGTGCTTTACTAACCTTTTACTCCCACGTGCAAGTAGTTGGCACATACAAAGTGTTTGGTAAGCTTGCTAAATGAAGATAAGCTTGAATAGCTGAGATCCTGAATCCGGTTTCTCCAGAAACAGAATTCAGAGGGCTGCCTACCGGATGTGCCTGTACTTTTAGAACTTAATGGAACAATTTCATCACTCTTTTACTATATTATTAATGTTATTTTCAAAGAGGCCTAGGATTTTAATTGCCAGTACAGCAGGGGGCTGAGCATTATTCTGTGAGAATGGGGAGGGGGGTAGTGGTAAATTCAAGCCTCTGGTGATGCCTCTCTAAGGAAAAGAAAGTCTCAGGCCTGAGAGCAACTGCCCCGCACATCCCTAGCTGGCCATCCTGGAGAATACGTTCAACTTCTCAGAACCTCAGAATCTGTGTATACCAAGAAGGCTTCAGACAGCGTCCTTGCTGAGTTTATCTCACTACCCTGAGCTTTTATTTATTTATTTATTTATTTATTTTCCCCTTAGACTCTATTTCTTTTTTTTCCCATTGTTTTACATTACAAATTTTAGTATTCCATTCAAATTCTTTTTCTTTCATCAGATATAAATAAATATACAAAGTAAATCTTTAAAGAGTATAAGGATTTGACTAGATACATCTCTAATGGGTTTAGCTCAGTGCCTGGGAAGAGGATTTGATGTTCAATGTTTGTTCGTTCTCTTCCCAGTTCTTGCATAAAATTGCCGATGACTTATTTCTCAAAATTATCCTAAAAATTAAAGGAAATACCATGAGAGGTAAAATATACGAAATTATCCTTGCTCCTCACCAAGAAGTTCCTCTGCTTTCCTCTTTTTTTTCTTCTGCATTATCTTAATCACTCACGAGTTCTTGCCTTCTGACATGAACTGGTTATGACAACTATTCATAGGAACAGACCTCTGTTTAGTGCTATGTGATGCCCTGTTGTAAAATTCTAAAGATATTCTTAGCTCATTTAATACTGCAAAGGACCCTCCTAAGAACCTTTGGAAGTATTTCTATTCTCTTCTCCGTCCTTTGTTTGTTCTCAATCCTGGGAATGAAACCCTGAGATTCATACATGGTAGGGAAGCGCTCTACCGTTGGTCTGCATTGCCAGCCCTTTTTTTCTCACAAAGTAGCCCCAGTGGCCGGGAACTTGCTATCCTCCTGCCTTCACCTCCTGAGTAGCTGGGATGACAGGTGTGCACCACTGCATCTGGCTCATGCCTATTTTTATAGGTGCGACAAAACTGAAGCAACACGGTTTCCAAGGTAGTGCGAATCTATGTAGGCTCCTCCTTAGCCTGAGATTTGGATCCCAGCACTGAGCTTTCCCTACGCAGCAACAGAGCAGGGATGAATTATCCCTGTCAACAGCAATCCCTCCCTGTATGTAGGTAAAGCAAGGCATTTTGGTCTGCCCAATTCCAAGACACACTCAGGAATGCTCTGCTGCACTGCCCGTAGCAAGTACGACTGCATATTTTGATTTAACTTTTTTCCTCCTTACCTGCGAGAGCTTTTCTCATAATCCATGGACTCCAGCGCTACTGACTTTGCAAGAGCTCCCTTCTCGAAGATTGAGCCTGACAGCCAAAAGAGCCGCAGAGGAAGCCCTGCGTGGTGAGATGGATGGAAGTTGATGGGTCATCCAGCCACAGGAAACCTTCCAGACCTGGGTCAGGAGTGGCGTGTATACAGACAGACCCTGGGGAAAGGCACTCCTGTTCTTTCTTCTGGTTTACAAACTGGGGCAGCTTTCATGCCACCTCTGCAATCCAGTAGGGTGAGCACGAAAACTATTCGGAGAAGGGACTAAGATGTGGAATTCCTGGTTCCAGGCAGAGAAAGTATGTTTCTCCTTCCCCTTCTCCAGCTCCATCCAAGCTCCCTTCTTATATGAGAAAGGATCATCCTTTTCAGACAGAGAACCCCTAGAATTGAGGGCCAACACCACTCACACGGTCAGGTCTCCAGTCTCAGAAGTGGGCCACTCACTGCCACCTTCACTGTGTCTCGTGGGCTCTCCCTCCCCACCCCAGGCTGATGGGCTCACTGAAAGGAGGAAAAAAAAAAGGGAACTTTTTAGCGGGTAGAACTGTAATAATCAAAAAGCAAAGTACTAAGTCCACACACACCATAGCACCTCAGAGCAATTTGAAGTTTGGGGTGCCGATAGTTTTAATTGAAGGATGTTTTCATAATTTGGTATTTTAGCTTCATCCACCGACCTGCATAACTATGTTTCCCCTTGAAATTCTTCTAGCAAGTAAGCCTTCTTTTGACTTGAGTGACAAGATAAGCATGATTTGTTATTCACATCTTCAGGCCTCATAGGAGTGTATTGCCTGAGAGGAGCAAATGTTTTTATTTCCTTGATGCTGTAAAATTGTTGAGCAAATCCCTTCTCCTTAGATATGGTAGGCTGCATGCAGATGAGGTTTTGTGGGGCTCCCGAAAACTAGGATCTTTATTAATAAATGTGTTTGATAATTCTGTTTCTACCCCTGGTAATGCAATAAATCCAGGACTTGATTCTTACTTAGGTCAGCTTCTTGCTCTGAGATCTAAAGGCAAAGTTGAAAACTATTAACTGGATTTGCACAATATAGAGAATACATGCTACATACACATTTGCTGAAGATGAAAAAGATACAGATGGAAAGAAGAAGGAAGAAGAGGTGGAGAACAAAACAAATGGGATGAAAAAGCAGAGTAATGATTGTAGCTTCTGAAACAGCTGAGAGTCAAAATTAGTCACCATACTCATTGATCAGAATATGTCTTTTAAGCAAGTCAGTTTTCTAGATGTTTTTTAATTATCACAAACGCTTCAGGATTATAAAGAATCCTGAATATATCCTTAAATTCACAGCATATAAAAATAAACATGAAATAGACATTTTATTATTTAGACATACAATGTCATTAGATAGTTAACACAGTTATCGGATAATATCATCAAAATATTGGATAGAAATAGGATAAGATATTAGAATGCTAAAAAAAAATCTGTGAAACAATTTTTGTGAAGTTCACCAAAAAAATTATAACCTTCAAAGTCGAAGGTTATTTGTACATGAGAAAATATGTTCTTGTTAAATAGATGTTTAATTTTCACTTGGGCCAACTTTTTATATAAACGTGTTCCTTTTTACATATCTGCAGTAAAACAAGAACACTAAAAAAAAATTCCTGTAAAACCAGAAAAAAAAATCTGATGACTACCTTATTTTCACTATTTTTTTAGAGGCATGCTGCTCCAAATATCTGGGTGATTACATACCCACTCATGTATTTCCCTTCTGTGTTTATTTTGGAAAGATGGCAAGTTATTTTGAAAGAAAGGAAGAAAAAACAGACTGTAGAGGAAATAGAGCTACCTTGTATCTCAGAGGGCAACGGACTACTAAAATTACCAGACTCCACGGAAGGGAACGGAAAATTCATTGCCTTTGCAAATTTTCTAAAGTTTCATAGAAGTTATATTAAGAGCATTGAGAAAAAAAATCCGAAGGCTAAATACTAGTAATAATCTTTAATTTGAGGAATTTACCCTCAAACACAAAACCAGTGGTAATAAGAACGTTCTCCCACCCCTGGCTTAAGCTATGAGGCAAAACTTTCTTCTAATATTTTTCAGACAAATTCAGCTTTATAACTGATGATAGCACTGATGAATCAGAGTTTAGAGATCAATATGAAAAACATAGTACAAGTATTACAGGTCAAGTTTTGTTTTAGTTAATATTCCTGCCTAGTAAGTGTTTATTTGAAGCTTCTATTCAACCAACAGGAATTTATAAGGTACTTACTCCAGTGCCACAGAACTATACCCAGCATGCAAAAGTGAGTATCACAGAGTGTCCACCCCAGGATGTCCACAGTCTGCCCAGGTGGCTTTGGATATGATAGGAAAAGTTATGATGAACAGCAGCAGTTGGATACTGATATGTGTGATAAACGTTAACCCTCATACCATTCATGGAGTGAACTTCTAAAAATATTAGTTTTTAATCTCTCTGGAAAGGAGATTTTTGCACTAATTTACCTCTGTAAAAAAAGCATCCTTCCTTCAACAATAAAACATTTCTACTGTACGACATTGATTTAATTGTGTCTCTGCAGGAAGGAACAAGCCCCAAATGATCAAGACAGTTGTAATCCATGACCTCTTCCAAGATACCTTGAACTTTCTTTTGTTGATCAGACCTTCTAGAAGTGCTCTGGGAGTCAAGCTCTCCTGGCTTGCACCCATTTTAAACATCGCTTAATCTCATGATGCGACAATTCGTTATCTGATGACCTGTGCTCATACACAAACACAGCCACTATCAGGCACAGACAGGCCATAATCTGGCAAAACCTTGATGAAACAGAAATAAACACAATGTGTAGTGCATATTAATAAACTCAACACTAAGATTACAAACACCCTTGAGAGGAAAGTGCTGTGAGGCTCGGTTTCCTTATATGAACCTTTTCATTTATATAAACAAGGACAGAGAAAAGGGAAAGAGGTGAATCTTTGGAAATAGTGTATCTCCTCTTCAATTTTAGAAATAGCAACTCCTCTCTCAAAAACTAATTGTTTCCGTAGAGTGACATTTTTTTCAGGAGGAGGGCATTAAGGTACAGCCAGCCTTTCTCCTCCTGTCTGGGAACTTGCTCATTTAAAGATAACTAAAGAGTAAATTAGGATGTAAATTCTCAAAAACCAATTTGCAGTCCCCCCCGCCAAAAAAAGTTTCTGTTGGTCCAAGACAAAATGAAAAACAGAAACAGTGGCACATTCCTGTAATCCCAGCAGCTCGGAGGCTGAGATAGGAGGATTGCAAGTTCAAGGCCAGCCTCAGCAATTTCCCAAGGCCCTAAGTAACTTAGTGAGACCCTGTCTCAAAAGACAAAGGGTTGGGAATGTGGCTCAGTGGGAAGTTGCCCCTGGGTTAAATCCCCAGTAAACCGCCCCCCCTCAAAAAAACACAAAGACATAGAAATGATTTTTCACCAGGTTTACTTTTAAGATCAGATTTATTTATTTTTAAATGTACATGTAAACTTCAAAAAGTGTAAAAGGATATTCAGCGAAAAATCTATTCCCCAATCTACTTGGCAAGCTCCATTATTACCGGGTTTTCACGGACCCATTCATGCATCCCAATGAACATGTATTTTTTATATATTTGTCCTATACATAATATCTTGTACCTTGCCTTTCATTGATCTGTTTGTTTGTTGTGTGTTTTTGCTTTTGTTTTGTTTTGTTTTTCAGTGCTGGGATGGAATTCAGGGTTCCTGCATACTAGGCCACCACTCAACAGCCCTCATTTTTTTTTTTTAATTTTATCCTGATTATATTACTAGTAGATAGGATTGCCTCATTCCCTAAGCTAAATGTACTGGCATGGTTTTGTATAATCATGACATTTCTTGGATCCAATGTCACTATTAATAAGTGGAGCTCTTGAAAAAAATATTTGTTCCTACTTATCATGATAAAATTATGTTATGTGAATGTATGAATATGGCATCATGAATCCTACTATTAAGTATAATTATAATGCACCAATAAAAATTTAAAATTTTTTTTTCAATTAAATAAGGAATTCAGCTCTGTGCTGGGATTGTAGAGAAAAGTCCCAAAAGCAACAGGACACCTATGCTTTCAATCAGCCAACGTCTTCTTAAGATGTGGATAGACCTCATATGAACAGTGGGAAAGAAAACTCATGGTTGTGATAATGCTTCAAAAACAAAGCAGTTAAAAAGCTGAACCAAACAAATACTGGTCATAAATAAGTTGAACTCATCAGCCGCTCATCAAAGAGGTCAAAGGGTTATTTTAGGAGCTGATCTCAATAGCAAGAAGTGCATCCTTAATTTCCCAAGGATTCCTTGGGAATTTGTTGACAGCTTGTGTTCAACAGTATGTGTGGGAGCTGGGGGGTGGGGTGCACACGCATGCGTGTGTGTTCTTCATCCTTTCACCTGCTAAAAAGGCACATTGTATACTGTGAAAGGAAAAGAGAAAGGGGGAAAGGCTCATATAGCTACAATTACTGAGAGCCACCACTGATTAGTAGCTGAAGATGAACCCAAATGTAACTCAACACTTTAGATGCCTCTCAAAATCCCATGACAGAGGATTCCAAGAACATCACCTGTCCTTACCAAAGAATTCTAGGCCTTTAAAATCATTACATTATTAACTTATTCTTTGGCAGTCATTAATTATGCAGTAGCATATGCACAAAAAAAGAGTGTTGTTTTAATTTGTGCAAGTCTTTGATGTATTCAATGCATGAAATGTCACTAAATTGTCAAGAAAACTGGACATTCAAGAACAGAGCATTGTTCTAGTCCATAAGTTTAGTATCACCTCTCTACAGTCCCTGACATACACACATGCACACACACACACACACATACACACCGATAAATTACCAAACCATCCTTTCTCTCGAGGGCTCTGATTTTCTCCAGAGGTAAAACATTCACCCAATAGTCATTGCAATCATGATTTTAAAAAAAAACAAAAAACTACTCTTTATTACACTAGGTCCTTTACTAATCTGTCACAATACACCTCAGATACAGGCATCAAGGTTTTTGGTGGTTTTGTGCGTATTGTTGCTGTTTGTTTGCTTGTTTACAGGTGGTAAAATTGAATGTTGGAGAGATTAAATAACCAGCCTGAGGACACCTTGCTGGTTGGTGGGTTCAAACTTGTTTCTGTCTAATTTCAGACTCTCTGTTCTTAACCTTTGTAGGCCCTTCTCTTCTGGTTCAATCCTTACGTCTGTCTTAGCATCCCTTCTCTTGTATGAATATTTCTGTATCAAGTAATAAGAAGAGATCAGCCCTCTTGTGTAACATGCATTCAATATTCACTGGCGCCAAAGACTTCTGGAAGAAATGGGTTCACTGCTTCCCAGCAATAGGCAACTGGATTTACTGAATCCCATTAAGAGACATTCTCTGTTGAATTGTTGTCCATCTTATTCTAAATTGGTTGTTTTATTTTTTCTCAAAAGCTCTCCAAGTTTTGCGTTGTAAACTTCACACTGATATAGAGTATGCCTCCCTTTTATTGCTAGAAACTTTCCCAAGTAGATTAATAAAATCAATGGTCCAAACACCTGGAAATTGAGCTGCTCTGACTGGAAAGGGATAACTCAAAATGGATAAGACCAGGCTAAATAGTCAGACAAGTTTGCATCTTGACTCTGTGACTTTCACTTTGTCCTATGTGATCTTAAGTTACCTAGTTAGCCTAGTTAGCCTGAGTTGGTTTCCATAGTTCCCATTCTATCAATCCAATTTTCTGTTTCTTAAAGTTTCCATTGAATGGTATGACCATTTGCTTTCCATTAGTATGAGACCCTAACCTCTGAAACTAGTACCACCACCTACCCACTTGTTTACACCACAAACCTCAAGTCATTATTGATTTTCTTCTCTCTCAGCCACTCCAACATCCAATCCATCTCCAAAGACCAACAAATTTTACTTCTAAAGCATATCTTGAAACTTTGTGCCTCTCTTCCTCAAAACTACTCTCTTAGCACATGGCACCATCATCCCTTTCCTAGACACCAAAACACCTTCATAATTAGTCTGCACAATTGCTTTCTTCTGTCCCTTTAATCTATTCCATATCCAGCAACCAGAGTGGTCATTTTAAAAAGAAAAAGAATTGCAACATTCCTTTGGGAAAATCATGCAATAGCTCCAACTTAATAATTTCGAACTCTTCTTCACATCCATTAGGATGGTTATTATAAAAAACAAAACGTATAATGACAAGGATTGAGAAGGATGGGTGGAAGAATGGAAACCCTCGTATTGCTGGTGGGAATATAAAATGGAGCAGCTGCTATGGAAAACAGGGTGGCAGTTCCTCAGAAAATTGCCATGTGATCTAGCAATTTCATCTCTGAGAATGCACCCTGAAGAACTGAAAGTGGCAACTCACACAGATATTTAGACACCAATGTCTATACAGCTTTATTGATAGTCAAAATATAGGAACAACCCAAATGTCCACCAACAGATATTCATGCAAAATGAAGCATCTTCGGGAAATATTAGTTAGCCTTTGACAAGGATGAAATTCTGCCACATTTGATTGAATGAATGAAGCTCAGGGCATTGTGCCAAGTGAAGTAAGCCTGTCACAGAAGCACAAACACTGCATGATCGATCCCACTTACACGAGTGACCTAGAGCAACTAAATCCAGAGGAACAGAAAGCAGAATGGTGGTCGCCAGGCACAGGGAGGGAAAGCGGGGAGTTTAGTGGGTATGGAGTTTCAGTTTGGAGAGATGAAAAAGTTCTGGAGATGCATGTTGCACAACAGTGTGAGTGTGCTTAATGTCACTGCATGTACACGCAGAAATCATTAAATTGACACATTTTATATAGATTTACTGCAATAAACATAAATATCCCAGATCCTCACTGTGACCTATCCTTTGTGGTATAAACAAGTGGGTAGGTGACTCATAACCTAGCCCTTGCCTTCCTCCTGGTCATCCCCTCCCTCGTTCTCACCCCAGGGACTCTGGGCTCAGGTACTGAAGTGCCTCTGAACCCACAGGCTCTTTCCTGCCTTCCAGCCTCAGCCTCCTCTCCAGACCACCCTGGGGGAGGGGGGGTGGCTTCTCCTTCTTTGGGCCTCAGCAAATCATATTCCACAGCAAAGCCCTCAGTTCCCCAGGCTTTTGGGTTGGGCTCTACTCCTTCATAAGGCATCACAGAGGAGCTCAGATTCACAACTAGTAGCTTCATGAAAACTGCCTCATCATAAAAGAATCAATCCAAGCCCTAAGCCACTGCCACCCGCAGGGCCCATGGGGCTTCCTCACAGGATTGAAGGAATGTTCACCCGGAAATAATAACTCAGGCCGGTTGTGTGCCCTTCAAGAAAGCTCTTAGTACAGGTCACTTGTTTAATTTACTCATCCTGAGAAGGAGACTTCAAAATGTTTTTCCCTGACTCTGTCTTTAATAGTTTCCACAGGCGGAAAAAAAAAAAAAAAAACCTGTTCAACTTTAAGGCTGAAAAATAAATACATTTCAAAAGGCTTCCTCCATCCCCTGCCCTCCATCGTGGGAGTTGCTCTTCAAGGGGGAATTCCTCTGAAATAAACTCGGGAATGGCTCCAAGAGAGTTCGTGTTTCCAATATTAAGTCTTCTGACTTCTGAGGACATGGCCCCGCCCACTCTTTAATCATATCTGAGGAAATTCCCCTGGCCTGTGTAAAAGATCATAATATCTTAAGAAGGCTGATGAGCTCATGAAAGGCAATTGAATTTAGAAAGCCAAGACACTCCCAGAAGCCTCCTTGAAGCTGTTTTTCCCTCTTATTAACTCCTTGAATTTTCCAGATCAGGACTATGCCAAAAATTTCAAATGATTTGCAAAATGGCTTTCACTCAATACGTGGAAAAAATGCAGAATCCCTTGTCTCTGTTGCCCTCTGTCTCTTTCTCTTGCACAGTTTTCGTGAATATTAACTGCAGGGAAAATCTTATGAGCCCCATCTGATCTTTAGTGGATTTGGTGTTACCAACTGGAACCTGTCAGTGTGAGGTTTAACTCACGTCCACCTCCAAATTTGATGACAGAAAGCAACACAGCGGATTTCAGATGATGGGATGCTCAAAGTGCCTTCTGGATTACTCAGACACTTAAAATATGCAAGGGAAACCAAAGATGCCAATGGATTTGTTCCCATCGCATTCAAAACCCATCCACGTACGTTCCTCCTTTAAGGGAGGTGGGTAATAAAATGAAGGAAATGGCATAAAGGATAAGTCACATGTGTGGGAAAGCCATTCCCCCAAAGCTGCAGCTTCTCACTGCTTCTCTCGGATTACCTCTGACTTACACAGATGTTATGTTTATTATTTATTTTCTTGGCTCATAAAATAGGAGATTAAAACTTCAGGTGCAAACGAGGCTGGAGAGAGAAAGGGTACTACAGGGATCCTACCCGGCTAGAGTAGAGCAAGAGGAGATATGGGAATAAAGAATGCGTTTGGTAGAACGACAGTTATTTGTAAATGTAGAAAGCAAGAGATTTCCATTTATGGACCATGAGTGCATTCCAGCACAGCATCAAGTTCTGTGGGGCGATAAGGCCAGAGCAGGAAGCCACGCGAGGCCAGGAAGGAAATGCTATCAAGCTTGGAGCAGGCAGGGTTGAGCTGTGCGCTGGGCAGGCTCAGGGCTTCGGTTGTGTAACCACTGCCCTATTTTTAAAAGATAAACAGCCTGAATAGCACAGAATCGGCATGGTGCTGCTTCAAATCCATCCAAGCCACACAAGGAGCTCACTCTTCCCTTTTGACAGGCTTTGCAAATCTCCCCCAAAGGTGCACAGGGCAGAGATTGCTTCTGATGATCTGATTATGGCCTCTTATCCAATATCCACAGCCAGCCAGAGGGCCTCTTGCTATCCTAGCTGGTTTCTAGGGGTCCTGTTTCTCTCATCCACCATCACCAGCACCAGTATATTGAGAAATAAATCCTCATCTGAGTTAGTGATAGAAAACTCATCATATCCATGAGTCAACAGGCATCTCTAAAATGTAGTCAGTCAATGCTGACGACCTTGGTGGTGATTTTCGGAGTTCACGTCCAGATAAGGAGAAATATGTTTGCTCTTTTGTTTTTTCTTTATATTAGTACTTAGCATGCACTGTGATCAGTGCAGTGATAATGGTATAGAATGGGCCCAACAAGAACATTGATGAGGCACACTATTCCAAGTTTGGACAGGAGTGGGGACCAAGAGAGACTCGAGGATGAGTGGACACTGCCCAAAGGAAGTGGGAAGAAAAGCAAAGGAAGGAAAGTGTGTCTCACCCAGACCAGCAGCGTCCTCTGAGGCACAGGGACCAGAGACAGAACACAGTCAATTGCAATGTCTCAGAGAGAAAAAAAATGGGCTTTGGAGGGTCAAAAGTCCCCTGGAACTTGGAAAATGATGAATTATCAAAGGTATAGATGTAAGGGCCCAGACCCACCCTGAAAGTCCATGGTCTAATATCTTGAGGCTGTGCCACCCATGGGACAGTGGGGATACAGCATCAGAATGCAGTTACTAGATTACAATATAGAAATCAAGTCACAGAAAAACTCAACAACAGCACAGCTTTATGCAGGAAAAAATGATAAACCTGACTGAACAAGTTTAATTTTGTTTATCAAAAGATGTCATTAAGAGCGTGACAGCCAGGTGTGAGGGTACATATCTGTACTCCAAGCTACTTGGGAGGCTGAGGCAGGAGGATCAAAATAACAAACAAAAACAAAAAAAAAATTTTTTTTTAAGGTCTTGGGATGTAGCTCAGTGGTAGAGCACTTTCCTAGTACATGCAAGATCCTAGTTTTTATTCCCCAATACTGGAAAAAAAGAAAGAAAGAAAAGAGAGAGTGAGAAAATAGTGAAATATTTTTGATTAATGAAGAAAATAAAGAGAGAGAATACAAAAACGGATGAAAGGCTTTCACAAAAGCTTCACAAAAGGGGAAATTCAAATAGCCAAGGAAAATACTCATATCATTAGTAATTGAAGAAATGTAAACTAAAACCAACATAAGGACACAGTTCTATTTTTAAGACTGTATTTTAAGAGCAGCATTAGGTTCACAGCAAAATGGAGTGCACAGCCCTCCCCATCAACACCCCCACCAGAGTGGGACATGTGTTACAACTGATGAAACTACAGTGACACATCATTCTCACCCAAAGTCCAAACTTACCAAGGGATTTGCTCTTGGTGTCGTACTTTCTGTGGGTTTGGACCAATGCATGCCTCCATCATTATAATATCACACAGAGTAGTTTTACTGCCCTAAAAATCCTCTACGCTCCACCTATCTATCCCTACCTCCTCCCAAGCCCCCTGACAATCACTAATCTTACTGCCTCCATAGTTTTGCCTTTGCTGGTGTGTCAAAGAGTTGGAATCATGCAGTATGTAGCCTTCCTAGATTGGCTTCATTCTCTTCGTAATATACACTTAAATTTCCTCCATGCCTTTTTGACTTAAAAACTCATTTTTTTTTAGCACTGAATAATATTACATGGTCTAGAAGTGCCACAGTTTAACCATTCACCTATTGATGGACATCTCAGTTGCTTCCAAGTTTGGATGATTATGAATAAAGCAGCTCGAAATGTCCATGCACAGGCTTTTGTGTGAACATAAGTTTTCAACTGCTCTGGGTAAGTACTAAGGAGCATGACTGCTGGTTCGTGTGGTAAGGGTATGTATGCTTAGTTTTGTCAGAAATCACCAAACCAATCTTCCAAAGTGGCGAATGAATGGAAATTCCTGTTACTCCAGTCCTTGACAGCATTTGGCATTGTCAGTATCCAAGATTTTCGTCGTTCTAATTGGTGGGTAATGGTAACTCATCCTTAATTTACATGTTGTTGATGACATGTTGTGGAACATCTTTTCACATGTATATTCGCCATCTGTAAGTCTTCTTTGGAGAGCATCTGTCAAGGTCTTTGGTTCATTTTTAATCAGCTTATTTGATTTCTAATTGGTGAATTTTTTAAGATCTCTTTGCAATTTTTGGATAACAGTCCTTCATCAGATATGTCTTTTGCAAATGCTTTCTCCTAGTCTGTGACTTGTCTTTTCACTCTCTTGACCTTATCTTTCACCAACTACAATTTTGAGTCATTTTGAGTTTATTTTTGTGAAGTGTATAAGGTCTGTGTCTAGATTTCTTTTTTATATGAATGTCCACTTATTCCAGAACCATTTGTTGGAAAGACTATCTCATAGTAATGAGACTATCTCATTACACTACCTTTGCCCAATTGTCCAAAATTAACTGACCACATTCATAGGGGTCTATTTCTGGGTTCTCTATTCTGCTCCATTTATTTATTTGTCTGTTCTTTTGCTAATACTACAACATACTGATTACTCTAGTTTTTTAGGAATTATAGAAGTTGGATGGTGTCAGTCCTCCAACTTTACTTTTCTCTCTATATATTTTGTTGGCTCTTCTAGGTTTTTTGCCTCTTAGCATAAGCTTTGTAATCCGTTTATCATTATCCACAAAGTAACTTCTTGATACTTTGATTGGGTTTGCATTTATTCTATAGATCAAGTTGGGAAGAATTGACTGACATCTCCACAATTGATTCTTCCTATCCATGACCATAAGATATCTCTCCATTTATTTAGATTTCTATTTCATTCATCAGAGTTTTATAGTTTCTCACATACTCATCTTGTACATATTTTGTTAAATAAGTATTTTGGTTTTTTCAGGGCCCTTTGGTATGTACATCTTATAAATTTATCTTAATAACTGAAAATTATATACTACTTAAAAATGATTACTATTATGGGGCCTTCAGTGTCGTAGTCATCTGGGTGGGGGAGGGGATATTCTATAGTCATTTGATTAGGTCTCAGGCTTTTAGTATGCCTTTACCTGTAGTCTGTGAGCTTCACAAGAACTCCTTAGTATTTTCTCCCATCTTAAGCGAAATAATCTAGTAAGAGTGGACTGTATTTGGGTATTTACCATCCCCTAAACCAATAAGGATATGACCAAATCCCAGCAATTTAGGCTCTGGTTAACTAGTTTATCCTGAAAGCAAGCCTTGTTAAGAAAAACGGAGTGCTTTGGTATATTTTCTCCAAGTGGTTTATTTCCCCCTCCCCCTGTCAGAAGCACAGGGAGATTTTTTTTTTCTTTATATTTAGTGTAGGAACCTGGTCAAGATCCTAAAGGTAGACAGAACAATATTGTGGTGGCCCACTGTGATGGGCTTTCTTGGGAATCTTATCTCTCAGACTTTCCAAGGGGATCCTTCAGCAGTCTGTGGATTACAGCTCAGGTTTTCTTCCACCCACATGGGTTCAGAGTCTCTGCTCTCACATACGCACCTCTTTGTTTTTCTGATCTTGGGGCAGTGGTATTGTGTTCTCCCCTCTTTTAAGAGATGCAAGAAAAATTGTTGACATTTTAGTCTATTCAGCATTTTACTTTTTACGACAGAGTAATGACTTGCCATCATTATACAAAGTACATGTATGAAGAGTTGAATTGGGTGTCAACATACCTTATATACAAACGAGATATGAAAAATTGTGGTATATATGTGTATTAAGAATTGTAATGCAAAAAAGTACATGTATAATGGCATAAATTGATGTGAACATACTTTATACATAGAGATATTGTGCTCTGTATGTGTAATAAGGACTATAATGCATTCCGCTGTTGTCGTGTATTTAAAAAAATAATAAAATCAATTTTTAAAAAAAGGAATAATGACTTGCCAGCCCCTTACACGGAATACCAGAGGCCAGAAGATCAAGGGTACAATTCTTTGAATCTGACCTCTTTGGAGAAGCAGAAAATCCTCTCCAATCTCTTTGTTTAAAGGAACACATGACTCTTCTTACCTTCTTCGCTCTATGATTTATTATTGTCCCATTTCTTTTACTATTGAAATGTTATATCATTATTGATTATTTGTAACCACCCCCTAGAATATAAACATAACAAGGACAGAGAATATGACTGATTAGTTCATCACTTTCTGTCCAAGACTTAAATCATGCAGTAGGTCATTAATGAATCCTGACTTATTTGGCAGGACTATAAGTTGATAAAAAAAAATTAGGAAAAATTTTTGGCAGAGTGACCCATCCATTAATGAAACTCCTACAGGTACAGCCATAGAAACTCTTTGCACATGTATAGAGCCCCATAGAAAAGCATTCACCATAGACTTGTTTATAATAATTAGAAATGGAAACAAACCAAATACCATCAATACTAGCGCAGATGGACAGATAGTGGAGTGTTTGTAATAAAGTCGTCCCTCTATATCCCACAGACCCAAAAATCCAAAAAATGTTCAAGTCTCTTAAGTCAGTCCATGGATGCAGAACCTCTAGAGAGCAGACTGTATATAGTAATGATGGTGCCCAGTCATAACTGTTCACACTGCAAATGAATTCTACTAACACACAGTGAGCAATAAAAGCAAAGACCCAAATGAACACATGCAAAATAATTTTTATTTAAATTTTAAAAAGGCCAAACTAATTGTGCCCAACTACAACTAAAAATATATATTTAATAAAAGGCCAAACTAAAGTCTAATATTTAGGGTAAGTCTATAGGTGGTAAAAATTATAAAGACAAACAAGGAAATGATGTCTGTACAATCTAGTCTTTACCTCTGGAGGGAAGAGGAAACACACAGGGATTCTGGGGAACTTAACAACATCCTGTATCTTGATCTGGCTGATATTTTTATGGGTGTTGTGTGATTACTTGTTAAACCATATGTATGTGTTTGATGTTTGATGTTTAGCATTTACATTCTACTACAATTACAACTGACATGTTTTTAAAAATAGAACTGCACTAATTTTTTTTAATGATGGGATTCAAAAGGAAAATTAACTACCTTTGAGGTCAAAAGCCAAAAAAAAAAAAAAAAATTGATGTCACTGGGAATCTATCCAGATAAGTGTGTGTTGTCTGTCCTTCAAGAAATGAGAGCCTGGCCAGTTTAAACTCAATTCTTTCCTCACTGAAAGTAGTTTATCTTCTTGTATAGTTTGAGGTCAACATTTCCACATCCAAAATCATTTTGGTGGCCTGCCCCAGGAGATGCAAAATGTTGTAGGAATGTTTCCCTCATTTCTTTTGCATATGTTTTTCTTATAGCATTATGGCAAAGAAATCTGAGAGTAGAGGAAGTCTAGCGGATGAGCCAATGAAGGTAGGAAAACACCCCCACCCATCGTGTTTCCAGGGAGGAAAGGGAAAGAGTGTAGAATTTGAGCAATAACAGAAAATATCACTTGCTCAGTGGTGTGGACTCTCTGGTTATGTTATGCACATAACCATAAAATTTGGAAAAGAATACTTGACTCCTTGGATTTAGGTAGGAATGCAGGATTGTTTTAAGGAAAGTCTAAGAAGGTACAGTTACATTTCATGCATGTCCCTGTAACGTGGCTGAGGCTTACCATCCTATGTTGGGTGGCTGCCTCTTGGGGCTGACTCCACTCTGGCTTAAACATCTGCCCAAGAACAGGTTAAATCATAAAAAAAAAATGGCCTGGAAATCTGGAATCCAGAAATTTTCTCGAATGCAGGGCTCCCCACATTCCAGGGCTCTCCATTCCCTGAGCCCCAGCTCACAGTATCCAACCTTAGCTCTTTGATTGACAGCCTGCTCTCCCTTTTAGAGGGGTGTTCCTTTTTGCATTGTGTGGGAAAGCAACCTTTCTTCCCTTCCCTCTACTCCAGTACTTTTCCAGTTCATTAAACACATGCTGTTCCCTCTGCCTGGACTTCCCCATCCATATTGCACCAGGATAGTATCTACTTATAACTTTGATCTTAGGGCTGACATCACTTACGGTAGGAAGCGTCCCTTTTTATCCCCATACGTCCACCACATTTGAACATCACTGCTCTTGTGCTTATCCACCGTACAGCATGTTATCTTAGTTGACTGATTAATACCATATTAACTGCACTCATTGTCACTAGACTGTAGGTTCTGTAAAGATGTTTAGCTAATCTTTCTTGTTTGCTATCGATTCCTTGATTCTTAATATTGTGATCAGTATTTACAGAATCATGAAGAGATTGTTGTCTAGTTGATTTCTTTAGGACCCAAAAGACTCTTGAGGAAGGCCACACATAGAAGCTGAGCATTGGACTGAATCTCTGCAGTCAGCTCAGTTCTGATGTCCTTGACCATGCTGCTAGTCCAAGTTGAAGCTGGGCTGGACCGAAGGGCTTCGAAGTGGTGCCTCTGTCTTCATAGATCTCTGAAGCATATAGGGGAAACAACACTTCTAGGGACCCTGGAGAAGACAGGGTGGTGGTTTTATCATTTGAAATATGGGAGACTGGGATGTTACAGATAAAGTGTCAAAGTTAAGGGACATTTGGATTGGAGATACAGTATTCTCCTCTAATCCTCACAACAATCTTGCAATCTTTCCATTCTACAGATGAGGAAACAGAGGCCGAGAAAGATTAAGATACTAACTCAAAGTCGTGTACCTAGTAAGAACAGAAGCAATCAGTAGTCACACCCAGTCTGACTTCCAAACTCCATGTTCCCAACAACCCATTTCCCATAGTGCCTCATATCTATAATCAGCAATTGCTTCAAGACACTTTTGTCAAAAAACTGGGTTTTGCAAAAAATTTATGAGACTATATAAGTAAGAAAATTCTGATTTGAGAAGAAATTGACATCAGGAGGTAAGAGGCCCTGAAGCAATCAGAGTGACAAAGGAGAAATCAAGCCTGCAGAGACTCCCTTCCCTTCTGTTTCTATGGATTCGATTATTGCACATCCCATCTTTAAGTCCAGCTTGGTGCACCACACCATAGATTAGAAATACAGGGGATTTTTCAGAAATTGTGTTTTGAAAAGCTCTGTGCCCACCAAATTTTACAGCATGAGCCCTTTTTACTCCACATGTTCCCATGGTCTTGCACCCAATGTTTTAAAAGCATAATTTTGGCAATATTTCCATTCCTGGACATTTTGGCTCAAAAAATAAAAGTGGATCTCAGGTTTCAAACACACAATAGGGAATAGGGTTGCTACTGAGCACACCAATATTTATTATTGGACCAACAATATTTGGGCTGTCAAACTAGGCTTTTATTTTAATATTCCTGGGTGAGGAAAGTACATGTTTTTGATAGCAGTATTTCTTTCATCCTGGTTTTAGTGTTTTACCCATGTCCCTTAATCGCAGTCCAAAAGCACACATTTTAAAAGCAACAGTGTAAGTATGAGGAGTCAATAGTCTGCTTTGTTTCCCAGAGTAAATTGTTAATCACATATTTCTAAGTTTGATTTGGTTTTTTAGCATGGGTCTGGTGATTTATGTAATATTTATTTTGAAGTTTTCATTTAAAAATTTAAACACGTCAAAGTTTTGTATTTTTTTTACAAAACATTCCTTTAAAAAGCACATCAACAATGTGCAGAGAAGCCAAAAAGTTGAATTAGATGGCAGTCTAGAAACTTCACAGCTACACTATTTATTACAGAATATTTCCAGCATAAATATCACTAGCTTATTGGCCCCCAAAATGTTATGGAAGCATAATTTGTATTCAAAAAAATTCCTCTTTTTTTTTTTTTTTGCAAAGCTGTGAATCAAACTCAGGGTCTCTAGCCTACAAGCCAAGCACTCTACCACTGAATTACCTCCCCAGCATAATTTCCCTATTTAAAACCTACAGTCCAATGGATTTTGACAAGTGTATGCAGTTATATAACTAACAACTCAATCAGGATATACACTTTTTCACCCTTACAATTTCCTGTCTATTATTTTGCAATTTTCTCCCATGACTGATGCCTCCCAAGAATGATGATAGCCCTCCCTTACATCAGTATAGTTTTTGCCATTTCTAGAATTTTACATCAGTTAAATCATACATATGAGTCTTCTCTGAGTTAGCATAATATGTTTGAGATCCTTTCATACATGTGTCAACATTTTATTCTTTTTTTCTTGCTGTAGTTGTCTATAGTGTGGTCGTATCACAATTTGTCTATAAATCTCTTAATAGACATTTGGGTTTTTCAGTTCTGGGTTATGAATAATACTTCTGTGAGCATTCACATAAAGGCCTGTGTGTGAACAAGTGCTTTCATCTCCAAAGGAAAAACATCTAGAACCAGGATTGGTGGTTCATGGGATAGAGACTTTAACATATGATGCTGATGCTTGTAACAGCATGGAAGGATCTCAAAAATATCATGCTAATTCAGAGAAAATGACTCATATGTATGATTTAATTTATATAAAAATCCTACAAATAGCAAATTTAACATTATAAAACACTGTCGCACTGTTTTCCAAAGTGGCTGTACAATAGTACATTTCCATCAGCCGTGTATGAGAGTTCTAGTTCCTCCACGTCTTATCTGACATTGACATTGTCAGTCCCTTTTGTAAGAGGCATTCTGATGGATGTGTAGAGGTATTGCTGTAGTTTTAATTTTCATTTTCTGGTGACTAGAAACGATGTGCATCCTTGTATGTGTTATTTTTTGGCCATTCACATAGCTCCTCTGGTGAAGTGTTTGTTAACATTATTTGACCATTATACTTTTAAGTTATATAAAGCTGAACATGTTGCAAATATTTTCTCCCAATCTGTAGTTTGCCTTATTGCTTTCTTAACTTTTATTCATTAATTCTTCAGTTCTGACAAAGCCCATTTTGTCATTTGTTTTCTTTTATCCAGTATACTCGTAATATAACACCAAAAGTCAATCTCTACCTGGAATGAAATGTTATTCTCACTCTCTATCCTTCCCTCTCATTTACTCTCTTAATTATTTGGGGTATCCTGATTACTAAACTACAGTTTTGGAACATCGTTTAGGTACTCAGGCACTTTTAAAGAAAGTGAACAAACCAGGATAAACAAAGATAACAGTATAAACTCTTACTAAGTTAACTAATGTTAAAAGCCAAAACCAAGAAAATTAAAAGTGTAAGGATCAGAAATTGAAGAAAGAGTCATAGATAGATAATAGCAAGGAATTGTATGATTATGAGCAACTGCAAGAAAAAACGTGTGTGGGGTTGACAGCCCTGGAAGCCAAGACAGACTATCAGGGATCAGACTTACCCTTCAATTGAAACTAAAGGAAAATCTGAATAAACCTTTCATTTCTCTTGCTTTTAGTTATTTCCTGTTAGTGGATTTTTAAAATCACTAATTTTGGAGGTCACATAGCTGAACAATATATTATTAGTCCCCTCTAGCTTTGCTGTAGACAATACCTCTAATGTGTGGGTCATGATAGCAATTGCCAAGGCTACTTTCAAGGACTTGAAGACCATTTTTGTCAAAACCACCAATTCTTTACTTGGGCCTGTTTAGATGATCTTTTAATGTCAGGTGGCTGAAAAGTCTACACGCAAATCAAGCTAACGCCACCATTTTGTGAACAGGGATTCTATAAAGAGCCATGAAGTTTGATTACACATGTGCAGACCACTGATAACTTTCCCTTCAATCACCTTTCCCCATGCCTTCGACCACCTGCTTCTTTATCCCATAAATATCCCTAAGCCCTGTTCTTGGGAAGGTATGTTTGAGGCTTGGCTTTGCATAACCACCCCTCTCCCTTTGCATAACCACCTTGTGAATAAACTGTGCAAAACTCATTGTTTCAGTGAATGTCATACAACAAACAAAATGGCCCTGGATTGGTCACACAATCTGAAACTAGCAAAACCTGAGCAAATTAATAGAAAATAGTTTTGAAGACATTGGCCATCAGGCTATAAAGAACAATGACCTGAGCGACTCCACCAAAGATATGCATATGAAGATGCTCAACATTGTTAGTTATTAGGAAAATGCAAATTTAAACCACAATAAGATATTATTTCACTCCTATGGGAATTTCTTTCTTTCTTTTTTTTTTTAAAGAGAGAGAGAGAGAGAGAGGGAATTTTTAAATATTTATTTTTCAGTTTTCGGCGGATACAACATCTTCATTTTTATTTTTTTTATGTGGTGCTGAGGATGGAACCCAGCGCCCGCGCATGCCAGGCAAGTGGGTTACTGCTTGAGCCACATCCCCAGCCCCTCCTATGGGAAATTCTAAAATTATAAAGACTGACCATATAAATGTTTGCAAGGATATTGAGGAACTCAAACTCTCCCACACTGTTGGCAGGAACTTTCAACCACTTTTGAAAACCATTTATTGGTTTTTCAAAAAGTTTTAACGTATGTACAGGGAGTGGTGGTGCACACCTGTATCCCCAGAGATCCAGGAGGCTGAGGCAGGAGGATTGCAAGTTCAGGATCAATCTGGGCAAACTTAGTGAGACCCTCTTTCAAAATAAAAAACAAAAAGGGACTGGGGAGGGACTGGGGTTGTGGCTCAAAGGTAGAGTGCCCACCTAGCATGCGTGAGGCACTGGGTTCAATCCTTAGCACCACATAAAAATAAAATAAATGTGTTGTGTCCACTTATAACTAAAAAATAAATATTTTTTTAAAAAGGACTGGAGATGTAGGTCAGTGGTAAAGCATCCCTAGGTTTAATCTACAGTAAAAATAATAAAATAAAACAAGTATTTAAATATATACCTGTATGACCTCACCATTTCACTTTGTATTTACCCTAAAGAAATGAAAGTCTTCTGCCTAAATATTTGTTCATAGCAGTGCTATTAGTTGCTCAATGGTCCTCAACTTAGGAGATTTTGCTTCACAGGGTATATATGGCAATATCTGAAGATGCTTCTGGTTGTCATATCTGGGGTGGGGGTGCCATTGGCATATACTTGTAGATACCAGGAACTCTGCTAAATGTCCTGTGGTACACAGAACAGCATCTTACAACAAAGAATTATCCAGCCCAAGATGTCGATAATGCCAGACGTTGAAAAACTATGTCTAACAGCCTCAAAAGGGAACAACAAACATGTCCAGCAACAGGTGAAGGGAAAAAGATAATTATGGTCTATCCATAGAATGGGACACTGCTTAGCAATGAAGTGAAACAAAAAACTGATTCAGAGAACAGTGTGGATGAGTCTCAAAGCATTGCACTGAGTGAAAAAAAAAAAAGGAGGTAAAAAGAAGTACACATTTTGTGTTTCCATGTAGATAAAATTCTAGGGAATACAAACTAACATATGGTGACAAAAAACAAATCAGCAGCTGTCAACTTTGGAGGCCTGAGAGGGGGAAAAAAAAGTAATGGAAGAAGGATGACAAAAGGGCTCAAGGAAGTTCACGCAATGAGCACATTAGTCATTGTACTTTGTGGTTGTTGTGAGTGAGCTAAGTTCTGCACTCTAAAAAGCTAAACAAAATTTTAAAAAAGTGATCCAACTAATTCACAGATTTTAAATAGATTGAACTTAATGAAACAATCCCTAATATTTATTTACATTAATGAGCTTGAAATAGAAAAGCACTGACCACATTTGTGGCATATATACACAATGGAATATTACTCAGCAATAAAAGAGAATAAAATCATGGCATTTGCAGGTAAATGGATGCAATTGGAGAAGATAATGCTAAGTGAAGTTAGCCAATCCCAAAAAAACAAATGCTGAATGTTTTCTTTGATATAAGGAGGCTGATTCATAGTGGGATAGGGAGGGGGAGCATGGGAGGAATAGCCAAACTCTAGATAGGTAGGGCAGAGGGGTGGGAGGGGAAGGGAGAGGGCATGGGGTAATTAATGATGGTTGAATGTGACAATCATTATTATCCAAAGTACATGTATGAAGACACGAATTGGTGTGAATATACTATGTATACAACCAGAGATATGAAAAATTGAGCTCTATATATGTAATAAGAATTGTGATGCATTCTGCTGTCATATATAAATTAAAATAAATAAATATATTAAAAATAAAAAAAATTAAAAAGCACTGACCAAAAAGTCCATAGGCCTGAGCTATGGTCCTACTTGTAGTTAATTTGAAAACAGCCTACTAAAAACTGCCATGATTTAGCCTGGCACAGTGGCACACACCTGTAATTCAAGGTATTCAGGAGGCTGATGAAGGAGGATCTCAACCAGGCAAAGTCAGCCTGGTCAATTTTTTGAGGCCCTGCCTCATAAAAAGGGCTGGGATGTAGTTCAGAGGCAGAGTGAGTGCTCCTCAATCCCCAGCAGCACAAAAAGATAAAAAGGGGGAAAAGCCACAGTAGGACTCAGTATCTTCAATCCTTCTACCTTTAAAGATCCCTCTTTTTTCCCTCTAAAGTATATTTTTATAGATTTTGGTGATATTTAGAGTAACCCAATCAGCCTACTGTTATACACTGAAATCATGATGACACCCAAACACAAAGAAAATAAACAGTTGCGTAGGTCACTCCTGCTCAAGGCCACCTGCTCATTGATGGACTTCCTCCTCTCAATCCTGCCTACGGAGACCAAGGGCATTTAACAATAACCAAACCTAGATAAACTGTTCTAACTTCTCTCTGTACAACTTGTGGGTCTGGCAGGACAAATGTTCCAGTAAAAGCTAAGAACAGGCGATCATAAGTAGGAGATGGATCCTCACCTAGAAAAAAAGGACTTTGTGGATTGATTGGAAAAAGTGGAGTCTGGAGTAGAGAATTTAGGGGCACAGAGAAAACTCAAAGGAAACCTTGGATTAATGCAGGTACTCAGTACTCAGGTACTGAGTACCTTGGATTAATGCAGGTACTCAGGACTCAGGTACCCAATGGAGGAGAGAAGACACAAGGGGGCAGGGGAGGAGGAGAAAGGACAGGAGGCAGCCACTGAGAGGTGAAATGTGCTTCTGGAGAAACCATGGAAGAGCCCCAGCAGTGGAAGGAGGAGAGGAGGAGGAGGAGGAGAGGTAAAGGGAGGAAAAAAACAGGGTAGAGTTTCCCCCAGGAACAAAGCCTACAGGTCACTGATCAATTCAGCTAGAATTTCTGAAGTTCCTTCCAGCATTTGTCATCATGTTATGTGATAGAAAAGGTCAAATTAATACAATTCTCTTTCCTCCAAAAATGGCCATTTTTAAGAGAGGACTTTTCGTCTGTGAATCGTATTTTTCTTTGATTTACTTCACTTGAAACGCCGGTCCACTGCTCAATGGGAAAAACAAGATTGGAATTTGGCAGAAATACAGATTAGATGTAGATCACAAACAGAACAATCTGTCACCATCAAGGAACATAAACCAGAGCAAAGGACATTAAGTAGCAGTTCTAATTGCACTGCCTAGATGGCAGGAAGAGATCAAAGAAACAAATTTTTTGCTAGGCGAGAAAAACGAGAGACGTTACACTATGAGAAAGAGACATATAAGATCAGCATGGGTGTTTATCCACATTTTAAATACAACTTTATACTGAAAAATAAGCAGAAAGTAGCTAAGCAGTGGGTGACACCTGCTCCATTTCAGGGGAAGGGACAGAAAGAGTCTTACATGAACACTAAGAATTCATTCTATAGATTAACTCTCCATTCAGGTGCCAGTTCATTTTGGTTGGTCTCTGTGAGTTGTAACTCAAATGCTTCCATTTGCATTGGCTTTATTTTTATATTTTATGTATTTGTATTTATACACAGTTGACGTGTTCTCCTTGAAGAAAAGAAAATGTGTATGCTCAAGCAAACTCTCTCGAACTGTTTAAGGGATGAGATCCACAAGTAAAAGAATGAGAGTCAAGATGCCAAGAGAGGCCAAGTGTGGTAGCGCATGCCTGTAATCCCAGCAGCTTGGGAGGCTGAAGAAGGAAGATGGCAAGTTCAAAGTCAGCCTCAGCAATTGAGCAAGGTCCTAAGCAACTCAGTGAGACCCTGTCTCTAAATAAAATGCAAAAAAAAAATGGACAGGGGTGCTAAGGACGTCGCTTGTCGTTCAATGGTTAAGTGCCACTAGCTGCTACAATAATATATATATATATGTATAGAGAGAGAGAGAGAGAGAGAATAAAATAATATTAACAACAATAAAAACAGAGAAAATTAGTGGCAAGGAGAGCAAGTGGAATCCATGCATCTACCGAATGAAAGTACTCACTGAATATTTCTACCAAAATCTCAGTAAAGTGACAGAAATAGATTTTAAGGCAGAAATATACAAAAAGGAGAAGACAAAAAGAAGATAAGAACAATGACTTTGGAGCTAGAAAGCAGAGCTGAAGCCAAAATGAATCAGCATAATTCTTACATAATCCTGCAGAGATAGCTAAGAATCAAACTGATGAATATGAATGCTTCTAAGCCTCCATAAATGCAATATTTGCCTCTGAAAATGGGGATAAAAGAATGACCTAAATATATAGGATTGGTTAATAGTTTGCATAAGAAACTATCAGATTACCAGTTGCCCTCCCCAACCCAAACAAAAAAACTAGAGTCTTTTTCCCTAAAGAGAGCTAAGCAAGTTGGCTACTCCTGAGCCATTTTAGGCATGGTGATGGGATTACAACCTCACAAGGTTGCTGAGGCCTGGTTCTTCTTCCTCCACTGTGTTTCCAGAATCCTGGCTAGCAGACTTCACCTTCCAGGCAGGAAATAAGAGTCTTCTTCAGAGAATATGACCTTACCAGGATAAAACACCTAAAACAGGGAGGGGAGGGGGAGATAGAAGGGCAGCACAATACAATAGACACTAGTATGGCCCTGTGTATAAACGTGGCTGTATAACCAATGTGATCCTGCAATCTGTACCCCATTTGAATCAAATGTATGATATGTCAAGATCATCGTAATGTTTTGAGCAACTAATAAAAAAATTTAAAAAAAAAACACCGAAAACACTTTATATTTGAGGTTGCTCAACTCATCTACCCAAACCTATCACTTCACAACAACAAGTTCGGGTATCAGGGCTTCCTATCCCTTTTTATTTTTCATTCCATCTTTTAACTATTTTAATAATATTACTATATTATTACTATACTATACTATCACTAAAGAATAAGAGAGAGAGTGAGTGAGGGGGCAAAAGAAAAAGAAAAAAAAAAGCAACTTGGAAGAAACAAGAGACTGTTAGAGGACAATATTTCCAGAAAAAAGAAAGAGAAAGTAATAAAGCCTATTATATTAACTAAGATAAGATATTGTAAGCATGAAACATAAACAGGTAGCGTGAAAAAAAGAAAAAAGAATACACATAGGAAGAAACTATGAACAAGGAAAAGATGATGTATACTTCCAGAGGAAAACCACAAACATCCCTAACAAAGATTCGTGATGAGAATGGCCTCAGATATCCCAACATACTGTCGGAATTGTGTTAAGAGCCGTTGGTGGGCTGTTGTGGACTGTGTTGCACAGTGTAGCCTAATGGAGAGATAAGTCTGGCATTGAACTTCCCCTGGCACCCCCATAGGATTGACTGATGCAAATGAACTTTCCCCTCAAGCTCTGCCAAAGATCCCACAGAGCACTTGAGATGGGTGTGACCTGCCAAGATGTCAATTAACCTGCTATCTGCAAGACATCAGGAAGCAAGACTCATCCCTGAAACTTTATCCCTGATTTTGATGTATCTCCTTAAATAAACCACCAGAGCCATCTTTCCTTTGTCTAGTTTCAGCTCCCATGTGGACTAGATCCGTCAGGGGCTCTGCTTTATGTAAATATATTTCTGACTATTTGTGTTCTCTTCTTCACTAATTACTTGAGACTTTAAGTTTTCAGGTGGCTTATCCTCTCCTCAGCAGGAAAAAGAGACCCCCCCATAAGCGCGGGCTGCTTTGTTCTAAGTTGCCACTAAGTCGCCACCAAGTCGCTGCCTCGGACCTAACAGTCCCCATTAGAATTGAAAGGGGGGCTGGGGTTGTGGCTCAGCAGAAGAGGGCTCGCCTAGCATGTTCGAGGCCCTGGGTTGGATCCTCAACACCACATAAAAATAAATAAATAAAATAAAGGTATTGGGTCCAACTACAACTAAAAAGTAAATCTTTTTTTAAAAAAGAGTTGAAAGGGAAAATTCTGTATACAACCATTTTATAAATCAAGTATGAATAAGAATATTTTTAGACCTTCAAATTTTATTTCCCAGGTACTTTTTTTCCTCAGAAAGCTATTTTAAAAGCTTGTGAATATATAAACCAAGAAAGAGGGAAATACTAGTTTTAGGAACAAGATATCTAGCCCAAAAGATAGGAGAGGAGAATCCTTGGGCAGGAAGGGCAGCTGGTTGAGATTAGAGTAGAATGCAGAGGAACTTCCTTAGGAATATTAAATTAACAGATTACTTGATGTGTCTGAACACTTTTTTTTTTTAACAACTGATAATCAACTTATCAAAGCAGTTGATTTAGGCATCTGCAATGGTGAATTCCATCTCCATTCCTGGCTCACTAGTGATGGAAGTTATCTGCTTAACAATCTTAAAAGGACTGTGCAAGTCAATGAGTGGCTTGTAGATTCTCATCTGGACATGAGCCCATGTCTTGCAACCTTCACTACAAGTGTTTTTCTTCTAGTGATTCCCAAAGTCTTGGTTGGTGTGCAAAAGGGTCCTTCCACTTAGAGATTCTTTTCCTTTGCGGCTCTGATCAAGTCAGCACACACTTTCTCCAGTGATTTCAGGTTGCAACTGGTGAGGGTAATTCTAATTCAATGAATCCACCTCTGGTCCCACGGAGTCACAAATGTATCTTTCCATGGCTGTGGTGCAGCCTCCTGATGGACTTGTTCCTCAACAACAGAGAACAGTGGTGAGTCAGTAGCAAGAGCAGGCAGAAGGGAGCTCTGTTGCACACAAAATCACAAGAGTGATTTGCTCATAGTGTTTAACTAATGTGCACTGAATGCTAGTTGGGGTTCTCCAGCACATCTAACACTTTTTGCATTGTTTGTGTTTGATGACTGCTGTAATGGAATACATGCTTACATTCAAAGACAATACGACTTTGAGTAATTATTAATAGCGCTGCTCATGACAGCCCTCTTAACTGAAATGTACTCTGGAGGTAGGGTGGCCAAAAAAACTGATAACTTACATAAGACATAAATTTTGGCCATCTTGAAACATTTTATGCATGATTTTGATCCTTGTATTTTCAGAGACTGAAATACAGAAAGCCCCATTATCAGATGCCTTGGGCTGAACTTAAGTAGAATCAAGATGCAGCTATCTTTATATATATATATATATATATTAGGTGTAGATGGACACAACACAATGCCTTTATTTATTTATTTATTTATTTTTGAGAGAGAGAGAATTTTTTTTTTAATATTTATTTTTTAGTTTTCAGCAGACACAACATCTTTATTTTATTTTTATGTGGTGCTGAGGATCAAACCCAGTGCCCCGTGCATGCCAGGCAAGGGCGCTACTGCTTGAGCCACATCCCCAGTCCACAATGCCTTTATTTTTATGGGGTGCTGAGGATCAAACCCGGGTCCCACCTGTGCTAGGCGAGTGCTCCACCGCTGAGCCACAATCCCAGCCCCAAGATGCAGCTTATCTTGAGGTCATATTGTTATTTGGGTTTTTTTCCCTGTTAGCTGTATCCTTATCTTCATATTTTGATGCTTCCAAAGTGCAGAAGGCTTTCTAATCATTCCAAGATCACACTTCATACACAGGAGCTCCTCCTCATTTATTTATATTCTAGAGGGGTTGATTTACCCCCACTTCCTCCCAGGCCAATTTTTCACTAACTTCTGTGTATTCATAAATGGCAAGGAATAGTGAGAGGAAATCTTTTGCTCAAAGTGCTTTTACTTTGGAAGGACAGGGCTCAAAAAAATTCAACTGTTTGCAAAGAAAAAACTTCAAAGTCTCTAAGAATTAGTCACCTCCCTTTAATTTAATGTATGACACTGTTTCCCTATTTAAAAGGTAAAAAGATGAAAGCAAGTTAATCCTTCAAAAATTCTTTCTCTTGTTTTAACCAGACTTTCCATACAATATCTCTTTGCTAGTAGTTCTAATGGTAAAAGATAGGCAAGAGCCAACCATTAGCTGAGATGCAAATTGCTATTGTTTGGGGGTGGAGTACTCCAGACATACCTTACCCTCAAGCCTCTAACAGACTCTCTCTCCTTTTCCTTGAGTTAGTCCAACTTTATGAGAACGGCCCAGAAGGTGGCATTGCTTGCTAGTCTAGTCTTAGGTAGAAAAAAGCAGGGGGTGGGGCGCGGAAATAATACCATGTAAAAAGACTTAGAGGTAAAAAAGCAAAATACATTTAAGAAACTGGGTGTGTTTCAGAATGGTATCATTATAGAATGCCAGGGGAGTGTAGAAAGAACTACATGTGTTACCAAGTTGCTACCAGACAAAGTACAGGTGGAGCATCCCTAATCTGAAAATCCAAACTCTGCCATGCTCCAAATCCCAAACTTTTTGAAATTCCACATGTGACCTCATGTGATGGGTTGCAGTCAAAACTCAGGCACACTAAAAATGTTGCATAAGATCACTTTCCGACAACCATGTGAATGAAGCATAAATAAACTTGGTGTTTATACTTGGGTACTGTCCCCAAAGTATCTCATAGGCAAACATTCCAAAATCTGAAGAAAAAGAAAAAAAGAAAAAAAACCTCCAAATGTGGAACACTTCTGGTCTCAGATAAGGGACACTCACCCTGGGGATGCCTCCTGGAGGTGGGAGGAGGTCAACGCAGTACTGTGAAGAGAGTGAAGTTGAACTGTGACACAGAGGCAGTAAGAACTCGCCAAGTCCACAGGCAACTGGGGAACTGCTCCAACCTGTGAAGTTGTCCCTAGTTCAGTGGGTCATTGTGGCTCCTCCTCAGGCCTGGGATGAGTGGGCCCTTGGAGGGGTGGTCTGCAATGGCTGGCAACCTTCCCCACTGCAGTGTCCTCCCTTGAGAGAGACATGCTTGGCTTATCTCCAGGCACCACAAACAAAGTTCTTTCTTTCCTTTCTACCTCTGAATGTGTCTTGCATCAGTCTCTCTTTCCACTTTCCAAAACTCACTGGGGGGCCCCCTTCCTGGTGTCATTGTCTCACCCTACCACCTCTCCCAGCCCCCACTCTAATCTTTGGTCATAGTAATTTCCCCAAAACTAAATCCAATAACCATTCCCCTGCTCAAAACCCTTTCATAGTTCCTCAACATACTTAGGGTAAAGTCTGAACTTCCAGGTTCAGTGTTGAAAGGTCAAGGGCAACTGAAAACCAACATGCCTGCAATGTGGGGTATGCAGGATGCTCTGGGCTCATTCACCTTTGCTCTGGGTCTGGTTGGTTCTGACTTCTCTCAAGTCTCATCTGAAAAATTCGTCTTCCAAAAAAGCTACACTTCTATTACACAACTGTTCTTCTTCTTCATGGTGGAGTGTATTTCAGCTTCCTCTTTCCTTGTCTAAACTACAAGCTTTGTCATGGCAAGGACTCCCCATGTTGATCATGTGGATGAATATGGCCAGAAGCATTACAGTTAGCCTAGAAACCAGGAGAGCGCAGAGTCCTGACAGGGAAACGTGTGCAGGATGCATAATTCCTTGAGAAAGAAAGACCTCTTTTCAGACAAGATTAATGTTTCTACCCCACTTGGCAAAGCAGAACTTTCTCAGAAAAAAAAAATGTTTTTTCAAAGTACAAATGCCAACATGATAATTTAAATTGTCTCAGGTACATGAATGACCTACTTGGTAAAGGAACGAGGCTACCAATCTTTTCTTGGGTTTTTGTTTATCTGTGCTTACTGGAATTTTAGGAAGCACGAACATCTTTCTTAATTTAATAATAAAAAGATTATTTTTTGTAGAAAAGTAATTAAGGAAATTCAAGATTCTGAGCTGCGAAAACCTATTATTCCTGAATGCATAACTTTGCCAAGAACAGATTCCTGAATTAATTTGTTAAATCTACAAAAATAATGTAATTTACTTAACTCTTGACTCTGAAGTTCAAGGATTGGAATTCTAGAGGTTCCCTGTAATGTTCTGTTTCTATTGAAAATGTAAATATTGCTGCTTCCCTAGAAACAGGCTTTGTTTTTCAATGATGGTGTTATCATCTCTAAATTTTTCCTCTTTTCATTAAATCTGTATATTTTGGAAGAATGTTTTAAGCACTATCAGAAAGCACTTCGCCTTCAAGTTATTTTTCTTGCACGAATTGAACATTTCTCAAAATACTCGGGTCTACAGCAAAGCAAGACTAAGCACACCTCGGTCCTTCTCACTAGGTGGGACCTATTGTGAAGTCTCTTAGGTTGTTAATCAGGATGAGACAATCACATATTTAGGTTGTGCTTATTCAATTCAATATCAAAATTTCAAGAAGTGGGGGCTATCATTTGTCTGTGAAAAACACTTCAGGGCATGGAGTTGATCTTCTTTTGTAGATTTTCTCAGAGATCTTTGTTTCCTGATTTCTTTCTTTCCTACCCCCATCCCCATGAAGAACAGCAGGACAGCTACTTTTAGGGGGTGTGGGGTGGGCCCCCTGGCTGCTGAATGCAGGTTGATTTGAGAAGGTTAACCAAATTCCTGCTAGCACTGTAACAGTTTATTTTGGCACGTGGCTGAGAATGGTGTTTGCAAAACTGCAACAGAAACCCAGCAAGATGTGTAAATGTTCTTTTCTCATTCCCCATCCCATCAGCATTTATTATTATTTGTATTCATGATGGCTGCCATTGTAACTGAGGTAAGAGGAAATCTCAGCCTAGTTTGATTTGCATTTCCCTGATAACAAGGATGTTGAAAACGTTTTTTCATATAATTGGTGACCCTTTGTATTTCTTCTTTTGGAAATGTGTTTAGTTTATTTGCCCCTTTATTGATTGCGTTATTTGGCTTTTGAGTTCTTTATATGTTCTAGATATTTCCTAGCTAGAGTAGCTAACAAATATTTTTCCTCATTCTGTAGGTCTTCTCTTCATGTTCTTGTTTCCTTTGCTGTGCAAAAGCTGTTTGATTTGATGGCATCCCATTTGTTGATTATTGGCTTTATTTCTTGAGCTTCAGAAGTCTTATTAAGGAAGTTGATGCCTGCAACTGTTGCTGAGACTGTAAATTAGTACAATCGCTATAGAAATCAGTTGGAGACTAGGAATGGAAACATTGTGTGACCCAGCTATTCCACTCCTTGGTACTTGTCCTAAAGAACTGAAATCAGCATACTATAGTAATACAGGCACATCAATGTTTATAGCAGCATAATTCACAATAGTCAAGTTATGAAATTAGCCCAGGTGCCCATCCGGAGATGAAAGGTTAAAGAAAATGTGATATATATATATATATATATATATATATATATATACAATATATGATATATATATATGATATATATATATAAGATATATATATATATATATATATATATATATATATATACAATGGAGTTTTACTCAGCCATAAAGAAGAATGAAATTATGACATTTGCTGGTAAATGGATGAAATTAGAAAACATTGGGATAAGTGAAATAAGACAGATTCAGAAAGTCAAGGGTCAAATATTTTTTTCACATGCAAAACCAGTGGGCAGGGAGGGGACCAGCTCTGTCATTTCCCAGGCTTCTCAGAGAGGCTGTTTGCTAAGAGCAGGTCCCTGAAGGCCTCCTCACCAAGGGCTCCCTCTTAGGGTTTCCTCAGATGCCCAGGGGCAGACATGCCCAACTCTCCTTCTGCTGGGTGCTCTTCCACTTAACACATGCTTTGCCAGACTGTCACTCAGGGAGGGCTTCCCTCATACTTTCTTAAAAATAGCACCGCCCTGGCATACTCTCCCTGCCTCTCTCCAATATGACTTCCCTACTGAGTCCTGAGCACCGTCTGCTCTGATACAGGTGCTCTTTGACTTGTGATGGGGTTACATCCCAAGAAGCCCATCATAAATAGAAAACACCTAAGCAAAAAAATGCAATGAGGGCTGGGGATATAGCTCAGTTTAGAGCACCTGTCTAGCATGCCCAATGTCCTGGGTTTAATACCCAGTACAGGAAAACATTTTTTTTAAAAAATGTAATGAATCTACCTAGC
This sequence comes from Marmota monax, assembly GCF_021218885.2. Classification (NCBI taxonomy): domain Eukaryota; kingdom Metazoa; phylum Chordata; class Mammalia; order Rodentia; family Sciuridae; genus Marmota; species Marmota monax. The sequence continues at coordinate 8,916,554 of NW_026695198.1, read as the reverse complement.
CTACTTACTGTCCTGGTTTAGCAGCACAGCACACTGTAGCTCTTCCACCCCAAATGGTGAGCCCTGTAATCCCTTTTTGTTTAATTGTGGTAAAGTGATACATATGGTAAACTTGTCATTTTAACCAACTCTAAGTGTTTAGTTCAGTGACATTTAGGTATATTCATGATGTCATGCAATCATCACCCATTTCCAGAATTTTCATCTTTCCAAACTGAAATTCTGTGCCCATTAAATTTGCTCACATCCCCGTTCCCTTCAGTCCCTAGCAGCTGAAAATATTTTTTCTCTACGATTCTGGGCATATTATATAAGTGGAATTATATAGTATTTGTACTTTTGTGACTCATTTATTTCATTTAGCATAACATCTTCATGGTTCATGCATACTGTAACATATGACAGAATTCCCTCCCTTTTTAAGGCTAAATAATGTTGCATGGTGTGTAAGTATGTGGATACATAAATGTGCATGTCTCTGTGTTTATATACATGATTTTTTAAAATATATTCACCTCTTGATGGACACGTGGGTTGTTTCTGCCTTACCACTATTGTGAATAATGTTGCTATGAACATAGGTATACAAATATCTGTTGGAGTTCCTGCTTTCAATTTTGGGGAGTTAGGTACCCAGAAGTAGCATTTCTGGATCATATGTTGTCTTATTCTATTTGAGATTCCATATCATGGTACCATAGACTGGGTGGCTTGAACAACAGAAACTTGGTGCAAGAAGATTCCATATCTGATGAGGGCACTCCTCCTGTTTGGAGATTTCCACTTTCTGGTTGTATCTTCCCATGGGCGTCTTAAAAGGGGACTAATTGCATAAGGGTACTCATCAGTTTAGGAGGACACTGCCCTCATGACTTAGCTATCTCCCAAAGGCCCCCCTCCATGTACCACTACATTAGGGATTTAGCTTCACCATGTGAATTTGAAGGAGACAAACATTCAGTCCATAGTTTGTGGTAATTTTGTTTAATTTTTGAGAAATCATCACACTGCTCAGCGACTCCAGGGCTGACTGGGGTCCTGGTTGACTATATCCCCCATATTCCCTCACCAGCTAGCTTTTCTTTTTTTTATAATTTTTTTAAGAGAGAGAGAGAGAGGGAGAGAGAGAATTTTTTTTAATATTTATTTTTTAGTTCTCGGCAGACACAACATCTTTGTTGGTATGTGGTGCTGGGGATCGAACCCGGGCCGCACGCATGCCAGGCGAGCGCACTACCGCTTGAGCCACATCCCAAGCCCCTTTTCATAGTTTTCTCCCAGTGAGAGTAGAAGAGAAACTGGAAGATAGAGAAACTGGAAGAGAGAGCAGAAAGGCTTACTCTGTGTTTCTAGCTCTTATTGAATGCCTGGCACCAGGGGAAACTGCAACTCCAAATTCCCTTGGCACTCCCAGGAACAGATGCTGTCCAGCCAGAAGCACCCCTCTTCTAACCAAGCACTAGCTGCATGACGTCTGCCTCAGGGATGCAATGTTCAGGCACAGGGAACCCCTTCTCTTCTTTCCAAAGTTCTGGCAACACCACCTCTTCCCTTCTGCTCCCCAAGCCATGAGGGCAATGGCTGCTTGCTGTAGCTCCTAATATCTAGGTCATTTCAGCATGACCGGTTTTTCTTTCTGCCTTCTAATGCTCCTGTAACTAATTTACTGAATTAAATCTCTCTAGTTGCAATAGCTGCATGGATTTCGTTTCCATGACTGGACCCATATTTTCTCTTTGTCTCTAGAGACACATTCTGTAATCAAGGCCAGTCTACATTCGGAAATGTTTGCATCGTCTGTAGAATTAGTCTACCATCTTTGTCGTATTTACAAAGTTTGCCAAATTAGCAAAAACACAGCGGCTCTCTGTTTTGATTTAAAACCAATTCATTTCCTCCAAGACTTTTATCTCACCCAGAATCAATTTGCCTTCCAAAGAAAAACAAAGATGGGGCTTTTTGGAAGTGCATAGAGAAAAGGAGAAAGAAATAGAGATAATAAAAGACAATGGTATTTATGTTATGAAAGAGGGAGAGAAGCAATAGAAGGTGCCCAGGATGCAGGTCTGTGGTAGAGTGTGTCTAGCATGCTAATAGGTCAAGTCCACTTCCAACTTCTGAGGAAGAATTACAAAGCAATTTCATCCTTGAGGGAGTGAAAAGTTACTAAAGATCCTGAATAATTTAAGGAAAGGAAACAATCATTAAAAACTCTCAAAATGGACAGTATTTATTTATGATCAATTGAGACTAATTCTTTGAAAGTCACTTGTATTATATTGCAAAATAACCAGGAAAAAGAGATGGAAAGATAAAATCCAAGAAATAGATGAGAAAACCTACAAAAACATAATACTTACCAAATTGTCAAGTATAACATAAATATCTTCACAACCTTCTACTCAGAAAGATATATGAATAAAAAGATATTTCACATCATTCACATTGAACAATTAAAAATAGCTCAACATTAGTTTACCTGGTGTTTTATTAGTGTTTTTGTCTTGGCGTTTGGCAGTGCTGGGTTCAAACCCTGGGACTTTGCAGGTCCTAGGCAAGTGCTCTACCCCTCAGCTACACCCCCAGCCCTGATGTTTTATTTATTTATTTCAAGAAAACAGTTTATTAAAAGACAATGTTCAGCTGGGTTATAGCTCCTGCCTGCAATGCCAACTACTTGGCCCAGGTTGGAGGATGTCCAGTGCAGAAAGCCACCTTCCCAAGCAGATCTCAGCCATGGCCAAGCCTCTGGCAGTTCCCCACACTCCCAGTCTCCCTTGGAGGCCTTTGGAAACAGGGATCAAAGCACAGGGAACCCAGGTAACACTGAAAGTCTGTAAAAACTCTGAATTCCCTCTGTAGCTGAAGGGTTAAGATTAGACATTTCCCCAATTGGAAAATGAATGCCTAAACCACTGGCTGCTAGAAATTAGGCATATTGAAAATAGGCTAGAGTTAGAGGGCCACAGCTGGGTACCCAGTAAGAATGCCTCTAGGGGAAACCAGATTCCCATTTCACCCCTGTCTGTCCTGTCTAATGAGGGAGCCCAGTAGGACCCAGGAGACCAGGGTTCTCTACCCCCCACTCCCAACCCTCTCATTCAATATGCTAGTCTTATTTTCATGTGAAGAAGTAGCTGAGGCCAGGGTGGCATGGTGCTCAAGCCTGTAATCCCCAGAGAGGACTGCAGCAAGTGTAGGCGAGCCTGGACAATTTAGCCAGACTGTCTCTAAGGGTTGGAATGTGGCTCAGTGATTAGCACCACTGGGTTCAATTGCAGGAACCAAAGAAGGAAGAATTGGTTTACTATGGGGGCATGAAGTCTTATTTTTTGAGGGCTGGACGGCGGTGCAGAAGTCACAGACATCCAGAAGTGTGGCTGTGGCAGGTCAAAGGGACACTGGCTCCCAGGACGCCTCCTCAGGCAGCAAGCCCTGATGTTTTCATTGTCTATTGCTGATCAGCAAAATGCCTCCAAATTTAATAACTTAAAGCAATATCCATTCATTTGCTCATGATTCTGGAACCTGGGCTGGGTGGCATGCTGTGACAGCTGGTCCTGTCAGGGGCCATGTCACGTGGACACATTTCTTTGCATGTTAGTGAGGGCTGGGGCTCAGCTGGAACAAGGAACAGCAGAACTTCTCTTTACAGTTGCAGGACTCCTCCCTCCACAGGTGGCCCCTCCACGTGGTCTTTCCAGCAGCCAGATTGCTTACAGGGTGACTCAGCACCTCCAAGAATAGAAGAAACCATGGGCCCTTTGTCACTCCTGGGCTTAAAGTCCCAGAGCACAATTCTCTTACACTGCTTTACAGCAGCAAAAGCAATCAGAAGGCCAGCCCTGGGATGGAGGTAATAGAAAGAGACAATACCTCTTGTGACAAGGCCACATTGCAAAAAAGCCTGTGAGATGTGAGCTATTGCTGCAGCATTCTTGGAAATGTGATCTGTGAAGAGATAATCAAATGACATCATTTGACAATCAAATGAGATATGTTAAAGGACCACAGGGATCACATTGAATCCACCTTAAAGGAAACTCACTACAAGCATCTTGCCTGGAAGTTGCATTTTATCATAAGGAAATGGAAGAAAATAGGGTTTCTGCCCTATTGTGTAGTTAAGAGAAAAAATATATATATGTAAAGCAGAAAAACCATAAAAATATTTGTTCATTCAACAAATGTTCCTGAATATTTAATGAATTCATCTTATACCCCCAGATAAAGTGTAACTTTTTACAGATAGCTTCATGCTTCTTTTCTAACTAGAATTACAGGGCACTAGAGGTGTAGCTCAGTGGTACAGAATTTGCTTTGAATGAATAAGACCCTGGGTCTAATTCCTAGCACTGAAAAAAAAAAGAAGAAGAAGAAAGAAAGAAAAGACAAGGAAAAAGAAAAAATATATAACTAATATAACTACAACCACCATAATTTTTTTTTTAACAAGAAGTGATGAGACAGCCTGGCATAATGGCACATTTATAATCCCAGCTACTCAGGAGGCTGAGGCAGCAGGAACACACTTTCAAAGCCAGCAGGGTGACTTCAACAAGACCCTGTCTCAAAATAAAATAAAAGGATCTGGGAATGTAGCTCAGAGATGGCATGTGCAAGATCCTGGATTTCATTCCCAGTACCATTAAAAAAAGAAAAGCAATGAGCGCCCAGGAATCACAAGCCAGCTATCATTTTGGGGGAGAACACTAGGTGTTAGGAACTCTTCTTTCTGAATCCTTTCAAAATCCTACAATGCACACCCCATCGTTAGTCATTTTACCAGAGAGAAAACTGGTGCTTTGAGGAATAAAATCTCCCAAAGTAATTCAGACTCCCTAAAATATTTGTTAACGGATAAACAAAGGAAGTCTTTGTTATTGAGAACACAAAAACATATTTTTGAAATGTTTTTATGTAAACATACTTTTTTTTTCCAATTGTAAGTTTTATCCAATCAAGTTTCCCTGAGACTTGAATAATTCTTCATGAAGATGTGAGGCTGTGGGTCAGTCTTCAGGGTGTCTGGTGTCTTTACATAAGACTAGAAAGCATTCCTGAAGTATCCACATGTAAATCCAAGAGGCTGGTGAAAACTTCTATCTGATGACTCCCAACACTATTCCAGAGTCTGGGTGGGAAAACACAAAGCTTTTCTCAAATAACCATACAATTGTCTTGGGCTCAAACTGGAAAATGCTCTTTCTCCCTCTTCCTGCCTTTGCCTCCACAAGGCTGTGGCAAGGATCTTTGCTGATCCAGGCTTTTCCCCTCTGTAGGGTGGGATGCTTCCTCACACATTCAGTAGGAGGAAGACGGGGACAGAGAGAGGAGGCGGCCCCTGGGCACTGGGGCTCTCCAAGCTGCAAGCTGAAGCCAGAAGTCCCCTGAGGGAGGTTGTGAGAAGGGGGAAAGAATGGCAGGGGCTGGGGCGAGGCCCGGGGCAGATAAGAATCTCTCATTCTCCCTCCTTTTCCTTGTTCCTCAGTACTGGATGCTGGGCTCACCCACCCTGTGCCTTTTAACTGTCAGGGAGCCAGAGCCAAGCTCTGGGCCAAGTCATCGTCGATGACATGTGAGTTGTGTGTGTTCCAAATTGGCCTTCCTGCCTTTCTGCAATAAAAACAAACTTGAGTTGGACCCCAACAAACATGACAGGAAAAATAACAACCCTTGTGGAGGACTGATACTGAAAACGGCTGGTCTCCCCACCCCGAGCCAGCCCTGCTGAGGACAGGAGCATGTCCTCAACTCAGAAGCGCAGGGCCTCCTGTGTCCATGTATAGGGACAACCAGGAAGAGGCCCTCTCCAAACCCCAGGATGACGCCAGAAATATCTAGCCCCTTTCACAGAGAAGAAAGTGCAGACTGAGTGTACCTCACCTGAAATGCTTAGGACTACAAGTATCTAGGATTGGGGATTTTTTTCAGATTCTATACTATTTGCATCATGGTATATCTTTGGGATGACCCCCCAGGTCTCAAGTTTATTTAAGTTTCACACACAATACGCATGGGATAAAGGAATTTTTATACAATATTTTAAAGAGTTTTGTGCATGAAACAAAGGTCATGGTATGAAATTTTCCACTTGGGATGTAATAATGATGTTCAATAAGTTTCAGATTTTGGAGCATTTCAGGTTTGGGATTTTTAGAGTAGGGATGCTCAACCTGTATGTGGCTTTGAATAGCACAGTGATTAAGCAAGCAAACCACATTCACCCTCACCAGTCTCTGTAGTTCCTACTTTTATTTTTTTAGCTATATTAGAAAGACAAAAATTCAGAATGAACAGTCATGGGGCCTCGATGATATGTTAGAAAGTCATTAATGAACACTACTGGCATATATATCAAAGCAATGATATGAGATATTATTATTTATTTTGAATAATGCTCCTTTGTAAAAAATTATAAGCACTCCACAAGTCAGACTCTGCCCTAGTTTTCAATGGCATCTTCCTCTTGACTCAACTTGATGCAAAAGTGCTCAATTAAATACTACAGTGAATTAAACTGAAAGTGTCATTTTTCTGGACTGCAAGAATCAATATTTATATACACCTAATGAAAGCAGAGACTCGAAAAGATATTTGTACATCTTTAGCCAAAAGGTGGAAACAACCCAAATGTCATCAAAGGATGAGTAGAGAGACCAAAGGTGGTAGATGCTTATGCTGGAATATCATTCAGCTTTAAAAAGGAAGGGAATTCTGACCCAGGCTACAACAGGGTTGAACTTCAAAAATGTTATGCTAAGTGAACTAAATCCACCAATCACAAAAGGACACATGTTGCAGGAGTTCACTTGTATGAGATACCAAGAGAAGTCAAATCCACAGAGACAGAAAGTAGGATGGTGGTTGCCAGGGGGCAGGGAGGAGGAATGGAGACTTAGTACTTGGCTGGGGACAGTTTCAGTTAGGGAAAATGATCAGGTTCTGGAGATGGATGGTGGCAATGGTTGCACAGCAACGTGAAGGTGCTTAATGCCAATGTCCTGTACACTTAACAATGGCGAAGTAGTTAAATTTTATATATGCATATTTCACTACAATTTCTTTGTAAAAATAAAAGAACCAATATGGAGGTGTCTCATAGATCTGTATCCAGTCCTGGCTGAAAGAGAAAAAATACTAAATTATGCTGAAATTTCCAATGTGTGTATATGTTCCTGGAGGGTTCAGTTGACAGTAATGACACAGTCAAAACGTCATTATCATCCGACCCGAACTCTAAAATGAGATCCAGGATGACTGCATTGGGAATTTTTCACATTTGTTTTCTCAAGATTTTGTGACATTCCTGAGAGGCCGGCTCCATGGGCTAAGGGGACAGCGTGCTACTGACTCTTATGGTTTGATATGAAAAACACCAACCAAACCTTTCATTTATGCACTAGTCATTATTTCCGAAAGAGATGAAAACTTTTTGCCTTGAGCTGTTTCCTATCTTGAAAAGTTCTTCTAAACATAAACTCTTCTGCTCCTTCAGGGCTTTTTTTTAGGTGGCTGATATAATTTCATTCCAAAAAATGACAGGGATATTATAATAAAGGAAAAGTATGGACTCATCTCATTCATAACTTTCTAAACCAAATATTAATATGCTGATACCAGCAATATAGAAAAATGTAGTAATACTTTACATATTAACTGAGTATATTTCATTAGTGCAAGTTTTGTTGAAAATTCAATATCAATTAGTCAATTAATCACTGAATTACTCAATGAATTAAGAGAAAAATCATGTGAATATCTCAGTACATACAGAGAGTTCAGTATCTTTTTTTGTTTTTTTTTGAGTACTAGGATTGAATCCAGTGGTGCTCTACCATTGAGCTACATCCTCAACCCTCATGTTTTCCATTTTTTATTTTGATAGAGAGTTTTGCTAAAATGCCAAGGCTGGTCTTGAACTTGCAATCCTCCTGCCTCAGCTGGGATTACTGACAGGCACCACCAAGCCTGGCTTGTTTTTTTAATCTTAGTATTTTTCAACAACCATTCTTCTTTGGAAAAAACAAAACAAAACAAAACAAAACTACTCACAGACTAAAAATAGAGAAGAACTTCCTTTACCCACCAAAGGGTACTTAAAAATCCTACTGCAAACATTATACATAATGGGGAAAAGTTGACCCCTTACCTTCAGGAATGGATTGATGGGAGAATGTCTACTAGCACCACTTCTATTCAACACTGCTGGTTGCATCTGAATGGCAAGGTAAGAAAAGCAGTAAGCAAAATACATGCGCACTAAGAAGTAAGGAAAACAAATCCTATTCAACAAGGATTTTGTATTTAAAAAAATTCAAAAGGATTTCAATATACACTTTTAGAATTAGTAAGTTCGATTAATACCAACATAGATACAAATGAAATAATGGGATATTAGGAATGCACTTCCTCAACATCTGTATGTTTTGGAAAAGAAAAGCAGATAAGGATAGAGAAGAAACAAGAGTGTATGATTTAATGACTGCTAAGACTGGGGGTAAGTAGTACTCTGTTACATACTTCTGCTTACTTTTGTTGATGTTTGGGATTTTTACAATAAAAAAATTCTTAAAAAATGCAAATGAGGCCAGCGATGGTGGTGCACGCCTGTAATCCCAGCAGCTCAGAAGGCAGAGGCAGGAGGGTGGCAAGTTCAAAGCCAGTCTCAGAAACTTAGTGACTCAGCGAAACCCTGTCTCTAATAAAATATTTTTCCAAAGGGCTGGGGATGTGGTTCAGTGGTTAAGCACTCTAGGTTCAATCCCCAGTACCAAAAAAATAAAATAAAATACAAATGAGTTTGCTGGATACAAGGTCAATAGTCAAAAACTATTATATTCCTCTAAGTCAGTAAAAGAGCTGCAAAGCATTTTTTAATACATCATATCAAGTAACTATATTTCTAACAGAAATATATAAAGTATAGTCACAGAAAATCATAAACATTACTCAGGAAAATGCATAAGCAAATGGATAGGTATATTGCATTTATGGATTGGAAAACTGTGCTTTACTCTAAAAACACCATTCTTCTCCCAAATATTCCACAGCTCAAAGGCAATGCCTATCGAAATTGTATCAGCATATGTACATAACTTGAGAAACTAATTAAAATAGAAGTGCTAAGGACTAAGAAGAGTGGAGAAGATATCTTTTTTATCTGACACATAGTAATTATACATATTTATGGGGTAGAGAGTGATAATCTGATGCATGTAATGTGTAATGATCAGATCAGATCTACCCCTCTCTTCTAGTTCTTTATAAAACATATGCTACATTCCTGTAAACTAAAAATCTAAATAGGTAAGAAAAATAAAGCCAGTAGGAAAACAGGCAAAGTATTTGATGGGCATTGACAAATTAGTCAATAAGTAGATGACCATGTGCTCAACCTAGTAGGTAATTGGAAAAATATGGATTAAAATGGCAATGGTTTAGGGCTGGGGATATAGCTCAGTTGGTAGAGTGCTGGCCTCACATGTACAAGACCCTGGGTTCGATCCCCAGCACCACCAAAACAAACAAACAAAAATGATGACGGTTTAAACTAAAAAGACTGATAATCCCAGATTATGCTAAGAGTGTAGAACAATGTGAATACCCACATAATAGTGGTGGAGTATGAACTGGTGTAATATTTTGGACACCAGGGGCTTTGTCTATCTTAGTGGTTCTCAAAGACCTTGCTCTCAGGATCCATTACACTCTTAAGAATTTATGACTTAATTTCAGCAGCTTGGGAGGCTAAGGCAAGAGGATCGTAAGTTCAAAGCCAGCTTCAGCAATTGTGAGGCACTTAGCAACTCAGTGAGACCCTGTCTCTAATAAGATACAAAAATAGGGCTGGGGATGTGGCTCAGTGGTCGAATGTCCCTGAGTTCAATCCCTGGTACCAAAATAATAATAATAATGATAATAAATTATTATTAATGACTCAAAAGAACATGTTGTATGTGCTGTATTAGTTTGCTATCACTGCCATAATAAAATGCCAAGACCAAGTGACTCCAATAGCACATATTTGTTTTGTCACAATTGTGGAGAGTAGAGTCCATGATCAAGGTGTCAGCAGGGTGGGTTTCCTCTGAGGCCTCAATGTTTGGCTTGCAGATGTGACCTCCTAGGTCTTTTCTCTGTATGCTCACACTCCGGTTGGTCCCTTGGTGTATCCCTTTATATGTTCTTCATATAGGAACACCAGTCAAGTTGGATGAGGGCCCACCTCAACAGCCTCATTTAATCTTTCCTAAGGGCCCTATCTCCAAATATGGTCCCACTTGTCACATTCTGAGGTGTTCAACATATGAATTTTGGGGAAGACACACTTCAGCTCATAACATGTGGGCTATATTAATCAAAATGTACCATATTAGAAATTAAAACTGACAAATTTAAAACATCTATTGATTGAGGCTCTAATTCCGAGTGCACATGGACATCGAAACACTGAGTTCCTTGCAGAGTTATGGAACTGAGGACTTCAGTTTCTGCTGACTGTTGTCCAGAGGCCATCCTGAGCTATTCAGGGTGTAAAGCCATTCTGTGTGGCTCTGAGTTCTCACTTTCCATCAGCTTCTGAGGGCCACTTGCAGTTTCTGGTCGTGTGGAATTCCCCAACATGGTGGCCACTTACTTTCTCACAGCCAGCAGGGGAGACAGTCTCCATCCATAGCCCCTCATCTTCTCCGTCTTCTCTCTGGGTTAAAAACAAGTCACTTGAGGGGGTGAGGTGCTATGGTTTAGATGTGTTTTGGCCCCCAAAGGTTCATAGGCTGGAAGCTTGATCCCCAGGGCAAGGATATTGAAAGCTGGTGAGACTTAGTGGGAGGTGGGGCCTAGTGGGAGGTGGGGCCTAGTGGGAGGTGCTTGGGTCATGACGGCCCTCCTGAGAGGATCAATGGTGCTCTTGACAATGGGTTAGGTCTCACAGGAATGTGTTAGTTCTGTAAAAGTAGGTTAATACCAAGAAGGCATGCATGCATGACTTTGTCAAAATAAACTCATAAGCCAGGTGCAGGGGCACACTCCTGTATCCCAGGCCGAGGCAGGAGGATTGTGAGTTCAAAACCAGCCTCAGCAACGTAGCTCAAAATAAAATATAAAAAAGGGCTGAGGATGTGGCTCAATGATTTTAAGTAGCCATGGGTTCAATCCCTGATACCAAAAAAAAAAAAAAAAAAAAAAAAAAAAAAAAAATTATAATGCTCTAATAATAAAATAATACAAAAAAAATAACAGGAGGCCTCTATGCTAATCTTCTCTGTATCGTTCCAATTTTAGTATATGTGCTGCCGAATCGAGCACAACAGGAGGCCTCTAGCTTCCTCTCTTGCCATGTGATCTCTTCCCCACACACATTGCTTGCGATTCTTGCACATGCTCCCACCATGCCATGCCATCTACCATGTTGTAACACAGCATCATGCCCTCACTAGATGTAGTCTTCCAATCCTACCTCCAGGACTGTAAGCCAACATAGAACTATTTTCTTTATGAAGCACCCAGCCTCAATTATTTTGTTATGGCAACACAAAACAGATTACGACAGGCAATCACAAAGGCAAGAATACCAGGAGATGGGGCTGGGTCCCCCCTCCCCAAGAATCTGTCTTCCCATGCAGCAACATGTTGTCTCAGTGAATATTAATGAAGAAAATCAAACTCTACACAAATGTATAACTTAAAGAGTGAGGAGACTTTATCAGCTTTTTCAGATGACTGGAGTATTCTTTGATAATACGCTAAAAATCACCAAGTGGTTGTTTCTTAAAGGTCATTTGCAATGTAGAATCTGAAATCATATCAATGAAATTTTTGTACTCACGTTAACATTCACCCATCCAGTTTGCACTTTGCATAGATTTTATCATATGTGATTTTGTAATATCGTGCATTAGTTATTAGAAAAATATTGGTTCACTGATTTATACAGATCTTCCAAATATTAACACATTCTATCATATGAATTAAAAAGCACATTTTTTTATTTTACTATTTTTAATTATTTTCATTTGTTCTATTTAGTTGTACATGACAGCAGAATGCATTTCAATTCATCATACACGAATGGAGCACACCATTTCAATTCTCTGATTGCACATGATGTAGAGACGCACCATTTGTGCAATCATACATGTAACTAGGGTAATGACGTTCATCTCATTCCACTATCTTTCTTACACCCATAACCCCTCCTCACTCTCACCTGTGCCCAATCCAAAGTTCCTCCATTTTTCCCATGCCCCGCCCATCATAGATCAGTATCCACTAATCAGAGAAAACATTTTAAACATTTTTGGGATTGGCTTACTTCACTTAGCATAATATTCTCCAACTCCATCCATTTACCTGTAAATGCCATAATTTTATTCTCTTTTAATGCTGAGTAATGTTCCATTGTGTATATATACCACAGTTTCTTTATCTATTCATCTATTGATGGGCATCTAGGTTGGTTCCACAGTTCAGCTATTTGTGAATTCAGCTGCTATAAACATTAGTGTGGTTATGTCCCTGTAGTATGCTGTTTTAAGTCCTTTGTGTATAAACCAAGGAGTGGGATAGCTGTGTCAAATGGTTGTTCCATTTCAAGTTTTCTAAGGAATCTCCACTCTATTTTCCAAAGTGCTTTCACCAATTTGCAATCCCACAAGCAATGTATGAGTGTACCTTTTCCCCCACATACTCGCCAACACTTATTATTTCCTGTATTCTTGATAACTGCCATTCTGACTGGGTGAGATGAAATCTTAGAATAGTTTTGATTTGCATTTCACTAATTATTAAAGATGTTGAATACTTTTTCATATATTTTGTTGATTGCTTGTATATCTTTTTTTGAGAAGTGTCTGATCAGTTCCTAACCCATTTATTGATTGAGCTGTTTGTTTTTTTGGTATTAAGTTTTTTGAGTTCTTTATATATCCTGGAGATTAGTTCTCTATCTTATGTGTGTGTGGTAAAAAGTTGTTCCATACTATAGTCTCTCTCTTCACCTCAACGATTGTTTCTTTTGCTGAGAAGCTTTTTAGTTTCAGTGCATCCCATTTATTGATTCTTCATTTTATTTCTTGTGCTTTCAGAGTTTTGTTAAGGAAGTCAGAGCCTAATCTGACATGAGGAATATTTGACCCTACTTTTTCTTCTATTAGATGCAGGGTCTCTGGTTTTATTCCTAGGTCCTTGATACATTTTAAGTTGAGTTTTGTGCATGGTGAGAGACAGAGGTTTAATTTCATTTTGCTATATATGGACTTCCAGTTTTCCCAGCAACATTTGTTGAAGAGGCTATCATTTCTCCAATATATGTTTTTGGTGCCTTTGTCTAGTATGAGATAACTATATTTATGTGGGTTTTTTTCTGTGACTTCTATTCTGTACCATTGGTGTACATGTCTATTTTGGTGCCAATACCATGCTGTTTTTGTTACTATTGCTCTGTAGTATAGTTTAAGCTCTGGTATTGTGATGTCTCCTGCTTCACTTTTCTCGCTAAGAATTGCTTTGGTTATTCTGGGTCTCTTTTTTTTTCCAAGTGAATTTCATGATTGCTTTTTCAAATTCTATGAAGAATGTCATTATAATAGGAATTACATTAAATCTGTACTACAGTTTGTGTAGTATGGCCATTTTGACAATATTAACTCTGCCTATCCAAGAGCACAGGAGATCTTTCCATCTTCTAAGGTCTTCTTCAAATTCCTTCTTTAATGTTCTGTACTTTTCATTGTAGAGGTCTTTCACCTCTTTTGTTAGATTGATTCCCAAGTATTTTAGGTTTTTTGAGGCTATTTTTGTGGGGAAGTTTTCCTAATTTCTCTTTCAGTGAATTCATCACTTATGTATAAAAATACATTTGATTTATGGGTATTGATTTTATATCCTGCTACTTTTCTGAATTCATTCATTAGTTCTAGAAATTTCTGGTAGGATTTTTTGGATCATCTAAATACAGACTCATATCTTCAGCAAATAATGATAGTTTGAGTTCTTCTTTTCCTATGTGTATCCCTTTAATTTCTTTTGTCTGTCTGATTGCTCTGGCTAGAATTTCAAGGACTATGTTGAATAGAAGTGGTGAAAGAGGGCACCCCTGTCTTGTTCCAGTTTTTAGAGGGAATGCTTCTAATTTTTCTCCATTTAGACTGATCTTGGCCTTGGGCTTAGCATAGATATATTTTACAATGTTGATTATGTGCCTACTATTCCTAGTTTTTCTAGTGTTTGAACATGAAGAGGTGCTGTATTTTACCAAATTCTTTTTCAGTATCTATTGAAATAATCATATGATTCTTGTCTTTAAGTCTATTGATGTGATGAATTACATTTATTGATTTCCATATGTTGAACCAACCTTGCATTGCTGGGATGAACCCCACTTGATCATGGTGCACTATCTTTTTTTTTTAATATTTATTTTTTAGTTTTCGGCAGACACATCTTTGTTTGTATGTGGTGCTGAGGATCGAACCCGGGCCGCACGCATGACAGGCAAGCGCGCTACCGCTTGAGCCACATCCCCAGCCCAAGGTGCACTATCTTTTGAATATGTTTTTGTATGTGATTGGCTAGGATTTTATTGAGAATTATTGTGTCTATGTTCATCAGGGATATTGGTCTGAAATTTTTTTCCTTGATGTGTCTTTGTCTGGTTTTGGTATCAGAGTGATACTAGCTTCATAGAATGAGTTTAGAAGGGTTCCTTCCTTTTTTATTTCATGGAATAATTTGAGGAGTATTGGTATTAGTTCTTCTTTGAAGGTCTTGTAGAACTCAGAAAAAGCACATTTATGCCAGGCGGGTGGCACTCACCTGTTATCCCAGCAACTTAGGAGGCTGAGGCAGGAGGATCACAAATTTGGGGCCAGCCTCAACAACTTAGTGAGACCCGAAGCAACTTAGTAAGGCCTTGTCTCAAAATAAAAGATAAAAAGGGGCTAGGGATGTTGCTTAATGGTTAAGTACCCCTAGGTTCAATCCTCAGTACCAGGCAAAAAAACACACACACACACACACACACACACATTTCTTACTACCGGCATTCAATCTCTCCAGAAAGAGGGGCTTTAATCATTGGAAATTGACAAAACTCATGGTAGGAGAAATAAGTTTCCAAAATATCCTAACAAACTCCCTCAAGAGAAGCCACATATTTTGACATGCAGATTTTTGTATACTTCTTTCAACACAGAGAAGATTGAAAGTACATTGCTCAAGGATTGAGATTTAATCTTGAGTTGGGGATATAGCTCAGCCTGGTAGAATGCTTGCCTCCCATGCACAAGGCCCTGGGTTCAATCCCCAGCACCGCAGGGAAAAAAAAAAAAATGACAATCTTTACTGCTTTCTAACAGCTGTAAAGTAAAACTGCATTAACATTTTTCTGTGAGTGCTGAGCAGTGGAGAGTGAACAATGACTACTACTAAAGTTTAGTGCCAAGCCTTGAGCCAGACTAAGGAACTACAAGCTGAGCATCCCTATTCTGAAAATCTAAAATTTGAAATGCTCCAAAATTCAAAACTTTGAACACTGACGTGATGCCACTTGGAAAATAGCAAACTATGAAATTGTTCCATGTGCAAAATTATTTAAAATATTTTGTATAAAAGATATAAAATTGTCTTATGCTCTGTGTATAAGGGGTATGTAAAATCTACATGAATTTTGCATTTAGACTTGGGTTCCATCCCCATGATATCTCATTATGTATATGCAAATATTCCAAAATCTAAAAAGAAAAAAAGTTGAAACACTTCTGGTCCCAAGCATTTTGGATAAGGGCTACTTACTTGTAGCAGTTTTGGCCATCACCACTTTGGCAACATTAGTTTGAAAATATAACATTATTTGAAAAATCTACCTACTTTGCATACACATAATCTGGCTTTTGACCCAACTGGCAGACTTCTAGGAATTTACCAAGCAGAAATGCACAAAAGGGTTTGTTAAGAAATGTGCAAGAATATTTGCAGAAATACCATGCATAAGAGCCAAAATTGAAAACAACTTAAAAGTAAAAAAAATAATAATAATAGGATAGATATATGTAGACTATCCATACAATGGAATACTATAAAGCAATGTAAATGGACAAAGTAGGCTGCATGCAACAACAGCAACCATGTGGATAATCCAAAAAATAACAATTTTACGTAGAGGGGAAAGTTACAAAAGAACAGGTAACATACAATTCCCCATACTTCTTCTAAACAGGCAAAATTAAACCATTAGGCAATAAAAGGATAAAAGTGAAACTTTACAACTCTCAACAGAGTTTATACAGGTGAACTTTTTTGGCTCTTGGTATTAGGATGGATTTCTTTTCTTTTCTTTTTTAAGCAGTCCTGGAGATTAAACCTGGGGCCTTGCACATGCCAGGCAAGTACTCAACCACTGAGCTACATCTCCAGCCCTAGGATGGATTTCTTAAGACACAAAAGAGCTACCTTTATGAGAAAATATTAATAAATTTAGCTATATTAAATTTAGAATTTTTCATTAGAAATTATCTTAAAATATATTCTCAATACACATAATTGGGAAGAATAGCATAAATTATTCCTACCAATTCATGAGAAAAGCAGATATAACCCAATTGACCAAAGGGGAACAGATGTACATTGGTATTTCACAAGAGAAAACACATTTTGACAATGAGAATATGAATAGAGGCTCAATGTCATAAAGAAGAGGGAAAATTAAGAGGACAATAAAATATTTTTAGAAACTCATTTGCTTAGCAAAACATTTAAAAGTTGTGACAATTAACAAATGTCAAAGAGAAAGTAAAATCACAAGATCAGTTATGTATTGCTGAATGGAGAGTAATTTGGAGTAGCTCCATTGTAAAATAGTGTCCTTAGACATATCCATAAATATATCAAAAGAAAGTTTTACATAGTGGGTTAGAGCAAGAATATTCACAGTAGCATTACCTACAACAGCAAAAACTCACAAATAACCCAAATGTCCACCAAAATGAAAACGCATGAAAAATAATGCAATATATTCAAACAAAGGAATATTATACAGGAGCCAAGAAAATAAATAACAGCAAGAAACAGCAATATGGAAGAATCCAGGAAAAATAATAGATAAAGATGATAAGTTTCCAATAATTGCATAAAACATGATATTCTTTGAAAGTTAATTATAAAGGTCTATTTTTGGAAATGTGGATGCAATTAAAAGCAAAAAAAAAAAATGAATGCAGAATTCTAACAACTTCCTGTGGTAGAGAGAAAAGAGACACAGGACAGAGGAATGTGGGACCCGTAGTCAGCTGTCAGCAGTTTTCAAGACCATAGATTTGTGTTCACTGGAGAGATTATGGGCATAAGATATCGTTATCAATAAGTAAATAAGTAAGCAGTACTTGAAACTGCACCATGAATGATGATATATGTAATCGAATTCTGTGCACCTCAGATTCTTCATTAAACAACAAATAAGCCAGACCCTGAAAGCCAAAAGTCCCATGTTTTCTCTGATATGTGGAAGCGAATCCAAAATAAGGGAGGAAAAGCTGGGAGGGGATTCCATCAAAATAGAAGAAGGGTAGGTGGAGTAGATGGAGGGAATTGAGGGGAAGGAGGAGGGATGGGACAAAGGAAGAACAGCGGAATGAATCCGACCTAATTTTCCTGTGTACATACAGGAATACATTGCAGTGTATCTCACTTTATATCCACAAGACACTAATTTGAAAAAAAAGAAAAACTATAAGTAAATAGCGGATCAGTGGAGTAGAGGGAAGGGAACAGAGAGAGGAAGGTGGGGAGGGAGAGGAGAAGGACTAGGGACTGAATTAGAGCAGGTTATATCCCATGCTTTTATAATGATGTCAAAACGAATCCTAATGTAACTAAAAAGAACCAATAAGAAGTACAACAAATATAAGAAATGAAATTTTTGTGTTTTTAAGAAACAACTAATTGGATAAGCATTAAAATATGAATAAATCAAGATCAAATTGAATTTGGAAGATAATAAAATTGGAAAGCTCTCCCAAAAAGAAAGAAAGAGAAGAAAGACAGAAAAAGAAAAAATATTTTAAAATTAAGATATTATAGATTGAAGTGCAAAAATCCAATAAGAGCCCTCCCCCCCAAAAAACTTAATGCACATGAATATTCCATAACCAAATAATTTGATTAAGAGTCCCTAATTTTGCACTTAATAGAAAACGCTTGAGGTGTTCATGTTAGAAATGGCTAAGATTAAACTATCACCTCTCCATACAATGGAGCAGTGACCCATTGCCTCAATTAGGGAGGCAATGGGTCACTGTGGGTCAATGGCAGGTCACTGAAAGCTTCATGGTTAGATTTCAGTGGTTCAATTTTAAGTAAAATATGCAATCCTTGCCTTATTCCTTGAAGAGTTTGCTGACATGAAAAAGAATTTTATTTTGCAGAATAATGTAAAATAATTCAGGTCTCTATCTCAGAAGAGATAGGACTTCAGAGATACAATGAAGTAAAATCTAAAAGAATTTAAAATGTATAGAGTGTCCAGATGAGCAAATGCTATGAAATACCCCATTCTGCTCAATAAGTTCATTTCCTTTCTCTTGACTACAGGATCCATGAGCAATTCAAATGAATTTAGCCTGTACGCCAGACTCCTTGATGTCAGCCCATACGTAACATTATTTCTTGACTGGAGAGCCTCTTAAATCTTTTTTCAAACTTTTCAAAAACATTTTTGCTAAAATTTTCATTTTATATAACAATATTCACCTCCAGTTTCAAAATGCAGCACCATAATCTGTCTCACACAGGATCAGCTCCCTGACTGAGGCACTGGGTCACTGTTCGATCCCATGTAGAGGTGATAGTTTAATCTTAGCCATTTCCAGTATGAACACCTCATGCATTTTCTCTGTGAGCACTGAAGTTTAATTAATTAAAAGTAACGTTCATAGCAATAATCAAATACTTAAAGAAACTAAAATTTCCCATGAGAGTTGGCTTTGCCAAAGTTTTATACTGTAAGGATTTGTATATATGAATACCATAAATGGCTTCAGTTTTGTTTCATTGCCAACAGACTTCTAGGCACTCATCAAAATGTGCCAACCTACAGAATAACAAGTGTTGGAGAAGATCTTGGGAAACCGGCACCCTGAGCATCACTAATGAGGAAGCAAAATGGTGTGGCTTGTTATGGAAAATAATAAGGTGATTCCTCATAAATTACTATATGATCCAGCAATTCCACTTGTGAAAATACACTTAAAAGAATTGAATGCAGGGACTCTAATAGTTATTTGTACACCAATGATCATAACAGTCAAAAGACGCAAGCCTTGACCAATAGATGGATAAACAAAACGTGGTATCAACATAGAAAGGGCGAGATTCTAACACTTGACACAGCATGACTGAACCATGAGGTGAACTAAGCAGGACAATCACTTATTTGAGGTGCCCATTGTTCTCAAATTCACAGAGATAGTAAGTAGAATGGTGGCAGTGAATGGTGCTGCGTGTCTAAAGATCCCAAGTTTGAGGCCAGCCTGGGCAATTGTGCAAGACCCTATCTCAAAATAAAAAGGGCTAAAGATATGTACTTAGTGGTTCATTGCAGATGTTAAACAGATGTTTTATGTTATGTCTATTTGGCCACAATAATAAAAAGATGAGTAAAAATAAAAGTATCAGTCTAGAAAACTATAATAAGGTTGCCCTAATGACACTGTATAGGAATTGAGAGTCAATACATGTCTAGCCATTAAACAGTGTCTGATACTATATATTTTTAAAAAACTGTCACCATGTAATCCATCACATCAATATACTTAAAGATAAGAATCATATGACCATCTCAATAGGTGTAGAAAAGGTATTGACAAAATACAGCACTCCTTCATGCTCAAAACACTTTAGAAAAACTAGGAACACACCTCAACATTTAAAAAGCTATCTATGCTAAACCCAAGGCCAACATCATTCTAAATGGAGAAAAATTGAAAGCATTGGAACAAGACAAGGATGCCCTCTTTCACCACTTCTATTCAACATAGTCCTGAAAACTCTAGCTAGAGAGATTAAACAGAAGAAAAAAATTAAAGGAATACAAATAGGAAAAGAGTTCAAAATGTCACTATTTGCTGATGACATGATTCTATATTTAGAAGATCCAAATAGTTTCACCAGAAAATTTCTAAAACTAACAAATGAATTCAGAAAAGTAGCAGGATATAAAATTAACATCCATAAATCAAATATGTTCCTAGATATCAGTGATTAATCCATTAAAGGAAAAATTAGGAAAACTACTCCATTCACAATAGCCTCAAAAAAAATAATAAAATATTTGGGAATCAACCTAACAAAAGAGGTGAAAACCTTCTACAATGAAAAACACAGAACACAAAAGAAAGAAATTGAAGAAGACCTTAGAAGATGGAAAGATCTCCCATGTTCTTGAATAGGCAGAATTAACATTGTCAAAATGGCTATACTACCAAACACAGATTTAATACAATTCCAATTAAAATCCCAATGACATTCTTCATAGAACTAAAAAAGGCAGTCATGAAATTCATTTGGAAAAAAAAAGAGACCCAGAATAGCCAAAACAATCCTTAGCAAGAAAAGTGAAACAGGAGGCATCACAATACCAGATCTTAAATTATACTACACAGCCATAATAACAAAAATGTCATGGTATCGGCACCACAACAAACATGTAAACCAACGGTTCAGAATAGAAGACACAGAGACAAACCCACATGAACACAGTTATCTCATACTAGACAAAGGTGCTTACATTGGAGAAGACAGCCTCTTCAACAAACGGCACTGGGAAAACTGGAAATCCATATGTAGCAAAATGAAATTAAACTCCTTCATTAAATTCAACTCAAAGTAGATCAGGGACTTCAGCACTAGACCAAAGATGCTGTGCCTAATAGAAGAAAAAGTAGGCCCAAATCTCCACCATGTTGCCTTAGGAACTGACTTCCTTAAGACTCCTAAAGCTCAAGAAGTAAAATCAAGAATCAATAAATGGGAATGGAATCAAACTAAAAAGCTTCTTCACAGCAAAAGAAACAATTAATAGCGTGAAAAGAGAGCCCACAGAATGGGAGAAAATCTTTACCATATGCAACTCAGAGTATTAATCTCCAGCATATATAAAGAACTCAAAAAACTTAACACCAAAAAAACAAACAACCCAATCAATAAACAGGCTAAGGATCTGAACAGACACTTCAGAAGAAGAAATATAATCAATTGATCCAGAAATATAATCAATGGATCAAGAAATATATGAAAAAACATTCAACATCTCTAGCAGTGCAAATCAAAACTACACTGAGATTCCATCTCACTCGAGTCAGAATAGCAATTATCAAGAATAGAAGCAACAATAAATGCTGGTGAGGATGTGGGGGGAAAGGAACACTCATACATTGCCTGTGGGATTGCAAATCAGTGCAATCACTATGGAAAGCAGTATGGAAATTCATCAGAAAACTTGATCACCCATTTGACCCATCCATCCTGCTCCTCAGTTTATACCCAGAGGACTTAAAATCAGCATGCTACAGTGACACAGTCACATCAATGTTTATAGCAGCTCAATTCACAATAGTTAAACTATGGAACTAAGTGTCCTTCAACAGATAAACATATATATATACATACATATACATACACATACACTCACACACACACATAATGGAATACTACTCAGCCTTAAAGAATGACTTAATGACATTTGCAGGTAAATGGATGAAGATGGAGAATATCACACTAAGCAAAATAAACCAACCCCCAAAGAACCAAAGGCCAAATGTTTTTCTCTGATACATGAATGCTAATTCACAATAAGGGTAGGGGGGTGCTAGGGAAGAATATAGGTACTTTAGATTAGAGTGAAGGGAGGAGAAGGGATAGAAGAGTGGGAAGAACAGTAAAATTAATCCGATGTTATCAACCTATGTACATATATGACTGCACAGCTGGTGCAGTTCTACATTGTGTACAACCAGAAACATGAGAAGTTAACTCCACTTATGTATGATATATCAAAAGGCATTCTACAGTTATGTGTAACTAATTAAAACAAATTTTTTAAAAGGAAGAATAAGTTCTAGAGATCCATCATACAACATGGGAGCTATAGTTAATAATATATAGTATTCTTGAAAAGTACTAAGAAAGTGAATATAAAGTGTTCTTATTGCAAAAATGATAACCATGTGAGGTATTACATATGTTAATTGGCTACATTTAGTCATTCACAATGTGTACATACTTCAAAAAATCATGTTGTACATGATAGACACATACAATAGTATATGCCAATTTAAAAAATAAAAATTTGAAGCTGGGTGCGGTGGCACATGCCTGTAATTCCAGCGGATCAGGAGGCTAAGGCAGGGAGATCACGAGTTCAAAGCCAGCCTCAGCAAAAGCAAGGTGCTAAGCAACTCAGTGAGACCCTGTCTCTAAATAAAATACAAAATAGGGCTGGGGATGTGGCTCAGTGGTCAAGCACCTGAATTCAATTCCCAGTACCAAAACAAGTTTAAAAATTAAAAAATAAATAAAAATTTGAATTAAAAAAAAGCTATCACTATAATACTCATTGTTAGTATTAACACTGTTATTTCTTATCAACATGTTTAATCGTATAGTTTTGCTATTTTAAATACAAAAACTTTCCTGGTGTCAGAAAAAATAGTTAATTTCAATGTCACTAGTACTTCTCCTTTTCTTCAGGAAAACTTGATATCAGTCCTTACCAAGTAGGCCCTGCCCTGTGACAGGGCAGATACCAAGGTCTGTCAAAGCTTTGAACTAGAAAACCCAGAACAAGAGCAAGTTCTACGTCAGCTTTTAGTCCACCCCACACATCTGGAGCTGTGCCAGCTATTTCTTGGAATCATTTATAATAACTCACTTCAAAAGATAACAGAGAATGCAAGTGAAAATAATGAATTATTCTTAATCCCTAAAACAGTTATTCAATACCTACAATAATTCAATCCTAAGAATAATTCTGTGAGAGGAGTATGGGCTCCTTTTTCCGGTGAGGAAACTAAATTTTGGAGTAGTAAATACTGGGTACGGTGATACACAGTGTGTTCCACGCCGAAAGAGACAGAACCCCACCCCCTCTGACTCACAGTTCCACTGGTTACAATATCTGCTTCAAAAATTGGATATAAATCTTGGTATTTCTTTTTACATCAAAGTGAGAAGGAAAGACACACATTGATTTGTCAAACTAAAATGAAGCAACTGCAAAGTGAAATGTGAGACCTTGGACTTCAATGAGTTCACAACAGTATACACTGTATAAGGCCTGTGAATTCACAGAATTCACACCTGTGAATTCTACTCATGGTCCAGGCTGAATAGAAAAAAAAAAAAAAATCCAGCCCTTAAGAGACCAGGGCAAACCTGGAGATTAAGGACATCAATGTACTTCCAAAGAATTGGTCCTAAAATAATTGCATCTGACTTCAAAGAGTCACAGAAAGAAACTGATGTAGACACCGAAAATTGCCAGTTTGACAAAATGAATCATCAGGAACATGTGTCATCAGGGAAAAGGCAACAGGTAAGCCAGAGCCAGGTGAGCTATGTCATGAGAAAATCAAGCCAAAAGCCAGAGCCACCTTCTCCTGGTTGAGTCACCAAACAGCCCCATTAAATGTAACTGGGTGCAGTGGTGATCCCAGCAACTCAGGAGGCTGAGGCAGGAGGATCACAAGTTCAAGGTCAGTCTCAGGAACTTATGGTGACCTTGTCTCAAAATAAAAAAACAAAAGACTGGGATATAGCTTAGTGGTAAGGCACCCCTGGAATCCATCTCCAGTATCCCTCCAAAAACTGTACCTTTGTAGTGATCAGCTCAATTTGCCTAATAATCCTAATATTGCTATAAAGAGCTTCCTAACTAATCTTTTTAATAACATAGGTTTCAAAGAATAAAACAAAAATCACCATAGATAAAAGAAAAAGAAAACACAAAGACAATTTTTATATCCTGTCAAGGCAAGATATCATATTCTCTTTCTCTCTCTCTCTCTCTCTCTCTCTCTCTCTCTCTCTCTCTCTCACACACACACACACACACACACACACACACACACACTTCACTGAGTGGTTCTCTCAAGGAAAAGTCAGGGTGTTGAAAGTGACGGCAGTGTAAGTACAGTGGTTAAGTCAACAAGGAATGAAAAATAGCACTTCAGATAGTGTCTTAAGGTCTCTGTAATCTTTTGGCTAAAAAGGTCTATTGTTCATCAGTCAAAAAAATCAGCATACTACAGTAATGCAGCCACATCAATGTTTATAGCAGCTCAATTCACAATAGCTAACCTATGGAACCAACTGGGTGTCCTTCAATAAAGGAATGGATAAAGAAAATGTGGTATATAGACACAATGGACTATTACTCAGATTTAGAGAAGAGTGAAATTATGGCATTCACCAGTAAATGGATGGAGTTGGAGAATATCATGCTAAGGGAAATAAGCCAATCCCACAAAACCAAAGGTTGAATGTTTTCTCTAATATGTGGATGCTGATTCACAATAAGGTGAGGGGCACTAGAGAAGAATAGTGTTACCTTAGATTAGGTAGAGGGAAATGATGGGAGAGGTGGGGAGGAGATGTGGGGATAGAAAAGATAGTTGAAGGAAACAGACATTATTATTTTATGTATATATGTGACTGCATGATCAATGTGATTCTTCAACATATACACTCAGAAAAATGAGAAATTATATCCCATCTGAAAAAATTAATTTTTTTAAAAAAGGATTCTTCACTTAGGCCCCATGAGAATCTGATGCACAAAGGTCTTATCCATGTCAGTTGATTAGAATCAGTTTTGATAAAACACAACAGTCAGTTTTTGTATCTCCTAGACAAATGCTGATACAAATGGAAATTTTTCCTTACTTATAGATAATAACCACATGCAATACATGACATCAAATTAAATATTTGCAAAAAAAAATCTGCAGTGAAGACATGGGAGAGGACTATATAGGTTTTGATAGTACATTAAAAGAAAATTCATTGACATGGAAACAGTTGTCTGACAAACAGGTCACAGAGCAGCATGTACAGAATGGTGTCATTTGATGATGATGATAATAATAATGTTCCTATAAGTGCATGTAGAAAAATACCCAAAGGGATATGCAAAAGTGTTATTGTAGTGAGGTTAGGAGAAAGGAAAGCACTATATTTTCATTGTGATGTTTTTTCCTACTTTCTAATTTTCCTCAGTGATGATATGCTGTTTCTATAGTAATAAAAAGTTATTATTGTAGATTGATGCAGCGTGAACGAGTCCATGGTTTTCTCCCCTGAGATTTAAACATGCCTGGAGATGAAAACTGCTTCCAGTTCAAGACTGTGAGTTACTCGGCTTAGGAGGCTGAGGTAGGAGAATCGTGAGTTCAAAGCCAGCCTCAGCAAAAACAACTCAGTGAGACCCTGTCTTTAAATAAAATAAAAATAGGGCTGGGGATGTGGCTCCGTGGTTGAGTGCCCCTGAGTTCAATCCTTAGTACCAAGAAATAAAAATTTAAAAAAAAGAAAATCTGTGAGTTACTGACAGAAACCACAACTCGACTCCTGATACTGATGAATTGTCACCTCACCACATGACAGCACCAAATGAGTCAGACCTCAAGTCGGTTTTAGAACATGAAGAAAATTCTGGCAGCCTTTCCAGTTCTCCACACCACCCACATGAATACCTGGAAGCTCAGCATTACTATGGTTACCCCCTAGGCCACAGCAAGGTGGCCACTGGAATGGAACAGATTGGGTGCTGGCATCCAGCACACGGAGGAATTCAAGGCCAAGAACAAAGCAGTAGGTAACTGTCAAGCTCCCTGACCTTTAGGGTCAAAAACCAGACTTCATGACAGGGACACACAACTCCCACTGATTTATCTTTCCTTTATCCTGCAACTGGCCATTTCAAGAAGTCTATTTCGTGACTGCATATCAGTAATAGTTGGGTGGAGGTTTAAAAAAAAAAATCATAGGAATGTCTTTCCTTAACCAAAGCAGACCTGTAATTTGTAAATCCCAAAGGAGATCAAGCAGAATGGTAAGGGCAGACTCTGGGTTTATCAAGAATAAAGAGAGGGCAAAGTTCAAAGATTTGGGAAAAATCAAAATAGACAACTACCGGATGATATTAACTTAAATAAACCAAAATGTAGGGTTAAATAAGCCTTCAGGTGTTAAAGGTTATATCATTATTCAACTTCAACCTTCTAAAACAATACGGAAATATGAATAAAATCGCCTGCTAGCATAAATCATTTTTACCCAGCCCAAATCCCGGGGAGGACCAGCGAATGACCTGCTTGTACAAGGAAAGATAGAAGATTCCCTGGGCTTCTTGCAGTAGCAGCAAAAGATTAACCTGACTTCACCACAGAAATTTAGACCAGGACAAAGAACAGAGTTAGCAGAAGTGCTCCAAAAATCTTCCACTGGACAACAGTTTTAAAAATTTAATATTGTTATTGTAAGAATACAAAACAGAATACAAGATGTTCTGAGACCCTTTCGATTGTGTTATTTTAAAAAGTAATACACAGTTAAAATACAGACAGTTTTCCCTTAAATTTCTACCAAGGATGTATGTTCTCCATCAGCTTTATTTAGGATCATTATTTCAAGGTTCTTTAAAATAAGAGTACAAGTAAAACATAGACCTATTGGTTATAAACTTGGATGACAAGAATTTATTCTTTGTTCCCATCCACTTTCATAGAAAGTATCCAAATAAATAATAAATCAGTCACTTTGGGCTGTGTGTAATCTAATAATTTATTCTTTAGAAATTTCCTATCATAGCCGGATGCAGTGGTGCACACCTGTAATCCCAGTGGCTCATGATGTTGAGGCAGGAGGATTGCAAGTTTGAAGCCAGCCTCAGCAACTTAGTGAGGCCCTAAGCAACTTATCAAGATCCTGTCTTAAAATAAAAAATAAAAAGGGCTGGGGATGTGACTTCGTGATTAAGCACCTCTGGGTTCAATCCCTGGTACCAAAAAAAAAGAAAGAAAAAAAAATTTTTATATCATCAAAGGGCTACACACCAACCAAATCAAACTTTAAATATTTGACTTATCAAACCATATATGCTGGCATAAGAGTTAAATTTATATTTTAGATCACTTTCAAAGACATGGAGATATTCAGCATATAGAGAACAGATTCTGAGATGGAGTTTGTTGACCTTTAGGTTTAGTAGGCAAGTTCTTAGGGCCAACACCTGCAAGGGAATAGAAGACGACTCTCCTGATGCAGTGGATGCTTTTGGGTAGCAAAGGCCCTTCAGAATTGACCTGAAATAGGGCAAGAAGTTGGATCTGTGAATCGTAGGTCAACAGGTCATAGATGCAGCTGTCCCTAGGAAGGGGCATGACCTTGAGCCAGGATCTCAGGGTCTGAGAGTGACTCAGATAGGAAGAGTCCTTGCAGCAGGATGAATGACTGCCTCTGAGAGGCCATCACAGTATCCTCTACCAGAGAGGGGCACCCACTGAGAGACTGTGGACCCTGCAGAGTCCAGCAAGGACACAAGACAGAACTTGAAAGGACCTGCAGTGAAAGGGAAGCCTATGAAACAGAAAGAGCACACTGACAGGTTAGAGGCCAGCCGCAGCCAGGAACCACCCAAATGGATTGAGTCAAAAAGGAGTAAGGGGACATCAGTGGTAAACAGCACTGGAGTCTAGTAAGGGGTGACAAAGAAGTGCATCTTTGAGTTTGGCAACAGAGAGTTAGTACTAAATTCCAAGAGTTCTGGGGGAACAAGTTGATGGAAGAGGCACAGATTAAAAAGTAAAGACAGTGTGCAGCACGGGGTAGGAAGGATGCAGGAAAGGAGTTTGGGGTTTTTTAAGGTTTTAGTTGAAAAAGACTTTATCATGTGTAAAGTCTATTGAATCGAGTGGGCAATTAACCTTACAGCATGCATAACACTTAAAAAGAAAACTACTAGGCATAGATAGGGGTGCATGCCTGTAATCCCAGCTACCCTGGAGGCTGAGGCAGGAGGATCACAAGTTCAAGGCCAGTATGGGCAACT
The DNA here is from genome assembly GCF_021218885.2 of Marmota monax. Classification (NCBI taxonomy): domain Eukaryota; kingdom Metazoa; phylum Chordata; class Mammalia; order Rodentia; family Sciuridae; genus Marmota; species Marmota monax. The sequence continues at coordinate 8,888,452 of NW_026695198.1, read as the reverse complement.
TTGAGAAACTCTGTCTCAAATTTAAAAAAAAAAAAGGATTTGGGATGTAACCTGGTGATAAAGCACCCTGGGTTCAATTCCCAACTGTGTGGGGGACAGACTACAATCTTATTCTACCGCATTATATAAAGTGTCCTTTATTATGGACTAGAAAAGAAGTGATAGAGCTCACAAAACTTTGACAAGAAAACTATTTCCTTATTTAAAAAAAAAAACATGTAAACATGAGGAGAACTTTAATTAGCAAAGACAAGGGCTAGATACTGAAGAAGGGGCTTTAGGGACAGTTACAACCCAAAGTGATCAGATCTTGTTGTTCATGCACATAGAAATACTCGTTCACTCACTCCACCTACCCTATATACATTTGTCTTCTCTTCTAACCCCGTGAATCATTAATCAAATGTTTTAAAACCTGCTAATTTCATAAATTGTGGCTCCAGTAAAAAGGATGTTTTCTGGGAGACTTGATTTTTGATTAAAGAAAATAACAGTACTCTATTGAGGTTCCCAAACCATCTCCCAAGAAGTGAGTAGAGTCTCCAAAACAACAAATGGAATATGAAAACAATCTATGCGAAAGATGTCTTTCAAATTCTCTGTCAGTGAAAATTGTCTGCCTGTTTTTACTACAGAAAAATAACAGAAAGAAGGCAGAGAAAAGAAAGTTCCTTTATTTCCCATGATTTCTTTGGAAGAATGAAATTGTAATTGCATTTCTTTTCCAATTAAAACCAGTCCTGTTAACTTTTGTGGTAAATGTGAGACATTTCTATTTAATAGCAATTTCAGGATTTACTTAGTTTCAAAATATCAAAAGTGTTGCCTTAAGGGGGTTTAGGAGGTTAGGAATTAGGTTAGTACTTACAAAAATGGGTTTCAGCTAGCAAAATAACATAGATGTAAGTATGAATAGGATGGAGTGCTGAGAACTACAAATGCTAAGAAAAACGAAACTTTCTCTCCCTCTTTCCTGCATGCACATGCACTCAAAGAGGTACCAGTTCTTTGATCACAAATACCCCAAGCTCCACATAGCTAAGAAACACCCCACTCAGGCAAACTAAAAATTAGACCTTAAGTCCAATAACCAATCTCCAAGATCCTGGATGTCAACTGAGTGGCCAGCCATGGAAGCCCTGGGTTTCTCTTTCAGTGTCAGTGGTGGTCATACCTCACCACTGCTGAGTGCCAGGCAACCTGGACAGGGCAAGAAACAGGTGTAACAGGTTGCTGAAAGAGTGACAGTCCCTAAAACCAATCACACAGTGAATCACAGGCCCTGACATCATTTCTCCAGTTCTGTATTTTTAACAGTTTATATTTCCTTCCGTTCTTGGGAGTTAATCAGTTTGCCAAGCCTTGGAGATTGACCGGAGGGGGGGGGGGCGGGGCAACCAGGTCTCCTGTAGACTGTCTTCCTGGACACCCATGCCAAATGATGAATGTGGATTTAGCAAAAGCCAGGGTCAGAGAAAAATCTGTTTAAAGTACATGTTGCCAAGTACTTTACCCAGTGAAATTCAGCTGAGAATTCAAACTTTGTCAGGATTGACTCAAGTGATATTGCAGACTGAGAACAGAAGTCTTAACTTGTTAATACTAGTTTAAGTGATTTAAAATACAAGGTACCACATGGGAAGCATCTTGGTTGAGAAAACAAAAGGGTTTCCTCTTAGGCATTTTATGTTTGTGTGGAATCCTCTCTGGTCAGCATCTTCCAACTCCCCCACTTTCTCACATGTCCAAATCCTATTTCTCTCTTTGTCAAACTCCATTAGCAAGACTTAAGAAGTCTAACACCCTTCCTGGGAACTGTTATTTGCAACTGCCTTATACAAAATAAAGCCTCCATAAATGTTTGTTCTGAAAGTCTGTCAAACAATATCTCATTCTTAAAGTACCTCTCTGTCTGCCTTCATCACTAGCCTGGGGGTGTGAATGAATATAAAGTACCTTCTCCTTGAGGGTGGAGGGTCCCTCCTGGTAGTTTGAAAGAGAATGATAGAAAATGCAAAACAAACAATCCAAAAAAAAAAAAATCTGGAGCCAGAAATTTGCATCTGATTGGGCCTTTGCTGGCAGTAGCTTCCTGGTGGGAGGATGTTTCTGAAATTAGAGAGTAAGGTGCTCAGAGCTTGCACTTTTGGAACAGCCTCGGGCTGACTTTTGAAACCTCTCAAATAGTCTTTCTTGTGCTTTATCAACCTAGCAAGTTGATAGTTGACTTCTGAGTGAATGAAAATGAACCAGATGTTAAAAGTTGACTTCTGAGTGAATGAAAATGAACCAGATATTAAAACCAGATGTTAAACCAGACTGGGAGAAACCAGGAGAATTAGCATTGCTTAAATTCAGAAGGATCAATTGTGCATACACTACACTAGGTAGAGCCCCCGAGACCTAGTCCCCCCAAATGTTGACAATGCTGTCCAAACTGTGAAGTCAAACAAAAGTGTGAAAATACTTACAAGAGGATTATGTGAAACAGGGAAATTTCTGTAAACTTTTCAGAAGTGGTGGAGTGATGTGGTTGAGAGCCTGGCTCCAGACTGCTGGGGTTTGAGTCTAGCTGTGAGGAGTAGCATTTCACTTTGTGACTCTGTACCACAATTCTCCATGTATAAAATGAGAAAAATAGTCTCTACTCCGTAGGTTTGATGGGAAGACTGGTTCAATATATACTAAGTACTTAGAACCATACTCAGACTTATATTTGTTAGATATTATTTCCAGTTTGTCAGTTTGTGGCTTTTGATTCCTTAAGCCATCCATCTATGACAAGTACATAACTCTCACTTGTCTCTGCATTCTAAGCCAGCCGAAGATTCAGATTAAGGTATACCTGGAACCAAAATATGAACTCAATGAATCAACATAAAATGTATTTCCTTCTCTGGTTCTCTATTCAAAAGTACATATGAGTTACATATGATTCATTTCTAAAGTGTACTCTGCTTTGGTTTTCTAGTTCTTTTATTTAAAAAAAAATCCTTGGAAGCCTAACTTTTATGTCTTAGTGATAATAAATGGCAAAGCAGAAATGAGGTTTGAAAATATAGAAGAAATCTTTATCAACTACCTTAAATCATGGAGGTAAACTGTTAGTAAAGTTTACTTATGTAAACTTTATTTATTTACTTATGTATGTAAACTTTATTTATTTACTTTATTTACTTATGTAAACTTTACTAACAGTAAAGTTAGTAACATTGTGAAGGCATGTGCAGGGGTATTCCTTCTAGATAAAATTCTGGAAACTTTTAGATTCCTATGATTGGTTTCTTCTTTCATGAAGACTTTAATGAACACCTGAAGACCAGTAGGATCTAGTTTAAAAAAAAAAAAAAGTTAAATTAAATTAAAATAGGGCCAGGGCTGGAGCTCAGTGGTAGAGCGCTTGCCTCCCACATGTGAGACACTGGGTTTGATCCTTGGCACCACATAAAAACAAATTAATAAACAAAGATATTTTAAAAATTAAATTGAAATAAAAAACCATAATGCAACTAGGATACAGGAGACACAAGTTCTAGTTTGGCTTCATCATTAAATTACTGTCTTATGACAAAAACCTTGTGTTTTATGCCTCAATTACTTCATCTGTGAAATATTAAAATACACGTGGCAAAGAAATTTTGAGAATTCAAAAATAGTTGTTAGAATTAAAAGTCTAAGTGACCATAAAACGTGTTATTCTCCGGTGAAATAAAAAAGAGACCGTCATTTTCTTAACGCTAGTTTCATGGAAAACGAATCATGATTTTCCAAAACTTCAAGCAAAACAGCACTTTTAAAGGACATGTGACCATCCTACCCTCTCTTCTCCCAGCAGCTATCACTATTAATAATATGCCAGCCTGAAATCTCCACCTATCAAAACTACTACTTAGCTTCGAAAAGTAAAAATCCCCGTACCATGTAACTATATCTGTGCACTGATAGCTACTGAAAAAGAAAACAGGACAGTTATGCAACATTTCTTCAAAAACCCCACATTATCCAAGAATTAAAATGTTTTTCTTAAGATCCAGAGATACCCTCTAGCTCTTCTAACTACCGCCAGGCTTGGCGCCTGTGCACGCTGCCCTGGGAGGGCCCAGGTGAGGACTGCGCATGCTCACCACCTGATACTGCTGCCAGGTCCCTTAGATCCTTCCTCACAGTTGGGCCCCAGCCTCTATTAGAAACCAGCTGACTTGCTCTCCTGACCACTGCAAATGTCCTGGCCATTAGCTTCTCTTGCGATGCAGCCAGATACCATTCACCATCCTAGGAATCAGGCTAACTTGCTGGATCTCGAGGAGGAAGATGATTCTTATTCTGTAAATGGGGCCTGAGAGCATTTTCACCCTCTACTCTGCTGAGCACCGGGAAAGTTGATTGAGTGATAATTTTGTGATGAACTTGTCTTTAATTCTAAAATATTTGACTTGTTATGTGATTTATGTATCTGTGTATGTATTGCAAATTTAGACCCAAATATAATTCAGTGCAAGTCCACACCAGTACTCATTTTTCCTAATTTTCTCGAAATGAATGGCTCCCATGAAAGACTAACAGATTTGCTCTTGGAGTCCTCTTTCAGTTCATCCACTGCTGCAGTCCCAGCACCTTGAAGAGAGCCTCACTCGCAGCAGGTACTTAAAAAATGCCTGTTGATCAACTGCATCAATTAATCAGCAGCCCTGTGCACTATTCAAATGTCCTTTGCTCTCCATAATCAAAATTATGCATTTATTAGAATACTTAACACTTTTTTTAGTTGTAGTTGGATACAATACCTTTGTTTTTATTTATTTATTTTTATGTGGTGCTGAAGATTGAACCCAGGGCGTTGCATGCGCTAGGTGAGCGCTCTACCGCTGAGCCACAACCCCAGGCCTTAACACATTTTATTCTCCTCATTTTATGCCTTATACACAGAAGGTACTCAACAAATGTTCTATAAACATTCTTTTCTTAATCAAAAAGTACTGCTTTGCTTAAAAATTAAATGAAAACAAGAGAAAATATTACATATACACATTTGAATGCAAGAATATTAGAATGTGCTTTTGAAAAAGACTATAGGAAAGCCAAAGAAAATTACAACAGGATTGTAGATATTAGGATGTTTCTCTCCTTCTCTTTCTCAAAATGTTCTATAATGTTCTATTAACTCTTAAGGGGGATTGTTGAGAAGCATATTTTATCTTCTCTTTTTCCAAGACATAGCAAAAAGCATTATGAAAAAGGAATCATATATTTCACTTATTAATAAAGATTATAAAACAAAATGAAAATAACATGTTAATGTTCTTGATTCAAACTGACAAATATTGGTAATGTATTTCATTTTTAAAAAAAAATATTTATTTAGTTGTAGATGAACACAACAGTATCTTTATTTATTTTTATGTGGTGCTGAGGATTGAACCCAGTGCCTCACACATGCAAGGCAAGCACTTTACCACTGAGCTACAGCCTCAGCCCCTGTATTTTGTTTTGTTTTTCATTTTAAAAATATATGCCAGATACTTACACATATTCAGTCATGCATCACTTAACAATGGAAATGTGTTCTTAGAAATGCATCATTAGGCAAGTTCGTTATTGTGCAAACATTACAGAATGTACTTACAGAAACCTAGATTATCTAGCCTATTACACACCTTGGCTATATGGTATGGCAAATTGCTACTAGGCTACAAACATGTACAGCATGCTACTAAACTGAACACTGTGAGTGACTGTAACACATGATAAGTATCTAAACATATAAAAATGATAAGTATCTAAACATAGAAAAGGAACAGTAAAAATAGAGTGTAAAAGATTTTTTAAAACATGGTATACCTGGACTGAAGCTTTAGTCCAGGTATACCATGTTTTAAAAACCTCAGTAGCAGAGCAATTACTTAGCATGTACAAAGACCTGGGTTTAATTCCCAGCACTATTTTCAAACTTTTTGTTTTAAAAACTAAAACATTAGGCTACAAAGTTTAGCAAAGGCAAAATAAATGATATAATTCTTTATATCTGATCAGATCATAATGGAATAAAATTATAAATTAACACTAAAAAATTCTACAGAAAGTATATAAACACATGGAGACTGAACAATATAATTTTGAATAATGAGTGGGTGATAGAAGAAATCAGGAAATAAAAAAATTCTTAAATTCAAATGATAATAGCAATACAACATACCAGAACCTCTGGGACACTATCAAGGCAGTGCTTAGAGGAAAGTTTATAAATATGAGTGCCTACATAAGAAAATTAGAAAGATCCCAAATAACCTAATGATGCATCTCAAGGCACTAGAAAAAGAATAAACCAATTCCAAAACCAGTAGAAGGAAGGAAATAATTGAGATAAAAGCCGAAAGCAATGAAATTAAAAATTTTTTTAAAAACGCATATTCAATGAAACAAAAAGTTGGTTCTTTGAAAAGATAAACAAGATTGATAAGCCCTTAACCAAACTAACAAAAGAAAAAGAGAGAAGATCCAAATTAATAAAATTAGAGATGAAAAAGAAGAAATCATCATAGCAGATCATTAGGGTCTATTTTGAAAAGTTATACTCCAATAAATTGGAAAACCTAGAAGAAATGGACCCATTTCTGAATCCATACAACCTGCCAAAATTGAACCAAGAGTACATTTTTTTAAAAGACCAATAACTAGTAGAAGAAGTAATAAGATGCCTTCCAACAAAGAAAAGCCCAGTATCAGATGAATTCTCAGCTGAATTCTGCCAGACCTTTAAAGAAGAATTAATACCTATGTTCCTCAAGTTTTTTCATGAAATTTTAGAAAGAAAGGGAAACTTCCAAGTTCTATGAAGCCAGTATCATACTCATACAAAACCAGATAAGGACACATCAAGGAAAGAAAACTACAGTCCAGTATCCCTGATTAACTTAGATTCAAAAATCCTTAATAAAATATTAGCAAATCATATTCAACCACATATTAAGAAGATTGTGCACCATGACTAAGTTCATTCTATCCTGGAGATGTGAGGATGGTTCAACATAAGATAATCACTAAATGTAATTTATCACATAAATAGAATGAAGGATAAAAGTCACTTAATCATCTCAGTAAATTCAGAGAAAACCTTTGACAAAATTCAGCATCCATTTGTGATAAAAATACTGAAGAAACTAGAGATAAAATGAACCTACCTCAACATCCTAAAGGCTATATATGAAAAACCTAAATCCAGCCTCATGGTAAATGCGAAAAAACTGAAAACATTTCCTTTAAAATCCGGAATAAGACAAGGATATTCACTCTCACCACTCTTGATTTAATATAGTGCTAGAAATTCTAGCCAGAGCAATTAGGTTAGAGAAGGACATAAAAGGTGTAAAAATAGGAAAGGAAAAAATGAAATTATTACTGTTTGCAGATGATATAATCCCACACTTAGAAAATCCAAAAAACTCTACCAAAAGACTGCTACAGATTAAATAAATAAATAAATAAATAAAAATTCAGCAGAGTAGCAGTTTACAAAATCAACATACAAAAATGAACAGGTTTTCTATATACCAATAATGAATCTGATGAGAAAGAATCAGGAAAACTATCCCATTTACAATGACCTCAAAGGAAAAAAAAATAACCAAGGGAATGAAAGACTTCTACAATGAAAACTATAAAACATTGAGGAAAGAAATTGAAGAAAACACAAGTAAAGACACAAAAAGATATGAAGACTTCCCATAATCATAGGTAGGCAGAATTAATATTATTTAAATGGCCATACTACCAAAAGCAATATACAGATTCAATGCAATCTCCATCAAACTACCCAAGATATTCTTCACAGAACTAGAAAAATGGTCTTAAAATAATTGAAAGAATAAAAGACCCAGAATAGCCAAAACAATTCTAAACCAAAAAAAAAAAAAAAAAAAAAGCATTGCTGAAGGCATCACAATACCTGACTTCAAATTATACTGCAGAATTATAGTAACAAAAACTGCATGGTGCTGGCATAAAAACAGACACATAAACCAGTGGTACAGAATAGAAGACACAGAGACAAAGCCATACAGATACAGTCATCTGATCCATGACAAAGGTGCCAAAAACATACATTGGGGGGAAAAAATAGCCATTTTAACAAACCATGCTGGGCAAACTGGTTATCCATATGTAAAAGAATGAAACTAGACCTTTATCTCTCACCCTGCACAAAGATCAACTCAAAATGGAGCAAAGACCTAAGAATTCAACCACAAACATGCAAATTCTAATAGAAAAGGTAGGGTCAATATTCAAGCATATAGACACAGTAATGGCCTTCTCAATAGGACCCCTAAAGCTCAGGAAATAATGCCAACAATTAATAAATGCGATGGATGAAATCAACTTAGAAAGTTTCTGCACAGCAAAGAAAACAATGAAGAATGTCAAGAGAGAACCCACAAAATGGGAAAAAATCTTTGCTAGCTACTCTCCTCCTCCTCCTCCTCCTCCTCCTCCTCCTCCTCCTTCTCCTTCTCCTCCTCCTCCTTCTTCTCCTCCTCCTTCTTCTGCTAGCTACTACATCTAACAGGGGATTAATAGCTAAAATATATGAAGAACTCAAAACACTTAACACCAAAAAAACATAACACACTTCATAAATGGGCAAATGAACTAAACAGACACTTCTCAAAAGAAGAAATACAAATGGCCAACAAATATATGAAAAAAAATGCTCAACATCATTAGCAGTTAGAGAAATACAAATCAAAACTACACTGAAAGTTCATCTCATACCAGTCAGGATGGGAGTCATCAAGAATACAAACAATAATAAATGAATATGGATATGGAGGAAAAGAAACACTTTGACACTGTTGGTTTCTAAATTAGTACAACCACTGTGGAAACCGGTATGGAGATTCCCCAAAAGACGAGGCATGGAACCACCCTATGACCCTGCTATACCACTCCTCAGTGTTTATCCTAAAGAATTATAGTCATCTTACTACAGAGTTACATGCATACCCTTGTTTACAGCAGCACAGTTCACAATGGCCAAACTATGGAACCAGCCTAAGTACCCATTACCGAATGGATAAAGAAAATGTAATATATATATATATATATATATATATATATATATATATATATATGCACACACACACACACACACACACATACAATGGAGCTTTATTTGGCCATAAAGAAAAATGAAATTATGTCATTTGCAGGAAAATGGATGTAACTTGAGATCATTATAAAAAGTGAAATAAGTCAAATGCATAAGGTCAAGGATTACATGTTTTCTTTCATATGTGGAAGCTAGAGTGGAAAAAGAAAAAGAAAGGTGGAGGGGCCAAGGATCTCATGAAAATCAAAGGGAGATCGGTATACTAAAGGAAAGGAACCAGAGAGAGAGAGAGAAGAGGAGAGAGTGGGAAGTGCTGTGGAAGGATATTGGCCAAATTGCATCGCTATATTGTGTGCATGAACTAATACGTAACAACAAATCCCACTATTACATACAACTATAATGCACCAATAAAGAAAACTGTGGAGGAAAAAGGAAGCTAAAAAAACAAACACACAAGAGCCGCCCCCTCCCCCCCCGCACCTGCAAGGTAGACGGAACAGTGACCACCCACAGTACAGGCCCAGCAGCCTGCTGAGGGGCAGAGCTGCCCCCCACCCCCCACGCCTGCCAGGTAGGCAGAACTGTGACCACCGACAGAAAAGGCCCAGTGGCCCGCGGAGGGGCAGAGCTGCCAACCACTCCTGCAAGGTAGGCAGGCCTGCGACCCACCGGCAGAACAGGCGCAGCGGCCTGCTGAGGGGCAGAGCCGCCCCCCCCCACGCCTGCAAGGTAGGCGGAACTGTGACCACCAACAGAACAGGCCAGACCTGCAACCGACAGACAGAACAGGCCCAGTGGCCTGCAGAAGGGTAGAGCCGCCCCCCAACCCCGCGCCGCCAAGGTAGGCGGACCTGCGACCCCCCGGCAGAACAGCCCCAGAGGCCTGCAGAGGGGCAGTGCCGCTGCCTGCGCCTGCAAAGTAGGCAGAACTGCGACCACCAACAGAACAAGCCTAGCGGCCCACAGAGGGACAGAGCCGCCGCCCGCGCCTGCAAGGTAGGCGGACCTGCTACCGACCGGCAGAACAGGCCCAGCGGCCTGCCGGCGTGGTAGGCACATTGCCCCAACTGGAGGAGGGGCAGAGCCGCCGCCCACGCCTGCAAGGGAGACTTTGCAACTATACAAGACCAATATAAATATATAGGGGGAAAATTCAATAGCAAAACAGTTTCAACAAGCAGAAAGAAACGCGAACAGTATGAAGAGACAAGGAAAGAAAGGACCACAAGCAATGCAGGTCAACTCAACGTTAGAAGAGGTAATATCTGCAGCAGATGGAATGTCAGATAAAGAATTCAGGATATACATTCTTCAGATGATCTGGAGTCTCAAGGAAGACATCAGACAGCAAAATCAGACAATGAAAGATCACTTCAACAATGAATTACATAAACAAATCCAAGAAGCAAAAGATCAACTATACAGGGAGATAGAGGTTATAAAAAACAAACAAACAGAAATCCTAGAAATGCAGGAAGCAATAAACCAACTTAAAAACTCAATGGAGAATACTACCAGCAGAGTAGAACACTTAGAAGATAGAACATCAGACAATGAAGATAAAGTATTTCAACTTGAAAAGAACATACACAGCTCAGCAAGACTGTTAAGAAACCATGAGCAGAACATCCAAGAAATATGGGATAACATCAAGAGACCAAATTTAAGAGTCATTGGGATACAGGAAGGGACAGAGTTTCAAACCAAAGGAATGAGCAATCTATTCAATGAAATAATATGAGAAAACTTCCCAGACTTGAAGAATGAGACAGAATCCCAAATCCTAGAAGCCTACAGGACGCTGAATGTGCAAAATCATAAGAGATCCACACCTAGACACATTATAATGAAGATGCCCAACATACAGAATAAGGAGAGAATTTTAAAAGCTACAAGAGAAAGGAAGCAGATTACATTTAGGAGTAAGCCAATCAGGATAACAGCTGATCTTTCAACACAGACTCTGAAAGCTAGAAGATCCTGGAATAACATATTTCAAACACTGAAAGAAAATGGGTTCCAACCAAGAATTGTGTATCCAGCGAAATTAAGCTTCAGGATGGAAGATGAAATTAAAACCTTCCACGATAAACAAAAGTTAAAAGAATTTGCAGCTAGAAAACCATCTCTTCAAAAAATCCTCTGCAAAACATTACAGGAAGAGGAAATGGAAAATAACAATGAAAACCAACAGTGGGAGGTAGGACAGTAAAGGGGGAAAAATAATCAAAGAGGAAAACAAACCATGTTTAGTAACATAAATAGACAAATATGGCTGGAAGAACAACCCATATCTCAATAATAACCCTAAATGTTAATGGCTTAAACTCACCAATTAAGAGACACAGGCTAGTAGAATGGATCACAAAACAAGAACCAACAATATACTGCCTACAGGAGACGCATTTGATAGGAAAAGACATACATAGGCTGAAGGTGAAAGGTTGGGAAAAATCATATCACTCATATGGACTTCGGAAACAAGCAGGTGTGTCCATACTCATATCAAATAAAATAGATTTCAAGCCAAAGTTAATCAAAAGGGATAAAGAGGGACACGACATACTGCTCAAGGGAACCATACACCAACAAGACATAACAATCATAAATATATATGCCTCTAACAATGGTGCAGCTATGTTCATCAAACAAACTCTTCTCAAGTTCAAGAGTCTAATAGACCACCATACAATAATCATGGGAGACTTCAACACACCTCTCTCACCAATGGACAGATCTTCCAAACAAAAGTTGAATAAGGAAACTATAGAACTCAATAACACAATTAATAACCTAGACTTAATTGACATATATAGAATATACTACCCAACATCAAGCAGTTACACTTTTTTCTCAGCAGCACATGGATCCTTCTCAAAAATAGATCACATATTATGTCACAGGGCAACTCTTAGACAATATAAAGGAGTAGAGATAATACCATGCATCTTATCTGATCATAATGGAATGAAACTGAAAATCAACGATAAAAGAAGGAAGGAAAAAGCATACATCACTTGGAGAATGAACAATAGGTTACTGAATGATCAATGGGTTATAGAAGACATCAAGGAGGAAATTAAAAAATTCTTAGAGATAAATGAAAACACAGACACAACATATTGGAATCTATGGGACACATTGAAAGCAGTTCTAAGAGGAAAATTCATTGCGTGGAGTTCATTCCTTAAAAAAAAAAAAAACCAACAAATAAATGATCTCATACTTCATCTCAAAATCCTAGAAAAAGAAGAGCAAAACAACAGCAAAAGAAGTAGAAGGCAAGAAATAATGAAAATCAGAGCTGAAATTAATGAAATTGAAACAAAAGAAACAATTGAAAAAATTGACAAAACTAAAAGTTGGTTCTTTGAAAAAATAAACAAAATCGACAGAGCCTTAGCCATGCTAGCGAAGAGAAGAAGAGAGAGAACTCAATTTACTAGCTTACGGGATGAAAAAGGCAATATCACAACAGACACTTCAGAAATACAGAAGATAATCAAAAATTATTTTGAATCCTTATACTCCAATAAATTAGAAGATAGTGAAGGCATAGATAAACTTCTTAAGTCATATGATCTGCCCAGATTGAGTCAGGAGGATATAGAAAACCTAAACAGACCAATATCAATTGAGGAAATAGAAGAAACCATCAAAAGACTACCAACTAAGAAAAGCCCAGGACCGGATGGGTATACAGCAGAGTTTTACAAAACCTTTAAAGAGGAACTAATACCAATACTTTTCAAGCTACTTCAGGAAATAGAAAAAGAGGGAGAACTTCCAAATTCATTCTACGAGGCCAACATCACCCTGATACCTAAACCAGACAAAGACACTTCAAAGAAAGAAAACTACAGACCAATATCTCTAATGAACCTAGATGCAAAAATCCTCAATAAAATTCTGGCGAATCGGATACAAAAACATATCAAAAAAATTGTGCACCATGATCAAGTAGGATTCATCCCTGGGATGCAAGGCTGGTTCAATATATGGAAATCATTAAAGGTTATTCACCACATCAATAGACTTAAAAATAAGAACCATATGATCATCTCGATAGATGCGGAAAAAGCATTTGACAAAGTACAGCATCCCTTTATGTTCAAAACTCTAGAAAAACTAGGGATAACAGGAACATACCTCAATATTGTAAAAGCAATCTATGCTAAGCCTCAGGCTAGCATCATTCTGAATGGAGAAAAATTGAAGGCATTCCCTATAAAATCTGGAACAAGACAAGGATACCCTCTCTCACCACTTCTGTTCAACATAGTTCTCGAAACACTGGCCAGAGCAATTAGACGAAAGAAATTAAAGGCATAAAAATAGGAAAAGAAGAACTTAAATTATCACTATTTGCAGTTGACATGATTCTATACCTTGCAGACCCAAAAGGCTCTACAAAGAAACTATTAGAGCTAATAAATGAATTCAGCAAAGTGGCAGGATATAAAATCAACACACATAAATCAAAGGCATTCCTGTATATCAGCGACAAATCCTCTGAAATGGAAATGAGGACAACCACTCCATTCACAATATCTTCAAAAAAAATAAAATACTTGGGAATCAACCTAACAAAAGAGGTGAAAGACTTATACAATGAAAACTACAGAACCCTAAAGAGAGAAATAGAAGAAGATCTTAGAAGATGGAAAAATATACCCTGTTCATGGATAGGCAGAACTAACATCATCAAAATGGCGATATTACCAAAAGTTCTCTATAGGTTTAATGCAATGCCAATCAAAATCCCAACGGCATTTCTTGTAGAAATAGAGAAAGCAATCATGAAATTCATATGGAAAAATAAAAGACCCAGAATAGCAAAAACAATGCTAAGCAGGAAGTGTGAATCAGGCGGTATAGCGATACCAGACTTCAAACTATACTACAGAGCAATAGTAACAAAAACAGCATGGTACTGGTACCAAAACAGGCGGGTGGACCAATGGTACAGAATAGAGGACACAGAAACCAATCCACAAAACTACAGCTATCTTATATTTGATAAAGGGGCTAAAAGCATGCAATGGAGGAAGGATAGCATCTTCAACAAATGGTGCTTGGAAAACTGGAAATCCATATGCAACAAAATGAAACTGAATCCCTTTCTCTCGCCATGCACAAAAGTGAATTCAAAATGGATCAAGGAGCTTGATATCAAATCAGAGACACACCGTCTGATAGAAGAAAAAGTTGGCTACGATCTACATACTGTGGGGTCGGGCTCCAAATTCCTCAATAGGACACCCATAGCACAAAAGTTAATAACTAGAATCAACAAATGGGACTTACTCAAACTAAAAAGTTTTTTCTCAGCAAAAGAAACAATAAGAGAGGTAAATAGGGAGCCTACATCCTGGGAACAAATCTTTACTCCTCACACTTCAGATAGAGCCCTAATATCCAGAGTATACAAAGAACTCAAAAAATTAGACAATAAGAGAACAAACAACCCAATCAACAAATGGGCCAAGGACCTGAACAGACACTTCTCAGAGGAGGACATACAATCAATCAACAAATACATGAAAAAATGCTCACCATCTCTAGCAGTCAGAGAAATGCAAATCAAAACCACCCTAAGATACCATCTCACTCCAGTTAGATTGGCAGCCATTATGAAGTCAAACAACAACAAGTGCTGGCGAGGATGTAGGGAAAAGGGTACACTTGTACATTGCTGGTGGGACTGCAAATTGGTGCAGCCAATTTGGAAAGCAGTATGGAGATTTCTTGGAAAGCTGGGAATGGAGCCACCATTTGACCCAGCTATTCCCCTTCTTGGTCTATTCCCTAAAGACCTAAAAAGAGCATGCTACAGGGACACTGCTACATCGATGTTCATAGCAGCACAATTCACAATAGCAAGACTGTGGAACCAACCTAGATGCCCTTCAATAGACGAATGGATAAAAAAAATGTGGCATTTATACACAATGGAGTATTACTCTGCATTAAAAAATGACAAAATCATAGAATTTGCAGGGAAATGGATGGCATTAGAGCAGATTATGCTAAGTGAAGCTAGCCAATCCCTAAAAAACAAATGCCAAATGTCTTCTTTGATATAAGGAGAGTAGCTAAGAACAGAGTAGGGTCGAAGAGCATGAGAAGAAGATTAACATTAAACAGGGATGAGAGGTGGGAGGGAAAGGGAGAGAGAAGGGAAATTGAATGGAAATGGAAGGAGACCCTCAGGGTTATACGAAAGTACATACAAGAGGAAGTGAGGGGAAAGGGAAAAATAATACAAGGGGGAGAAATGAATGACAGTAGAGGGGGCAGAGAGAGAAGAGGGGAGGGGAGGGGAGGGGAGGGGGGATAGTAGAGGATAGGAAAGGCAGCAGAACACAACAGACACTAGTATGGCAATATGTAAATCAATGGATGTGTAACTGATGTGATTCTGCAAACTGTATATGGGGTAAAAATGGGAGTTCATAACCCGCTTGAATCAAAGTGTGAAATATGATATATCAAGAACTATGTAATGTTTTGAACAACCAACAATAAAAAATTAAAATAAAAAACTCCCCAAATTATTCTAATATGCAGCCAGAAAAAAAAAAAAAAAACCACACATTAGCCTAGGCCTTCACAAGCTCAAGGTCATCAGTATCTTCCACCTCATCTTGCCATATGATCTTCAGGGGCAATAAGGTACATGGAACTGTCATATCCTGGTAACAATGGCTTCTTCTGGAATATTCCTTGAAGCTTTTTGTTACACTTTTATACAACTGTCAGTGCAGTAGCTTTGTTCACACCAGCATCACCACAAACTTGCTTTATGATGACTAGAACGTCACTACAAATGATAGGAATGTCTTGGCTCCACATATTGTAAACCACTGTCATATAAGTGGTCCACCATTGACTGAAGCATTGTTATGTGACACATGACTGTATACATACGTATTATATATTATTGAATTTTATTTGCATTTGTTTCATAGATGGTGAGTGGATATCTGTATATTATGCTTCTCTGTGAATTTTGTGTGTGTTTCTCATCTATTCATGCTCTGTACCACTTTTACTGTTTTTGGCATTAAAATGTTTTTATACTTCAATCAAATAAATGCATGCTTCAGAATTTATTCTTAGGATATATTGTTACCTTTAAAATAAAAATGCAGTAAAAGGTAAATTCACTGAGTTCTACTTTGTAACCAGCATATTTAGCTTAACCATGTGTCTGCCCTCAACAAGAGTAAGTTGACCAGTTGATTCAGAGGAAATAATAGAAAATATCAGAAACAATGCAGAAATATCAAAAAAAAAGATAAGTGTGGTGGTACACCTCTGTAATCCCAGAGACTTAAGAGGCTTAGGCAGGAGGATTGCAATTTGGAGGCCAGCCTCAGCAACTTAGCAAGAACCTGTCTCAAAATAAAAAATAAAAAGGACTGGGGCTATATCTCAGAGGTAAAGTGTCCCTGGGTTCAATCCCCAGCACCAAAAAGAAAAAAAAAAAAAAACAGTATGAATTACATTTTTTCAAAATAACCTCTTTCCTATGGTTGTGTTTTTTTTTTAAGTAAATGGACACAATACCTTTATTTTACTTACTTATTTTTTGTGTGGTGATGAGGATCGAACCCTCTACCTCATATGTTCTAGGCAAGTGCTTTACCACCCAGCCCCTGATTCTCTTACTTTTTAAGTAAAGCTTTTTCCTTTCCTGGTTGGTTGGTTTGTTTAAGTTCTGGAGATAGAATCCAGGGACTTTCACATGCTAAACAAGCTCTACTACTGAGGTATATTCCCAGCCCTGTAAACACAGCGTTAATAAAGCTTTCGCTTCAGATTTTTAACCCACACCCACCTGTGTGACCCACTCAGGTGTGAATACTCGAGTGCAGACCTTGTTGGTGTGAGCATACGGACAATCATAGATAAGCATACAAGGCTAGTATGGTTTTATACAAATGAGATCACAGCATATGCACTTCTCTCTCTTTTATCCTTTCTAGTCAACCAGGTTACCTCTAATTCATTCTTTTATTAGTGGTGCCTAATATACTGCAGTAGAGCATGATATAATTTAATTAGTCATTACCCTATTAGTCTTTTTAACACCAAAGAGTGAAACAATAACAATCCTTATACCTGGGTTTTTCATTTTTTAACATTCATTTTTTAGTTGTATGTGGACAAAATATCTTTATATTTTATTTTTATGTGGTGCTGAGAATCGAACCCAGTGCCTCATGCATGCTAAGCAAGTGCTCTACCTCTGAGCCACAACCCAGCCCCAGTTTCTCATATGTTAATGAGCTTTCTGGATTGAATGAATCATCTATTCTTCATTTTAATGAGTATGGCACATCATTTTCCACTGATGTGTGGAGGCACCTTCATCATCACCAGTTACAGGCCTTTTTGTTCATTTGAACTTGTCAGTTTGATTTGTGTGAAATGATATTTTGTAATTAATTCTGTTTCCTCTGGCTACTCATGAATTTGAGCATACTTCCATACATTTTTGACCATTGGGATTTTCTTTTCTATGAAATATTGACATTTTTCCTTTAGGTGATTTCCATCCTATAATCCAATCAATAGGATGTTTAAAATATTTATAAATCTCTTCTTTTCAAATTATAACACAAGTATCTAAAATATGAATGTGCAAGTGAACCATTTTTTTTTTTTTTTTAGCATCAGGGCACTTAACCACTGAGCTACATTCCCAGTCCTTTTTATTTTTTATTTAGAAATAGAGTCTTGGGCCTTGCTAAGTTGCTGAAGCTGGCTTTGAACTCATGATCTTCCTGCTTCAGTCTCTGGAGCTGCTGGGATTACAGGCCTGCGCCACCGCACCTGCTGTCAACCAATTTTTATAAAATAAAAACTCTCTGACTACCATGCAGGTCAGGAAACAGCACCTTATGCCCCAACCCATCAGTTTATTGTATGCTTCTGTCTACTTACAAACCCTTTCTTCCCCTCCAAAATACCATTATTTTGACTTTAATGGTAATGACTTCTTAGCTTTTCTTTGTAGTTTTACTACCAACATACTCAACCTAACACTGTAGTTTAGTTACAACTGTTGCGAAACTTTTATGTAAATGAAATCTTATAATGCTTACTCTTTTGTATCTGATCTCTTTCACTCAACATGTTTGTGAGATTTATTCAGCTTGTTGCATATAACCCTATTCATTTTCATTACTAGATTGTATTCTGTTTTTTAAAAATAGCACAAATGATCCATCTATTGTAGTATTGAGGAAAAGTAGGGCTGTTTCCAAATTAAGGTTATTACAAAAGCAGAGCTATAATGAAAATACACATTCGGGCTGGGGATGTGTAACACTTGCCCAGTATGTGTGAGACCCTAGATCCCATACCCAGCACCACAAAGACAGAGAGAGAGAGAGAAAGAGAGAGATGCACATCATCTGGAGAACATGGCACTCAATCTTTTGCATATTCGCTTCACAGTAGAATTGCTGAGTCATGCAGGAGGCTCCTCCTTAATTTGAGCAATAACTACCTGCCAAAAAGCCTTCCAAAGTGGTGCTACTAGAGCCATTCTCAAATAGTGTCCTTTATTCTTACCAAAATTTGTTCTTAATCTCTTTTTTTTCTTTCCTCTGTCTAGAAATATCTCATCATTATGATTGTAAGTAATGAACACTCTTTCTTGTCCTTTTTTTCTTTCTTTTTCTTTCAGTGCTAGGAATTAAACCCAGGTCTTGGAGCGTTCTAAGCAAGAGCTCTACCACTGAGCTACCCCAAACCCTTCATATTCTTATCAGACACCAGATGTCCTCTTTCATCAAATGCCTTTTTAATTTCTAGTGCCCTTCCCTATTTTATTGATTTTTTTTCTATACTAAACAGTTCTTCGTCTATTAAGTGGGAATTTCACTTTAAAATTAGCTTTGGGGGGGGGGGAGGCAAGATAGTATAATTTCAAGTAGAAATTAAATACCCAAAGGCCATAGACACCAAAACATACTCCAAATGGATAAGAAATAAGGATGTAAAAAATAAAACAGTGCAAACAAATACTAGGAGAAACAATGGTGAGTTCCTGTATAAATTGGATGTAGGGACAGCCTTTAAACCATGACTCAAAATGCAAAATTGATAACAGTAAAAACTCATAAACTTGATTTCATAAGGTTTTTTTAAACTTCTGTATTATAACAATGACAAAACTCATAAGGAAAATCAAAGGACAAATGACAACTTGGGAGAAAGCATTTGCAGTTTATATTACAAATAAAAGACCGGCTACACTGGGCGTGATAATGCACACCTGTGATCCCAGCAGCTCAGGAGGCTGAGGCAGGAGGATTGTAGTTCAAAGCAACTTAGCGAGGCCCTGAGCAAAGTAGAGAGATCCTGTCTCAAAATAAGCAAACAAAACTAGCTGGGGATGTGACCCAGTGGATAAGTGCCTTTGGGTTCAGTCCCTAGT
The DNA here is from genome assembly GCF_021218885.2 of Marmota monax. Lineage (NCBI taxonomy): Eukaryota > Metazoa > Chordata > Mammalia > Rodentia > Sciuridae > Marmota > Marmota monax. Next base: position 8,868,893 of record NW_026695198.1, on the reverse strand, counting down.
GTCGGAAGGAAGGAAGGAAGGAAGGAAGGAAGGGAGGGAGGAAGGAAGGAAGGAAGGAAGGAAGGAAGGAAGGGAAAATCCTGCTGCTTTGTAAATCAGAGATTTACTACTTAACAACACACTTTGATGGGGAAAGTTAACAAAAACTTTATAGGAAAAAGATAAGTGTAGCCCTTTACAGCCAAGATGAGCAAACAGCACCTGAACATAGTAAAAAATGCACAACCTAATTCATACGTAAAATGCACCTCAAGATACTGTGTCTAACTTATCAAACTCCTAAAAACTTGACAATGCACTTTAATCTATGTAGAAGACGGGCCTGCTGTTAAATTGTGGGTGGGAGTACAAAAGTGGTACAAACCCCATACAGGGGGATTTTTGCACTTTTTGACCAGCCATCTCAATTCTATAAAAAGATTATTGACAAGGTCTTAAAGTACCACCCTACAGATTATGCATTAATGCAAGAAGGAAAGTTTACCTTCATCACAGGGAAACTGGCAATAACACCTTTAACCGAGTGAACAAGTGTGGGACAGCTTGATGTTATGTTCCACTTGGTTTGAGGCACCTATGAAAGATTCTTGCCAGAAATGTTTAACCCTGAAGTTACTCCCAAGCAAATGATCCAGTAAATAAAAGATCTAGGATATGGGATATTCTACAGGACAACTGGTCTAAATCCAATGCAATGAAAAGTCAAGGGAGAAGGAACTATTCTAGATTTCAAAATGCTTGTCATGTGTGTGTCATATTACTTAAGAATTTTAGAATCTGGTAAAGATAAAGTACATAGGAAATAGAGAAACTAAGTGTAGTCACTACTGGGCAGTCTGTGGATAGCATGACTGAGGAACAGAATTTTGAATTTTATTAAATTTTAATTAATTTATATTTAAATAGTCACATATGGCTAATGTCTATCACATAGGACAACACAGCCTTAGAGCACTAAGAAAGCTCCACTGGGCTTTGTAGTTTAACAAGACAACCAATTTCAGTGGTTAGAAAACAAAACAAAACAAAAAAAAGACAGTAAGTGAGAAAAAATTTCCTAGAAGGTTTTCAGCATTGAGGGGAATATGATCCAAGAAAAATGTTTTGGTTTTTAAAAAATATTTCTCAAGACATGTTATTTAAGTGCCTGGAATACTAACAGCTTGCTTGGCTCCTGTCTGTAAAGTCAGTTAAGTCAGTTGTATAAGGTATTATTTGGTGAACAAACTGGAGATCATTTTAGAATATGTTGTCTACACTGGACAATCCTGATTATCTATCTGCAGCAACACATCCAAATAATCTTTGATTTGCAACTAGTAAATATTTTGCAATTTGAAGATACAGGTTTGAGGCAAGTGCAAAGATACACACTTATACTCCCAGCCCTGGGAAAACTGAAGCTGAGGATCACTTACTTGAACCCTGGGGTGGGTACTAGCCTGGGTAACATAGCAAGATCCCATCTCAAAAAAAAAGAAGAAAAAAAGGAAGGAAGGAAGGAAGGAAGGAAGGAGAAAAGGAAAGAAAGGAAGGAAGAAAACAAAAATATAGGCATAAATTAATATCGTCTAACTGACATTTGGAATAGCAAATGGAAATAGGAAATGACCACTTTCTCCCACACTGAACTCTATGTAGGTACAGCAGAGCTTCCCAAATAAACAATATTTTAGCCTACTTAATTTTCTCTTCATCTGTCTCTCTCACAGAGCCTCTAAGACCTTTAAGAGCCGTACTTTATCATATTGATAATTATTATCCCTGTTCACAAAGTACCTAGTAGGGGCACAATAAAAAGTCAACCAAGAAACTGACAACGTAACTTCCTGCATACCCTCCAGGAACAGAAATTGTGCTAGATTCTGGAACTGCAGATTGATTAAAATAACCCAGTCCCACCCTCCAGGAGCTCCTATGTGCATATTTATTTTCTTAAATCTGAATTAAAGAGTCATGTGAATTCAGTGGGAATCTGCTCTGGTAGAAGAAGAAAGAGCATTCCAAAATTGAAAGAGTTGTTAAAATTAATATGTCCCTAAACAAGAAAAGACTGATAAACCATCACAGCTAACAGAAGTCTAAGGAAACATGACAACCAAATGAAACAGGGTGTTCTGCCTGATTTTGTAACAGAACAAGGACATTGGGTGGAAAAAAATAAGAAAATCTGAATACAGATTTGAGTTAATGATAATATGTCATTAGTGGTGCATTCATTGTGACAAATGTACCATACTCACACAAGATGTTAACAATGGACAAAACAAGGTGGGTGGTGTGGGGGAACTCTCTGTACTATCTTCACCCCATTTCTATAAATCTAAAACTATTCTACAGTTAAAGGCTACTAAAAAAAATTAAAATGTTCCATACTACATAGTTACCTTCCCGTCTTCACCAGGAAAGATTCTGATGTGGACTCCAAGAAATGCACTGTGCTGGCTGGAGGTTATCCAGGAACAAGTCTTTATGTCACCTGTTCATGCATGTCTAGATATCACCTGTGTACCTTGACCTTCCTGTGGCCATGAAGTTTCACTCTGCATGGAAATTGTTTTGTTTTTGACATTTTCACTTTTTCAACTATTCACAAGAGACTATTATAAATTCAATGCATGCAAATACTGAGAACTTTAAAGTTAGGAGTGATTAGGCAAGACTTCAAGTAAAGTTAGTAGAATTGGGGAAATCTTGGCACCGTCTGGGCATGCTTATACTTGAAGATGCACTTGAAGTACCCAGAGAATCTTGGGGAGATGTCCATTGTAACCCAGGGGCTCTGGGTTGGAGCCTGAAGTTCCCAGGTGACTCTGATCTTGCTGACCACAATTTGATTAGCAAGGATCAAGGTAATGAGGAATTTTAAAGCTAAGGAGCACCATTTTGCTCTGCCAGTTGCAAAGGACTGGCTTTACCTGCCCTCCTCCCACTGCTGTCTGTGGGAGACCATGGCAGTTTATGGATCCACTCATTCCTGGTAAATAAAAGTTGAGTTTGTCCCATCTCTGCCCCTTTCCCATTCCTTGCCCACGGCATACGCACAATCACGAATGTCCTTTGCTCTTCTTCTTGCCTAGTGTTCAGTCTCCTGCTGCTCTCCATCTACAAAAGTTTGATTCAACATGATTAGCAATTGTCAGCAAGATCTGTCATGGGGAGCCACCTCTGGTAAGAGATCTGGTGTTTAGAGTGCTGACTGCAGTGCAGTATGCTGAGTAATGCAATGGACTAAACAGAAGAACCTATATAAAATACCCCTTACTTACATATCAGAGAATGGCAATCTTTCTTGGATGTTCATTTCCTGCCTTTTCCCATAAAAAATTCACCAATGACCCAGGACTCATGGTGGTCCCTCCAGCCACACTTCACAGCTGCCGTCACCCAAGGTGGGAATAGCTGGGCAACCCGGACACTGTTCATGGATTACTACAGTTGAGGAATCAGCATATGTGGAATTTTCTTGCATTGCCTAGATCCTGTGTCTATAGTGAATGCTACATAATCTATCTGCTAGGTATGTTTTAACTGAATACAGATACAAATGCATTGCTTGCTAGAATATATTAAATTGAAATAGGAACAGTGAACTTTTTACTCAGTCACCAGTAGTCCAAGAGGCCCTGAGAGATGTTGGCATTGCAGCTAAGAAGTGAAGGTTGTGTGGCCCCTAGTCATCAGCCACCGTAGGAAAAGGTTGGGGGAAGAGTGTTCCATTCCAAGGAGAGAAGGATTAGATGCTCTCAGACTTGGGAAAGACAGTGTAGCCAGTATGAAGAACACGTGGACTATAGCACTTACAGGGCATGAAATCTCAGTTCTTCAAAGAGAGCCAGCAGCTAGATGACCAAATAGAAAAGCCAAACCCCACCTTACAGCCCATCTCTCCCATATTTTTACTGGCTAGTTCAGTTTATAATTTATTTTTCTTCTTCCACTGACTTCTATTAATATCACCTAACTCTTCACTGCTCATCATATGTTATCCGCATTCCAAGATTTTTTATAAATGCCTCATTTAGATTTAAAAAAAAAACTACAAGAAAAGGATAGTGCTTGATTTTTCTTTGCAACATTATAACATTGTCTTTCATACAGTTGGTGCTCAATAAGTATTTCTTGGATAAGTAAATGAGATAATTCAGGGGGCTCAGATTTTTATCAGCAAACCAGTTTGTATCTTCTATTCTTTAAAACATCCCTGATTCGTTTCAAATGCTGGAGACCACCTAGACATGTGGCTGGATTTCCTCTAAATCCTTTTTCTGCCTTTTGAAGTCTCGCCCATACCACTCTGTGTTTCAAATGCACAGTTACTTCCTATTCCTGCAGACAGCCAGATTAGTTCTTCCAGGAAATTCTGAAAAGATCCCTTTTCTTCCAGGTTGCGGTGCTGTCTAAATTATGTATCCCAGCTGGGGCCTAAACCATCAGGGTGGGAGTCAGAAAAGGTTCCACACTCCAGTTCCACCTGCTCCTTGTCCTGCTCGCCTTCCTCTTGCTCCTCAACTAGATGATCTCTCTCCCTAGGTTGGCCAAGCCCCCAGCTCCTGGCAGAACCATCTTCTGGTGGGCCCATGTGAAAGATTCTCAGAACCCTGTATCAGAATCCTATGGCTCACAACTGTTTTAAGTACTTGGTAATAACTAATTGAATCTTCACAGATCTTCCCAATAACCAAACTTCCTTAGGTTACTTACTGAGTTTACCTACAAGCCCTTTCAAGATCTACTCTCTTCTAACCACTCCAGTGTTTTCCTGCCTGCTCCACTTGCTGACCTTTGTTTATTTGGTGGAATCTAAGATGCCATTAATGTTAAGACACACCTTTATTTTATGGAACATTAAGAAAGAAAAAGAGACTCCCACTCAAACGGGGACCTGCTGACTTTGACCGGTTCCTTAGTGGAGGAGCTCTGAGTGAAGAGATGGGTTGGGGAGAACTTTCCAGAACAATACCTGTGAGGGAATGAGGAGGGAGGGGGGCAGAGGGAGAAGGTGAGCTGCCATGGACTAGAAACACAGGCTTCAGCAGACCCACACAGAGCTCTGCAACAAATGGGGCCTCAGAGTTGTCCCCTAACCTGGACCTTGTACTCTCAGACCCTCTAGCCACTGACCATGGAGTCAGGCAGCTCCCTCCAACAGCAGGCGAATCCAGAAAGCAATCATCAGCCGTGAGCTGACCTCTGTCGACAACCCAGGAAGACAGATGTGGAGCGGGGAACTGGGAAGCCTTCACTTCATTCCCTTTATAAGGCCATCAATTGTGAGGTGGAGTCAGATACGCAACAGGCTAGGATGTGACAACCTATACATCTTACAATTCAGTTAAATACGGCTTATTTATAGTTGGTTCCTTTTTTGTTTGCATCATTAGAATTAGTTTTGGTAACCTACAATGAAGAATTCCTATGATGCAGGGGAGGACAGGCCACAGGAAGAAATGACCCACTCTGTGTTGGTTTGGTTTTTTCCATCTTAATCACTCTAAGTACATTCATTCACATTGTTGTGCAGCCATAAGCACCATCCATTTCCAGAACTTTCTCATCTTGCAAAACTGAAACTCTGTGCCCTTTAAACGCTTACCCTATTCCCTGTTTCCCCAGCCCCTGGCAACCAACATTCTATTTTCTATCTGTATGAATTTGACTACTTTAGGTTTAGTTGGAATCATATAATAACTCTCTTTTGATGCCTGTCTGGTTTCACTTAGCATAATGTCTTTAAGCCTCATCCATCTTGTAGCATGTGATCAAATTTTCTTCCTTTTTTACACTAAGTAGTGTGCCATTATATGATCATACCACATTCTGTTCATTCACCTCTGGATCTTGGGTTGCTTCCACACATCTCTTGGCTATTGTAAATAGTCTACTATGAATATCAATATCTCTTCAAGACACTGACTTGAATTATTTTGAGTCTGTAGTCCTGTCAGGTGGCTGGACCTTTTAATAGTTCTATATTTAATGTTTTGAAGAACCAACTGTACTCCATAACTGGTGCATCATTTTATAATCCTACCAACAGTGCACAAGGGCTCCCATATCTCCACATCATAACCAACACTTATTTTCCAGAGTTTATGTGATAGGGGCCACCCAAATGGTTTTGAGGAATTTATCTAATTATGATTTTGTTTTGCATTTCTCTTATGATTCCATAACCAACACATCTTACAAGAAAAAGTTAGACGAGGAAAAGTTTATTTGGGTTCAGTGAGTTTCAGCTCGGTTTCAGAAGTCTCAGTCATAGTTGGTCAGCTTCATTGCTCTGAGCCTGAAAAGAGGCAGAACATCATGGCAGAAGGGTAGGGCAGAGGAAGTTACTCAGTTTGCAGCAGCCAAAAAGCAGAGGGAGAGGGAAGGGACAAGATATAGTCCACGGACCCATGCCCAGAGACCCACTTCCTCCAGTCACACCCCACTTACCTACAATTACCACCTAGTAGTCCATTCATAGCAAGAATCCCTCAAATGGATTAATCTACTGATGAAGTTAAGCTTTCATAACCTAATCATTTCACCTCTGAATATTCCGGTGCCTAACACAAGAGCTTTTGGGGGAAAACCTCATATATTCAAACCATAACATTAATGATATTGAATATCTTTTCATGTTTCTTGGTCACTTGTATAAAGTTCATGCTCATTTTATAATTGATTTCGTTTTGTTGTTGTTATGGAGTTGTAGTTCTTTATTCTGGAAATTAATTTCTTATCGGTTATGATGTGCAAATATTTTATTCCATTCTGTAAGCTGCCTTTTCACTCTGTGGATACTGTCTTTTGATAAACAAAAGTTTTAAATTTTTTCATGGAGTCTGATTTGTCTGTTTTGCTTCTGTTGCCCATGATTTTTGGTGACCATATCCAAGAAATTGCCAGATTCAATGTTAAGATTTTTTTCTACGTTTCTTCTAGGAATTTAATAGTTTCAAGTCTTATTTTTAGGTCATCACTCCAATTTGTGTAAATCGAATATAGTGTATGGTAAAGGTCTAATCTCATTCTTTGCACGTGGATATCCAGTTTTCCTAGTGACATTCCATGAAGAAACTCTGCCTCCATTGAGTGATCTTGGCATCCTTTTTGAAAATTACTTGTTCATATTCATTCGTGAGCATTTATTCCCGGTTTTTCTTTTCTGTTCCATGTCCTATATGTCTGTTCTTTTCTCAGTGCCACACTGTTCTGATTATTGTAGCTTTAAAAATATGTTTTGAGGGGGCTGGGCATGTGACTCAAGCAGCAGCGCGCTTGCCTGGAATGCGTGCGGCCCGAGTTCGAACAAACAAAGATGTTGTGTCCGCCGAAAACTAAAAAAATAAATATTAAAATTCTCTGTCTCTCTCTTTAAAAAAAAAAAAATGTTTTGAATCAGGAAGTGTGAGTTAGTCTAATTTGTTCTTATTTTTCAAAACCATAACAATGGGTACTTAGGGTCCCTTGAGGTTCTATGTGAATTTTAGGATGATTTTTTTTCTATTTCTGCAAAAAAAGAAAGTGGATTTTGAATTGGTATAACCATTTTGGAAAGCAGTATGGGGATTCCTCAGAAAACTTGGAATGGAACCACTATTTGACCCAAAGGACTTAAAATCAGCATACCATAGTGATGCAGCCACATCAATGTTTATAGCAGCTCAATTCACAGGAGTTAAGCTATGGAACCAACCTAGATGCCCTTCAAAAGATGAATGGATAAAGAAAATGTGATATATATACTCAGCCATAAAGAGTAATGAAATTATGGCATTTGCTGGTAAATGGATGGAATTGGAGTCTATTATGCTAAGTGAAATAAGCCAGTCCCAAAAAACCCAAAGGCTGAATGTTCTGTCTGATAAGCAGATGCTAACTCACAATAAGGTGGCAGGGGCCAGCAGGGATTCATAAAGGATTTGCTTAAAATTTATAGTCCTGGGTCCCCTCCCTACCTACTAAGTTCTGAGAATTGACCCTGGAATCTGCATTGTAAACAAGCCCCGCAGGAATTCTTATCTCGTTAACATTTTAGAAACACTGAATTAAATAAAGCAAATAAGAGTTATACCCAAATGAATTCAACTTAGAAAATAATGATCATAATCACAGAATAATGATTTTACCTAGTTTCTAACAAATAGGTGGATATTCATTTATACACTAAAGTATTTTATAAATTTAGCACAGTTGATTCTCCATGAGATTCCTAGATCTTTATCTTTCTTTAGCACATATACATTCCCCACTAGACGCCTATGTCTTTATTTCTGTTTAAATCTTTCAAAACTTGAAGCTTAGTTTTTAAAGAAATACAATCATAAAATTGGCCTTCAGCTGCATTACTTTCTTTTTAAAATGGAATAAAATTGTCAGTTCTATTTTATGTCATGATTCTCATACTTGGGAAATCCTTTATACTCACTGCTAAAATCATTAAGCCAATGTCCTCGATTTAATCTTTAAGGTTTACCAGCCAGCATTGAGTCACACTAATCTTCTAGGTCAGACAGGAAAAGAATTGACGTCGTTACAAAATACCACTGCGTAAGTGTCTTTAAGAAAATGGCAGCCAAGTGTACACAGTTGGGCAATGAGATGTGATGAGCAAGAGACTGGCAGTAAGAGAGCTGGAAGACCTTGGCATCTTGTACTGTGCCCCTGAGGATGCCCTGGTGTTGAGCTGTCGAGGATCCCGTGACACACTTTCTCTGACATAACACCACTCGGTGAGTTATCAAGATGTTTCCTCTCTCCAGAAAATCAACCAGCCCAGGAGGAATGATAATTTGGCAAGTGCTATGCTCAGGGGACCAATGCAATAAGGGATGTTTCATACAAAGGGTCTTCCACCGTGAGCCAGCAATGTTGGTTTGCAGCTAAAAACAGAGGTGCACAAAAATAAACCTTCAACTTCTCACCCTGAACAATGAAGATGTTTTCCAGAAAAATACACATAATCTAAACAGCCTCCAACTTAGCCAGCTCCTTTCTCCCGCTTTTACTTTTTAAAAAAGGATAAATGAAAAAACAGGGCAGCTTGCCTAGTTGGTTTATCTCTCTAACCTGCCCAAAAAAAGAAACACAATAAAAGCAGGCCAAAAAAAAAAAAAAAAAAGGTCCCACTGGTATATTTTTAGATTTCAAAAACAAACACAAAAGTTATAATTAGCCATTAATTAGATATTCTAAACTATCAATAGCTAGTTAATGTTTAAATATACTAAACTAATAGGTTTTCAAGTTAGAAATAATGTCTGTGGACAACTTGATTTTAATGATGTGTGCCAAGAAAACCCAGCTCCAATTGCACATTCTTTCTCTCTCTATCCCTCTCCTTCTCTTCCCCGCCCCCCCCCGCCCCCCCCCGCATTCCTCCTTCAATTTAAGTCTAAAGGAGAAAAAACTTGGGTGATTACCTGAGGGTAGAGAAACAAACAACCATATTAGTTTAGATTGCCCAGGGCTTGTGATCAATCTGTACAAGAAAATCCAGGAACCAAAGGTAGCCAAAAACAAAGTCGAGCACTGAAGACAAGTGAATCTCAAGGTAATTCAGATGCAAATTAACTTTCTAAAATACCATGAAGTATCCTGTACTTTCATGTCCATTGCCTACTTTATTCTGGCCCCAGAATCCTGCACACAGGATTGTGTGCCTTGCCTCTGCAATGAGTAGAACTGCCAGAGAACCTGGGCTCTGTTCTAGTGGATCATTGCACAAGGAGGACTGCACAACCCCACATCTGCAAGACCGGGGAAACCAAGGACCATCTAGGTCAGCACAGAACAGTCCTGATTCATGTTTCTATAGACTGTTCTTTGTCTCTGCCATCTTCCTACCCTTGTCCTGTCCCCAAACCAACCGTATTATCATGAGTTCCCCCAGTCCCTTCCAATTTCTCACATCCTTATTTACAAGCGTGAAGTAAAAGCTACATTCTACTTGGATCATCTTCTTCTCCTTCTTCTAATTTTAGCCCATCCAGGCAAATATATTCAACATTCTAGTTACAGGGAAGTGGAGACAAGGTTTGCTTGGTCTCTGCCTCTAGCAAGTGTGTGATTGACAGCTTCAGCAATCTGCATGCCACTCATAGCCCAGGCCCCACCATCTGCCCAGTGGTGATGGGGGAGGGGGAGGTGGGGCTGCAGATCTGACCCAGGGATCTGCATGGCAAGATCCTGCCAGGCAAGTGCTCTGCCACTGAGCTACACCCTCAGCCCCACCCTTATAATTTTTAAGGCTCCTTTCAGCTACTGAGTCCCTAGGATAGTATGAAATATGATATGTCAAGAGCTTTATAATGTTTTGAACAACCAATAAAAAAAATTAAAAAAAAAAAAAAAGAAAGAAAACAAAATAATTCCTATTTTTTCTGTTCAAACATAAATCTACCTGTCCATCCACATGCCCATGCTCATTCCTCAATAAGAAAACACATACCAGTTCTCACTCTACCTTATCCCTGCTGCAGACCTCTGGTCAGAGTTGGAGATAAAGAAACAGAGGAGAGCAAGCATTCAGCCTCATACAAAGTTTCAACAGAGTGTAAATTCTGACAACTGCTCAAAGGCTTATTTGTGTAAAAAAATAAGGGAAATTTCCTTTAGTTGTTCATCCAAATGGAAATTTATCCACTCTGCACAACTCAACTCTTCAAAGCCTCTTTCCCTCTTCTGACTCTAGAAACTTCTACTCATTCTTGGAAATACAGCTTACTTTGATTAAGGTAAAGTTGACATGCATAAAACACACAGATCCTGTCTGTACAGACAGATTAGTTTTGCCAATGCTGTGTGTATGTTGTGTAACCAGCTCCCACATCTGCATAGTAAACACTTCTCATCAAGGCAGAGAGTTCCCTTCCATCAAGCCTCCCTCCCCAGGCAGCCACTATCTGATTTTGGTCACTTTTGATTAGTCTTCATCTCTTCTTTTTTTTTTTTTTTTAATATTTATTTTTTAGTTTTCGGCGGACACAACATCTTTGTTTGTATGTGGTGCTGAGGATCTTTGTTTGTATGTGGTGCTGAGGATCGAACCCGGGCCGCACGCATGCCAGGCGAGCGCGCTACCGCTTGAGCCACATCCCCACCCTCTTCATCTCTTCTTGACATTACATAAATGATAATTTTTATAACTGCCTTCTTCTGTCTCAACATGCCATTTATGAGCTTGACCCAGGTTTGTTTATGATTTTAGCTATTCCTTTTCATTGTTGTCTAGTATTCCATTGTGTGATCAAACTACAAATTTTTTTTTTATCCCTTTTCTTGTTGAGGGCCAGCTGAGTCATTTCTAGTTTGGGGTCATTATGAATGAAGTTGCTCTGAATACCCTCATTCAAGTCTTTTAATGAACACAAGTGTTTTAGTTCTTGAAAATTGCTGAGTCTTAGGCTATATGTATATCTAATTTTACAGAAAGAGCGAACGCCTACACCTCAGATAAGGTGTTAAATTTTCAAGACACACAAAAAAACTCAAAAAGCTTAATACCAAATAATAATAATAACCCTATCAATAAATGGGAACAGGAATTAGATACTTCTCAAAAGAAACATGAATAGTCAACAAATATATGAATATTCAACAACTTCTAGCAATTAGAGAAGTGCAACTCAAAACTACACTGAGATTTCACCTCACTCCAACCAGAATGGCAATTATCAAGAATAAAAGTAATGATAAAGGTTGGCAAGGATGTGGGGAAAAGGGAACACACATACATTGCTGGTGGGACTACACATTAGTGCAACCACTCTGGAAAGCAGTACAGAGATTTCTCAAGACACTTGGAATGAAACCACTATTTGACCCAGTTATCCCACTCCTCAGTATATACCCAAAGGAATTAAAATCAGCATACTACAGTGATGCAGCCACATCAATGTTTACAGAAGCACAATTCACAATAGCTAAGCTATGAAACCAACCTGGATGCCCATCAACAAATGAATGGATAAAGAAAATGTGTTATATTTACTCAGTGACTATTACTCAGCCATAAAGAAGAATGACTTTACAACATTTGCTGCTAAATGGATGGATGTGGAGACTATCGTGCTAAATGAAATAAACCAATGCAAAACAACCAAAGGCCCACTGTTCTCTCTGATATGTGGATGTTAACCCAAAATAAGGAAGAAGGAGGGGAAGAATAGAAACTCAATGGATTAGACAATGGGGAAGGAAGGGAATTGGGGGTTGGGAATTGAAAAGCTGCAAATTGGTGCAGCCAGTATGGAAAGCAGTATGGAGATTCCTTGGAAAACTTGGAATGGAACCACCATTTGACCCAGCTATCCCTCTCTTTGGTCGATACCCAAAGGACTTAAAAACAGCATACTACAGGGACCCAGCCACATCAATGTTTATAGCAGCATAATTCACAATAGCTAAACTGTGGAACCAACCTAGGTGCTCTTGAATAGATGAATGGATAAAAAAAAAATGTGGCATATATACACAATGGAATATTACTCAGCAATAAAAGAGAATAAAATCATGGCATTTGCAAGTAAATGGGTAGAGTTAGAGAAGATACTGCTAAGTGAAGTTAGCCAATCCCCCAAAAAACAAATGCCGAATGTTTTCTCTGATATAAGGAGGCTGATTCATTGTAGGTAGGGAGGGACAGCGTGGGAGGCATAGATGAACTCTAGATAGGGCAGAGGGGTGGGAAGGGAAAGGAGGGGGCAGGGGGTTAGAAATGATGGTAGAATGTGATGGACATTATTATCTAAAGGACATATATGAAGACACAAATGGTGTGAATATGCTTTGTATACAGCCAGAGATGAAAAATTTGTGCTCTATATGTGTAATATGAATTGTAATGCATTCTGCTATCATATACAAATAAAAAAATAAGAAGAAGAAAAAGAAAAGACAGTGAAATGAATCTGACATGACTTTCCTATGTACATATATGAATACACCACAGTGAATCTCAACATCATGTACATCCACAAGACTGGGTTCCTAATAAGAATAAGATATATTTCTGCTTGTATAAATATATCAAAATAGATTCTACGGTCATGTATAACTAAAAAGAACATTTTTTTAAAAAAAGATCTAACTGCTGGACAGTTTTCCATATTGGCTGCACCATTTTACACTCCCATTGGCAATGTATGAGATCCAGATGCTTCATGTCCTTGTCAACATTTGGTATTTTCAGTATTAGACACAAGGCGTACCTCATTGTAATGTTCACTTGCATTTTCCTGATGACTAGTGATATTTTGTACCCTTTCCTGTGCTTACTGGCCATATGTATATCCTCTTTTGTGACATGCCTACTCAAGTCCTTTGCCAGTTTTTTCAGATCTTGTTATTTGCAAAACTCTTTGGATATTCTCAACCAAGTCTTTTGTCTGATGTATATCCTGCAACATTTTTCTCAGACTGTGGTTTTCCTTTCCATTTTCTTAGCAGTGTTTTTGATGATGAAGTTTTTATTCTGTTCAATCAATCTATTTTTCTCCATTTACACAACACCGTACTGTTAATTATTGTAGCTTTATGTTGAATTTTTTTTGTTCTCCTTTTTCAAGACTGACTATGCTAAGTCCTTTGCCTTTTCATATATATGTTAGAAACATCAATTTCTAAAAACCAAAAAAGTCTTGTGGATTTTGATTAGCATTGCAGTGACTTTATATTTGAGGAACACTAACATCTTAATAATATTAAGTCTTCTGGTCCAAAAATATATATCTCCTCACTCATTTGTGTCTTCTTTAATTTCTCCCTGCAATGTGTTTTAATTCTCAGTTTGTATAATAGAATATAGTTTGAGTTCATTGTTCTATTTCTTTTGTTGTTGTAGCATATGGGGAAACCCATTTTGTATTGGTTTCATATTCTACAACCCAATCAATTCATTTGTTAGTTCTAATAATTGTTTTAGATTCCTTGGGATTTTCTATGCAATTATGTCAAATATTAAGTTTTAATACTCTGTATTTATAAACATCTCTATAACTCTGTCCAACAGAGCTTATTACCCATCTATGAAATTCCACAGCTGTCTTAATCTCCATAACTCCATCACAACCTTCATTATATATGTCATGCACCACCTGTTTACCTACTGTGCTCTTAGTGAAAAAACGTGTTCTTCATTCTGTGTTCTACCTCCCAGTGTGTTGCAGGTGCACAAAACATGTGTGTGGTGATTGTATTCTGAGTTTTCTGGGATGTGGCTTATTCTGAATATTCTGTTTCTTCCCCTGTGGTCTCATTTTAAAATCAAATACAGAGCTGTATATTCTTCCCAGAGGTGGTACAGAAGTCAAGGTGATTGATTCTGCCTGGAAGGTAGAAGGTAGTATTTTGTATTTTGCAGATGCCTTGATGCTCCAGAGGAACATGCCTTCTACCCAAATTATACAGTTCTTCTTTCCTTCCTTTCTCAAAGATAGCTAGACCTGGAATTAGGATGTGGCTCAGTGGTAGAGCACTTGCTTAGCATGTACAAGGCCCTGGGTTTACCCCCAGCTCCACAAAAAAAAAGGAATGAAGGAAGAGAGAAAGAAGATAACTAGAATCACGAAAGGCTCTGTGGCTATTCCACAAGAAGACCTCAGGGAGGTTATACTCTGAACTTCGACTTCATATGAAGGTTGGAACCAAAACTTTAGAACTTCCAGCTTGAAAATTCTCCAGCACTCCCTTTTTTATGCTTATAATTTGGACAGAAACGTCTTGCATATTGCTAACCAGTACTATTTATAGTATTTTCACCGCATAATTAACAAATCAACTCATTATCTAACAAATACTTTACATATCTCTACAATGAAAGAACGCTTCCTTTGCAAACATGTTCTCTCTAATGATGAGGCAAATCAGAGACACCCATACGGTTGTAAAATGTATGAGCACTAACTGATACCATCCTAGGAGAATATTCCCATCCTCCTTCCTTGCAGAAGGCCAAAAAAGAGAGCATCCTAGCTCCTAAGAAATCTGGGCTTATGTTCTCATAAAGTGTCTTTTTTTTCCCCATTTCCCTGAACACAGGATTTGAACCTTCCAATAGCTACGAATTCTACCAGGATATCTGCACCCTATACATAGAAAGCTCAAAGGCCAGTTGTTATTCATTGAGCGTTTGATGGTGAGAGAAAAGAACCATATACTCCACAATGGTTGTTGGCCAACCCTGAATAGCTATCAATCCTGATTACAAATATGTTAAGCCATGGTAGAATACCTCCATATTTGAACTCATCTTAACCACCTAGATAAATAGCCAATAGATATCAAAGTGGAGAAAGATAGTTCTAGAGACACCAGTGTGAAGGCACAGTTCTAAAACTTGTCTGTAAGAACCCAAAGTTAAAGTTCCTTAATAGACTTTTTGCAATTAACTTAAAGATTTATAACTAGAATTTTCTTCATTAAAAAAAAAAGTATTGAAGTAGAAAAGAATGAATTATCCACTTTGGATGACTTTGTTTTCAGCTGTGTGTACCTGTGTCTATACTGGGTTATAAATAGAATGTATTTTCACTGTGATCACAGGCAAAGGGCTTGAATGCCTGCACCTTACAGGTCCAGTTCTTTTCATTTAAAGGTAAAACAAAGCATTCTACGTTAAAGTAGTAAAATCTACCTGAGGGTGGAAATAGGGGAAATCATTTTTCCCAGGGAGGAGATGGGGGAGGGCCAAACTTGCACTTCTAGCCTGTCCCTGGGAGAGCTGGAGTAGCTAAGCTTAACTCACAAGGAAAGCCACAATTAGTTTATCTCCTGATAACCCTAGGCACTTCCTTGGAGGATCCACTTTTTAACACCTTCAGGGAACCAGAGCTAAAGAGACTAAGGAAGTCTTTTCATTTATTTACTTACTTACTAATTTATTTTATTTATTTATTATGTTTTTTATATTTCTTCGTTATGCCTGTATCCTTTGATTTGCCTTAGATCCAAGAAATGCAGAAAATGTATCTTATAGGTACTTCTTAGCACCTATTGTATTCTGGGGCCAGATATTCATATCTTGACTCTGCCATTTACAAACTCTATAACCGAGCAAAAATTGCTAACACTTCTGTGCTTGGTTTCCATGACAAAATGGGGATAACTAAATTGCAAAGAATAAATGGGACTTTATTACATGTAACCGTCACCCAAGTTGTGATGCCCTTCCTGCAGTTCAGAATCCTCTCTGATCTAATGAATTTACATTCCATTTGAGAAATAGAAAATGGGCTCTTAGGAAACACATTTTAGGCAGCATGGTGGTGTAGCAGGAAGAATATGGCCTTCTACAGATAGGACTCAAAGTCCTGTCTATTTATGCACTGAGTGACCTTGGCATTTTAATTGTTATTTGAATTCCTTTCCCTAAAATGAATATGTAACAGTCATGGGTTAGAGATCATACTTGTAAGAACTTCAGTTTTGTTTTTCTTCTTTCCCCTTACAACGCCACAGACAGAAGAAAAGGTAATCCCAGACCCAGGGCCCCTCACTACACATTCCAGTCACATTCTTGGTGACTACCTCAAGCTCAGGGAGTAACCCCTAGTTCTGGCCACCACTGGGAATATCCCCAAAGCAAATATTATTTGCAATAGTGAGGAAAAGTATCTTCATGCAACAAACTATAACCTAGAACCACAGGACAAATTGTCATTCCTATAAAAATTGTCCTTTTATCATCAGAATGGTGGTTTTTTTTCTTTCCTTCACCTCCCTGTCCTGCACACTTCCCTCCCCACCCGGTCCTGGGGATTAGACACAGGGCATGGGAGGCTAGCACTCTACCACGGAGCTACTTCCACAGCCCCCCATTCTGTTTGGGTCCATTCATGGATGCTTGTTTGTTTTGAGACAAGGTCTCACTAAGTGGCCCATGCCGGCCTCAAACTTTTGATCCTCCTGCCTTAGTTTCCTGAGTGGCTGGATTACAGGTATTTACCACCATGCCCCCACTGGAATGTTTTTCTTGAGAAAATGACTTAAAATGTTAAAAGATTTTAAAGCAACATAATTTTCCTTATTATGTACAACTATTCTTATCTTTAGTTACTACCTTGAAGTCTTTGTCCACGTGCACACATGGTATCTCCTAGTTTCTGTCATGGAATAAACTATTTATATTCTACTTTTTTGTAACTTTTATTTATTTGCCAATAGAGTTCTCATATTATCCTATAAAACAGCTCCAGAATATACCATCTTGCAATGACATTGGATATTATTATGTTCAGGTTGATGCTTCAGCAAGCCTTTCTGTGAGCACAGTTTTACTCCAGGGTCTTACCACATACTTGGAGAATAAACACTATTGGGCTATAAACACACTGAAACTGACCTGCCCTGGGGGTCCATTCATGGATGCACTCATCTCATTTAACATGGTCAGGAAAAGCTATGCTGGGAAATTTAACAGCAGAGGCCCATGGTATATCTCCCAGCATTTCTAGAAGTCAAAACCACCCTGCACTTACTGGAAAAGAAGAGCGCACATAAACACATGGGGGGAGGGAGAACAGGAAGAGAGTTAGGCCAAATAATCTGTAATATACACACTGTGTGCAGTCAGCAAATTAAGAAGGAGCTCAGGGTACTTGAGGAGCTGAGATGTAAAGCTGTCTCTCTGAATGGGTATTATGTCCTATCGAAGTCCATTGTTTCATGGAACCAGACCTAACAATGTCCCATTGTGGCAGATGCAAAGACAGAGTTGGTCAAATCCTAGTTTCTCAGGTCTCTCTCCTCATTTTCAGTCTCCGGGACTGTTCCCTGAGGAGGGTCCTCCTGTCACTGACTGGGCTGCCACCCTGCTGGTCATGTAAGTAAGGATGGTTTTATAGTCTCCTTGATCTGGTTTGGGGACACTAAAAATCTCCTGTCCTTACTTTGATTTTTGTTGAGCATGAAAACCATAGATAGCACTCATTTCTGGAGAGATGACACAGAAAAGAACATTCTCTGAATCTGAGTATCTGCAAAGCCACCTTTGGAAATATGAGGATACTCCACACAGATAGAAGAGTCTCCTAAGGGTTTTGTGCAGATCAGTGGATGGTTGGATATTTTCATGTTAAAGGGAATTTAAAGATCAACTTCAATTGCAAGAGACTGATTTGTTTTCCCTAGCTTGGAGTGGGCATTTTTAAATCCCTGGACTAAAACAACCAAAACAATAACTGAGGGCCACCAGGTGTTCTTGGTGCACATGGATATCTGGGTCATAAGGCATCTCTGTGTTGCCACCGTTTGTGCAAGGATTAGACAACCAGCCAACTGGAAATGTTGGATAAAGAGGCATATGGATGATGGAAATTTGCCTAGAAATCACCTACTTCACTCAGTACTCTTTCCCTAGATGGAGCAAGTGAGTTCTCTATGGAAGGTTTCAGGTTATTTGTTGATGGTTTCTACGGAGCAGCAGGGAAATGGAAAGCCAGATGTTTCCAAGAAAGGGGAATGTTGGGGTTACCCCTATGTTCTGTGATCTTTACCTTTTCCTTCCTCTCTGGGTCATAGGATCTTGATACGGATTGACCTTGGTCCTAATGTCCCATGAAAAGAATGCCTGCCACACGTGACGGTACTCGGAAAAAGAGACTTGGGTCTTGGGTCCCAGACTGGCTCCTTTGAGAAGGAAGAGTTGCAGAGTCTACAATACGCGGCTTTGCCTGGTTGCGGAGCCCATGAGGTGCAACTGGAAGAATAGCATTCCTGCCCTGACTCCTGTGTTTCCTGGGGGACCTCTGGAAGGCTACTCCAACTTCTTCTTCCATCTGCAAAAGAGGCCAAAGACTGTGCTATCTCCCTGGGATATTGTTAAGGAACCAGGAGAAGTGATGTAGGTGAAAAGTGCTTTATAAAAGTAAGTCATCTGGATTTTGTGTTTACAAATACTCAGGGAAGGATGGTACTTGAGCTTGTGTCCACGGCATAGGCCTTGCAGGACCAATGGTAACAGGTGTACTTCTTCTGAACACCCCTCACCATCTTTTTACACGGACTAGCTGGGATGGGCTTTCCATATTTGTAGCCTCTGCATTTCTTTCTTTCCTCACTGGGAGTGGAAGTGTCAGGTGAGAGAGCTTAGGCCCAGCAAGGAGCCCATTAAATCTAAGCTCTGGAGTAAAAGGTGGAAATAGGGTTAGGGGAGGTGAAGTATCTATTGGGCAAAATCCCACAATAAACACTTCTGTTGAGACCATTCCATCAAACCTAATTTGGGAAGAACAAGGCTAAGGTGACATCTTCTAAATTGTGTTACATCTTCTTAAAGCCAGTGCTTTCTTTGGCACTCCCTATACTAAAATTGGAACAAAACAGAGATTAGCATGGTCCCTGCCCAGGGATGACACACAGATTCATGAAGCAGTCCATATTTTTATGATATCCAAATATTTCACTGGCTTAAGTAGAACTTAAAAAGTATAGCTAGTCTACACAACTAGCTTCAAATAAATGTGTTTATTTATCCATTAAAAAATATCTTAAAGCCAAGTACCTGCTTTTTATGCATTCAGCTATGTGGTTGATTTTAAAGATTCATTAGAATTAAGATTCAGTAAATCTTTAGATCTATAACCAACCTCCTGATTCATTAAAGTTTTATTCTCATTTCTAACTGATGGTAAAAGAATAGAAATATGTATGCTATTTCTGACATTCATGACCAAATGTCACATGACAAATGTCACATTCCCCATGACATTTATATATATATAAAACAGAAAAATATAATTTTTCCATGTGAACCAATCCAAGCTCTGTTTTATCATTTGTGAAATAAAGAGTGTGGATAAGATAATCTCTTCCTGTTCAAACAGGGAGTAAACCATATCCTTCAACAATAGGGCTCCTCTCCACTGCATTTGCCCCCACTTTCATCTTCCTCCCCTCCAGGGTTTTAGTTAATAGTCAACCCATCTTCCTGGGATCTCAGGGATTCCTCTGATCTACCTCACCTAACTTTCCAATATTGACCAGCAGGAAAACTCAAGGTTTCTCTGAACAGGTTTATTAGCTCAGGTCAGCAAACATGAGAGAAATGAGTCTTAAAAGGTAAACTCTGTGCTAGGCTCTGGGAATGCAAAATAAATGACTGCCTGTCTTTCAGTCCAGCAAAGGAGAGAGTCAGAGAAAGAGAATTTTAATATCATGAATTCAGTGATCAGCAAGGCAGGTGCTATAGATAGAAGCAAATGGAGGGGCACTGGAGAACCTGTAGCCTATGAATCCCTAAATGAGCCCAGAACCCTGTTGGAAGGACTTCATGTTAAAGGGAGGCTAGTTTACACTGAATGGAATATATGGCAAAGTGCTGGAACTTTTTTTTGAGCTGCTTTCTAAACATTCTAATATAATACAATCAGATTCATTCTGTGG
Organism: Marmota monax; assembly: GCF_021218885.2. NCBI lineage: Eukaryota > Metazoa > Chordata > Mammalia > Rodentia > Sciuridae > Marmota > Marmota monax. Next base: position 8,848,520 of record NW_026695198.1, on the reverse strand, counting down.
GAAGTGAGAGACCAGCGGGGCCCAGGTCTCCAGCAATCTTCACACAATAGGACTAATTAAACCCTCTCTTCAAACAATGTCTTGGCAATCACTTTATCAGATGTAATTACATTTTCTAATCTTACAGTGACTTCCTGGCAGGTACTGAGGGAATCAGGTTAAGCATCTTCTCAAAGCTTATCTGGTTAGGTTCTATCCAGTTGAAGGCTGCAAGTCTCAGCTTTATTAAGCATTGTCCTGGCTCTACAGGTGGTGTTACAACAAAGCAATTCCCTAATCAGGGACAGATGAACTATGTCCATCTCAGCAATGTCATCACTCTTTGCTGAAATTCAGACTGAGTGTGCCTGATGAGTTCATTGTGATCACTGTTTCTTGTGATTGCTGTGAGCCCTGTTCGCCTGGCAGGTGGTTTGATTATATATGATGGTCAGACCCAAAGAGTTCCCATGCTAGGAAGCTGCAGTGTGATGATGTGCTTCAACAAAAATGAAGAGCATTACAACCTATCCTGGTCTGACAATGTGTTCAAAACCCAGAGATGAATCAGTGACCCAGTGTGGCAATGTGCCTGGTCGTCATCCAACACTGCCTGCTGTGAGTTAAAGAAGAAGAAGAAAAAAAAAAAAAAACTTGAGAGCAAGGAACATACTGGTATATACAGTATTGATCTCAAATACCTTAAAGTTACTCAATTCTCTCTCTCGGTGAATTCCTTCCTTTTCATGAAGATGTTTTAGATGTTATCCATATCTGATCATGCTGTTTTCTTAGCATCAATTAAATTACAAGGGATTTTCCCCTCTCAATAAACAACAAAGGGATATCCACCATATCTTAAGCTTTATAACTCAATGCTTCTCTTTTCAAGCAAGAAACTTGAATGCTGTTTTGGTAAAATTTTGTAAACTTGCAGGTCCATTCATTTGAAATAACTGTGCAATACTTTCATTTCTAATTAATGGGTTGTTATCCTTACACCATGTAGTCATTGTTATCATCTTTACCTGCAAGTTACACCCAAACCCTACAGTTAGATACTTGTTAAGATGAGAAATAGCAAATACTCTTAAGAAAAAATTGAATTGAATTTTTGTTATAAAGTTTTTTATAAAATGATAAAATGTCTTTTAAAAAATGATAAAGCCAGGGGCAATGAGGCATGTCTGTAATCCCAGCAACTAAGGAAGCTGAAGTAGGAGGATCACAAGTTCAAAGTCAGCCTGAGCAACTTAGCAAAGCAAAGCTAATGACCCTGTCTCAAAATTTAAAAAAAAAAAAAAATTAAAATGGGCTAGTGACATGGCTCAGTGGTTAAGCACCCCTGGGTTCAATCTCTGGTACCAAAGGGGAAAAAATGCCAGAGGTTTCTGATATCCATCTAATTCCAGGCACTATAGGATAATAAAGGGTGACCTGGTATAAATTAGAACCTACTTTGATGAAAACAGGGAAGTTGTGCTCAATGCATGACTCGTGGACGACAATGCATGACTTGACCTTGGGGAAACATGGTAGGCAAGAAGCTAATCACAGCTCTGCCACTAAACCAGCTCAGTGGCCTATAGCCACTGGCTTCTGTTGTCACTCCTAGACCTAAAACACATGTCATGAGCATCGTGTTGGTCAAGCACATTGAGATACAGAAACTTGGACTTGGGCAGGGGTCCTTTATTTCTCGTGCATCTTATTTATGGGAACCATTTAGTCTAATCTCTTTTAAGAAAACAGAAGTATTAGCATGAAGATGAAGACTCTGCCAGAAAAAAAAATATATCCTGAGCACTTTTTTTGTAAGTTAATATTTAATAAGTGTTTACTAAGCTCAGGTAAGTGCTTCACTAGGAGTCACTCAGTTAAATCTCCCACCAACCTCTGAGAAGTGTACTATTATCACATCTATTTCTACGATGAGGAAACTAGAGTACAAAGAGGTTAGGAATGTGCTCAGGGTCACTCACTACTAAACAATGGAGTTGGGACTTCAATGATTCCAGACTTTGTGCTCTTTAAATTACTCATGGCATCTGCAAGTCACAGCAATTTGAATTGCAACCTGTATTGTAAGTACAAGGGATTGCACATAACGGTGTACAATACAGGGTTGGGACTAGGGCTGAGCTAAACTTCTCCTTTACTTGTATGAACTTAGGTTTTTGTGTATATGTCCTTTAGAGTCCTCTAAGGTAACATCTGTAAGTTCTTTATGAATCAGAAGATGAAAATGTCAAATGCTTGCAGAAAAAGAAGAGTATCATATACAATCAGAGGGGCTGGGGCTGTAGCTCAGTAACACAGCGCTTGCCTAGTATGTGTGAGGCACTGGGTTCCATCCTCAGCACCACATAAAAACAAATAAAATAAAGGCATGCTGTCCATCTACAACTACATGGTAAATTTAAAAATGTATATATACAATCAGAGAATTGAAGGAAATGATAAGTGTCATACTGATGCTTTTACTGATCATCTAACTGCTCTCCTTTAGCTCCATAAATAGAAAGAAGTGAGCAAAGTCCATTTTTATTCCTATCTTTGGAGAGGGATCATCGTGATGGGTACAGTTTTTGAAAATGTCTTAATACCTCCTCCATTCCCCCCTGCCTCTGCCCAATGAAGCAATCAGACCTAGCAGTATGAGGACCCACCCCCTCTGTAATATGTAGATGTAGGTAAATGTTGAAGTAAGCAAGCAAGTCATGCCAAGAACTTATAAAGGACACAGAGGTTCACTAACGGAATGGCCTTCAGGCTCCTCAGAGCGCCTCATTTCCAATCTTCCTTTGTGTTAGAGAACATGGTCTAGAATCACAGCCAGCCAGAATTATAAGACAAAGCCCATTTTCCATGGGAGAGGGCCTTACTTTCCCTTCTCCAGGTAACACCCTTCCTCTCATATTCTTACAAATGATGATTTACTGGCCCTCTAAGTGTGGAATCTCCCTCAAACCTTCCTTTGGCCTGCCCTGCCTCATAGGGAACACTGAATCTTGAGTAGCCTCCTTTTATGAGTAAGTTGTGGACAGGTAGCCAAAAGCAGTAGGCAGGAAAGGACACCCAGGCAGAGGGAGCAGCCCCGGCGAAGGCAGAACTGAGAGAACACACAAGTTTGGGCCACAGCGAGGTAGTTCACAAACCTAAGCAGAGGTTCTCCGACCTGGCTGCACATTAAAATGATCTGGGGGCCTAGAGAAATTCTCATGCTCCCATTGCACCCCAGGTTAATGAAATCAGGAACCTCTGGGATTGGAATGCCACCATCCATGATCCCAAATGCAGCCACATTTGAGAACCAGGGACCTCATGTGCAGTGAGTGAGCATAAAACAAAGAAGCTGAGAGGTAAGCATCATCATGTCTGGTAAGGGGAAGGTAGGGCTTTAAGGAATTTTCTGTTTTTTTCATCATGGGAGGAACATGCCCAGATGCTGCAGGTAGATGGATAACGAATGGGGAGAAAACACAGGTGAAGCAGGAAAGGCAATGAAAATGCAGATGTGACAACCAGGCAGAAGACCGCAGTGTGTGACCAGACCTAATTAGACAGCAAGGCCCCAGAGCCCACAGAACGGGTAGTGGAAGTCAAGGATGGAATATGGGAGCAGTCAGTGAGAGAGGGGAAGGCTGCATGACCATAAGGCACGAAGAGAGAAGCATGGGCAGTGACTTTCAAAAGCATCCTGGGCTCTTCCTCTTCCCCTCCCAGGTACTTCCAGAGCTAGCAATTTGTGCAGACACAGCCAAGCCCAAGAAGCACACCACACACAATCAAAAGCAAAAATGGTGCGGAAATGGCATCAAGAAATGCCCTTCAGTAAGACACAGATCTCTGAAGGGGGAAAACCCAAGTTGCTGAGGAACACGTGTTTTGCCAAGAAGTGTAAGAAGAAAAGCCTAAAGAAAAGGTGTGAGCAAATAACGCTAGGCCCTGAGTGCACATACCAAGGCCATTAACTGACTTCATAAAGGCTATTAAAGGAGGTTAAGCCCAGGATCCCAAAGGGTGTCAACTGCAAGCACAATCCACTTGTGTACATCACCCACCCCAAGCCGGAGAAGCTGGCTGGTGTCCACGGTACCAATGTTCTCAGGCTCCACCAGCCGAAAACCATAGCCAAAGCTCAAAACAAGGCCCAGGCCCAGGCTGCAGCTCCAGCCTTGCTCCAGCTCTGGCTCAGGCTCCCAGAGTTGCCAAGACCCCCATCAAGGCTACACCGTAAAGACTTCTGGGTGCCAAGGTAAAGACAGAAGGACCGGTGTGCTCCCTTGGCTGTCATCGGCATGGGGCTGGTGTCTGCTGGTGCTGTTTGTACAAATAAACCTGAGGCAGGATCTGTCCAACAAAACAGAAGCAGTCCAGCAGGCTTCCCCTGAGACTTACAAGATTGTTCCTAGCTGGGCAAAGTCTATGAGACTAGCAAGTGGGATCCCGCACACAGTGCTGTCACCCTGGCCTCCACAGCCACTGTTCCCCAGGCAGAAGAGGACAGATCAAAGCAATAGGTGCCACTCCCCAACATCTTAGAGCCCCGAGGGACTTCCACCAGCATTATGAAATATCTGCAGACCCCTGGTCTTCTCCAAATCAAAAACTGAAGCACAAAGCCTTAAAGATGCATTTTATTTATTTATTTATAATATTTATGTATAATATTTATTTTTTAGTTTTAGGTGGATACGATATCTTTATTTTTATGTGGTGCTGAGGATCGAACCCAGGGCCTCATGCATGCTAGGTGAGCGCTGTACCACTGAGCCACAACCCCAGCCCTAAAGATGCATTTTATAACATTTTTGGCCTCATCTGGGAGATGTCATTGGATTATAAAACACTGAAGTTCCTGGGACCTTTTATATAAATATAAAGACAGGATATTTAAAATTGAACTATTCCCAAAAAATCCTGGACACATGATATCCATAATCATTTACTGCATGTATTTTTTGAGAATTTCACCAAAATATGAGGACATCAAAGCCCAGAGATAAAGTAACTTTCTCATTCTTACAGATTACCATCAGAAGTGGCACTGCAAGTAGCCATGCAATTTAATTCAATTTTACTCTGTGCTCTCTCTCTCTTATCTTCAGTCACTGGTTCAACTTTAACAAAGTGAACATGAGCATCAGTTTTTTCATGAATCAAGTCTACACAAAATTGTCTTGAGTGAGGAAGGAGGAGCCAAGAAATAAAAGTTTCCCAGAAATGGTAAAATAAAAGTAAATATTCTTTGATTATGTTCATAGAAGGAAAAGTTAATTGGAATTATCAGATAAAACTATGAGGAAGAAATCCAACCCACAATTGCAAATTTGAACCAAGTTCTAAGGCATTCAGTCCTTTCTTAGATTTATTTCAGTTAAGAGTATCTATAAATCCCACTGTCAAATGAAGTTTGCTGAATTGGAACTCAGGGCATCAGTTCTGGCCTGTCCTCTCCTCTCACTTTCTGTGGGAGCCTGCAGCCTTCCCTTTCCATCTGTCACATGCCACTTTAAAAAAAAAAATACCCTTATTCTATTTATTCATTCGTATGCGATGCTGAGGATCGAACCCAGGGCCTCACAAGTGCTAGGCAAGCGCTCTACCGCTGAGCTATAGCCCCAGCCCTCATGCCACTTTTGTCTGATGAAATGTTAGAACAAGTGATTGTTTCTCATCTGTCGGCTATCAGAATCACCTCAGAAGGTTGCTAAACAAACCAGTGCCTCAATCCTCATTCCCAAAACCCTCCAGAACAATTACACTGGACTCTGATGCTGAGTTCTGGGCATCGATCTTTTTTAAAAGTTCCCCCAAGTTATTCTAATGTATTTCCAGTATGAGAATTACTGGAAGAGCTAGTCGATTTCTATATTCTCTTAAAAATCATAGGGGCTGGCCGGGCATGGTGGCGCATGCCTGTAATCCCAGCGGCTCAGGAGGATCACGAGTTCAAAGCCAGCCTCAGCAACTGCAAGGGGCTAAGCAACTCGGTGAGACCCTGTCTCTAAATAAAATACAAAACAGGGCTGGGGATGTGGCTCAGTGGTCGAGTGCCCCCGAATTCAATCCCTGGGAATTCCCCCACCCAAAAAATATTGTAGGGGCTGAGCATGGTATCACACCTAACTGGGAGGCTGAGTCAGGAGGATCTCTTGAGCCCAGGAGTTCAAGGTCATCCTGGGCCACATAGCAAGTCCTTGTCTCAACAAAAAGAAAAAAAAAAAAAAAAAGACAGGGGGAAAAAAATCTTAGGTTTCTATAGGGTGCATCCCCCTTACACTCTCATACCAAGAAAAAATAAAAAAGTTCAGGATGGCATAAGCCTCCTTTAGCTTTTAGCTGTGAAATATACATATGCAAAACAAAAAAAAAAAGACCACATCGGAGATCAAAACCAATATTTGTAGAAAGTAAAATGCTTTCAGACCTGCAGTGTGACCTTCAATGGGGGAATCATGTTTATTTTGCTCATTTTAAGGAGAAATTCTAAATTCTAAATTGCTGGTGCTTTCAGGTATGCCCAGAGGTCCTCAAGAAGAGAACTCCGATGGCCCAGAGCCCCTTGGCAGGAGTAAGTGCTCTGCTGTGAAGCTGGCCCTGAGCACTCACATGGGAAACTGGCTCAGTGCAGCCCTGCAGTCCCTGCGGCTAACCTTTACGCCAGTGGAGTGAGCAGTTTCTCTGAATACAATGGAACCTCTGCCACTTTGAAGATAAGCTCTCACAGGCTGCTTAAAACAATAATTCTGTACTTTCTTTCCTGTTTCTAGATTTATTTTAAGTATTAGTATAAAATGTCAGAGCAGCTGATAGTGGCCAGATCAGTTTGTATAAAGCTTGACTGCCTGTTTGTAGTATATTACTGCTATATTTGACACAGGAAAGCACTTAATCATGCCTGCTATCAGCACACCACACCCACCTTTGTGAGGACCCTTAGAGGCTGTGAGATTTATCACTGTGAACTTGAACTGGATGGACAGGCCCTAATGGACAATGCAGGCTGCTTCTGAGAACTTTGGGCTAAAAGTGTCCCATCTACAACCCAACTGCCAGGAGAACGTCAGGAATGCAGAGCCACCACCCAGGGTCCCCTATGCCCTTGCCTTTTATTTCAAGTTGCTGAACTCTGATGCATGGATATCCTATGACATGCGAAGGAACTCCCAAGACCCCATTTGGCCTGCAAACTGGTCTCTTCTGGGGGCCCATTAGTCACATTTTCCTCTTCACACTAACTGATAAATGATTTGCTCAGACAGAAAGGAGAGCAGCCTTGCTGTGGAATTTTTGCAGCGAATCAACCTCTTTACCAGAGTCTCATTTCATCCACACCTAATAGTGTCCTGGGAGACTGGCCTAGCACACAGAGTCATGTCATCCATTTCACACAGTGGACATCTGAGGCCCATAAGGGTAAGAGAGCTGACTGAAGGGAGATAGTCCACAGGGAACCCCAATCCAGAAGCCCATCCCTAAATCCTCCACTTTCAATGTGATACATCTTGGCCCTGGGGTCTGGTTTGCTTTTGATGAAAAGTCAAAAAACCCAACCTGAGTTGTCTTTCTGGGTTCAGCATTCTATAATGAATATCTGACCTCTCTAAACCCCTGTTTCCAGGACTGAAATGGGAGTGACTATAGCCTCTATGCCATATTTCACCTAATAATTATTGTCACCAGCTGCGTGTGGTGGCTCATGCCTGTAGTCCTAGCGACTCCCAAGGCTGAGGCAGTAGGATCACAAGTTCAAATCCAGGCTCAGCAATTTACCCAGGCCCTAAGCAACTCAACAAGACCTTGCCTCAAAATTTAAAAAATAAATAAATAAAAATAAAAAGTGTTGGGTATATGCCTCGGTGGTTAAGTGCTCCTGGGTTCAATTTCTGGTACTTATAAATAAATAAATAGGTAGATAGATAGATAGATAGAGAGATGAATAAATAAATAATCATGGTCACTGCATAATCATCACACCCTGTTTTTCAGTCCAAAAATTTGTTTAAAACCTTTTTATCACATAATCGTCGCACGGTATAATTCTGTTTGTCACACTACTGAAAAGTTAAACAGGGCAGCAATGTACCCATAAGTGGCATGGGGATATGTACTTACCTTCCTGCACCGTGAACCTCAAGACCAGAGTTCTCAGCCCATGGGCCAGTCAGTATAATTCTGAAGCCTACTTGCATGGTTTGTTCTGAGTGCTGCAATACTAAGCATAATTATGTGAGTGGTGCCAAGGACCATGCATTAGATAATGAAACCAATGATAGCATCGCAGACTCTTCAGACAAAAAGATTAAGTTGTTGAAATCCATACCTCACAACACTGCAGGAAATTTTCTCAAGTTTAATAGTTAGATTACAATGCATAAATCAATAACAACTAACATGTTAACTTTTTTCAGACAGGAAAAATGTTTGCTAAATTGTCATGAAGAGAAGATGTGTGTCAATTTGGATTACTCAATTTTAATATACATTCACAAGTATTCTATGCATCCTAATCTTACACCAAACACAGTTTAGTAATAAATTTTTTAAGTAATACAAGCACAATTTTAAAAAAAGCTTCATATAATGGTTGCCCCCACCTTTCTTGCAAAAGAAAAATTAGCATGAAATCTGCAACAATTTTGCAATGAGATACAGTATTGCAGAGCATTGATTTAGAATGGATAAGAGGGCATCATCATCTTGCCACTGAATATTTATATTTTAAAATATCTATTTGGAATAACTGAAACAAAACTGACTCATTATACTTCAGCTCTTCCCAATTCTCTCTAGGTTATAGTTTTTTTGTGTGTGTATGTGTTTTTAATCTTTATTTTATTTATTTGTATGTGGTACTGAGGATCGAAACCAGGGCCTCACACATGGTAGGCAAGCGCTCTATCTCTGAGCCACAACCTCAGCCCAGTTATAGTTTCTTCACTTAGAAAACAGCTATAATAATTCCACAGATTTTTTTCTTTTTATTATGAACATTTCCAAACATTGAGGAATATGCTATTTTAGTTTTTTTAAGATTTTGATTGTATATATTGTATATATTCCAGGTATTCAATTGGCTAATTTTGTATATGTCCACATTATGTAATGACTGTCACAAACTAGTTAAGTGTCCCCCAAAGGCCCATGTGTTGGAGGCAGGCTTAGTCCCAGCCTGTGGCTATGAGGAGGTGGGGCCTGGTGGGAGGAAGTGAGGTCATTGGGGCCATTGTAAGGTACATTGGAATCCCAGCCTCTCTGTCTTTGCTTCCTAGCCACCATGAGGAGAACAGTTTTGGGGTAACCTGTACTCCCTGACATGATGTTCTGCCTCAAACAAGCCTAAAAGCAATGAATCCAGTGAGCCATGGACTGAAACCTCTGAAACCCTGAACAAAATAAACCTTTGTTCCTTTTAAGTTGATTACCTCAAGTATTTGGTCACAGTGATTGAAAGCAGACTAATACATATTCATCACCACCCCTGCTATACTTCATACCCCATTATGGTTTGGATATGAGGTGTCTCTCAAAAGCTCCTGTGTTAATGCAGGAATATTCAGAAGTGAAAGGAATGAATTATGAGAGCCGCAACCTAATCAGTAATTTGAATGGACTAACTGGATAGGTAGGTGGGATGTGACTGGAGAAGGTAGGTCTGGGGCCATAGCCTTCAAAGGGTTCTTTCCTACAGCCCCTTCCCCTTTCTCTCCCTGCTTCTGGCTGCCATGAGTTGAGCAGCTTTCCTCCACCACACTATTGGACCATGATGATCCACCTCACTTCCAGCCATGGACTAAACCTCTGAAGCCCAAATAAATTTTCCTCCTCTAAGTTATTCCTGTGGAGTATTTTGGTCACAGTGACGTCAGTAAAGCTGACTAACAGATCTGACATATACCCCGAGATTATTCATCTTATAACTGAAAGTTTGTATCCTTTAACCAACATCTCCCCATTTTCCCCACCTCCTAGCCCTTAGTAACCACTGTTCTACTCTCGGCTTCTGTGAAACCCAGTTTTCAAACACACTGTTAAAAGTAAAAGAATAGTAGTGTGAATCATGATTTATGTGTCCTCTGGTCCCAATTTCTTCTGGATTTCTTAAGTCAGATCCTCAGTATTGTGGCATTTTACCCTCACTGACAAATTAGAATATGCATTTTAACATGAACACCAGGATGATATTGTAACACCTGGCAAAATTCCTTAACATCATTTCATATCTAGTACACAGCCAATATTTCCAGTTGTCTCAAAGATATATTTTTAGCCGGGTGCAGTGGCAGGTGCCTGTAATCCCAGCAACTCAGGAAGGTGAAGCAGGAGGATTGTAAGTTCAAAGCCATCCTCAGCAACTTAGTGAGACTGTCTCAAAATTTTTTTAAAAAAATGTATTTTTACAATTGATGTGTCATATCAGTATGCAAATAAGGCCCAAATGTTGAATGTGATTATTGTCTCCTAAACAACTTGAATTCCACTTTCTTTAAAAAAATTATACCATTATTGGGGTGGGGGAAGTATTATCATTTACCTTGTGGAATGTTTCAGATCCTGGATTATGTTGATTGCTTTGCTCTAATGGTATTTAAACTCCCCTCCCGCATTTTCCATGCCTCATGGGCTTGATTATATGAATTCAATGAATTAATATTTATAAAATACTTAACAGATATTTTTATTTGCTAAGGCTGCCACAACAAAATATCAGAGCTTGAGAGGGCTAAACAAGAGAAATTTATTGTCTCACTATTCTGGAGGCTAGAAGTCTGAGGTCAAGGTCTTCTGAGGACCATGACATGGGAAGGGTCTGTGCCAGGTTTGGAGATGCCCATTTTCTCCCTGGCTTCACACCAGGTTCCTTCCAAGCTTATCCATCTCCATGTTGAATTTCCTCTTTTCATCAGTGTCAAGAGCCATCGTGTGTGACCAAAAATCAGCATCACAGCCAGTGAATAGGAGAATCTGGTGTCTGGGAACTTCCAGTGGAAATTTCCTGTGGCCAAGATCACCCAGACACGTTGTGAGCCCTGTTCAGCTCTGCCTGGTCCCACACAGCACTGGAGGTGGGGTGACCTGCTGTAGTCACACAGCCTCTCAGAGATGGGTGTAACCTGCCAAGATGCCCATCAACTTGCTGACTGCAAGATATCATGAAGCAAGACTCCATCCCTGAAACCTTATTCCTGCTTTTGATGTACCCCCTTAAATAAACCACAGGAGCCATTTTCCAATTGTCCAGCTCCAGCTCCTGTGTGGGCTGGATCTATCAGACATTCTGCTTCAAAACTATCTTTCTGAGTCTTTTGTTCTTCACAAATTATTTCTGACTTATTTTCTCTGATGACTTATGCCCTCCTGAGCAGGAAAAAGGCCCCCCTGGTGAGGCGCTGGCAGCCTCCCCACACATAAGGACACCAGTCACCTTGCGTTAGAACTCTCTTAACTATTTACAAACTTATTTGCTAAAGTTATATTCTGAGGTACTAGGGATGAGGAATTTGACATGCAAATTGATGAGTGGGACACATTCCAAGCCACAATGACACAATATCTACACATAGTAAATTCTCTATAAATATTATCTAAGTTATTCATTCAATCATTAACAAGTCATACCCTTACATAAAAATGCAATCAATATATGTCAAACACTGGGTAGAGTTCCTGCCACAGAGTAAAGTTTATGTAAATATTAGTATCAAGTTGTAACATGCTACAATGTTGCTTAATAATATTTTTAACACTAGTTTATATCCATGATAGAATGTTCTTTAGTATTTTCAAACAACAACTTAAATTCATAAGACTCAGCAAGAATGAGCCACAAAAGCGATGTCTTGATAGGTAGGGGAGCAGAAGTAAGTGAGATAATTGGAAGACCTTGAGGAACAGGGCAGGCCTCGGTAAGCACCAGCACCCTCAGAGACCCACGCTGGGACAGTCAAGAGCTCAGTGCAGACTCCCCATGATTGAGACCTGTGTGGGTCACAAGTACTTTGCTTCTACTAACAGAAAGTCATGGTCCTCTTCTTGAACAATTATCCCCAGGACAACTGTCTCATGCCTGCAGGAAGGATGGCCTTCCTGTCTCTGAACAATTTTATTTGATTGGACAGTATAAAACAGCTTTTCCCCAGAAACTACTTATTCTGGATAAGCTGAAAAGCCAAAGTAATATGACAAGAACTTGGAAACTCTTTGGATGTATGGGGGGAAACAATGAGGAAAGAATCAAAGACAATATCAAACTTCTAAGTCAGAGTTTTCAGAAGGAATGCTGTATCCCATTCCACAAAGAAAATAGGAAAAGGTTGGGGCTGGGGTTGTGACTCAGAGGTAGTGCACTCGCCTAGCATGCAGGAAGCACTGGGTTCGATCCTCAGCACAACATAAATATAAAATAAATATATTGTGTCCACCTACAATTAAAAAATAAATTTAAAAAAAAAGAAAACATGAAAAGGTAGAATCTATCAAAATATGAATAAGCTTCATGTCTCCCCTCATCACCAGCCTTTATCTTAATACCTCATGGTGGAGGCCCTGTTGGAAGTAGCCTGCAAATTCAGGGGTCATATTCACTTCCACATTCATTTACAAATTATGCATTTGTGTTTTCTATGTGCAAGATGCTGAAGTAGGTATTAGTAAATTGAGCAAGGATGAAAAATATCCAAGAAGAACACAGAGTTCAGTAGGGAATATGAGACATACATATAATAAAAGGCAAGCATATTGATGATTGGTTTTTTATATTAGCAAGAATGCCGTTAGCTGTAAACAACAGGAATTTTCAACTTTTCATTTTAAAGACTAAAATAAATTTGTTATCTCACTAAGAAGTCTAGAAATAGGGTAATTCTGGGATTGATTAATATAATAATTTGGGGATATCATCGCAGATCCAAGTTCTTCTCATCTTTGCCCTTTTCCATCTGGATATGTTAGCCTTGGTCCTCAAGCTTGTCCCATCATAGACACAAGGTTGGTCACAGGTCCACTCTTTCCACAGGGACATAATTCTGGGTGAAAGAACAGGATCCAATGTTTCCATTTGTTTTTCTCTCATTTTTCTGAGCAGAAATCTTCCTTCATACTACCAACTCCCTTCACTTATCAAAGTATATCTCTCTTCACGGAGACGAACCCACATGAATACAGTTATCTCATACAAGACAAAGGTGCCAAAAACATACACTGGAGAAAAGACAGCCTCTTCAACAAATGGTGCTGAAAAAACTGGAAATCCATATGTAGCAAAATGAAATTAAATCATTCTCTCTTACCCTGCACAAAAATCAACTCAAAGTGGATCAAAGACTTAGGCACTAGAACAGATACCCTGTGCCTATTAGAAGAAAAAGTAGGCCCAACTCTCCACCATGTTGCCTTAGGAACTGACTTCCTTACAAGATTTCTAAAGCACAAGAAGTAAAATCAAGAATTAATAAATGGGATGGAATCAAACTAAAAATCTTTTTCACAGCAAAAGAAATAATCAATAACATTAAGAGAGAGCCTACAGAATGGGAGAAAATCTTTACCACACATACCTCAGACTAATCTCCAGGATATATAAAGAACTTAAAAAACTTAACACACACACACAAAAAAAAACCCCCACAAATAACCCAATCAATAAATGGGCAAAGTAACTGAACAGACACTTCACAGAAGAAGAAATACAGTTGATCAACAAATATATTAAAATATGTTCAACATCTCTAGCAATTAGAGAAGTAAAACTCAAAACTGCACTGATTTTCCATCTCACTCCAGTCAGAATGGCAATCATCAAGAATATAAGCCCCAATAAACATTGGTGAGGATGTGAGGGAAAAGGCACACGCATACATTGCTTTTGGGACTGCAAATTGGTTCAATCACTCTGGAAAGCAGTATGAAGTTTCCTTAGAAAACTTGGAATGGAACCACCATTTGACCCAGTAATCCCACTCCTCAATTTACACCCAAAGAACTTGAAATTAGCATACTAGGCACGCAGCCACATCAATGTTTATAGCAGCTCAATTCACAATAGCTAAACTATGGAAACAACTTATGGACTCTTCAAGAGATGAATGGATAGAGAAACTGTATTATATATACACAATAGAATACTACTGCGTCTTAAATTATGTCATTTGTAGGTAAATGGATGGAACTGGAGAATATTATGCTAAATGAAATAAGCCAATCCCAAAGAACAAAAGGCCAAATGTTTTCTCTGATATGTTGATAATTCACAATAAGGAGGTGGGTATTTTGGACAAAACAGAAGGGAGTGAAGAGAGGTGAGGGAGTATGGAGGTAGGAATGATAGTAGAGTGAATCAGATATTATTACCCTATGTGCCTATATGATTACATGACCTGTGTAACTCTACATCATGTATAATGAGATGAATGAGAAGTTATACTCCATTTATGCATGAGGTGCCAAAATGCATTCTACTGTCATGTATAACTAATTAGAAGAAAATTTTTAAAGTATGTCTCTCATCAAAAATATGTCACATTACCATTCTTATAAGAGCACTGGCATTGCAAATATTAACCAGATGGTTTGGAGCAATGAAGACTCAACACTTTGGAACCCCCAATGCCAAATACTTAAAACCAAATCTGGACCCTATTATCAAAAAACAATTAAAAAGAGATGTCTTTATGTGGATAATCCATCCAACAGATGTTTAGAAAATGATGTACCTGAAATACTTCCACTGCTTTTGCAAGAAAAAGGGGGTGAAAAACTGACAATTCCTCCTAGAACTGAGGCTAGCTCTTGGGTACATTTGACTACTGTTTATCACGACACTTGCTACCTGCCAAGTACTGTGTGCCCTGCACTACACTCTTCTAAGTATGTGAGGCCCATTCACTCATATGGTTCTTAAAACAATTCTGCAAAGCAAAGACAATAACTTCTATTTACACAGATTAAAGAAACAAAAACAAACACTTACATCAAGAAAGTTAAGCAGCTTACCACAGTCACTAGGAAGTGACAGAGAGCCAGTCCAGACATATCTCAGACCAAAGCCCATTCTTCTGGATGCATCTCACCTGTTTGATTCCCAAGGCAGGCTTGTGGGGAAAAGTGTTTCTAGGGCCTGTGCATGATGGGGGTTTTGGGGGGACATGCCCTTCCACAGGTGTATGCTACTTCAGAACAGGAAGCTGAGTGTGTAAATAAAAGCCCCAGAGAACTTATTCTAGGAGGAGCTGCTCTTGGATCAAGGGCAGGAATTCAGGAGTTAGAGCAGACAGGCCTTCCACTCTCTTTCTGCCCTGGACAGGTTGATTCTCAGCACTGCTGATTATATGGGGGAAATAGGGCTGCATGGGAAAACCATAATAAATAAATGCCCAAAGAATCCTAATATTTTGCTGGGCACAGTGTCACACATCTGTAATCCGGGCAGCTCAGGAGGCTAAGGCAGGAGAATCACAAGTATAACGGCAGCCTCAGCAACTTAGCGAGGCTCTTGTCTCAAAATAAAAATAAGTAAATAAATGAAAAAGAGCTGGGGATGTGGCTCAGTAGTTAAGCAGCCCTGGGTTCAATTCCTGGTACTCCAAAAAAAGAAAACATTTTACTATTTTACAAAACCTTCCTTTAGAAACCCAAGGATCCACTCTGCACTTGCAAACAAGCCAAGGCTAATGACATGGTTTGTGTCACACTTCACAACATATAAAGTGTTTCTACTTGCACCATCTCATCTGGCATCTGAGTCCCTCTCAGATGATGAAACAGGCAATGATAGAAATGTCCTATCTCTGCCTGCCCAATATTATGGGCACACCCACGTGTAGCTATTGAGCACTTGATATGCGACTGGTGTAACTGAGGAACTGATTTTTCTAATTTTAACTAAGCCTAAATTTCAAAAGCCACAAGTGGCAGGTGACTACTGGACCAGATGGTGCCCTTCCGGATGTTGAGTGACGCACTCAAGTGTATTGCTGTAGTAAACGGCAGTGCCCTGATGCCTCTATTCATAGTAACCGATTGCAAAAAAGAATTCTTCCTAGGTTCCTTGAGTTAATCATCAACCTGATTTAAATGCTGGAACCTTAAATTCTGTTGTGAAAACTTATCCAGTATGAATGTGATAACTAACCAAAAATAATTGAGATAAACTTTCCTTTATGTCAGTTAGGTCTGAATTTGTTGGGCAATGGGAGCATGATATATACCCAGATACGGATGCAGATATAGATAGATAGATGATAGATAGATAGATAGATAGATAGGCATATTGTCACCTGATTGAAGTTTTCCAATTGGGATGTGGGTGAAATAATGAACTCCTGAGCCCAATAAGCCTAAAACAGCCTATTCGTTGAGGGGCATGGTCATATTAGTCCTTCACCTCTGGCAGGAAAAAAAACAGACTGAAAATCTCTCTTGTGATTCCTGGTAACCACACATTCCAGAAAATTCTAGGCATGAAACACGTCATCGTTGGACGATAATCCTGCTCATGAATGCTCGTTAAGCTGATGATTGAGGGGACATATGTGAGGGAGGTGGAGTGGCACAGGAGAAGGGGTGCGGGAAGGGATGAATATTTATAATAAATCTCATACTTCAGTGAAAAAGAGGGCAAAAGAGCCAATCCCCAGGGAAAACATTCCATCCGTTTGACATGGTAAGAATGGTCCTGTTAATCTAAATCAATATTTCATCCTGGACTATGAAGAGGACTGTCACAATACTCTTTGTAAGGCCTTCCAGTCCTGATTCTTTATCTTGACTCTTTGCCTACTAAGGAATTTGGGAATTGGTTGGGGAAATCTGTCAATGACAACATCAACACCTCCCGCCCAACCCCGACCTCCAGAGACCTGGGTCGCCCTGTTGCGTGAAACTGAGAAATTCTCTGCATGTTGTCCATTACTATCTCCTTAGCCTGACTCCAGATAGGTCCCTTCCTTCCTAGATAGATAGAAGCGTAGGTTAGACAGGCAGGTGACCCTCACCTCCACCCCGGATTTAGCCAGAAACTTCATGTCATCATCATTATTAATAGCTGGGTGTGCTAATGTTTCCTGAAGAACATGATAAGAACCACACAGTATCAGAGGGAAACAAATCCATGACTCAGCACTTTTGCCTCCTACCCGACAGCTATGGAAAGTTCCTGGTTGACCTGAGGGTATCTGTGGGGCCTGGGACTCTTGCCCAATGTCTGCTTGAAGATCTCACACAGTATGGGATAAGGGTGTGTAACTGCTGAATTTCAGAAAAACAGTAGATCATCTCTGTGTAATGCCACTCCCTAGCCCTCTATCCACGCAAAGTCCATGAGCAGTGCTGCCTGGTTAACTATAGTGCCAGGATTTGTGTGTGTGTGTGTGTGTGTATTAACTTTTAATGATTTTTTTTTTTTTTTTTTGGTGGTGGTGGTGGTGGGATGGAACCCCCAGGGCCTCGTGCCTGCTAGCCACATGCTCTGCCACTGAGCTACTGTACCAGCCCCTACAGGGAGAGTACCTAACATCTACTGAGAATCCTATTCAAGGGGCCCTTCTTCTCCTTGTGAGGAGTATTAACTGATTCCAGAGAGGGAGAAGCCTAGGGTCAGGGAGGATACATGATTAGTCCAAGAGCACACAGTTAATTAAAGGGAGAGTCAAAGCTAAATCCTGATCCATTGGTCATTCAGTACCAAGCTGCCACCCAGGTAACATGCTCTGAGAACTTGCTGCTGTAGACTGAATTGTGGGCCCCCTTCCCCATTCAAATGTTGAAACCCCCAATGTGACTGTATTGGGAGAGAAGGCCTTTAGGGAGGATATGAAGGAGAAATGAAATGGTATAAAAGGGGGTCAGGAACAGACACCAGCTCTGGTTCTCTGGGTGAGCACACAAAGAGGTCATGTGAAGACCCAATAAGAAGAGCCATCTTCAAGCCAGAAAGAGAGACTTTACCGGAAACCAACCATGCAGGCACCTTGACCTTGGATTTCTAGCCTCCCGAACTGTGAGAAAATAAATGCCCCAGCCTTATGCCTTTGGTAAGTCAGTCCAAAGAGACTAACACACTTCCCTCAGGGCCTTTAAGACTTTCTCATCAAAACCATTCATGTAACACTCAGGAAAATGTCATGTCCTAAACCTACATCCCACAACACCTTCCTTATCACCTACCTGCCCCTGCAGCAGGGCCAAGCCTAAGGTCAGGGGGCGAGGCACTTTCCCAGGACACCAAAATTATGGAGACCTCAAAACAACTCAGTAATTAAGCCAAATAGTATTTTAATGAAATATTTTTAAAAATCAAAATTAGGGCTGGGGTTGTGGCTCAGCGGTAGAGCACTTGTCTTGCACGTGCGAGGCCCTGGGTTCGATCCTCAGCCCCACATTAAAATAAATAAAATAAAGGTATTGTGTCCTTTAAAAATTTTTTTAATGAAAATTAGTGCAAAAACTTCATGAGACTTTGGTTACTTCACAATTTGGCCCACAACCAGACATGGTGGATAACTATTTCTCTCTGGCTTTTCAATATACACAGGGTCCATATAAGTGAACTTCCAAGCTCTATGCTTGAGATAGAGGCGCTACATTTTTTTTCCCTCATGGTGGCTGACTAAGATGTTAATAAGAATCAATAAGTGAGGCTGAAAACTAATCGAGTCGCAGGCTTTGTCCTGTATGCAAAGTGTTCAGTAGTGAACAAAGAAAGCAAACAAGGAAAGAGCTATGAGAATGCACTGTTCTAGAGCTATAGCTTGATTGAGAATCATATTCAAGGGCCCTTCTATAGCTATAGCAGCGGTTGCAAATAACAGTGGACAATGGATCAGAGGGAGGACGTCTAAGCCTGACCAAGCACATCCGTTTAACCAATGACAGGGATGGGGAGACACGGCTCCAGGCAGAACAGCCACGAGTGCAAATCTTCCAGAAGTTTATGTTTACTGAGCACTGACTAATCACAGGCATCGTGGCACGGAAAGCTCATGACATCCTCTAAGATAAGAGAAGCTTCTTTCTCACACACTCATCATCTGATCCACTGACAAATTCCATTGGTTCCACTTTCAAAATAGATAGGAGAGTCCAACTACTTCTTGTCAAGTTCATTCCTGTCACTCCAGTCTGAGCCTCCTAAGTGCTCTCCAGACTTCCACCTGCTCTCTGCTGTCATTTCCCAGTGCTGAGGCCAGAGTTGTCCTGCTACAGGGTAAAGCTGATCATGCCACTTCTCTGACCAAAGCTTCCCACTGTCACTCATCTGTACCCAGAACAGAGTCAAATTAAGTCAAATACTCTCCCCTGCAAAGCCACCTCCCTCTGAACTCTTGTCATACATGGTTCTATAATTTATCCCTCCATTTGTTGTTGCTATTCTCCCACTGACAGCCTACATCACCACCAGAAATACCTTTTATGCAAAGCTAAGATTATTCAATTTTCCTACAGTAAGAAAGCTAGACACCTCAACAAAATCTTATTACTGTTTCTAAGTGTGAAGTTAGAGCGATCTTCATAGGCATTAGGCTTAGGGTAGATGATGTTAAGGGTGATCTTGCAAGAAGAACTGGCCAGAATCGGACAATTATGACAAACTAACTAGCTTGGGATTGACAGGAACATTGATAGGAGGGTCTTATAGGCCCTGGGGAATGCTGCTCTACTGTTCATCTTGATTTTTAAAAAAGCACTATTCCTTATTATTGTTTAACACATGGGTTGAGGATTATTTCTCCTTCAGTTTTCACATTACTAGACTGTAAACTCCATGAGGGCACAGATTTCTTTTATTATTTTGTTCACTTATATCACATCCTACAATATAGAACAGATATAAGAAGTTGATATCTATAAATATTTGTAAAATTAAAGAATAAATGTGTTGTTAATTCTTATTTATTTATTTAGGTACCCAGGTTTGAACTCATGAGCATTGTTGAATAAGCCACATACCCAGCCCTATTGTGTATTATATTTAGAGACAGGGTCTCACTGAGTTGCTTAGGGTGTTGCTGTTTCTGAGGCTGGCTTTGAACTCACAATCCTCCTGCCTCAGCCTCCTGAGCCGCTGGGATTATAGGTGTGTGCCACTGCATCCGGCTAAAATTTTTTTTTAAAGTACCTCAAGTAACCTCTCTGAGTCACATAACTAGACACAAAGCTATTTATTTCCAAAGCCAAACTCTTCTGCACCACTGTGCAGATGGCAACTACTGTTTATTGAGGCACTGCATTAAATGCTTCAGGTGATGTTTATCATTTAATTCAAAAACTCTCAAGTGTGGGTACTGCCATTATTCCCCTTTTTTAGGATGAGAAAACTGTGGTTTGCAAAAATTAAGATACTCAAAGTCAAAAAAGCTCCAAAGTGCAAAGACGGTTTTCAAAGTCACAGTTTTGAACTCAAAACATTGTGCTATAGACAAAAGGTAGAATCTGCCCTACTGTCCCTTGATGGATGAATGGATAAAGAAAATGTGGTTTGTACATACTATAGAATATTATTCAGTCTTCAAAAAAGAAGAAAATTCTGACACACACTATGACATTAATGAACTTTGAGGGCATTGTGCTAGGTTAAATAAGCCAGTCACAAAAGGACAAATACTAAATGATTCCACTTACATGAGGTTCCTAAAGTAGTCAGACTTTAAGAGACAGGAAATGGAATGGTGGTTGCCAAACAGTTGGGGAAGAAGGGAATGGGAAATTATTGTTTAATGGGTACAGAGTTTCAGTTTTGCAAGATGAAAGAACTTGGGTGGTGGTGATGATTCATAATAGTATGAGTGCACTTAATGCCACTGAACTATATACACTTAGGCGTGGTTAAGGTGGTGCATTTGATGTTATATGTAATTTACCATACACAGTCTTAAAAAAAACTCTCCTAAACAATTATAAAATTGGATAATGTAAACAAAATGGACAAATTCTTAAAAGCACATAATCTACCAAAACTGGACTGATAAGGAAGTCAGAAAATCTGAATAAACCTATTAAGACTGTAACCAGAAAGAATATTGAATCAGTCATCAAAAGCCTCCCCACAACAAGCCTGAGGACCATGTGGCTTTATTGGTGAATTATAATGAATACTTAAAGAAAAATTAAGACCAATCCTTCTGAAACTCTTCAAAAAATTTAAAGAGGGAACACTTGTGAAGTCATTCTGTGAAACCAGCACTACCCTGCTACTGAAATCAGAAAGACAAACTATCACAAAGATGAAAACTATAAACTAATATCCCTTAAAAGGATTAATCCAAAAATTCTCAACAAAATACTATCCAACTGAATTCATCACCACATTAAAAGGATTATACATCATGACCAAGTGAAATCTACTACCAAAATGCAATACTGGTTCAATATACATAAATCAATCAATGTAATATATTAAACAGTAGAACAGTTGGGAGAGGAAATCATGTGATCAACTTAATAGATGAAGAAAAAACATTTGATAAACACACTCAATACACTAGAAAAAAAAAATGAAACTTCCTCACATGATAAAGGCCATATGTGAAAAAATCCACAGCTAACATCATACTCCAAAAAGTCCCTTGTATACTTAACCAACTGATTTTCATCAAGTGTAGCAAGACCATTCATAGGCGAAAAGACAGTACAAAAGCTTTTCCCCTGAGATCATGAACAAGACAAGGATACCTACTTTCACTGCTCCTATTCAAAATAGCAGGGCTGGAGTTGTGGCTCAGTGGTAGAGCTCTTGCCTAGCACATGTGAGACACTGGGTTTGATTCTCAGCACCACATAAAAATAAATAAAATAAAGGTATTGTGTCCATCTACAACTGAAAATATTTTTTTTAAAAATAGGATTAAAAGTTCTAGACCCAGTGATCAGGCAAGAAAAAGAAAAAAAGAAAGTATCCAAATTAGAAAGGAAGAAGTCAAATTATTGTTCACAGACAAGAGCTTTTATGTTAAAAAAAAAAAAAGGAAAAAACACTCTGAAGATCCCATACACATACCACTTCACCTCCATCATAATGGCTATTTTTAAAAAGAAAAGAAAAATAAGCATTGGTGATGATGTAAAGAAACTGGAACTCTCATTCACTGTTGGTGGGAGTATAAAGTGGTACAGCCACTATGAAGAACAGTTGGGCTCAAAAATTCATCAAAAAATTAGCCACAGAGGTCACCTCTCTTCTTCTAGATGATCAGCTCTCTCTCTCTCCCTCTTAAGAGTGTTTTCTTTCCTAACAAATTTTGAAAAAAAAAAATAAGCATAGAATTCCCATATGATCCAACAATTTCACTTCTAGTTATATATCCCAAAGAACTGAAAACAGAGACTCAGATAGATACTTGTATTCCAATGTCCATATCAATATGATTCATAATAGACTAAAGGTAGACACAATTGAAGTGTTCATCAACTGAAGATTGGATTTTTTTAAACATGATTAATACACACAATGAAATACTATTCGGCTTTAAAAAGGAACAAGATTCTGATATATTTTATAACATGATGACCTTGAAAACATGCTAAGTAAAATAAGCCAGACACAAAAAGACACAGCTACAGGAATGCAGAAGAGGGAAGACCTCCGTAGTGTTAAGGTGACCTATGAGGGCCTGCTCTGCTGTTTCCAATAGATTTCTCAGCCAGGTTAAGGCAAATGATGATCAAATCATGGTGAAGGATGGGAAAGGCAGCGGAGCACAACAGACACTAGTATGGCAATATGTAAATCAATGGATGTGTAACTGATGTGATTCTGCAATCTGTGTATGGGGTGAAGGTGGGAGTTCATAACCCACTTGAATCAAAGTGTGGAATATGATATGTCAAGAAATTTGTAATGTTTTGAACAACCAACAATAAAAAATTAAAAAAAAAAAATCATGGTGAAAACCATCTGAAGGAGGATGACAGGCCCAGAAATCTTAAATTCAGGTTCTCACAAGAGTGTAACTGAGCTGTGTCAGAGCATTTCCATTTTTTTTCTTTTTATTTATTTACTTATTTATTTTTATGTGGTGCTGAGAATCGAACCCAGGGCCTTGCACATGCGAGGTGAGCACTCTACCTCTGAGCCATAACCCCAGCCTCTCATTTCCCTTTTAAACAAAGGCTCCAGGGAAAGCTCATAAGCACCACTCACTCCCTCCTACCTCCTGTGGTCTGAGTATTCTCTGTCCAGGTGGCAGGGTGGTCACTCTCCCTCTACCACATCGAAATCAGTGTGGCTCATTCTAGTAGCCATAACTTCACATTCTCTCCGATTATTCCCATTTACCAAGACCTTCTCTTGGAAGAGTCAAGTATAAGAGGGATAGGTTGGTTTTACAAAATGTACATATTACACTTTTATTAGTATGCTTGTGCTTCCATTAAAAATAAAAGACTACAGTCTGAGTCAGTGACATAAACAACAAAATTTATTTCCTCAAGTCTTCAAAGCTACAAGTTCCAAGATCAAGTTGCCAATATTGGTTTCTGGTGAGACCTATCTTCCTAGCTTTATAAGCAGGATGGCACCTTCCTGCCATGGCCACACATGATTTTTCCCTGTGCCTGAGTAGAGAGAGAGAGAGAGAGATCTCTGGTGTCTCCTTCTCTTCTTATAAGAACACCAATTCTGGGGCTGGGGTTGTGGCTCTGTGGTAGAGTGTTTGCCTAGCACATGGGAGGCACTGGGTTCAAACCTCAGCACCTCATAAAAATGAAATAAAGATATTGTGTCCACCTACAACTAAAAAAAGAAAAGAAAAGAACACCAATTCTATCAGATTAGGGTCTTACCCTTACGATCTCATTTAGAGGTGCCTTAAGGCCCTGTCTCCAAAAATAGTCATAGTAGGGGTTAAGGCTTCAACTTACAATTAGAGGGGCAAGCCTTTACAGACTCCCATAAGGAGACCTAGAAAGCAGTGTACTTAACCATATGCTCATTATCTTCATGACATAGAGCCAGTTAAAATCCAAGAGAATTCAGGTGATTGAACCAGAATGGTGAATCCCTAGATCACTCTTTTTTACTGTGCTGTCACCCTGAGGGGACACCACCAAACCAGCCTAAAGATGTCATGAGGGGAAAGAAAGGAGCTGAATCCCAAAGAGGCCTATTTGGGCTTCTCTCAGCACATCTTGTGAACTATGACACTGACTCCCTGTGCTCTAGGTTCTTTTTCCCCCCAAAATGTTTGTCTAGAAAACAGCCTTAGAGCAGTTCATTTTTCCAAAGCCAAGGCCAAGTTTTATTTAACCTTCCAGTATAATGTTTTACTTTATGGCAAAGATCAGATAGGCTCATTTCTCATGACTGGAGATTTAGTTTCCTTAAAGTTTGTGTACCTTTCCTGTATATAACCCCTATGACATGCTCTGATTTCATTTGTCCCCCATCCCTGCATCACATTACCTTGTGTGAGCATGACTACTGCTACTTCCATGAGTAGTAAAGTCATTTTTCTTGGACCCAGGGGTCTCATGTCCTGTGCATTCATGAAATTATGGCAGGATCACTTGCTAGCTTGCAATTAGAGATGAAATCTCACGCCTTTATGATCAGTTATACCTCTTTCATCTTTATCATTAGTCACAAAGCATCCAAGAGAGGATAGCCCTTTCTGAGGGCAGCCAAATTCAATGACCAAATGGCTTCAAGAGAGTGTGTGGAAATCTTTTCAGTCCATTTTTAGAAGGTGGTTTCAATATTAAAAACACAGGATGCCTATGAATGGTAAAATTGAAACTCCATCAAATGCTTGAACTATCAGGTCACCCTTAAGTGCCTTTTGAAGAAAAAAAAAAAATCCCCATTGTCAGAATGCGAATGGTCCAGAAAACCAAACATACGACATGAATCAATTTCACAGGACACAGTGATCTGGCAGAGGCTGGGCAACCAGATGGGAACAACAGCATTATAACCTGAAAAAGTGTCAGCGGTGATGCAATGAGAAAGGTCAAGGGGCCAGTGCAGTCAACCTGCCAGCAGTTGTTCAAAGGCAATGCCCCGTGTAGTGGGGACTCCTGCTCTGTGAGGAGAGGAAGGTTGGACAGTTGGAGAATAGAGACCTCAGTGTGGTTCCAGAAAAGCTTCAGCAAGACTGAGGAAGAGTCTTAGAGCCCAAAGTGCTCCGTCGCGGGTGTCCCAGGAACCAGCCTTGGAATCCTTGCTGTGTTCGGCCATTTGCTGGGTTCAACTCTGGGCTCTTAGTGAACTTAGTGGCACATTTCAGAGCCCACCAACTAGAACCCTGTCTTGCCGTACTATCTACAAGCAGAAAATCTGAAAGATGTCTTTTCACAACTGCCACAACCGGCTATAGCGAACAAAAAAGATTACAATAAAAAAATCATATTAAAAGATACAAAGCAAATCACACTCTGGAACAGCTAAATGAAACAGCAAAAATGCATATATACACACACACACACACACACACACACACACACATATATACACACACACACACATATATATATGTGTGTATATGTATATTTTGAATGTGGAAGGAAAATAGAGTGACATATATAGGACCAATTTATAACACATAAATATTCATATTTAAAAAGATTCTTTGAGGAATTAAAAAATATTTTTAAAGCTTGGAGAGAAAGGTGCAGTTGTAAGTATAATTTTTCAATGCCTTAAATTATCTTTTTTCTTTTCTCTGTAACCAAAACCAGCCTGAAGGATTTCTTTTGGCCCCTTTTCTGTATATAGGACTCAGACAAGTAGAAGAAAAGGGTAGAGGATGGTCCCCTCGCCATCTCACAGCCCAGCAGGATAAGGCCTCCCTTTAACTGTCTAGGGCCAGGATTTGATGAGGGGGATAAAGAGGAGTCTGGCATAGCCGACCCAGGAAGTGCCTCATTAATATCCTATCACCTATCTACTGCATGTCAATTATTTTCAAAGATTTATTGAGATCTGACTCACATCTTCTATAACTCACTCATTTGAAGCATACAGCTTAGTTTTAGTTTTATTCACAGGGTTGTACCATCATCACCATCTGAATTTATAATATTCTCACAACCCCAAACAGAAACCCATCAACAGTCACTTCCCTAACATGTATACACACAACGTACACACCAGCCCTAGAAAGACATCCATCTACCTTCTGTCCCTGTAGATTTTCCTATTCAGGTCATTCATATAAAGAGAATTCTGCAACACTCTTGTGCCTGGTTTCATTCACTAGCATGATATTTCAAAGTTCGCTTCCATTATATCCTGCATCAGTACTTCATTCCTTTTTATTACTGAACAGTACTCTGCTGTGCTGGTGAATATATTACCTTTCATGTATTTATTCATTGTTTGATGTGCATTTGGAGTGTTTCTACTGTTTGTTTCCTATAAATAATGCTACTAAAAGCATTCCTGTAAGCTTTATGGGACATGTTTTCAATTTTCTTGTGCATATATGTAAGAGTGTAACTGTTGGCTTATATGGTAACTCGGACATTTAACATTTTGAGGGAGTACTAAGCT
This sequence comes from Marmota monax, assembly GCF_021218885.2. Classification (NCBI taxonomy): domain Eukaryota; kingdom Metazoa; phylum Chordata; class Mammalia; order Rodentia; family Sciuridae; genus Marmota; species Marmota monax. The sequence continues at coordinate 8,822,053 of NW_026695198.1, read as the reverse complement.
ATTTTATGTACCAGGGTGCACCAATTTAATTTCCCACCAGCAATGTACAAGGGCTCTGACTTCTATAGATCCTAGCCAACACTTATTACTGTTGTCTTTTTTCCTTTTTCATTGACACATAAAATTGTACATGGGTTACAATGTGATGTTTTAATACATGGTATAATGTGTTTTTTTCTTTCCACATTTTTATGGGTGCATTATAGTTGTACATAATGGTGGAATTTGTTGTTACATATTCATACATGCACACAATTTAACTATTATTTGACCAATATCCCTCCCCAGCACTTCTCTCCTTCTTCCCCTACTACCACTGGTTGGTCCCTGTCCTCTATTCTATTGATCTCCCTTCAATTTTCTTTTAATCTTCCTCTACCTTTCTTTTCCTTTTTTCTTCTTTAGCTTCCACATGAGAGAAGACATATGGTCATTTACCTTCTGAGTTTGGCTTATTTCGCTTAACACAATGGTCTCAAGTTACATCCATTTTCTTGTCATTGACAAAATTTCATTTTTCCTTATGGCTGAATTAAACCCTCATTGTGTGTACACACCACATTTTCTTTATCCATTCATGCATTGATGAACACATAGGCTGGTTCCATAGTTTGGCCAGTGTGAGCTGTGCTGCTATAAACAGGAATATGCATGTATCTCTGTAGTAAGATGACTTTAATTCTTTAGAATAAATACTGAGGAGTGGTATAGCAGGGTCATAGGGTGGTTCCATGCCTTGTCTCTTGGGGAACCTCCACACTGGTTTCCATAGTGGTTGTACTAAGTTAGAACCCAACAGTTTCAAAGTGTTCCTTTTCCTCCGTATCCTCTACAGCATTGATTATTATTTGTATTCCTGATGGCTGCCATTTTGACTTGTGTGAGATGAACTCTCAGTGTAGTTTTGATTTGTGTTTCTCTAACTGCCAATGATTGTTGAACATTTTTTTCATATATTTGTTGGCCATCTGTATTTCTTCTTTCGAGTTTAGTTCTTTTGCCCATTTATTAACTGGGTTATGTTTTTTTGGTGTTAAGTTTTTTGAATTCTTCATATATTCTAGATATTAATCCTCTGTTAGAAGAGTAGCTAGCAAACATTTTCTCCCATTCTGTGGGTTCTCTCTTGAAATTCTTCATTGTTTCCTTCGCTGTGGAGAAACTTTCTCATTTAATGCCATCCATCCATCCCATTTATTAATTCTTGGCATTATTTCCTAAAATTTAGGGGTCCAATTGAGAAGGTCATTACCTGTGTCTATATGCTTGAATGTTGACCCTACATTTTCTTTGAGAATTTGCATAGTTTCTGGTCTAATTCTTAAGTCTGGGATCCATTTTCAGTTGATCTTCATGCAGGGTGAGAGATAAGGGTCTAGTTTCATTCTTCTCCATATGGATAACCAGCAACAGTTGTTAAAAAGGCTGTCTTTTCTCCAATGTATGTTTTTGGCACCTTTGTCATGGATCAGATGACTGTATCTTTATGGCTTTGTCTCTGTGTCTTCTAGTCTGTACCATTGGACTATGTGTCTGTTTGTATGTCAGTACCATGCAGTTTTTGTTACTATAACTCTGCAGTATAATTTGAAGTCAGATATGGTGATGTCTCAAGCATTGCTTTTTTGGTCAATTCACGACATAATGTTGAAATGAGGTAAGCATATTTATTTCCTCAATATTTATCACTTCTCTGTGGTGAAAAATTCAAAATACTTTCTTCTAGCTTTGTGAGAAATACTCAGTACTCTACACTATTATCTATACTCACTATACTGTTCAATAACACAACAGAAATTATTTTTCTTATCTAACTATAATTTAGTATCCATTGACCAACTTTTCCCCATCCCTCCCTTTCCCCAACTCTCAACCTTCTGGCTAAGATCAAGTGTATTGTCATTTCTTATCAGTCGTTGGTTTGATTATCATCATCTTAGTGGGTCTGAAGTGGTATCTCATTGTGGTTTGTGGTTATTGGCCATTTGTAGATCTTCTTTGGAGATGTGTCTATCCAAATATTTTGCCTATTTTTTCACTGGTTTGTCTTTTTGTTGTTGAATTGCTTTTTATATATTCTGGATATTAATTTCTTTTAAGATATGTGATTTATAAGTATTTTCTCCCATCCTGATTTGTCTTTTCACTTTCCTGACATATAATTTGCAGTGCAAAAGATCTAAGTGTTTGCATAATCCTACTTATCTGGGTTTTTTTTGATTCCTCATGATTTTGGTGTCTTAACTAAGCAACCATTTACTCATATATTTTCTTCCAAATGTGTAGTGGTCTTTGCTCTTGCATTTAGGTCTTCAATCCACTTTGAGTTAATGGTGTGTATGATGGAGGAGGAGGTTCGATCTTGTTCTTCTGCATGTGGATTTCTACTTCCTCCAGACTGTTTTTTCCCACGTTGAACTGCATGTGACCTTTAAGCAAAAATGATTCTGCTTCTCTATGACGTGGTCTGAGAAGAGGACAACCAGGCTCCTCAATTCAGTCTCCTCATATTCCAGAATTTCTAGTGCTTTTTATTTTGTGAGACAAACCTCCTCCAAACACATTCGTTTGCTAAACAAACACAAGAACTGTACTTAACCTTGCTAAACCACCTAAGAACTTGAACCACTTCTATTGGCTATAAATACTCAATAGCTCTGAAGAAAAGCCGCTGGTTTCTATTGAAACTCGATCCTAGAGTATTCGTCTGGGAAGTTGGGGGGCTGATTTTCCTGTCTTACCCATGACCTCTCCCAATAAATGCATTTATTAATTTCCATGAATTGTTGTGGCTGGTGGGAGGTGTGTAGCAGCCTCCAGTTGTGTAGTTAGAAAATGCATGCTGCCAACAGAAAGCCACAAAGACTACTGAATCACTCCCTCCCAAATTCATTGCTGTGGCCCCTGTGAATTAATGCCACTCCTGGCCCCTCCATTTTACTGTACAGAGAATAATGGAGACACGTAAGTGCCCTTCAGGCCAGTACTATTGCAGCAATTCAAAAACATCAAATGAAACTTTTGCCTTCAAGGTAATTGAGAGCAAAGCAGAGCTGGACAGGAGGTAAAGTCGTAAAAACAGATTTTCTTCAGGACCACTGCAATATGGAGAAATGGACCTCAGTATAGAACTAGGCTCTATTTGAAAAGTAAAATTTATAGCTAAGAAGCAGGGCAGAAGTCAGTGAGTGGAAAATTACTGAGAGGAAGCATCAAGGGCCAGGGGGATTCTGACTAAAATGACATGACCAGATTCTTGCTGAAAGAAGTTCAGCATGACTAGACATGATCTGGAGCTGGTGAAAATGAGGCAGGGGATCAGACACTGAAGATGGGAGAATCCAGCTACACCAATGTTTCTGGATCCTTTCTAAAGCTGTGTAATACAAAGATGGACACGGAAGTCCAAAATTCAAGACCAAGTTCAGAAGAGGATGCAGAGAAGCCTGACCAAAGTCTGGTCAAGGAGAGAAACTTTGTCAGTGGACCAACTCAAGGGAACTCCTTAGCCCATTTAAGTCACACACAAAGAAAACATAAAAACGTGATGAAAGAAAACATTCAAGATTTAATACAAAGGCTAGTTTTCTGGGACTCCAGAAGAAAATAGATATTGAAATGGTTTCAAAAAGCCTGAAAGGAATTTCAAATGAAGGATCATCATGATTTTGGAGAAGTCAATCTCTGATTCAACCTGTACTGATCCTGCAGATGGCTATTGCTCATCCTAATTCTTCTACTACAATGTCAGACCAGGGAAAGGACACTTGACACATGACATCCAGGAGTCCTGGTGACACATCATTCAGGCCCGATACCTAGTGACAGATGATGCCTGCTCCTCTCCAAGCAGAGACTTGGACAGACTTGGAATCACAAGATCTTAACTGAAATAGTAAAAAATGCAGGAAAATCCCTTCTTTATAGATGAGACAACTGAGGCACAGAGAATTAGGGATTTGGCCTGGGCCACACAGTGAATTGTGCTTGATGCAGAAATATTTGTCAAGTATTTGGTTCGTGTTCCTGTTTTCAATGTCAATCAGAGATGTAAGACAGATTTTGAATGAAATCTGATATTTTGGGCTGGGGGTGTAGCTCAGGGGTGAGGCTTTAGTGTGCCTGAGGCCCCAGCACTACGAAGAAAGAAAGACAGAAAAATAGAAAGAAAGAAGGAAAGAAAGAAAGAAAGAAAATCTTATACTTCAAATATGCCACTGTCTTATCCAATTTTTGAAGCTAAAGTTTTGATAATCAATATCAAATGCTAACTAAGATGGTGGTGCTAATGTGTGTGTGGGGGTCAGTTATTATAGCTTCAAAGAAGCCACATCTAAATACAATTCCCTACTACCTTGTTGGGACACAAAAGACATCCTCTAGCACCTTTTTCTCTACATTTAATACATTACAATGAGAAGTCACTTGACCTTTGTCCCTTGGATTATTTTGACATTGTTCAAAGGGTCTCTCAGTTTGCATCCAAAGGGTCCAGGTGCGGAGTCACCCCTCAACACTACTCCCCAGACCTCACCATCTCATTCAGCAATTATTTTTCTCTCTCTCCGCAGCTGCACTCAGAAGACTGCTTTTGTGGACCACCAGGAATTTCCTGTGATAGAATATCAGAAAGCCACTGGTGACTCGGAGGAGGTGACTTCACAGGGCAAAAGTTCCCTTTCTACAATAAACATTCTCAGTGTGGCCATGTAGGAGACTTCCTACACAGACCCCACACCTATAAGCCACTTGTCATCTTGACACCAAGTAGCCAGAGAAAGAAACAGAACCGTTTGTGTGAAATTATCTTTTTCTAAAGTGATAATTTGGGTCCTGGGTGTGTCAATATCATCATGAAAACCAAGAAGACAAAGCTTACCTCACAAGAGCTTTAAGAGCAGATAAGGGTTTTATAAAACACACAGGTGAGCCAACTCACCTTTCTTCTTCTTTCTGTCTTTTGCAGTGAGGGGGATCAAACCAAGGGCCTTTGTGCAGACTAGGCAAGCACTCTACCACTGAGCCTCACCTCCACCCTGCCAATTTAACTAGGTGAGAGATGGAGGGTGTCAAAGGACTGTAAAGCCCCTAAGCATCCAGAGGCACCCTCCCAACTGTTCTGGAGGGCAGCAGGGCTCGGTTCACTCCCTGCAACAGTAACTTCTCAGCCACAGGCACCGTGACACATGCAATCCCTTACTTCTTCAACAGCTAAGCCACTGTTCAGAAGAGAGTGGCTAAAGAGAGAAGCAAAACTGCTAGGTGGTCAATAGTCAGAGCTGGAGTACACTGAAGACACTTAGGTTCCCTCAATATCAGGAGAGAGCATGGTCAAGGGAAGGAAGGGTAAATCAGCACAGAGCGGCACACTCGGATTGATGCTTCCTAAATGGGCACAGAGATCTACCATCAATATAAAGCACCCAACAGCCAAAACCTCCTTCCTTAGTCTTTCAAATATCACACTCTACTCCTTAACTCTGTGTCTTCCTGGTGTCATGGACTCTCACCCACAAAATCTTGGTAGGGGGAGGGGGGACCAGGGATTGAACTCAGGGCACTTAACCATTGAGCCACATCTCCAGTCAATTTTCATTTTTTATTAGAAACAGGGTCTTGCTAAATTGCTCGGAGCCTCACTAAGTTGCTGAAGCTGGCTTTGGACTTGCTATCCTCCTGTCTCAGCCTCCCAAGTTGCTGGGATTACAGGCCTGTGCCACTACGCTTGGCAAAATCTTATTCTTAGACACTGATAGAATTAGCACTTATCAATAAGAAAATGTATGAAGGGTTAACTGGCTGGAGAGAGGTGCACCCATCCAGAGCTGAAGGTGAGCTTCCTCCCTTGGAGGAGCTTGGGGATAATCCACACCCTTACCAGCACACTTTCCTATGCACTTTGCTGGCCCTCTCACCTAGTCTGTGGGTTTGACCTAGTGACTTTCACTTCCCTCTGTTGGCCAGTGTTTCCAGTTCATGTGATTACTCTCCCAAAGCAGCTAATGAGTTGCTCTTCTTTTCATAAAATAGGGTCTAATGGCTTCATTTGGCTTTTGCTTTCCCAGGGGTGTGTGTGTGTGTAAAAGGCTCTTCTTGCCAGGTCTTCAGTAAAAAGTTAATAGTGGCAAGCCAAGCACAGGTGGCACAAGCCAGTAGCCTCAGGCAACTGGGGAGGCTGAGGTAGGAGGATTGCAAGGTCAAGGCCAGCCTCAGCAAAAACATGCCTCAAAATAAAAATTAAAAAGGACCGGGAACGTTGATCAGTGGTAGAGAGCCCCTGGATTCAAGCCCTAGTGGGAGGTGTTATAATGGTGGCTGGGTGGACATGCAAGCAGAATACCCAGCTGTCCTCACAGGGCCATTCCTGCCTATGTGCCTTGCCAGGTCTATCTCACCCATGGGTCAAGTAAGAGGTCAGTGTGACAAGCAGCAAGCAGAGAGCTATAGGTATCCTTGTATGGCTGCTCTGTCTTCACCAGGTCAGGATTAATCTCAATTTCCCTAAAGACTCCCAAGTGTGAGGGATGAGCTTCAACACCTCTATCCTGATTTGGACCTGTTTCTGTGTGAACTGGGATCACAGACTTGTAGTTGGCACCTTTCCTGGACAAAATACCATTTGTCGCTGATGTCACTTCCAACACCTCCCTACAAGGGTTTGCAGTGGCTCCTTTTAGACCGCAAAGATGGGCAACCCAGCCCGTGCTGCACCTGCCCAGTGGCGATGAAAGGAAAATGGCAGGCATCTTACAGGACCATTACCCAAATTGCAGCTGAGTCTCCAGAGATGTCTTAGTGTTGGATCCCTCATTCAGTAACCCAGCCCAGGCAGAGCTCCCGCTGGTGAAGATTTGAGAACAGCACTGAAGAGTTACAAGTGGTACTTGCTCCTCAGCAGCACTGGCTGCTCTCTGCTTGACAGCTCGCTCCTGGTACACGTGCTTACGCCTGCCAACCTGTCGCAGGTGCCACGCTTCGGTCCCATTTTCTTTTCTTTGCTTTCTTCTTTCCCAGAATATGTACGTTCAACCTTGCTGCTTACCCATGGCTTAGTTTTCTCCCAGTAAGTCTCCAACCCTGGCTGAACCACTGCAAATTGACACTTACAAATGTATGTGTCTCGGTATAATAAACTACAATGACTTCTTCTCTACAGAATATTCCAGAAGGCATCAGGTATGGCGGCTCATGCCTGTGAGCACAGTGGCTTAAGAGGCTGAAGCAGTGCAATTGCAAGTTCAAGGCCAGCCTCAGCAACTTAGCCAAGAACCTCAGCAACTTGGCAAAACACTGACTCAAAATACAAAAAGAGTTTGTTTGTTTTTTAAAGCACCAGTAGTAAAGCACCCCGGGTTCAATCCTCAATCTATGGAGAGAGAATATTCAGGAAAACATATATAATGGTATCCAGATGAGGACCCAGGCCTGGAAGATAGAATTAGGAACTGGAATTGAAATAATCAAGCTTGCAAAATGGATAGCCCCTCCTCACTGTAATGGAGAACAAGGCACATAGTCTCCCCAGACCCTAGCCTGCAAAATATCACTTGTAAAATAACAATGTATTATCAGAGGATCTCTGAGTCCTCAGACTGGACATTTTCAGATCAACACCATGGCTTCTGAGCACTGGGTGCCAGGCATAAACAGCCCAGATCGCTGCCCCACTGGACGTGACATAATGGGGACAGTAGATATTAAATAAGCTTACAAGTGTAAGTTTTCCTCTGATTACTACGGGGAAAAACTCCAAGAGTCCCAAGGCTCTTAACAGCATCTGGGTATTACGATGGCACAAACGTTCCCAACTACCCCGTAGCACCTGCTCAGTGGGGAAATGGCATCAATGCGCATGTGTAGGAAGTAGGAACATGGAAGTCCCAAGGTATTACCAAGACAAGGGCTGGCAGGGAAAAAAGCCCAGAGCAAAGGAGCCCAGGTAGACACCCCAGTTCTCAACCCCCACGTCCACAGAGCTCATTCCTCCTCACCACATTAAAGCCCCATTATGGGCACAGTTGGTTCGTGGTGAAATCTAGATGCCCTTCTTCCTGCCATCATTTAACAGTACTGACGTCTTCATCAGCAACAGAAACTGACCCTGGACAATTGAAGCAGGAAGTATGCACTGAGTTTCTCAGACCATCTGAGAAGGCTGGGGAGTCAAGCTCAGAAAGGCCGGCATGGATGCAGACGGTCAACACACATCGCAGAACCACATGGGGGGCCCTGGGGTCAGCCTGTGTGGTTTACATCTGAGTTCTATCACCTATTGGCTGTACAACCTTGAATAAGTTGCTGAAGTTCTGTGCCTTGGTTTCTTCATCTGTAAAATTAACCTTAAAAATGTCATTTTTCTCCAGGTGAGGTGGGGCATGCCTGTCATGCAGTGGTGTGTGACTATAATCCCAGGGATTCCAGAGGCTGAGGGGGAGGATCACAGGCCAGCCTCAGCAAACCTAGCAAGGCCCTAAGCATCTTAGTGAGACCCTGTCTCAAAACAAAAGATAAAAAGCACCGAGGATGTAACTCAGTGGGTAAGTGCCCCTGGGTTCAAGCCCCAGTACGCCCAGAGATGCCATATTTCAACAAGTGTACAACATTGTTAATTGTAAGATATGCTGAGCTTTATGATACACTAAGAAAGAAAAAAATGACACTGCCAATTAAAGCCATGACAATTAGTGACACAGGGCTTTCTTATCACTTCAAATTTTTGTTTTTCATATCATCAAAAATTCTTACTAGACTTTATTTAGATAGGGTTTTTTATCATGTCACCCCTATATGTCTATAAAAAGGAAAATACAGGTTGAATATCCCTTATCTGAAATGTTTGACACCAAAGTGTTTTGGTCTTTAGAATCTTTACAAACACTTAATGAAAAATCTTGGAGATGTGACCCAAGTTTAAGCACTCCTTAACACATATAACCTGAAAGTAATTTTAAACATTTTTAATAATATTGGATATGAAACAAAGTTTCAAACAGTGAGTCCTGTCAAGAAGAAGAAGAAGACGAAGAAGAAGAAGAAGAAGAAGAGTAAATAAGAATACTTGTAAATCCTTTTCTTTTTCTTTTTTTTTTTTTTTTTTTTTTTGGTACTAGAGATTAAACCCAGGGACACTCAACCCCTGAGCCACATCCCCAGCCCATATATATAGATAGATAGATAGATAGATAGATAGATAGATAGATATATTTAGAGACAGGGTATCACTGAGTTGCTTCTTGGTGCCTTGCTAATGTGCGGAGGCTGGCTTTGAACTCATGATCCTCCTGCCACAGCCTCCCAAGTCACTGAGATTATAGGCGTGTCCCACCACACCCAATTTGTAAATCAACGCAGAGTCCAGCTCTCCCCAACTGCTGGTCCCCTGGTTGCTGTTGGCCATGTATTTCATCCACACGCTATGTGTATTGCTCCCTGGGCCACCTACACCAGTGAGCAGCCTTTCCTTCAAGATGGCGCCACCATTTTCTCCTGGCCTTTTCTCAAGTCTTGGTCACTCTTCTCCACGTTTGGTGTTTCTGCTTTCTTGACCTCACATAAATGTCAGGAAGCTTGCAGAAAACAGCCACAACCCTTTCCAAATGATCCTTGTGTGCTTTGTTACCTGAAGCAGCAAGGAGATCCTCTCCTGCCAACAGGAAGACAAGTAAACGTGTGTGTTGCTAACGACGATAGAGGTGGGGGACACGAGCCCAGCTGGTCACTCTGCCCCATTCCAAGATGCTCCATGGGAAAGAACCCAGAAGACTGCTGTAAGGGATAATTTGGATCATTAACATGAAGAACCTAGGCCTTACCGCATTGTTAGCACTCACAAAATGTCAGTTATTTGCTTTTGTTTGTAGTAAATTCTCCGCATCTTATAAAATTGAACATTTGGTCTTTAGTTTTGTAAACTAAATGGAACTTGCATATCTGAAGATGAGCTAAAATGAATTCAAACACATCCCATTCATATGCTCTCAAAAGGAATTTGTAGCCAGGCACATCTGTAATCCTAGCTACTCAGGAAGCTGATGCAGGAGGATCCCACGTTTGAGTCCAGCCACAACAATTTAGCAATGCTCTGCTTCAAAATAAAATAGAAAGGGCTGGGGTTATAGCACAACAGTAGAACACTCCTGGGTTTAATGCCCAATACTTATAAAAGTAATTTATAATTTGGGAAGGCAAGAAGAGGGAGGGGTCGATAAGCACAACGGTCTTTTGGGGTTCTGCCAGGTAGCTGTGAGATTTGCTCTCCTCTTGATGTCAATGAAATGTCCATGATCCTGGAGGTAACACTTAGACCAAGGGCAAACAAGTTGTCACCCATGGGAGATGTTCCTTATGGTTCAGTGTAAATGTCTAAATGACCTTTTTTTTTTTTCTTTTTTTCCACCTCTCATGATTTAAAACTAGTTCAGTTATTATGTTGTGTACTTAGCAAGCAAAAACAGCCTCCCTGGCCTTCTTTTGTTATTGTAACAGGCTTTGGAACACTGCGTTCTATTTCAGAACTTAACACCTACTACAACTTTCTCGCCCCAGTGAGAGCTCAATGGGAGATGGAAAAGGTTATCCCCCAAATAAAGAGTGAGAACAAAGACCAGGACACTCTCTCCCAGGTACCCCCTGCGTGAGTCATCAGAAAGCAGTAGAAGGCAGCCTGGCTTGACCGGCTGCTAGTGTTACTCTGTTCGACTTGAAAAGCCTTATTGCACAACCTTCATTCAATACCACAGGACATTTTAACCCCTATGCACCATCAGTCCAGGTTTCCTTGCGCTTCTTTTTGGTACAACTCAGTATTTCTAAGCAAAATACCCGAGAACTGTTTTGAAATCGAATATGGTGACTCATTGGCTACAGAGACCAAAATTCTGCTCCCTTTGGTTTCATCTATAAAATGAAAATATGTAGGGTAGGCACAGATGGAGGTGCCCAAGAGAGAAAAATAGTTGGAGGTACTTGCCTTCTCCCCACATTTGCAGGCTACTTTGTAAGGACTCCATTGTTAGAGCACAGAATCTAGCTTAGAGTATGGCTTTGAGCCAAAAGATATGAAGATTTTAAAATCTGATAAATAACGTCAAGCTGTGCTTATAGGCTGTGTCCCCTCAATAGTATAGGAGAGCACCCCAAGCCACACTGAATCTGTGGTTGTGATGTCGTTCTTGGTAAAGTTGCACCCATTTCCTAGGCTTATCAACCATTCTCTGGACTTATCGTTCTTCTATTGGAGTGTTTCATCCATCTACAGTCCTTGGCATGTTACCGTAGGAGCCTGAGATGAATGTCCCTGTGGCCTGAAAGAAGGGCACAGCTGTTCAGCTGGGGTGGTAGTAAATAAGCACTTTTGGCCCAACACAATCTGGGAAACTCCCTCCAAGAAGCCTGCTCCTAACACCCAGAGGTGGAGAGGACAGAAGTGCCTCAGGGAATTGCTACCATGAACCTCTGTAACAAGAGTGAGTAGTCTGTTGCTGGATGGAGAGATGCCAGAGGGGCCAACCCTGTGGCTATTTGCTGTGTGGCCCAGAGACTCAGGCAAGCAGCTGTGGACGGTTCTCTCTTCTCATTAGTGTTGGCTTCCTTGAAGCTCCCTGTACTGTAAGCCTGAAGCCTCAACTTATAGGTTTCTTTGTTTATTCTAAAGGAAAGAAGCAGGAAGTTCATTTTTGCCAGTGACCTTGACTGGATGTCTTTGATGATGATGTTTGATAGGTTAAAGGTTCAACATAGTTTATTTATGTCATTATAAAATGACGCCATCCTTGTTGTTATATTTTTTCATCTTTCTTTAATGAGCGTACTTCCTGAAATAAATTACACACACACACACACACACACACATCCACAGTTCAAAGCAGAAGTTTTTCATTTTAATTTACTTATTTTTTTAATATTTAAAAAAATATTAAAAATATTTATTTTTTTAATTTTAGGTGGACACAATGTCTTTATTTTACACTTACGTGGTGTTGAGTATCAAACCCAGTGTCTCATGCAGGCTAGGCGAGCACTCTACCACTGAGCCACAATCCCAGCCCCTTAACTTACTTATTTTTATTATATTTCCTCCAAACTTATGATACAAATAATTAATTTTATTTTTAAATATTTCCCTGGATTTTTAGAACAATAAGCATTTTAGTCTTTCTAAACTGTTTTAGACTTTAATAAATTTTAAAACATTTTTCAACATAGTTTATTTATGTCATTATAAAATAACATAGTCATTAATAAGTAGAACTTGCATATTATACATAACATTTGTATATTATCTTTATTTTTTTAATTCCTTTAAAGAACAAAATGTCAATGAAAACAAAATTGGAAAAACAAAGAGAGTCGGGGGTTTCTAAACATTCTTAACAAGCATATGAATTTTGAGGAAATAGCTCTACCTAGTGTTCGAAATGTGGTACTGCAGTAAGGCTAGCACCATAATTTGTGTCTGAGTTTTCTAACCTTTAACTTGTGCAGAAATCATCCAGCGACCTTGTGGCAAGGTAGATTTCTTATTTAGAATGAAGAGTGAGGACTGAAATTCTGGCTCTCTAAGAAGCTGTCAGGGGATGCCAATGTTGCTGGTTCATGGAGCACATAGAGTAGTATAAGCTTAGCTTATACGGTTGCCTATAGAATTAGGAAGTTTTAGCGATGTATAAAGATGATTTTAGAAGTTAAAAACCTATAAATCAATATCATGTTCTCTCTTTCTTCAAGGGATTAGTCAAAATGAATTGGTAATGCTGAATTAACTGTTACAAAAAAATACAATTGCCCTGGCTGGGCATAGTGACACATACTTACAATCCCAGGTACTGGGGCTAGTCTGTGCAAATTAGGAAAACTGTCTCAAAATAAAATTAAAATGGATGGGGATGTAGCTCAGTTGTAGCATGTTTGCCTAGCATCCATGAGACTTTGAGTCCAAACCCAGCATAGGGGTTGCAAGAGACAAGGGTCCTAAATCAATTTCCTTGAATGCTCAACTCTTAACTTTCAACCACAACATCTAAGAAATTGCCAACTTATTCCTTTACCCACTGCCATCCTTTTAAAAACAGTTCTAAGAGCAACATTTCCATGTTCTATTTTGTCTCACTAGTGGCTGGAAAAGGCTAAATTATAGCAGGTCTGGAAAATTAATTGAGTTTTCAGGGGGGGAGGGGAGAAAAACAGGTAGGTACTAAATAACTCACCTCTGGCTGTAACAGTTGCAGGGAGACTAAGCCCTCTTGGTATTTACTTTGAGACCTGCTACATGAGGAAAAGAGTCTTTACCATCAGCACCATTCTTCTCTGAAGCTGTCTACATAATTTCTTCCTCAAAATGAGTTCCCAGTCAGGTGGAGTGGCACACACCCATAATCCCATAACTCAGGAGCCTGAGGCAGAAGGATCAAGACTAGCCTTAGTAATTGAGCAAAGCCATAACAACTTAGTGTGACCCTGTTTCAAAGTAAAAAATAAAAAATAGTTCTGGGATGTAGCTCAGTGTTAAAGTGCTCCTGGGTTAAATTCTCAATACAAAAAAAAAGAAAAAGAAAAAGAAAAAAGAATTAATGGCTATGCCATAGCTTTAGGCCATTCATTCTGCCCATACATACTCAATGATTTAACTGCCTTCTCTCTATTGCTTAGCACAGCAGCCATGAGAGAGAGGTACTGTGGCTCTTGCTCTTGCCATTTTTCAGGCAAGTCTGTGGAAGCTTAGTGTTTGAATAGCCCTCCTAGGTAAGCCACCAAGTTGGGACATGGGCCCAGGACCAGATCATTCCAAAACTCTTGCTTTAAGCCACTTGTAAGTGTACACTTTGAGACTTCTCTCTCTTAAATGGTTGGAAGTTTTCAAATGTGTGTGTATGATACATATCCTCAAGAAAGAAGAGTTTGTACCATATTCTTAAGATGCTAGGAAGTAAAATAAACGTTAGTTTAGGAAACTTGGAAACATTGACATCTTAAAAAAGAGATAATGGGATCTGACTTCATCTTTCCGAGAGGGTCAGATGAAAATCAATGTAAAAAGCATTGTTGTTATTTCTTTGAGGTTGGCTGCCTTTTATCTTCTTTTGCACTCACCAGCTAACACCAAAGAAGAACTTGGATTTGTCACCACCAGACTCAGGTTGTCATCCCTTCAGGAGTAAAGGCAAACCAGAGTATGTATGACTTAAAGTATTCACCACACTGATTTGTTGTTTTTTGCTACTGGGGACTACTCCCGGGTATGCTTTTAACACTGAGCTATATCCACAATCCTTGTTGTGTTGATTTTGAGACAGGGTCTCCCTGAGTTGTCAAGGCTGGCTCTGAATTTGCTGTCCCAGTGCTGTAGCCTCCTGGGTTGTTGCTAGGATTACAGGCTCACACCACCATACCCGCTCACTCCACTGTATTTTAATGGTATGTTCACCCTGAGTTTTCTGTTCTCTTTTCCTGGGCTCTGTGTGCCTATTAAGCAATGATTTTAGTGACTCCAGTGCCTACCGTTGTGTATGGTGTGTAGGCACTTCAGGATTATTAAATATAAAAATTAATGAATAATTAACTATCCTAATTAAGCAGGACCAAGTAAACCCATGAAATGCCCTGAGGTATGCTCACATCTGGACACTGGGTGGCAGCCTTACCTATGTTGAGAGGGCTACATTGGTTTCTGTAATGATGAAACTTTTCTACCTTTCCTCTTGAGGAAACAGGAGGATTTGGAGCCCTTTGAGTTGGAAAGCATCTCAGAGGTCATTGCTCAAGACTATTCTCATTTGTCAAAGCAGAGGATGACATTTCATTCTCAATAGCTATTGCATACAGATAGCCACAAGACTACCAATTAAATATTGAAAAAGGCTGACAGCTCTTTAAACTAAACGTTTAGGAACAGGCCTGAGCAAGCCACTGGGTCAGGCTCTGCAAGAAACTTAAAGTGAGACTGAATCCCTGCTCAAAGGGGCATGGTGTGCATCCCTGGGTCCCAGCAATCAGCTTGCACATAGCGATGCCAGATACACAGCCTAACACTGACACCACAGCAAGCCAACATGGAGGTAAGGAGAAGGTTATGACAGTAGCTTCTCCAACTTCAGACAAGAACAGGCTGCATCCAACACTCATTCTCCAGTCAATTCAATGAAATTGTGGAAATGCCACCAATAGCATTTACAAATGAGAACCACCAAGGAAGTGGGCATTAGAAAAGATCCCATTTCCTGCATCAGGGACTTAGTTTTACCCTGACCAATGTGACGCTGGAGAAGAGCTAAGCTTACCATCAGCAACAATTGCATCACAGAAGCCAGCCAGGGTTAGGCTGTGACCTAATTTTCTGGATGCTGTGACTCCCTGTGCAGGACTGAGAAAATTCCTGCCTCTCCCTTCTGCAAATTCTCTGTCTACTGGACAGGAATAATAATCATGACACACTTTCGTGGCATCACCTTCCAGAGGAGCTGTCCCCACCTGCACAACAGAGAAGCAACAGAGACCCAGCTCCTGAGAACTTCCAAGGACCAGATTCATCCTTAATATTTGACAAACTGCAGTTTACAACATAATAAAATGAAGCCCTTGAGGCCTGTGACCTTGTATTACAAAATCACCTTTGAGTGATGATTGAAACAGGTAATATTGGAGACAGGGAAGAGGAAAGAGCCATAAACTTCCCCTAGAAAATAGACAGGACTGCGAAGGAAGAGGTTTAGAACTATATAAAGCACACAAGAAAAAGCATAGAATCCTTTGTTGGTAAACTATGGCACTTACAAATAGCATGTCTATTATTCTAGTTTTATTTTAAATATAGGGTTATTTACATTAAAATTTTTTTGGTTTGAAAATATTCTTAAGGTAACATAAAAGTTATCTTTTGCCACATCCAGAGCAAGTGGCTAAATGAGAAACATTGGTACCCACTAGAAATAAAAAGGAGTAGAAGAGAACACTATGGAAAACTGTATACCAACAAATTAGATAACCTAGATAAAACAGGTCAATCATCAGAAAGATGAAAAAGATGGTAAATGATGTGTATTTTACTACAACTTTAAAAAGCTCCTAAAGAATGAATTTTGGTACATGCTACCACAAGAATGAACCTTGAAAACATTATGCTAAGTGAAATAGGCCACACACAAAAGGAAAACTATTGTATGATCCCACTGAGGGATCCACTTATGACAAATTCACAGAAAAGAAGTAGAAAAGTAGTTATACCAAGGGCTGGGAGTAGGAGGAAACGAGGAGTTATTGGTTAATGTGCATAGAGTTTCCATTTGGGTGATTCCAAAATTATGAAAATGGATGATGGTTATTATTGCACAACATTGTGAATGTACTTAATGCCGCTGTGTAAGTCAGCTTTTCGCTACTGTAATAATACATGAAAAATGGCCAGCTTACATAGAAAAGGGTATTCGGGCTCACAGTTTTGGAGGTTTCAGCCCACGGTTGGTAGGTCCATTGCTTCTGGACCTATAGTGAGGTGGCACATCATGGCAAGAGTGTGTGGGACAGCAAAGACATTGACCTCATTGCCAGAGATGAGCAACAAAGGAAGAAGAAGGGCTGAGTTCCCACTGTGCCCTTCAAGAGCATATCTCCAATGATCAGAAGACCTTCCCATAGGCCCAACCTCTTGAAGTCTCTACTATCTCCCAATAGCATCAACCTGGGGAATAAACCTTTAACACATGGGCCTTTGGAGGCACTGAAGATCCAAACTATATACCATTCTGAAATGGGGAGTTCTTGTTTTTTGTTTGTTTGTTTTTATGGTACTGAGGATTGAACCCAGGGTCTTGCACATAGTAGTCAAGTGCTCTACAACTGAGCTACATCCCCAGCACCCCATCTCTTGTGCATGCATTCTCTCTCTCTCTCTCTCTCTCTCTCTCTCTCTCTCTCTCTCTCTCAACAGAGTCTCATAAAGTTGCTCAGGCTGGCCTCAAAATTTTGATCCTCCTGCCCCAGCCTCTTGAGTAGCTGGGATTATAGTCATGTGCCAGCATGCTTGGCTGAGTTACTGTTTAATGGATATAGAGTTTCATTCTGGGGTGATAAAAAGTTATGAAAATGGACAGTGATGATTACTGCACAAAATTGTGAATGTATTTAATGTTCATGAGAAATTAATACTATTTAATGATTACAAAAGGATAAAATGATAGTTATTTTATATATATTTACCATGATAAAGGTGTTTTAATTATTTCAATGCAGTACATTTATATGCAAGGGTTTGGTATCTAAAAATACTCTCTCTGGAGCCAGTCAATCTGAATTTGGATCTTAGCCTCAATACTTTTAGCTGTATGTCCTGTGTTAATTATTTAACTTCTCTGTGCCTCAATTTTTTCATCTATAAAACAGGGATAATACAAGGGTTTTGGTGAGAATTAAATAATATGTTCATATAAAGTAATTAAACTGCCATATATACATATGTGTGTGTTGTTATGTGTATTTTACTATAACTGCTCAAATCATCAAAATCATAAAATTTCAAGTACCCAGAATGTGAAGGCTCCTATACATGAATAAATAAAAGGCCCATGAAAACTTCTCAATATCAATCACTATTAAGAAAACAAATCATAATCAGACAAAGCCAGGTACCATGGACACACCTGTAATCCCAGCTACTTGGGAGGCTGAGGCAGAAAGATAGAAAGTTCAAGGTCAGTCTGGGCAACTTAGTGAGAACCTGTCTCAAAATAAAAAGAACTAGGGGGCTGGGGTTATAACTCAGTGGTAGATCACTTGCCTGGCACACGTAAGGCACTGGGTTCGGTCCTCAGCACCACATAAAGACAAAATGATAATTAAAAAAATAAAAGCATTTCTAAAAAAAATAATTGGGGATGTAGTTCAGTGCTAGAGTACCCCTAGGTTCTTTGAGGTACCTTAGTACCACAAAGAGAGAGAAAGAGAATGCAAACTACCATTTCACATCTACTAGCATAATCATAATAAAAAGTAGACAAATACCAAATGACAGCAAAAATGTAAAGAAATGAAAACACTCATTGCTAGGTGGAATGAGTAGAAAGAACATGGTGCAGCCACTTAGGGAAACAACTTGGAAATCTCTTTAAAAGTTAAAGATAAATTTACCCTATGATTCAATAATTCCACTGCTAAGTAACTACCAAAGAGAAATAAAAACGTATGTTCACATGAAGACTTGAAGATACATATGCACAGCGTCATTATTCACAATGGCCAACAAAATGGAAACAACCCACATGTTCACCAATTAATGAATGAACAAACATTCCCCACAATGAAATGTTATTTGACCATCAAACAAACAAACAAAAAGTGTTGGTCCATGTTATCATATACATGAGCTTTTAAAACATTACACTAAGTGGAAAAAGCCTGACACAAAAGGCTCATACTGTATGGTTTCATTTATGTGAAAAAGGTAAATCCACAGATAGAGAATATAGACTGGCAGATGTCATGGTCTGGCTAAGAGGGTGAGGAGAAGGCAGAAAGGAAAGTAAATGAGTATTTTTCCCCCTGCAATAATAAAAAACATTCTGAAATGAGACAGCAATGATCATTCCACATATCTGCAAATATACTAAAAACCACTGAAGTGTACACTTTATATCAGAGTTTTATTTGTATTAACTGTATCCAAAAGAGTATCTGGCATAGAGTAGGTACTCAGTATTTGGAGAATGAAACAATGCAAAGTAGTTCTCACACAGTATGTCAGACATTATTTAACAATTACCCCATTTTTAAAATGTAGATTTTCCCCAATTTTTACTGTGATAAATACTCTCACAATAAATAATTTTCCATGAGAATGGGTAAAAGATTTGAATAGACATTTCTCCAAAGATGATTCCTAAATGTGTAGTAAGCAGATGAAAAGATGATCAATATCATGAGTCATTACAGAAATGCAAATTAAAAGTACAATATACTTTGCAGCCATTAGAAAGGCTACGGTCAGGAAAAAAAAGACAATAATGAATGTTGGCAAGGATGAAGATAAATAAGAACTCTCATACTGGTTCCTAGTAGAATATAAAATGGCACAGCCATTTTGGAATAGTTTGATTATTCCTCAGAAATTTAACTGCATGTTTACTATATGATCCAGCAATATACTCCTAGCTAAATGCCCAATAAAAGTTAAAATATATGTTTACACACACACACACACAAATGTGTACATGGATTTCTAACAGCCAAAGAGTGAAACAATCCAAATGTTTATGAACTAATGACTAGATAAATAAAATGTGGTAGATCCAAACAATGGAATTTAGTAATAAAAAAGAATGAAATATTGATCCATGCTACAACATGGATAAACCTCAAAAGCATTATATCACATAATAGATGATAACATATTATGTGATTATACATTACTTAATACAATGAAAGATCACATATTTCACAATGAAAGATGACATAATTTATGTGAAATGTCCAGAATGGGCAACGCTATAGAGAAAAGAAAATAGATTAATGATTGTGTTAGAATGGGATGGGGAAAGAATGGGCAGTTACTCACTTTCAAGGTGATGGAAATGTCTTATAATTAGATTGTAGTGATGGCTGCGGAATTCTTTAAATAAACTAAAAACAATTGAAGTACAAACTGAAAATCAGGAAATTTTATGATATGCAAATTCTATTTATTATTGAGATAACGCCATTTTAAAAGTAAAAATATACTACAAAAGAAGAGCAAACTGCTGGGTACCAAGGCACATGCCAGTCCATGGAAACGGGAGGCTGAGGCAGGAAGAGCAACCTAGCAAGTCCCCAGATAACCTAAGGAGACCTGTCTCAAACAAAAAAAAAGACTGGGAGTGTAACTGGTAGTAAAGTACCCCTGAGTTTAACCCACAATAAATTCATAAAAAGAAGAGCAAACTGAAACCAAAATAGGCAGAAGAAAGGAAATAATAAAAGCAGGAATGGAGGAAAATGAAAACAGAACTAGAGAAAAATCAGTGAAATGAAAAACTGGTTCTTTGAGATAATTAATAAAACTGATAAACCTTTAACTAGTCTGATTTTTTTTTTTACAAAAAGGGAACAAGAGAGAAACGATGCAAATTACTATCAATAATCAGACCTCTTATAGCCCAGCATGGTAGTACACTCCTATAATTCCAGCGACTTGGGAGGATGAGGCTGGAGGATCACAAGGTCAAAGCCAGCCTCAGCAACTTAGTAAAACCCTGTCTCAAAATGAAAACTAAAAAGGGCTGGGGATGTAGCTTAGTGATAGAAGGCCACTCGGTTTGACCCCTGATATGGAGGGGGCGGGTAGAGAATTAGAGCAACATCTCTACAGAGCCTACAGAATAATAAGGGAATATTAATAAACAATTTTATACCTATAAATTTGACAATGTAGATGAATAAACAAATTCCAAATTACTAAAGTTCATTTAAGAATAAATAATCCAAATAGTCCTATATCTATTACAGAAATAGAATCTGTAAAAAAAAAACTGTATAATAGGGCTGGCACGCGAGGCCCTGGTTCGATCCTCAGCACCACATAAAAATAAATAAGTGAAATAAATGTATTAAAAAGAAAAAACTTTATAATAAAGATAACTGCAGACCCAGATGGCTTCACTGGAACTTGCAATAATACTTAATGATATCAATTTTATACAAAGTCTTCCAGACAATCAAAGATGATGGAATTCTTCCCAATTTATTTTATGAGGCCATAATTACCCTGAAATGAAAACCCAAAATATTACAAACCAATATCCCACATGTACACAGAGGGGGAAAAATATCCTTAACAGCATATTAGCAAATCATGGGAATGCAAGTTAGTTCCACCTTGAAAATCAATGCAAGAAACTAAAGAAAACATTCGATCATCTCAATAAATATCACATCAAGAAACTAAAGAAAACATTCGATCATCTCAATAAATATCACATCAAGAAACTAAAGAAAACATGCGATCATCTCAATAAATATTTTTAAATCCTGTTATAAAATTCAACCACCATTCATTGCAAAAACTGTGAGCAAACCAAGGAAAACAAAGAACATTCCCAATTTACAAAGTGTCTATACAAATAATCTATAGCTAATATTATATTTAACAATGTAAAACAGTTTTTCCTAAAATCTGGAAGCATGCTCTCATTAATGCTATTTGTCATCATACTGGATGTCCTAGCTAGCACAATTAGACAACAAAAGAAAGGTGTTACAAATATGATAAAACATGTTCAGGATCTGTATACCAAAAAATACAAAACATCAAGAAAATATCAAAGACCAAAATAAAAGGAGAGATACACTACATTCTTACTTGCAAGATTCGATATTGTGAAGCTGTCAATTCTCCCCAAATAATTCTACAGGATTCAACACAATTACAATAAAAATCCCGGAACAGGTCATTTTTCATAGAAAGTAACAAGCTAATTCTGAAATTTTTAAAGGAAATGAAAGGAACTAGACCACCCAAAACAATTCTGAAAAGACCATCATTGGAGGACTCACACTACCTGATCTACAGACCTAGTCTAAAGCTCCATAATCAAGACAGTACAATACTGACAATAAGGTAGATAAGTCAATGGAACAAAAAAATATTTGGAACAGGAAAATGGAACAAAAGAGAAGACTCACACACGTCTGGTTAGTTGATTTTAGTCAAAGGTGCAAAGAGATTGTCTTTTCAACAAATGATGTTGAAACCATAGGACATACTTATGTAATGAAAAAAATTAATGATGTTGATCCATACCTCCCTCACACCCTAAACCAAAACTAACTTGAAAAGCATCATAGGCCTAAATGTAAAATCAGGAACTAAGAAAACTTTCAAAAGAAAAAGAGGAGAAAATCTTTGTGGCTTTGGGTTAGGTGACAATATCTTAGATATAACACTAAAAGCATCACTCATAAAAGAAAAAAATGATAAACTGGACTTCATTAAAATTAAAATTATATCAAAATAAATTTTATTGTCATGTGAACTTAAAAGAACCATTAATTAATTAATTAAGAGTCTTGCAGTGTCAAGAAAATGGAAACAAAAACCCCCGACAGGCAAAAACTATTTGCAAAATATGTATCTAATAATATGCATTACATATTAAAAATATACTCAAACATCAATAAAATAATCCAGTTTTTAAATGGCAAAAATAGTTCTTCATTAAAGAAGATATATAAATGTCAAATAAGCACACGAAAAGATGTCAGGATCATTTGTCATTAGGAACATGCAAATTGAAACTATAAGAAGCTAACTAATCTTGCTGAAATTGAAAAAGATGGCCCACATATGCTGGGAAAAAGGTAGAGAAACTGAATCTTATGCTGTTAGTGGCAATGTAAAATGGTACAACCACTTTAGAAAGAAAACAGTTTGGTGTAAATATGATCCAGACATCCCACTCCTCAACATTTATCCATGAGAAAGGAAAACATGATATCCATACAAAGACTTACTACACAAAAATGTTCATAGCAGGTTCTTTTAAAACACAAACACTGTAAACAATTTAATTGTCTATCAACAAGGGAATGAATAAATAAATTATTTGGTGGAACACAGATTCATAAGCAAAAAGAAAGCACATTATTTTTGTGCACAATAACATAGGTAGGAAGGAAATTATATATAATTACAGTACCTTTATTAAGTATCTCTAAAGCCAAGTGTGGTGGTACACAGCTGTAATCCAGCAGCTCTGGAGGCTGAGGCAGGAGGATCCTGAGTTCAAAGACAGCCTCAGCAACTTTTCGAGGTCCTAAGCAACTCAGTGAGACCCTGTCTCTAAGTAAAATACAGAAAAAGGGCTGAGGATGTGCCTCAGTGGTTATGTGCCCCTGGGTTCAATCCCTGATACCAAAAAAATAAAGAATCACTAAGAACTGGAAGCAACCTGAATTTAAATAGGTGAACAAACATAATATATTCACATAAGAGACCACCACTCTGCAATTAAAAGGAATGAACTACCTGTCGATGACTGTATGGATGCATCTCACAAATACATCATGCTAAGTGAAAAAGGTCAGACATGGTTCAATTTATAAGGATTCTGGAAAAGGCAAAAGTTCAATTCAAAATGATTGTCTCTGGATGCCTCGCTGAAGAGATACAGCTTGGTTCTTGCAAGTAGCACAGCCTCTGGTATCACCACACCTGGATTTGCAGAGGCACTTGGAGTAGTTTACTTGGGCTCAATGCTAGTACTAGCTGTGTGACCTTCACATTATTTCATCTCTCTATGCCTCAGTTTTACTATCTGAAAAATGGATATCTTACCACATATAGTAATTAAGAGGATCAAAAGTAGTCAATATTTGTAAAGCCAGTCTGACATCTAGTGTATCTTCTATAATTCTATAGTTGGAGCCATTCTATAAATGTTACTTCCTTTTTCCTTAAGAAAAATCTTATATTAAAATCTTAAGGAGAAAGAAAGTTAACAGACATTCTGGAATTTGTACTAACCCCAGAGAGCACATTTAATTCTCTGATACAGACTAAATTGAGTGACCCCATACTTATCTGACATTTTCCCTACTATAGCAGAGCCTCATTGTTTAAAGAATAGAGGGTAACTTTATATTGAAAAAGAAAAGAAAATCCAGAAACTCAATAAATGGAAAATCCATAGCAATTATTTGTCTAAGGAGTTTAGAAATCTTTTAAATCATTAACTCAAGGTGTTTTGGACTTCAAAAAACATGTACACTGAAAACAGTTGAAGCTACATACCAGAAAAGGACTAAAATTGGGACTGAAGCCCTCCTGCTTTTATAGTTAGAATTTCAAGGGAGGTGAACCCTAAGATAAAGTTTCCATCTGGAATCCTCTGAGATCCTCATAAATTGTTTAAGGGGCTCAGTATACCAGTACCTTAGAGCACAGCATTGTTGCAGTTAAAATAAACCTGAGTCTCCCTGCTATACAGTGATTTAAGGATTATCTTTGTTTAACAGAATAGACGGATTTTTGTGACTGTTTTTGCCTGTTTGGGCTGAGAATGATCTACACAATTATATTAAGACCAGGATACAGCTGTTTGTGACTAAGCCCCATGCTCACCAAATAAGTACCAGCTGAGCATTATACATCACAGACATCTGTTTCCTGTTTTTATTCTTCCTTTATCATTCTATCCCCATTTCCTTTCACCTGTAGGCCACCCAAGACAACCACAATTAAGCAAGCCTTGTGCTAAGTGTCTTTTTCCTTCAGACTGTTGTCAGGGTAGCTTAGTCATTCTACTTGCAGGGGTGGGGAGGGAAACCCAAGGACCCTCCAGAGTATATCCTGAAACTGGAAGGTTATTGCCTATGGTACAGGAGTGTCTTTAGGTGACTAACTTCCTCCTACACTTCCCATGAAGAACTCTTCCTGTAGAAGCAGTATCAGCCCCTGAAAAATTACAACTGTAAACTGCATCATTAAAGAAAACCCTCCTTCATGAATAAGGCAATAACTTAACCTAGGACCACGGCATACAAAACGGTATCTCTTGGGTTTATTTTCACACTTCATACCAGGATACAGAACACAGGATGTGTTTACATTTAAGGAAATTTATTTCTATGGAAACAGTTGAGGTCAAAGCAGTTCTCCTTAGCCCAAGGCAACATCTTTACCCTTAAGGTATTGCACCTGAGACTAGGGTTTAGCTCAATGGTAGAGTGCTTGCCTAGCATACGTGAGGTTCTTGGTTTGATCCTCAAGTACCACAAAAGCAAAAGAATCTTAGAGGATAAAAGGTTTTATAATTGAAAGAGACTTTAGAGTTTATTTTACATAACATTGTATTTCACAGTCACTGTATTATTACATACAGTTTAAAAAAGGTGAAGTAACTCGTCTAATGCATTCCATTGAATGGTTTAAGAATATAAGGCAGCACAGTTTAAATACCTAATAGAAAAAAACTCAAGAGAAAGTGTCTTTAAAATATATTTGAAGCCAGGCATGATGGCACATACATGTAATACCAGCAATTTGGAAGGCTGAGACAGGAGGATCACAGATTCAAGGCCAGCCTCAGAAATTTAGGGAGACCTTCAGCAACTTAGCAAGATCCTTCTTGAAACAAAAAATAAAAAGGACTG
The DNA here is from genome assembly GCF_021218885.2 of Marmota monax. Classification (NCBI taxonomy): domain Eukaryota; kingdom Metazoa; phylum Chordata; class Mammalia; order Rodentia; family Sciuridae; genus Marmota; species Marmota monax. The sequence goes on along the minus strand of NW_026695198.1, from coordinate 8,796,940 downwards.
AGGATATAGCTCAGTGGTAAATCCTAGAACAAAAAAAAATAATAAAATAAAAATATATATGTATGTACATATATATCTGTATATCTCTATATAGATACATATATACACGTATATATATACACATTTTAAACAGGGCTGGGGTTGTAGCTCAGTAGAAGTGCATGTTTGGCATTAATGAGGCCCTGGGTTCAATCCCCCAAATTAATTTAATAAGATAAAATAGATATAGTAAGTTCTGTACAATATACACAAACTATCTCCTTTGGATTAAAAAAGAAGAAAAACTGGAAAGTAGGTCAACAGTAACAGGAGGAGAATATGGACTTTTGCTTCTTTTAAAACTTCAATATTAATGTCAAAACAAGTATGAACCACTTTTTGTTCTGACAGGAAATTTGAGGGGATTTGTCCCAACAGTAACTTAAAAATAAGATTTACTCAATTCCTGACTCTTAGGGACTCTTAATAGTTAATAAAAACACATTTTCTTTGTCCCTTGGCATTTTTCTTTGCAACTTTCTTGGCATCTTATCATCTCTTCTTTCTTATATCACATGTAAATATAACTTTTTAATCGCCTAACACTGGAAGTATAAGATGTGCTGTCAAAATGTTTAGAAAAAGCAGGCACAGAAAAAAAACAAATACCTCTTCTCTGATGGTTTCCTGTACTTTGTCACACTCTCCTTTGAAAGTATTGTGCACAAGATTGGTGAATTAAGTAATTTACTGACTGTGATAAAACTTACTAAACACATCATTTCAGAATAGTAGATGCAGAATTAAAGAATTCTGCACTTTCCCTGAATTTTTCTAATGTGAATCAACCAACCAGAGTTGAGGTTTCAATATCAAAATTGGTGTCAATCCTCTTGCTTGTTTAACATTTTATATATTCTTATTCACTCATCATAACAGAAGTTTTCAGCTAAGATAAGCTGCCAAAGAATTCAGGCTCCCTTCAGAATGGGACTGTAACCAAGGTATGGCCAATAGGAGGTAAACAGAAGTTTTGTGTGGCAACCTCTAGGTACCTTCCTTAGGAAAAGTTGGTTTGCTCCAGTTGGTTCTTATTTGGATCATGAAAATGAGGACTGTACTCTCGGAGTGGGAGAGTTTAGGAGGGAGAAGCCCCAGGCTCTGATACTTCCTACAGCAGAGCCAGCAACCAGTCCCCAACTGGGTAGCCACTTTGTGAGAAAAAAACAAAACTACCTCATTCACACACTGTGATTTGGAACTCTTAAAAGTGTAGCCAAAACTAACCAACTTGGAGTCACTTGGAGACTCTGAAAGATAAAAACTTGTTTTTAAATTTTGCCTAACCTTTGGAATTTCTAGGATTTTATATTACCACAGAATAAGGTCTTAATGATTCTTTTTTTTTTTTTTTTTTGAGAGAGAGAGAGGAGAGAGAATTTTTTTTTTTTTTAATATTTATTGTTTAGTTTTCGGCGGACACATCTTTGTTTGTATGTGGTGCTGAGGATCGAACCCGGGCCGCACGCATGCCAGGCAAACGCGCTACCGCTTGAGCCACATCCCCAGCCCCTTAATGATTATTCTTATTTCCAGGGTATAAGGAATGGTTTGCTATCAAGCCAAACTACATAATCCTGGATAAAAACTGAAGTATATTCCCAATAAATTACTTTATAAATTTTCTACCTCAATGCATGAGGTAGAAAAATTAACACAACAGAACACTACATGATTTAGCTTTTTTAATTTTTCATTTTAAGAAAATAACCAGCCAAGAATCATTTTATTTCTATTGTGGAAGAATTATTACTTAAGATCAATTTTTAATTGCTCAAGGGTAAATTAAGCTTTTAAGATTTAGATACAATATATCTTTGAAAAGCTAAATTAGCTTACTAACTCTTAAATTAAACTGAGTTTAAGTCCTGCACTTTGGCATGAGCCTGTACTCCCATCAGCTCAGGAGGCCAAAGCAGGACTTCTTGAGCCCAGGAGTTCAAAAGCTTATTCAATATAGCAAGACTCCACCTCAAAAACAAACAAAAAACAACAAAAGAAAAATGAGTTTAATTTTCCCATTACCATTTTTATTGTGTACATAACCACTGAACAAGTTTTCCAAAGTTTTTTGAAATAACTAAAGGACAAAGGTCTTCAATGTCTGATATAAGTAGAATTATGTCTGTTGGAATATTTCTTTAAGACACAGAATACTAATGGTTAATCATTATTGTCTAATCTCATCAGTGCTAGGAATTCTTGTTTCTCTAATCTCCCATATTACCAGAAAATATATTACTTAGGAGTCATTCACTAGGCTTGCCATGGTGGTGCATGCCTGTAATCCCAGAAGCTCTGGAGGCTAAGACAAGAGGATTACAAATTCTGAGGCCAGCCTCAGCTATGGAGAGCCATTCTCACACGTGACTGGGCGACTCCCTGTTTGGGTCTGAGGCGCTCTGGCTAATCTGTGTCGGAGCTTTCCCCGGCCCTCTCCTGATGAGAGAACCCGTCCGTGTGGGGGTGTGACTGACCACTGACCCCGGGGGCCAATCACTGACCCTGAGCTTGGAGTGCGGCCCCCCTCAACCTTCACTGGATGGAATTCTCCCCTGAATTTCTTGTTCCCCAATAAAAGGCTACTCCCTGGCGTGCTCGCTCTCTCTCTCTCTCTCGTGCTAGCCCTGAGTAATCCTTGCTGCCCTACAGGTGGTTCGAGGTTGGAGCCAGAGAGGGGAGCCGACTCGGACCTGGTCATAGAAAAAGGTAACGGAGTCTGTGTGTTTTATTTCGATCTCACTAGTTAACTTTTATGCCAAGAACCTCATTAATGAAACCAATGCGCTGGCCGCATGGTGGACTCAGCAATTTAGCAAGGCCCTAAGCAACTTAGCAAAACCCTGTCTCAAACTAAAAAATAAAAAGGGGCTGGGATGTGGCTCAGTGGTTAAGTGCCCTGAGTTTAATCCTAGGTACCAAAAAAAAAAAAAAAGTCAATCACCAGCCTAAGCTCACTTTCCTGATCACCTTCCTGATCTTGACACTGAGTAGCAGAGCTCTCTGAGGCTACTGATTAAAAGGAGCTCATTTTATCAGCTCATTAGCACCTGCTTCAATCTTAGTTGAGCAGGCCTACTAATCAACCTCTTTCCACTTGGGTGTTAATTCTGACATGAAACAATAACAAGGCAGAAAAGAAAAGATCATAAAAAGATGGACTAGAAATATTTTTAAATATTTATAATTGTCCTTCAATCAACCAGCAGAGTCTGAATCTTTGACACACAATCTACACAGTCAATTCCTATGTACAGTCCTTATTTTCTGCAGTGTTATTTTAATTTTAGATGAAAATGAAAAAGAGATATGATTACCCTAACAACTAACAGCTGAGGAATTATACATTCATGAAATGCAAATGACTATATACAATGACTGGAGAAATCCATATGCTTCAGTCCCTTTTCTGGTACTCTGCTACAACTCTGCTTTGCTGGAAGGGAATTCATGAGCTATAATACTTGAGGAGATTCTCATCTGTAGGTTTTAGAATTTTCTTATCTGCCATATTCACCACCCATCCTGGAGCAAGACCAAAGAAGATCTGCCTTGGATCCTTTCGAGTACTGAGCATTTTAAAGAGTTCATCTTTAGTGATATCTGGTAGAACATAGCCATACTTCTTGGCGAGTTCCAGTCTTGCTTCAGGAAATTTGGCAGGATCCGCCAGGTAACCACGGTTCTTTGCATCAGTATAATATGGCACCAGTGCTTCAGGGGGCAGCATTCGTTTTGGAATGGGTTGTCCACGCAGAAAGAATGGAACAGGTTTGCACAGAATATCTAAAAATGTTTTAAATTTAAAAAGAAATATAAATTATTGGCTCTATATGTTACAAATTTTCTTATAATTACTAATTTTCAATTACTGAGATGAAAACCTAATTCCAAGAACTTTTTTATTAAGTAGGCTTGTACTGACTAAGCAAATGCAAATAATTCATTTTAAATAGTTTATATCTTGAAAGCCAAAGTCACTTCTGGGTAACAAATGATTAGTGAATGTCTAAACACAGGTAACATTTATTTAAGCCCCATGTTTAAAAACACAAAAATAAATTTTTATGACATTGTCTACATGTATTAGACCAGATAGAATTCTGCTAACCACACCATTAATAGGAAATCCTAAAACAGAAAACCAAGGTGTCCCAACTACAAGTCAAACAGCTTTGAAGGTATTTAATATCTTCATATGGGGATCTTACTAGTTTAAAAAATTAGAAATATTCATTAAGATTTCTGGAAAACCAATGTTATTAAAATTAATTCTTTTAACTACAGAATAGGCAAAGAAATCTCTTGTGAAACCAACCAACAAAGGATTGCTACACAATCTCAGTTTTGTTTTTAAACCTTTAAAAGTACCTGAGCACGTCCTCTGACTCTGAGGGGTAAGAAAAGGCAATACATAGACATGAAATATCACTGATGCCACAGCCTTTTGATAGTTTACAAAACAATTACACAAATACACAAATAGTTGTAAAAAAACAATGATGTCCTACTCATCACGCTTCAGCAATGCAACCTTAACCTTAGCAGGAAACGAAACAAATCACATAAATCAAAACAAGCTCAATAAAGAACTTACCAAGATCTTTAAAATAATAGTACACAAATCACAGGGCAGTGACAAAGTTTCCCTGACTTAATCCATTCATATATACAAAGTTCTTATTATATAATAAGGTATCTGTGGATCCTCACCCACCACACAATAAGCTCCAGAAGGGACTTCTGACTCGTGAACTGTCATCTCTCCATCATATGGAATAGTGTCCAGCAAATACTAGACATTGACTAAATATTAGCTGAATATAAGAATCTGACAGGTGCCTTGTACATCGCATTATCTAGCAGTATCCCAGCATAGGGCAAGTGAGAAATGGCCATTAGGAGGAGGTCTCTAGACAGGCCACTCAGAAGTAGAAGCTGACTATCAAGGGTCAAGACCAAGAATGACAAAAGCAGAGGCACCAAAAGCTAATTTATGCTCTGGACAAAAAATTCTACATACTGCACTTATACCAGAGGATAATTAAATATCTGATATTCTCACCAAGAAATTACCTGTGGCAACTGAACAGGCACTTCACAGAAGAAATATAAATGGTCAACAAATATATGAAAAAAATCTTCAACATCTCTAGCAACTTAAAACTACACAACAAATTAAATTTAAAACTATACTACAAATTAAAACTACATTTTAATTTAAAAGATTCCATCTCACTCAGTCAGAATGGCAATTATCAAGAACATGAGTAACATTCTGGCAAGGATGTGGGGAAAAAGGTACACTCATCCATTGCTGGCGAGACTGCAAATTGGTGCTATCACTCTGGAAAGCAGTATGGAGATTCCTCAGAAAACTTAGTGGAATGGACCCACCATTTGAACCAGTTATTCCACTTTTCGATATATACCCAAAAGACTTAAAATCAGCACACTACAGTAACACAGCCACATCAATGTTTATAGCAGCTCAACTCACAATAGTTAAACTATGGAAGGAACCTAGGTGCCCTTTAACAGATGAATGGATAAATTATACATACACAATGGAATACAACTGAGCCATAAAAAAAGAATGACTTTATGACTTTTGCCAGTAAATGGATGATTCTGGAAATTATCATGCTAAGTGAAATAAGCCAATCCCAAAAAGCCAAAGGCCAAATATTCTCTTTGCTATGCAGATGCTAACACACAACACGGGGGCAGGGATAAAGAATAGAAGTGCAGTGAATTAGACAATGGGGAATGAGGGGATAGGAATAGGGAAGACAGAATAAATTGGACATACACCACCAGTGAAACCACACATATGTACAACCACAAGAATGGGATCCTAATTAGAAGTTATACTTCATGTATATATATGTCCAAAATATATTCTACTGTCATGTACATCAAAAAAGAACAAATAAAACAAAACAGAGTGTGGCAGGTTTTTAGTTTTTTTTTTTTTTTTTTTTTGGTGGTGCTGGGGATTGAACCCAGGGCTTGGTGTATGCAAGGCAAGCACTCTACCAACTGAGCTATATCCCCAGCCCTAATTGTGGCAACTCTTAAAAAATAAAAATAAATTACCTTTGGAATATATTTAAGAAAGAAGTTCACAAAATACTTTATATAAGCTATCCTCACTTTAAAAACATTCTTTTTTTCTGGTAAGGAACTAGAGAGTGAATAAAGACACAGTATATGGGAATAACCTTGTTTCTCTGAAGAGAAAAAAGTTTGCATCAGTCCACAGTCACCAAATAAACTGTATGCACCCATACCCCAAATTTACTTTAGGCCTAAAACATGACTGGATACAGCCATTAAAAGTTCTAATAAGGGGCTAGGGTTGTAGCTCAGTGGTAGAGCACTTGCCTTGCATGCATGAGGCACTAGGTTCGATCCTCAGCACCACATAAAAATAAATAAAGGTATGTGTCCATCTACAATTAAAAAAAAAAAAAAAAAAAGTTCCAGTAAGTGGGCTAGTAGAATGCTCGCCTCTCATGTGGAAGGTACTGGGTTCGATCCTCAACCCCACAAAAAATAAATAAATAAAATAAAGGTATTGTGTCCATTTACAACAAAGAAAATATTTTTTTAAAAAAAAGTTCCAATAAATTAGGAAAACGTGCTTATGGCTGCCTAATCATACAAAAATGCAAAATAAATCAGGCATTATTCATCATGATCAAAGTCTTCTCATTAAAAGAACAGGCATCAGCCAGGTGCAGTGATCCACTCATGTAATCCCAGAGGTAGCAAACATTCAAAAAATGAAGAATTTATTCTAAACTTTAAAAAATTTGGCTCGGGCTCGGGATGTGGCTCAAGTGGTAGCGCGCTCGTCTGGCATGCGCGAGGCACTGGGTTCGATCCTCAGCACCACATACAAATAAAATAAAGATGTGTCCACTGAAAACTAAAAAATAAATATTAAAAAAAAAAAAAATTTGGCTCAACATGATGGTACATGCCATAATCCCAGTGGTTCAGAAGGATGAAGCAAGAAGATCGAAAATTCAAAGCCAAAGCAAGCCTCAGCAACTTAGTGAGGCCCTAAGCAACTTACTGAGGCCCCATTTCAAAATCAAATATAAAAAGGGCTGGGGATGTGACTCAGTGGTAAAGCTCCCCTACATTCAATCCGAGTACCAAAAAATAAATAAACGTTTTACTAAATCAACTTTGTTCAATCACAAAGAGAAAGAACTCTTCTTACTTTTAAAATATCCCTTTTAAAAAGGGAAGAAAAGCTGGGGCGGTGGCTTGGTGGTAGCGCACTTGCCTGGCATAGGTGAGGCACTGGGTTCAATTCTCAGCACCACATATAAATAAATAAAGGTCTATCAACAGCTAAAAAAAAAAGTATAAAAAAATTTTAAAAAAAAGGGAAGAAAAATGCGTATTTATTTTCCATAATTGAAAAAGTACAATTAAGTCAGTTATTCAGAAAAAATTACTACTAAATGTTAAACCTGTGATTTCATTGCTTAGTTAACAAAAGGCTCCCAAGACAACTGTAGAGTAGCCTGGAAAGGCCAAGCACAAGAGTCTCAAGGATGACGATGACTCCCTAGACTCCAGCAAATGGCATCAGATGAGCAAACACCATTGTCATACTCCGTGGTGACAATGACTGAAAAATATTCTGACATCAAAAAACCTTCCAAAAATATTTGTGATTAATGTAAAGAAAAATATTCATTTTCATATTCAAGGAAGCTCACTTTAAAAAATATGAGTGATGAGGGACTGAAATGGGAGCAAATTATTTTACATGCTTGCATGAGTGTGTCAAAATGAACCTCACTATTATAAATAAATATAATACACTAATAAAAACATTTTTAAAAAATGAGTGGCAGACCAAGCTAAGAGGCTCATCTACAATAAGAAGAAAATGAGAATTATGATTTATATTTTTATAAATTTTCAATTATGAAGAAAATGAAATGGTAACTAATTGTTTTAAATTCTCCATACAGAGAATATGAATATTTCCTTTTCTACTTTATACATCAATTTTAAAAGAATTTTCTTATAATTGAGCCATTTGGTCAGGAAATGTTTAACTCCCATTTTAATGTAAAACCATTAAAAAATACTTTGTAAAAGCATTTAGTCATCAAGCTGTGTTTGGTTTTCATCTCTTCAATTTAAATTGAACTGAATGAAAATCTCATCCAAGGAAGAGAGGGAAATAAAATTATAGCTGGGTGTGGTGGCACACACCTATAATCCCAGGAACTTGGGAGCCTGAGGCAGGAGGATCACAAGTTCAAGGCCAATCTAGACAACTCAGTGAGACCCAGACTCAAAAGAAAATATAAAAAGGGCTAGGGGGGCTGGGGATGTGGCTCAAGCGGTAGCGCGCTCGCCTGGCATGCGTGCGGCCCAGGTTAGATCCTCAGCACCACATACAAACAAAGATGTTGTGTCTGCCGAAAACTAAAAAATAAAATATTAAAATTCTCAAAAAAAAAAAAAGGGCTAGGGATGTGCCTCAGTGGTACAGTATCCTTGGGTTCAATCCTCAGTACCAAGAAAAAAGAAAAGAAAAAAACATCTGCTGGTTTGTAACGGCTACCGAGAACAAACACAACTCGGGAAAAGGATATAACTGTATATGTGTGCACATGTGTGTGTACGTGCACATGCATGTTCCTGAGGGTATGGGTACATATATGCATGCATATGCTTTTCTGTAGGCCTACATACACATGTGTGCATGTATGTACTTATGCATGTGCACGTGCTCTTTTATTTAGTACAGTCAGGAATGACCTCCCTAGTACATGAAGAAATGATCTCTCCTTCATGGCCCAGAGCCATGAAGATTCTAGGTGGAGGAAGTAATATCTGGGAAGCACCCAGAAGTATCTAGGAGGAGGGAACAGCTAAAGAAGCCTGAAGGTGAAGGGGCTTGGCATGAGAAGGCAGGCCAGGGCAGGTGGCCAGTGATGGAACTGAGCAAATGTGGGAGTGAGGCAGAAGGTGGTCCAGATCATACCCAGCCTCAAAGGAGCAGCAGGGATGCCACTGGAGCCTTTGTGGTAGCTCATGTTTTAAATGAAATCCTGTGCCAGGTTCCACCACAGGCAGGACAGACACAGAGAGGTCAGGTAGGAAGTATCCCAGTCATGCAGGCAACAGGATGGTGGTTTGGACCACATGTAGCTGGATTGTGAACACAGTATGAAGAACAAACTCATAGGATTTATTAGGGTATAAAGAAAGAGTTCAGGGGACTCCAAATGTGGAATAGGAAACCAGAAAGATGGAGCTGTCACTTACACAGGGGAAAATGCAAGAATAGGATGAGGTAAAAGAGACATTTTTCACATGTTAGGTTTGAGATCCCTCCTGAATTTTCAAGGAAAGACTCCAGACATAGGCCTGGGTTCAGAGGACAGACTGAGAAACTTATCGTCTTTGGTCTGTCAGCTGCATGCTTTATTCTTGTATCATGATAATCCACATGCTAGATATGGATCAAATTAACAACAGTTGCCATTCACTCAGTTATTAATAAAGAAGAAAAGAAGAAAATGACTACTAGAACAAGCTTACCCAGACTTCTTGGATCATAGAAGGCTGTAGTAACTACACCACCGTTTTTTTCAATTGCAGCGATAGCTAGTTCTGAAGCCAACTGTACTTCAATATTGATTTTTGCCTTAAAGGTGTCAGCACCCTGCCATAGTCAAAACAAAGTCTGTTAATAAATAGCTTGAATAAAAATAATTAAGGCACGTTTCCTTTTTATTGATTTTGTATTTGTGTGTATACTGGGGAGGGAACCCAGAGGACCTCTACCATGGAGACATATCCCCAGCCTTTTATTTTTTATTTTTGTTTAGTTATAGGTGTACCTTTATTTTATTTATTTATTTATATGTGATGCTGAGAACTGAATCCAGTGCCTCACACATGCTAGGCAAGCACTCTACCACTAAGCTATGACTCCAGCCCTTCAATTTATTTTTGAGGCAGGATCTTGTTAAGTTGCTAAGGCTGGCCTCAAACTTGAAATCCTCTTGCCTCAGCCTCCTGAGTTGCTGGGATTACAGGTGACCACCACATGCCCAGCTCAAGCTTTCTTTTAAATTGTACTCTCCCCTGTAAAGGACCTGTAATTTAGTAATAATTTCTATTTAAAATATCTATCAAAAGTTTTTTTTTTTTTTTACATTTTATTTAGGCCCCCTGTTTTACCAATTTTAAATCTCTGTAAGTAGAAATGGATATGTTTTCATTAATAGTAGATAAATAGTAGATTAATTCATGTTCATAGCAACTATATGGCAGGGTTATTACTATACCAACTTCACAGACAGGGGGCTGAAGCACAGAGAGTTTGAGTAAATGGCCCATGATCAGAAAGCTAGGATTCTAATCCAAGAACCTAGTCACAGCATTTGAGGTAGTTTTTGTTTTTCTTTTTGTGCAGCTGGGGATGGAACCAAGAGCATTGTACTTGCTAGCCAAGCACTCAACCACTGACCTACACTCCCAGCAGATTTTATATTCTTAACTACAACATTTTGCTGCATTATAAAAAACTAATCTTCCTTATCCCGAAAAAATCAAGAGGCCAAGAGGAAGTGAAAGTTTCCACAAGGGAGTTGGAACAGTGAGAAGAACAAAATATCTGGCAACACCTGAATTTTAGAGGGCGTCAGCCCTCATTTTAGGAAAAGGTAGAAAACAAAAATTCATTTTGTACTCACTAGACTTTGTTATAATCTCTAAATTGAAAACAAAAAAGGTATTTTTATTTACTTCCAAATAAAAGATGGCACCACTGCCACTCTTTTGTAGGAAAAGAAAATTTTTTTTGCTATTTTGGTGTGGTTAAAACAAACTGGGGGCTGGGGATTTAGCTCAGTTGGTAGAGTGCTTGCCTTGCATGCACAAGGCCCTGGGTTCAATTCCCGTCACCACAAAAAAAAAAAAAAAAAGAAAGAAATCTTTGGGCTGGGGATGTGGCTCAAGCGGTAGCGTGCTCGCCTGGCATGCGTGGGGCCCGAGTTCGATCCTCAGAACCACATACAAACAAGGATGTTGTGTCCGCCGAAAACTAAAAAATAAATATTAAAAAATTCTCTCTCTCTCTTTAAAAAAAAAAAAAAAAAACTGGTTTCCAATTTGGTTCCTTTGAGTAAAAAATTTTCATGTATTTCAAAAAACATTCCATCAAACCTAAAATGTAATTCTCATATTTTTATCTTTAATATCAGTATGAATTTTTATAATCAATGGCCCTTTGGATTCATAAAATAGGGCCTTGACATATTATTTTTGATTTTTAATTACTATTCCATGAACTGTGTAAATATCTCCCTATTCTTGGACACTGATGTCAGTTCCAGTATTCTCAGTATAATAAATAGCATTTTTAGAAATAGCTTTATATCTTGTTTCGTTTATTACCCACTATGTACTTGTGTATGTAAAATCCAGAAAATGTAAAGAATTTACAAAGCCATAAATAATGTATGATTATATTTACTCAACCACAGCCCTGGGGTAAAGTTTTCAGGAAAATTTTTGCTAGTTTAATAGACATAGACCTGAAGATATTGGGATGTGCAATTTAAGACCTAATGAGCTCATGGATTTTCCCATATGTTAAGATATATGTCTGATTCCTTATACACCCAAAGTAAAATATTGAGGCTTAATCATGTACTTGGTATGCTCTTTTCAAATTATCTTATCTGAAAAGTTTAATCAGGAGACTGCTTTTTCAAACGTATCTAAAAGATTTTTCCATAAACATATGCTTCCCCCTAGTGGACACTACGTTATCTACCCACCTACATAGAACAAACAGTAGTTGATTAACCTACAAAAATTATGTTTATGAATTCCTGGCCAGTTCCTATAAACAAAACTTATTTAGTGCAATTAGAATAGGATTTGGTTCATTCCATACCTCTCTCCTATAAATATTCACTGAGTGACTATCATAAAAGATTATTGAAAATAACAGCAATCAAATTACCTGCCCCCAGGGGAACTTATATTCTAGAAAGGAAGACAATGAAACATAAATGCCTAAATAATAAATAACAGATGTTAATATAGATTCAAAAAAAATGCTTTGGGCAGGGTAATGGAGAAAGTGTGACTGCAAGGGTAAGGCAAGTACTCTTATAAAAAGCTGTCAAAAACCACCATCCTGATATGTTCACCTTTAAGCAGGGAACCAAAGGTAGTGAGGGAGCAAGCTGTAGGATACACAGAAGATGTACATTCCAGGTCCAAAAATATCAAATAGAAAATTCCTGAAATAAAAACAATTCATCCTAAGTTTTAAACTGTGCACTGAGTGCTGACATCTAATACCATCCCACCCCATTCTAGTATATACCAACTCATTAGTCTCTTACAGCACCACAGTATTTATATTCAAGTAACCCTTATTTTTACTTATTAATGACTCCAAAGCGTAATAGTAGTGATGATCGAATTTTGTACAATCCAAAGAGAAGCCATAAAGTACTTTTTCTAAATGAAAAGGTGAAAGTTCTGGGCTTAACAAGAAAAAAAAAACTGTATGCTGAGACTGCTAACAGCTACAGTAAATTATTGATGTTAACCTCTTCTGTCTCTAATTGATAAATTAATCTTCATCATAGATATGTTATATAAAGGCAAAAACATAGTTTCAGGCCTCCACTTTAAAGGTATCACCCATGGAGCTGGTGGGGAGGGAGTCTATTATACGGGGAATTTAAAAATTCCTTCTATTTAACACCAAGAGGTCTAATTCAGACTTACCTCCTCAACAAGCTGGACACCATAGTCCCTTTTAAGAGGCTGGATAGTCACACCTCTCCCATTGACAAGCTGGGTTAAGTCAATAGGTTGAGTAGGATCAACTCGACCCAAATCAATAAGATACTGCAGTCTCTTGAGACTCAAAGGCTGATACTGGCGTCTGAAGCTATGAAACAACAATGTAACAGTTGGAAAATACAAATTAATTATTCCAAAATTTCTAGAAATCAATCCAAAGCTTTGACCTCTGTTTTCTTCCATCAGTTTTGAAGGTTTAACAAAATAAAACCCTCCTGAGCATAACAAAAGCATGTAATATTGCTGAATTTGCAGTAATGAAATAAAACTAGTACTTCCTTATTCCACTAAAAATAATTTGCCTCTCTAAAGCATTTACTTCACCTATGTACACAAATTAACAAATTTAACCCACTATCTGAATTACATAGTAATGGAGTATAAAGAAATAATTGCAGTTATCATTTAATAGGTAAATACAGTGGACTAGATATTATGTGTTTATGTGTATGTGTGTGTACAAATACCATACATATACATATATAATATTGAAAATGCCTGTTTTCTTTATACATGAGCCAAATTTTCTACCTCTAGGTCTCTCCTAAAAGAAAAGAAAAAAAGAGTTTAGCATTTTCAGATGTGTGTGTATGTGTGTGTGTGTGTGTGTGTGTAAATCACAAGAGAGAAGCACAGACATTACCATCTTCATTTTGCAGTACAATGTTTGAGCTTTTTTCCACTACTAATCCAGGCCTAAGTCTCATTACAAAAGTGATTTGTAGGACCAATAGGAAAAAGATTTTTTTTCTAACATTAGCTCCAAAATGAATTTAAAGTTTCTACTAAATTACTGTTTAGGTGATTTCCAGTGTAAATTAGGGGTTTGTACTTTGAGAAACTGCACAACCTTACCTATGTCCTTCATTAAATCCATATTTTGGGATTCGGATATAAAATGGAGTCTGGCCTCCCTCGAAGCCCAGCCGTGGCCGGGTTCCTCTCTGCCTTTCTCCTTTATGGCCTCTCCCACATTTTCTACCTCTTCTCCGACCTCTTGGTCGCCTCGCCTATAAAGAAAAGAGTTGAATTTTAAGATCTTCAGATACATTTCTAAAAACTATATTTCGCTTCTTTGCTCTGTGTGTGTGGTTATGTCATTCACTCACCCAACCAACCAGTATTAGCTGACACTATGTTCCAACCACTGTTCTAGCTACTCAAACATACACATAGTCTATTGGTATCTGTGCCTCTGAGGATGTAATTACTTTTTTATAACCAAAATACAAGTTGTGGAGAGCTGCAAGGGTGGGATGGGACTAGGGTTCTGTAATAGCCCAAAACTGGGGGGGGGGGATCCCTAGAATTAAACATCCACAACAAAGCTTAAATTATAATCAAGAAAATGTTTTCATTTTAAATGTAACTGTACGTATGTAACTGTTGCCAATATACACTATTTTATTTAAATACTTAATTTATTTTTTTTTTTTTTTTAGAAAATTTTTTAATATTTATTTTTCAGTTTTCGGCAGACACAACATCTTTCTTTGTATGTGGTGCTGAGGATCGAACCCGGGCCGCACGCATGCCAGGTGAGCGCGCTACCGCTTGAGCCACATCCCCAGCCCTTAATTTATTTTAAAAAATATTTTTCCTTAATTTACTTGCTGTCACTTCGCGTAAGCAATAAATTGTTACAATGACCGAACGTCGACCACAGCTTTTCTAGCTGTATTCGGTGAGCTGCTGAAGAGATAAATGACAAACCAATTCACGTCTTTCCGATGCCGAAAAAATACACTTTCTAGGAGAGCACTTCATTTTAAATCCAAATTTGAATTACGATCATCTCGTAGTGCTTGGTTTGCTCCTCTAATATGCTTTTAAATAAAGCTCTCTTTATGAATGCAGAGCAGGCGGAAAGACTTTCCTCGGTACAGTGAAGGGGTACCAGGGGTCCGGCAAGCCTACGTCCACCCCGACACCCCCAGGAAAGGACTTCTCGGGCTTGATGTGCAGAGAAAGGCCGCTGCCATTGCCCGGGCCCCCAGCGCTCTCCCGCACCACCACCAGTCCTTTACCGGTTTCCTGGAGCCGGGATTGGGCTTTAAATTGGCCAGGCTCACACGCGGCAGGGCCCGGAGCAGGTCTAGGGACCTGGACCCACCGGCCTGCGCTGGACCAGCCATGACCGCAGGTCCGGGAGCTTCCAAGGGCGCCCTGAGCCGCCTCCAAGGCCACGTGGTCTCGGCACAGTGCTCTACGGCCGCGGCCCCGCCCCTGTCGTGCTGCTGTCGCGCGTCGGGAGCCCTGGATTCCGGCCGTGGCTGTGGAATTTGCAATCTTGCGTCGAAAGCTAGCAACAAAGTTTTATTTTGGTACTTTGAGGCTGTGATCCAATGTTGCAAGATCCTGCTTAGTTTTCGAGTCCCCGTTTCGATTGAAAAACATTCTCTTCCGCCAAAAAAGGGCACGCACTTAAAACGGTGCGTTAGAGGGTCCTTTTTTTTCGGTCAGTATTTGGCTTTGCATATTTTGCGTTAAGAGACAATGTCACGAAGCACTGTATTCGCTAAGCTTAATGTGGAACCCAGAATAAAATGATTTGAGCGGGATACACTGCGAGATACAAAAAATAATACCTGGAGTGGAGTTTTTAAAATGCCTGACTTTAATATTAGTATCTGAATAAGATTCCAACTGAATTCTCATCTCTGTGTATATGGTTTCGAGTGAATCACTGAATACTAACTTGATTTACTATTAATGATAGGAACCACACCGAGCGCCTAGTAAGTGCCAGACAATGCGTAAACTTGGTCTTATTCAATTTATCTAACTAAACAACCACTCTCGAGGTAGATGTTAACCTCGTTTTGCAGACAGAAGGTAAGGCGTGGCATCGACCCAGGTCGCACAACAGCAGAGCCAGAATTCAAACTTACACAGCCTCCTTCTAGTATTTTTTTTTTAAGAGAGAGAGAGAGAGAATTTTTTTTTAATATTTATTTTTTAGTTCTCGGGGGACACAACATCTTTGTATGTGGTGCTGAGGATCCAACCCGGGCCGCACGCATGCCAGGCGAGCGCGCTACCTCTTGAGCCACATCCCCAGCCCCTTCTAGTATTTTTTGTATTTTTGTAATGTAAGAAGGGATTATTTATTTTCGTCACAAAACACATTATTTTAACTCCAAAAATAAGTGAGTTTAAACACACTGAGTGAGTTTAATGTAAAAAAATTATATGTTGCTTCCCTTCTCTTTCCTTTAATATTCTTTTGCTATTTCACTGTTTTGCAAGGGAGTTGTTCCTGTTGACTCTTACTAGCAATCACAAATACTAAAGGTGAGAAACTTTTTGGAGGACATCTGTTTATGTTTAACTAAAACGCTTTGAAGTTATCTTAAATCCAGTGTAATCTAGATCCATAAAGAAGCATTTGCATTCATTCTTTTATTTAAGCAGTGTGTTTGAGCAATATACTGAATTTATTGCATGGATGAAATCAAGCAGGATTTTGTTCGCAGAAATCCAGGAGAGAATTTCCAAAATAAGTATTTTTGAAAGTTTTTTGGTTTTGTTTTGTTTTTTGTTTTTTTAAGGAATACTCTTGTGTAGCCCGCGGCCAGCACAGGCTTCATAAATGAAGGTTCAGCTACACAAGAAATCTGAAGGGAGTTTTGAATTAAAGAGACAGGCTCTAATTACCTTTAAACCAGCTCAAGGATAGCTTCTCCTAGCTCCACCCTCCTACCTATTAGAGTAGCCAGGTTTACTGAAGAGGTTTACTGAAGAGGCTAGCCAGAGGGGAACAAAAAATTCTGGGGAAAATCCCATCCAATGAAGATTAAGGGGGGCAGTGTCCCAAGGTCAGGTGGGACAATTGGGTCTTCGGGTACTGGCCAGACACACCTCCACACAGACAAGCCCTGGGACCTGAGAAGGGTGAGGAAAGCTCTGGACACAAGGATGTGTCTAAGCGCCTCTGCCCAGGCAGGGAGGTAACTCAAATCATGTAATTTATCTTGTAGATAAATTAGCAAAAATAGAAGAAATAAGATATAAGTGTTCTGCACAATTACATGAAGGTAAGGTGCAGACTTTATATAAAAGTATCAAAGAAATGGAATGTAGGGGGGAAAATAGAAGCTACTTCTTGTCTGTAATGGTTTTTGTTTGTTTTTGGTTTTGTTTGTACTGGGGTTGAACCCAGAGTCTTATGCATGGTAGGCAAGCACTCTTCCACTGAGCTACATCCCCACCCCTTTTTTGTTTTATTTTGAGACAAGGTTTTGCTAAATTGCCCATCCAGCCTCAAATTTGCATCCTTCTGCCTTAGCCTCCTCAATAGCCAGGCTGAATGTGGTAATGCACACCTGTAATCAGAGGTTCAGAAGGGTAAGGCAGGAGGATCTCAGGTTCAAAGGCAGCCTCAGCAACATAGTGAGACTGTAAACAAACTATTGAGATCCTGTCTCAAAATAAAAATAAAAATGGTCTGGGGATGTGGCTCAGGAGTTAAGTACCTTGGGTTCAATCTCTCATAATAATAATACTAAATAGCTTTTAATTCAAAAGCCTCCATCACCTTTTTATTAGAACTTTCATATCTTTGGGTGGAAAAATCACAAAATACAGAAAGATACATGATTTTTTTCCCTCTACTTAGAAAATAGATGTTTGCATTAAACAATGAACTTCTGGTTAAGTGTTAATACCAATAATGGTTTTTGTTTTGAGAAATTTTTATTGAGTAAATGAGATACAGAAAATGCAAAATAATGTGCTGTGCTTCTCGGAAATAGATATTATCTTTGTTGTGTGGGTTATGTAATGTGATTGGTGGACACCAGTTAATAGTGGAAATAATAATGGTTTGCAGTTAATTGTAGGCTACTTGTTTATCTTATATTCAACATGTTAATTAAGCATATAAATCTGTCAGAATTATTTGATGAGTTTCATCTTTGCTGTAAGAATGTAAATTGAGGAGGTATGGTGAATAAGTTAGTGATCCTTGCCTTAAGTCTGTAGAAGTTTTTCATCATCATCACAGAATTAGTATTTATTACACACCCACATGCTTGGGGTGTTGTTCTAAACCCATTTTTAGATCAAGCTAAGGAGGCCTTGTAATAAGGAAACATTTATCTCAACAACTATTCAGGGTCTATCCTGATTCCAGCCCCAGTTCATAGGGACTACTGAATCATTACATAAAAACAATGAAATGGATCCTGTAAAGATGAAGTAATTAGAAATGCCTTGGGAAAGCCCCAAGCACTCTCAAATAATCTCTCATCTGTACCAGTGCCTAATAATTTGTTAATGTAAATTGGTTCCTTTGAGCTCATTATTTTAGAAATACATTCTCAAGGTGAGAGTGAAGAAATGAAAATAAAAGGAAATAAATTCATCATATGCTTTGCATGAACCCCTCATACTATCCAACAAAATGAAGTGTTTGATCAACTTAATCACCTGTTATTGAGCTTAAAAAACAACAAAACAAAATCACATCTCCCTAAATGAGATAACTCATTAAATAATACCTTAATATCTTGGCAGAAATGTGAACAGGAGGAAGAAAGAATCTGCATTTATTAGATTATGATTGAATTTTACTACCTGCCAAAAAGTAAGGCATTTTCAGAATGGAACCAAGAATAGACTAGGTGTGTGATAATCAATTTTGAGGAGCAGAAAGCAAAAATAATTATTCCTTAGAGGAAGTAGGAGGAAATCAGGCCCAGGAAAGCTTTGAATTCCTTTGATTTGGGGAGAAAACTAGTACTGAGAGAGTTCTATGAAGAGGGGATAGAAGGGGGCTAGAAATCAGTCTCCTTGATAAAACCTAGTTCATTTTACAAAAGCGTAGTTCCAAGTTCACACCTAGATAGGCTTTTATTTTAATTTTATTAAAATATGGTAATGGCCACATATGCTATTTTAAAAAATAAAATAGCACATAAGGGCTTATGATGTGAAGCAATAGTTTCCTATCCTATTTTTATTTTCACTTCCCAAAAGCAATTCCCTATGTGATGAGGATCAAACCCTGGACCTTGAGCATGCTGGTCAAGTGCTCTACCCTGAGTTGCACCCCCAGCCCTATAAGCAATCACTTTTAGCTTTCCATTTTTGTTTCTTCTGGTAATTCCTGCTTATTAATAAATTTATAAATAAATAAAATATCTCTTGTTTTTTCTTTGTGTGTGTGTGTGCGCGCCGCGCAGCTGGGGATTGAACCCAGGGCCTTGTGCTTGCAAGGCAAGCACTCTACAAACTGAGCTATATCCCCAGCCCCATTAATTGTTTGTTTTTTTAAATCAACTTTCAACATGGTATTCACTTATGGTAGATAAACATTTAGATAACATAAACTATTTCCTCCCAGTATTTTAATTATCTCATGGTAAAGTTTGTAATTTAAATATGTAATTTCAGTACTTTAACCCATTAGATCCCAAGTTTTCAATTCTGCAACTATTTCAATGAAATTTTTGACATAGTGCATTAACATTTTTTTGTGTGTGTATGGTGCCGGGAATTGAACCCAGGGCCTCATGCATGCCCAACAAAACACAGGTTAATTAAAAATAGGCTGGAAATCATAATCTTGAGCTTATATGTGTGTGAATGTTAATTAATATCATAATTACTATAATATATTATTGTATATTATATACTATATTTAAGTTTTAATACATGTTCCACTTCTATTTCTTGGATTTTCATCCTTAAAAAGTATACTTTAGCTCTTCATTCTCTGTAAGATGAAGCTTTGAAATGTCTAATCTCTTACACTTCTTTGCCCCTTCTACTTTCCAAATTTTGTTAGTTGTATGTTTCTCATTGTCATGGATTATATTATACCTGTATACTTCAAGTGATTATTTAGGAAAATAAACTATAATTACTGTATAAGCTCTCTCTAGACCCATCTAGAGCAATTTTCAGTGTTCACCTCTTTACTGACTGCAGAGAACTAGCTTTCAGGTTGACAGGCTTCTTTTAAATTCTTAATCAGAAATCTCAAATTAGTTATTCAGTTCCCAAGATTATTTCACTTCCCAAGATTACTATTTTTTATCTTTTTTCTTCTTCAGCTAATGATTCTTTTTTTAAAAAAAAATATATAGTGAGATTGGGAACTTCCTCAACATCCTGCCACGAAATCTGCAATCCTTCCTGTAACTGCATTTGTTCTCTATCATCCTATTAAAGTCTTTCCACCTGTGATCTGCACTCCTATTTGTTTGTTGTTGTTGTTATTTGGTACTAGGGATTTAACCCAGGGACACTTTATTACTGAGCCACATCCCCAGCCATTTTTTATTTTTATTAATTTTGAGATAGAGTCTCTCTGGCTGAGGGCCTCACTAATTTGCTGAGGCTGGCCTTAAATGATCCTCCTGCCTCAGCCTCCTGAGTTGCTGGGATTACAGATGTGCACCACCATGCCTGGCTCCATTTGCTTTTATTATCCCTTTTCTGTCCCACATCTCTCCTTATATTGGATAGTCTCTCATCATCATATAAAAATGCTCTAATGTGAGAAGGAATAACTTCTAATGTTTGGTATCACAGTAGATGACTGTGGCTGACCAGGATTAATTGTATATTTCAAAATAGGTAGTAGAGAGATTTTTGAATTTTCCCAAGACAAAGAAGTGAAAAATGTCTGAGATTATAGGGATGTCAGTTTCTCTGATTTGACCATTATATAGTCTATATATATACTAAAATGTCACATACTATCCAATATATTTGTACAAGTACTGAGTGTCAATTAAAAATAAAAATGTATTTTTTGGGAAATGCTCTAATGTGAGTTTGCTCCAATATCACTCATCTTTAAAAAAAATGAAAAAAAAAAAAACCCACCACTTTTCTTCACCCTTCCATCACTCTGTTCCTCTAGCTTTGCCCATTTCTCTGTTTTCATAGCAAAAGTCCTCAAAAGAGTTCTATGTATGGTATCTCATGCCATATTTTTAAAATTTATATACTCTATTATTAATAGCTTCCATATTGCCAAATCTGCTAAGGACTTTTCTGTTCTCCTAATTGAGTTCTTAGAAGCAGTCTAGGCAGTTGATCTCTCCCTCCTTGTAATGTTTTCCTTGTTTGAATTCTGGGACAGCCTGTGCTTAGGGTTTCTTTTTCCATCCCTCATTGATCTTTCTCAGTCACTTTTGTTAACTCTTCCTATAGTTATCTAACCTCTAAATAAATGTTGACATTTTTTCTATGCAGATGTTCTCCAAAAGTGGTCATAAATGGCTTAAAAATTCTTAAATTTATATCTGCATCCCCAAACTACAGATTTTTATCTACACTGTGAGTTATCCCCAGCTGATCAATTGGTTATCTTGACTAAGATGTCTTCTTAACATAGTCAAAAGGAAATCATGAATTTCTGATTATTTGCTACAACCTCCCAAACCAATTGTTCTTTTCTTCTATTCATTCTCTCAATAAATGTCATCTCTTATTTATCTAGTTCAAGCTAAAAACCTGAGGATCATTCTTGATTCCTCTTTCCCTGTTTCCCGCATAACAAGACCGATATCTTTGATCCACAAACACTACCCTAGTTCAGCCGACTATCATTTTACCTAGAAAAATGCAAAAGGCTGCTAACTGGTGTCTGTGTTTTCACTTTCTCTGTTGTCCCTTTCTTATCCATTCTCTGAAAGTAATCAGAGCCTCATTACCCTTCTTCAGTGACTTCACACTGCACTTAGAATAAACCACAAGCTTCTTACTATGGCCTGTTTGCATCCAGCTTCTCCAATCCCTGCCTATCTATCCTCAAAGTGTGTATACTGCAGTGAGTAAAATAGGCAAGGTTTTCTGTTCTTATGACGTTCTCTGTCCTAGAGGATGGGAGTGTGTATGTACACACACACACACACCAGAAGTACAAGTAAATAAAGCCATTTCACAGCACCATAAAAGCAAACTGGAGTGTGTTAGAAAGTAGCTGATACTTGTGGGTGCTTTTTGAATGAATGCTCAAGGGTTGACTGTCTGAAAGGACATTAGAGCTGAACGATACAAAAGAACCTTTAGTGCCTTCTAAGCAGAGGTTCATTTCTGAATCGCATAGTAATCCCATGTAAGATCAGCTAGGGGCTCTAATTTTAAAACCCAGTCGGAGAGCAGCCACCATCTTGAAATTTGTACTCTGCTATGACAAATGGAAAGAGGACTCTGGAGGGTCTCACACTAGCAAAGAAAATCTCTAGACTACTATTAGCGGCACTTCTCTCTTCCAGTTAAAATTCATTGATCACAACTACTCATACATATCACCTCATCTAAAACAAGTCTGAGAGTCAATCCTAAGACACCCAGGGAGATAGAGAATCAATCAGGAATATTTGGATAACATGATTAAAGACTACCATGATCCTTTGCACCCAAAGGAAAACAAAGCAGAGGGAAAGGCACAGATACATCTGGCAGTGGTAGAGTTCTCCCACTGTACAAGGTCATCAGTATTGCCAGTTCTGGTCTCACTGGTAGGCACACAGTAGAAACACAAAGTGGCTTGGGAAGTCTTATTGCTACCTCATCCCCCTAAGATTGAGGAAATAGTTTTCTACTATTTTTACAGAGCTGGAAGAATGAACCCTTATGATGTTTCCTCATTTTCCCTACTCAACATTCCAGTTTTCCCAGCTTCAGCCAGCCTACCTTAAGATTTTCTAAAAGTACAGAACACTATGGAAATACACTGACTCTCCTTATTGAATTCTCAGAGCAAAAATCAAAGAAACGGTATAGAACTGGCTCCATGATTTTATGATAGTTGATTATAATTTCAAGACTTTTGCTTATATATTACACATACATTTGAAGAAGGAATAAAAGGTTTTATCAAGGTTATAAATCCCACTAAGATATACATGCTTTTTTTTCTTCCCAGTATTTTTATGGTTTCTTTCTTTGAAAAAGAAAACAGAAAGAAAAGAAAAGAAAGAAAGAAAAATAAGAAAAAAAAGAGAGAAAAAAGCTTTTTCTATTTTAAATCTTCTCATTATGAAATATTCTAAATGGGTCTGATATTAAAAATAGCTAATAATAAATGTAATACCTTATGCCTAATACCCACTTATGAACCATTACACATATAGTAACAGGTCTATTTTATACATAATCACATTCCTCTTTCTCCCAGCTTCCCCAAAGTAACTACTACTTTGAATTTAGAATTTATCTCTCTCATACTTTTGTTTATGTTTTTTTTCTGTACTTGTATATATATCCATGAACAGACTACAGTTCACTCTTCATATCCATCTTCTGCAACCATGGATTCAACCAACAGAAGATCAAAAATATTTGGGGAAAAAAATTGTGTTTGTTCCAGGCATGGTGGCACATGCCTACAATACCAGTGACTTGGAAGGCTTGAGGCAGGAGAATCATAAATTTGAGGCCAGCCTGGGCAACTTAGTGGACCCTGTCTCATAAGAAATTAAAACTAGAGAAGGCTGGAGGTGTAGTTCAGCGGTAGAGTGCCCCAGGGTTCACTCCCCAGAATCAAAATAAATAAATAAATAAAAATAAATAAATAAAAATCATTTGTGCTAAACATGTATAGACATTTTCTTGTAATTATTCCCTAAATTATATAGTACTTTATATATTTAGTATTATAAGGAACCTAGAGATGGTTTTAATGTATGGGAACTTGTGTATAAGTTATATGCACATACTACATCATTTTACATAAAGAACTTGGGCATCAGTGGATTTTGGTATCAGTGGCAAGGTGGGTGGTCCCTGAGAGCAATCCCCTAAAGATACTGAATAATGATGTGTGGTATTTTTGAGAATATTCTTCCAGGTGATGAAGTAGAAACAACCAGATTTTAAAAAAATGAGATTTATCTTTCCACCATACATAACTAAGAAACCAGACAAAATATATGACATGAGAGTTTCCAGATATTAAGTAACAGCCAGTGAAAGAGATGTCTGGGAAAAAATAAAACAAAAAACATACTGTTGCTCCAGCTTACTTCCTGGAGAGAATTTCCAGGATACATGCTCTGAGGAAATATCCAAAAGAGGCCTGTGGTCTCCCTGAGCAGAGAAGACATAGTTTACATAGGGAGCTTTATTAGAATTTATGAGGCTGAGCATAAAAGATGAGAGAGCTGCACAGGGAGGGTTCCAAATGCAAATCTATCAGCACATGTATGCAATCAAAACATTCAAAGCCATAGGAAGAGCCAGAAAGAGTCAGATAGAAACAGTCTGAGAGCTCACACAAGGTTGGGAATACTTTACGTTCCCACCAGTCCAACAAAAAAATTTGCTCATGGAAAGGGGTATTCTCAAAAAGGTATTGTATCAGTATTGAGATCAAATTCACCCTGCATTAAAGCTAAAAAAGTGAAAAAGCAAGCTTCAAAAGGACCAGATTGACTATAATTGACTTAATTGAATCCCCAAATAAAGTCACAAATTTAAAAAAAAATCTACAACTACCACCAAAAACAAACAAACCAATAAAATATGTGGAGCCATGTCAACTGACAAAGTAAAATTCACAGTATCTGACATTTGTGTTTGTGTGTGTGTGTGTGTGTTTAAATACCACGTAGGCAAATAAACAGAAAAAAACAGAGCTATGATGAAAAGAAAAAAAAAATCACTCAATCTAAACAGACCTAGACGTGACAGAGGTGATAGAAATTGTTAAAACAGTTTTAAAGCAGTATAAATATAGTTCATATATTTAAGAAGGTAGAAAGATGAGCCTTTTAAGAAAAAATATGAGGGCTGGGGTTGTAGCTCAGTGGTACAGTGCTACAAAAAACTATACACTGGGTTCAATCCTTAGCACCACATAAAAATAAATAAATAAAATAAGGATATTGTGTCCACCTACAACTAAAAAATATATAAGAAAAAATACGAAAGATATACAAAAATCTAATTCACAACAATTCAAATATAATTAACACAAGTGCATTGTATATTTAAAAATTATTAAGATGGTAAATTTTATGTTTTTAGCAATGATTTTTTATTTGTTATTGTTTTTGTTATTAATTATTATTGTTATTATTATTATGGTACCAAAGATTAAACACAAAGGCACTTAACCACTGAGCCATATCCCCAGACGTTTTGATTTTTATTTTTTGAGACAGGGTCTCACTAAATTAGGAGCACAAGTAGATAATATAATATAGGGCCTTGCTAAATTACCAACACTGGCTTTGAACTTGGGATTGTCCTACTTCAGCCTCCCAAGACACTGGAATTATAGGCATGTGCCACTGTACCCAATGGCTTACCACAATTTTTTTTAAAAAGCACTGGATGAGGAGAAAATAATAGCACTTTGCTACTCTAAAAGAAAAAAAAAATCTACACATAGAAATCTAGAGAAGAAAAATATAATGTCCTAGTAGAAAAAATGGTCTGAATAAGATTATCAGCAGATTAGACCCTGTTTAAAAAAGAAAAGATTAATAAACTTGAAGACAACCATAGAAATCACTTAAAATGAGATAGAGGAAGGACTTGGAAAATGAACAACACAATATCTGTGAATTGTGAAATAACACCAAGTGTCCTGATATGGGTGTAATAGGATTCCCAAAAGGGGAGAGGATGAGACAAAAAAAGTTAAAGAACCAATGGCTGAATTTGGGTTAGGGTTGTGGTTCAGTTAGAGAGCACTTGCCTAGCACAAGTGAGGCACTGGGTTTGATTCTCAGCCCTACATATAAATAAATAAAATAAAGGTCCATTGAGAACTAAAAAAAAAAAATTCCCTGAATTTAATAAATTATAAATTTATAATCCTATAAGCAGAATTTTCCCAAGCAGGAGAAACAAGCAAAAAATCATGCTAATAAATACATCTTAGTCAATTAAGCTGATACACAAATTATCATAGTGGGTGGCTTAAACACAAACATTGATTTGTCAGTTATGAGGGCTGAAAATTAGAGATCAGAATGCTCACCTGGTTGAATTTGGATGATGCCCTCTTTCAAGGTCTCTTTTATAAGGGTACTCAACCCTCATGAGTTAATTGTCTCCTAACAGCCCTGCCTCCTAATACCACATTAGGGATGAGGATCTCAACATATGAGTTTGGAGGAGACACAAACCTTCTGTTTTTACTAGCATATCACCCTGGGTTCTATCCCCAGTACCATAAGATAAATAAATAAAGATTAAAATAGAGATTGTATAGAAAAGTGGGACATATTTGAGAAAGTGAAATAATATATTTTTTAAAATAACCTATAGGTCAAAAAAGGAAAAAAATGAATATATTTAATGGGGTGAAACCAAAGTATAACATAAAAATGTATGGGGTATGGTTAAGCTGTTCTTGGAAACTAATGACATCAAGGCTACATATGGTTGTTTAAGAGAAGATTTGTGAAAGTAGTATGTTAACAATACTAGGTATTTCTTTAGTCTAAGTAAGATTTATGTAATTTCTTCTCCAAGTAATTAATCTGTTTTCTTTACCTGAAAGAATGCACAGCAATTTGGCGGGTGTAGATTTCATCTGGCTATTTGTACAAATGATTCACTTTTTTCTTCCTATGTAACTTTGTGTGGTAAACACCTTTGGGATTTCCTTTCCTATGCTTAACCCTGAAGTAAAAATCACACATTTTGCTACCCTGTAGTTTCATTTTATTTCTATTGCAGCACTGGGTAATAGAAATACAAAGACACAAACAAAATTTTTTAAAAATACATTTTTTGTTGTTGTTGTTAACTAGAGATTGAGCTCCAGGTGCTTTAACTACAAAATAAATTTTTAAAAATTAAAAAAATTAAAAAAAAAACACTAGTAAAGAAGAAAACTCTCAAATCAATGAACTAAAAAAGCTAGGGGGAAGACAACTAAAATAAAAAAGGTAAAAGGCAATAAAAGAGGCAGAAAATGGCAAAAGAAAAAAAACCCAATGAAATAAAAAAGAGGAAAATAATTAAATGAAAAGCAGATTATATGAGGTCAATATAATTTAGAAACCAAGCCAGACCATCAAGGGTAAGAGTAAAGACACAAACTACTAACATTAGGAATGGCAGAGGAAACATCACTATAACTTCTTCAGACATTAAAAAATGAGATTGGAATAGAGTGAAAAACTTTGCATCAATAAACTCAACAATTTAAATGAAATTCCTTGAAATCAAATTCCATGAAATACATACACTATTCAAACTAACTTAAAAAGCAACAAAGACAGGAACTTTCAGAAGTGGGGTATAGGGATGTGGAAGAATATTCCCCTCATGACAACCAAGTGGTGAAAAAAAAATTTAACTTAAAGTCTCTAGAAATTACTCCAAGGATGTAGAACACAAAAAGAAACATTCTAAAAGATCTAATAAATCTTGGCCAAAACAGCAAGAGTATGTAGCCTTTGAACCATGACACTCCCAACTTTAAATGTCCCCCAACTTTAAATGACATCAGCTACTGCAGGCAGCTATGGACAAATGTGGGGAGTGGTGACTTGGATCAGGGTCCTGTTTCAAAGCAGGAGACTGCCCTAGACTGGGAGCTTGCTGTGCAAAGATGTAGGTCAAGATTGCCCAGCTGCTATGGTGATACCCTGCTTAGGGAGGTTCTGTGCAAGGCTTGGGACTATCAGTCTTAACCCTGAGTTCAGACACCAGCTGCCAGGGATAGAGAATTAGGAACACAAGTAGATAATATGATTGGCTGCCAGTACTTCAACCTTTAGCCTGCCTGCGTTTGTTGTTGTTGTTTTGTTTTGTTTTTTCTTTCTTGATACAGGTGATTGAACTCAGGGACACTCAACCACTGATCCACATCCCCAGCCCTTTTTAAAAATATTTTATTTAGAGACAAGGTCTGGCTAAGTTGCTGAGGCTGGCTTTGAACTCTTGATCCTCCTGCCTCAGCCTCCTCAGTTACTGGGATTATTGGTATGTGCCACTGCACCTAGTGAAAAAAGAATAAAGTCTTCTTTTTAAAAAATGTACAGATGGAGGCTGGGTTGTGGCTCAGCCGCACAGGGCTCACTCAGCACCTGTGAGGCGCTGGGTTCGATCCTCAGCACCACATGAAAATAAATAAAGGTATTGTGTCTGACTACAACTAATTTTTTTTAAGCGTACAGTTCAGTAGTTTGGGTATATTACATGTTGTGGTTCAGATGTGGAATGTTCCCCCCAAAAGCTCATGTGTTGAAGACTTGGTCTCCAGTGCAGCAGTATTCAGAGGTAGGCTTTGGAGAAGTGATTTGATCATGAGGGCACTAGCTTCATTTTAATCTATCTATGAATTCATAATCTGAATGGACTATTTGGAGGCTGTGAGAAGGGTAACAGACACAACTTAGTTGAAGGAATGGATCCCTGGGGTACATCCCCTTAAGACTTATCTTTTCCCTAACCCCTTCTTCTCTGCCTCTCTGCTTCATAGATGCCATGAGATGAGCAGCTGTCCTTTGCAACAACTTTCCGCCATGATGTTTCTATCTTGGAGCCAGCCAATCCTGGACTCAAAACTTTGAAACCATAAGCCAAAATAAATCTTTCTTTTCCTAAGTGAGTTTTTTTCAAGTATGTAATAAACATTGAAAAGATGACTAACACATTATAATATTAACTTTCAAAAATTGTGGTTGTGTATACTATGTAATATTTGCCTTTTAAACATTTTTAAGTATAAAATTCAATAGCATTAATTGCATGAAAAAAATGTTGTCCAACGTTCACCAGAATCTATTTCCAAAACTTTTTCATTACCCTAAACAAAAACTCTATAAATTTTAAGGAATCTCTCTTTATTCTCCCATCCCTTAAGCCTTGATAACATTTAATCTACTTTCTGTCTCCAAGAAATTTTCTATTCTAGATATTTCATGTAAATGTGATCACATTACTTACTGATGGTCGGATATTGAAAAATGAAATTGCTATCCTCCTGCCTCAGCCTGCCTGAGATTTACGGGCATGTGCCACCACACCCTGCTGGTCACAGCTTTTTGACTATCTCTTGGATCCTACCAGATCATACCACATATGCCATAAATTAAAAAACGCAATAAAGTTGTTGAATAAACTACATTTTAGACAGCCCAACAGTGCAGGGAAGGGGCCAGTTAGACTTCTGCTTCAATCTGTAGCACTTGGCAATCTGACCATCTGTAAGCAGTGTGGATAGGTTTAGGGAAGTTGTGGCTTCTGAGTGACAACTGAAAGGCTTCCGTTCCAACTCAAGCTTGAGTCAACCCCCAAACTGCACACGGGTGCAAACCCAAATGGGGACACAGCAACAGCCCAGCTGGGTGCTCTCAGTCCTTCCCTTTTACTTTTACAAATGGGCGAACCCTGGCCTTCGGAGACAAAGGAGGAGCACCCAGGGTCGGGTGCAATAAGGTTTGGGAGCTCGTGCAGAGGACGGAGCCCGGCTCCAGGGACCGGCAGCCGGCCTGGGCCTCCCCCGGGTCCGCCCCGACGCCGCCGCACCGGGCACGCGCGGGCCGAGGGGACCGAGACCAGGTGTAGGAATGGAGACCCGCGGAGGTCAGCGCGGGCGGCGCTCAGGCTCGGGCGGGGAAAGCCTGGACATTGTGACGCGCGGAGGGCAGGCGGGAGGGCCTGGAGGAGGGGCGGGGCAGCCCAGAGAGCCGGAGGAGCCGCGGTGGCCGGCGCGGCGCCGCGTTGGCGCGCACGCGCCTGAGCGCGCGCCCGGTAGGGCGGGCCCGGACTCGCGGGCCGGGACTCGCCGCTCGCACGCCCTTGGGCCGCGGCCGGGAGCCCGCTCTGCTTTCCGCTTCCGACGCGCTGTCCAGGGAGCCGGTGGATGTGCGGCAATAACATGTCTGCCCCATTGCCCTCCGTCGTTCCTGCTGCCCGGAAGGCCACCGCCGCGGTGAGTGACGGCGGCCGGGGCTCGGAGGGGCCCACAGGGCCCGTCCCCGGCGTCTGTCCCCCCTCGCGGCGTGGTCGTTGCAGGCCGGGGGCGACCAGGTCGGGGGACGCCCGGGAGGGATGCGGGTGGTGGTGCGTCCCGGCCTGGGCCGTGAGGGGACACCGCTGGGGTCGCAGCTGGCCGGGAGAGCGGCCCTGACCCCCTGGCCTCTGCATTGCAGAAGGAGCGCGGCCCCGGGACCCCGGTTGCCCGCCTCCGGCGTGAAGCGACGCGCGCGGGTGCCTCTCCAGCACGCTTCCACTCGGTGTGTGGAGGAGGTCAAGTCCGCAAGCGCGTTGCTGTATTGTCCTATCTTGCACCCCTGTCCTAAGTGACAGAAGTTTAAGCTTTAGTGTCTTAAAAGATAAGAGGTCTTGATTTTTTTAGGGGAACTTGTTTCCTAAGAATTGCAAACTTATATTTGCCCCCCGGAAACTCCTTTTTGTGATGGAAAAATTCTACAGTGTATGAGACTTCCACGGTTTTACTTGACGGAGACAAACTGTTTTCCTTGTAATGTGATAATTTGCACTCCAGAATGTCTAACTGGGACTTCTAGAGTGCTAAAACCCCACGTTAATTATCTTAGGAACCAAAAGTAGAAAAGGTGATTGCTGTTTTGCCATTTAAAAAGAGGTCTATAATATTAATTCTATACGGTGTTCTGGAATTCTGTCTTACGTTTTAAGAACCTTCATTCAGTTTTTCACCTTAACCAAAGCTACAGTTGTGTGTGGGCTCATTGATTTAAGCATTGCTTACTTTTTTCCTCCTCCTCTTTAGGTTATTTTCCTTCATGGATTGGGAGATACTGGGTAAGTACCATTATTAGTAACAGTACTTAAATGGGGTGAAAGGTTTAGTGTCTTAAGAGGAGGAAATTGTATTAAAAAGTATTGCTAGTAATGTTTTACAGAGAGTGGTAAGATCTAATCTTCTGTGTTTTCAAAAGTCCCAGAATTTTCCCATATCATCTTGAATTTATCATTTTTCAGCTCCCATTTCTGGAACATATTAAAATTGTAATACTCCCTGGTTACTTTGGGTATTGGATACCAGAGATGAGTGGAATGTTTGTAGAGGCGGTGTGCAATTGAGATCCTTCCAGAGGAGTTAAAATTTCAGTACAGGTTGGGAGGGGCTAATTGATTTTGTTAAAAGGCAATATAAGTCATATAGAGTTCTGAATGAGGGATTAGTTGATCCCTTAAAGAAGAAAATCAGTTGAAGGGCAGGGGAGACAACTCAAAGATTTATTTGGATCTAACAAGTTTATTGTACTAACTTTATGATTTATCTATTACTTATTTGAGAGTTTTTTAACAGTGATTATCTGTTTGAAATTTAGGTAAAATATGAATGCTAAGTTCATATTGTAAATTGCAACTCCAAATTGTATTTGGAAGAAAGAAGATAAATTCATTTTGATAAAGCAACCAAAACACTAGTTAATGTTCTTCAAAATGAAATATTGGGTAGGGTGCAGTGGCTCAGACTTGTAGTTCCAACTATTCTGTAGGCTGAGGCAAAAGCAACACTTGAACACAGGACTTTTTGACCACTCTGAGCAACATAAGAGACCTGGTATCTAAATAGATGTGTATGTTTGTGTTGAGGTGGGGGGGTTGTGGCTCAGTGGTAGAGCACTTGCCTAGCATGCGTGAGGCACTGGGGTCAATCCTGGAACCACATAAAAATAAACAAAATAAAGGTATTGTGACCATCTACAACTAAAAAAAAAGAAAGAAAAGAAAAATTAAAAAAGATAGGCAGGCAGGTAGGCAGGAATTGGGCTAGATTAATTCTCTCTTCTAAGTATTAACCAGGCCTGACCCTGCTTAGCTTCCAAAATCAGCTGATAGGATGTATTCAAGGTGTTATGGCTTTAGACATGAGCTAGATCCGTTCTTTAAAGTGATTATTTGTATTCTTTCATCTCTGCTCAGTCAAATATGGAATTATAGGAAAGGTTGTAAGACTTTCTGGCAATCGATAGTCCGATGAAAATGACAGATTTTCATTTTACTGAATGGAAGCCAGGGAGATGCTTGCTGTCATATAACCTTGTCCATAAGGAGAACTTCTGGGTCTGAAGAACCAATCCAAGCAAAAATTGCCTCAGTAGAGGCAGAGTCTCTGTGGAGTCCAGTATAGCCAGATTCCAAACTGAAATTAAGAGTGGAGATGGTGAAGAAAATCAAGATAAAATCAAGATAAGATTTAAAAAAAATACCAGCAGCATCTGTGACATCTTGATTTAAGTTTATGTAAAACAAAAAACTAAAGGTCTCCAGTTCTGAAAATATGTCATAACCTAACACTGAAGAAAAGTTGACTCTGTGTTGGTTCCATGAATTCATGATGAAATTCAGACCCAGCCAATCTGTCAAGTGGCAATTTAATGTTTAACTTTCACAGAATACATCTGAACATCAAAGTGGTGTAATGAACTGTGAAACTACTATTTGAAGAAATACTTTTAGATCATATTGTATTGCAGGAAATCAGTTTTCTTTCTAAAATAAAGATAGTGTTTGTTATGGTTTTGAAAATGTTACATTTGTATTATAAAAAAAATTTTTTAAATGCAAATATGTTTAAAAAGAGAATGAAAATGAGTTGAGATTCCAAGACCCAGAGATAAGCTCTTTTTATCTCATTTTAAGAAATGCTTTATTTTGAAATAGTTTCAAATTTATAGAAGTGTTTCAAGAATAATAGATACTCAATATCCTTTACCTAGACTTACTAATCTCTGTACTTATGAAATACACACTATGTTTGCTGTACCCTTTGAGACTAAATTGCAGATAAGATTCTTTACTTCCGTATACTTTAGCATAATCTCTTAAGTAATGTAAACTAAATATAAATTAAATGCTGTATGAATATATAAAGAGTCTCTTGTATAACCACAGAACAGTTAACAAATTCAGGACATTGAATATTATCTAATATACTACATATTCAAACTTTGCCAATTTGTTCCTGTAATGTACTTTGTAGCCATCTTTTCCCCCTGCAATCCAGTTCCTATTCACATGTTGCATTTAATTGTCACATCTCTTTAGTCTTTAATCTGGCAGAATTTCTCAAGCTTTTTTGTTTTTGTGACATGGATAATTTTACAAAGCTCGGGCTAGTCAGTTTGTGTAGTATTCCTTATGATTAGATCTATCTGTGCATTTTTTATATGAATACCATAAAATCGATATGTCCTGTTTATACTGTCATATCAAAAGATGAATGATGCCATTTGTCCCACTATTAGCATTAACTTGAATCACTTGATTAAGGCGGTGTCTTCCAAGTTTCTCTACTGCAGTTATTTCCCTTTGTAATTAAAAAAGCAAGTTGAAGGAAGATAACTTTGAAATCATGTAAATAGTTCCTCATCAGACTCTCACGTAGCATCTGGATAAATCTTACTTGAATCAATTATTATTATGATACTTTTAACTCCATCCTTTTCTGTTTTTTACTTTGCTTCTTTGAGTTTATTTAATGTGGACTCAAATTTATTTAATAGGCTATATTTTACTGTTGTGTTTTAAATTTTTTAGCTTTAAAATAACTTCAAATTTATGTAAGTTATAGAAATAGCATTTTCAGCTTTATATACCTTTCACTTAGATTGCTCAATTTTTAATATTTGGAACCATAAGAATAAGTTGCAGACATGTTGCTTCATTCCTCCATATTTAATAAGAGTGTGTGTGTGTGTGTGTGTGTGTGTGTGTGTGTGTTGTAGTGTAAGGATTGAACCTAGGGCTCATGCTAGGCAAGAACTCTACCACTAAGCCACATCCCCAACCCTAAGTGTGTATTTTTAATTGCAGGATACTCCCAAACAACCACACTATAACCATCAATCAAGAAGTTAACACTGATTTAATGCTTCCATCTAATTAATCAACTGCATTCACATTTCCTTCATTTGACTTGATTTCTAGTATTGACCCTCGTCGCTCCAGGATCTAATCCAGAGTCACATATAACATTTAGTTATCATGTTTCCTTAGTCTCCTTTAGTCTGGTATAGTCCTTCCTTGTCTTTCATGACCTTTTTATTTTTTAAAAAAATACAGGCCATTTACTTTGTAGAATGTCCCTCAGTTTGGGTTTTCTGATGTCTCCTTGTGATTTGTACCTTTTTGTCAAGAGTACCTCAGAAATGTTGCTGTACTTGTCTCATTGAATTATCTCAGGCACATATTATGCTGATTTTAAAAAATTATTTATTCTAATTACGTATATATGACAGCAGAATGCATTTTGATTCACTATACACAATTGCAGCACAACTTTTCATTTCTCTGGTTGTACACAACGTACGTCACACCATATGTGCAGTCATACATGTACCTAGGGTAATAATGTCCATCTCACTTCACCATCTTTCCTGCCCCTATGTTCCCTCCCCTCTTCCCCTTTTGCCCAATCAAATGGTCATTCCCTGTGTAAGACAACTTGAATGAAATAAATGACAGATTGAACAAGAGTGTAACCCTCAGAGAAAAATACATCCAATACTTTCAGGATAGTGCTCATGTCTTTTGGATATATTTTTATCATTATTTGCAATTCCTTTGCTTTGATTAAAACAAAATTTTTGCCAGGATCATCTTATATTTTTCCTGCTCTGTTTCTGGACTTAGCCATTTTTCTAAGAGTCTGGGTGCTTTCAGTAGAGAATTGTATTTAAAAACCAAGATCTGCCGGGTGTGGTGGTACATTCCTGTAATTCCAGTGGCTCAAGAAGCTGAGGCAGGAAGATTTGGGGTTCAAAGCCAACTTCAGCAACTTAGCAAGACTGTAAGCAACCTAGCAAGAGCCTGTCTTAAAATAAAAAATAAAAAGGGCTGGGGATGTGGCTCAGTAGTTAAGCATCCTTGGGTTCGATCCCAGGTACAAAAAAAACAAAAAAAGAATCAAGACCTTGAGTACTGTGTGTGCTGATTGCTTCGGTTGTTTCGTCTAATTCTTTTAGTGTACAGGGCAATGAATGTGTCTATATACATATGTTTATAAAAATACATCTATATCAGTTTTGGTATTTATAAATACTAAAAGTCTTAAGTTTGAATTGATTCCTCATATTCTATCCCAGCACTCCAGATTTATTATAGCTTTCCCCCTTTCGATATCTGTAGTTCCAAGAGGAGCCTGACTTCTACTTCTGCAGTTCTAGCAGTAGTGCAGCTCTAGTGTGCTCTTTCTACCTGCATTAGCCCACAGCTGTGCTTCCTACGTGAGACCCTTTCCCCACCAGCCCTTTTCCTTTTGAAACAGACTCTCACTGAGTTGCCAAGGCTGACCTTACACTTGTGTTCCTCCTGCCTCATCCTCCTGAATGTTGGGATTACTGGCATGTGCCACCATGCCTGGCCTCCCCCTTTCTTTTTTGGTATTTGTTTTGCACTAGAGATTGAACCAAGGGGCGCTTTACCAGTGAGCTAAGTCCTCCTTTTTATATGTTATTTTTAGGCAGGGTCTTTCTAAGTTGCTGAGGCTGATTTCGAACTTACAGTCCTCCTGCCTCAGCCTCCTGAGTCTCTGGGATTCCTCCCACCCTTTGAATGTGATAGCTGAAAACTCAGTTCCAATTAAGGAGAATGAAGGAGGAAGAAAGGACAGGTGGACAGCTCAATCCTCTTTATGAGCCACCATTCTCAACACCACTACCCCCCAGGCCTCCATATACTCCAGGAATTAGGCTCTGTACTACCAGTCTTTGTGAGATTTTTCTAGGCCGAAGAGATTGTGGAAGCACAGAAAAGAATGTTTTAAAGATAAAGAACTGATCTACTGCTAATGGATCACATTTTACTGAGAGGTCAAACAACGTGAGGATTGTAAATAATATAGGTTTGGCAACATGGATGTTTTGTGACCTTGCTAAGCTTGCTAGTCTTTCTATAATCAAGATCTAATAGAGCCAGGCGCCGTGATGCATGCCTGTAATCCCAGCAGCTTGGGAGGCTGAGACAGGAGAATCTTCAGTTCAAAGCCAGCCTCAGCAACTGTAAAGAGCCAAGCAACTCAGTGAGACTCTGTCTCTAAATAAAATACAAAATAGAGCTGGGGATGTGGCTCAGTGGTCGAGTACCCCTGAATTAAATCCCCAGTACCAAAAAAAAAGAAAAAGAAAAGAAAAAAAAAGATCTAGTAGAATTATAGAGATTTGAAGATTCTTTATACAGAATGAAAATCCTTCAGTTTAAGCAAAAAGTGGGATTTGTGGATAAGGATAGTTCATTATAAAAAGTCCATGAAGGCAAAGATTTAAAAAATTTATCAAGATACAGTTTATATACTATAAAATTCACCAAAAGGAATTTGTTGTTGTTTAACTTATATAGTATCCCAGGGCTAGAACAGTACAGAGTATTTGTTGAACAAATAATAAATAAATGGGTAATTAAAGGGCAAGACACACAAGGCACATCGATTATCACATATTTTAGTTTTCTAGGACTGCTGTAACAACCACAAGCTGTAGGGCTTAAAACAACAGAAATTTGTTCTCACAGTTGAATAGGTCAAAAGTCTAAAAACAAGCAGGGCTACATATGCTCCCTCTGAAGGCTCAAAGAGAGATTAGTCCTTCCCTGCCTCTTCCAGTTGCTGATATCCCTGGCTTTCTGTGGCCTGAGACAGCATGTCTTCAGCCTCTGCCTATCTTCACATACTCTTCTTTGCTGTGTATCTGTGTTCTTTCCTCTGGTATAGAGACACTGGTTACTGCATTTAGGACTCACGTAGTCCAGTATGATCTCATCTCCATCCTTAACTAGTTAATATCTACAAAGAGCTGTTTCCAAATAAGATCTTACTCTGAGGTTCCAGATGTCTTATATAAAAGTGGGACACTTAGGTTATTCTTGCCACCTTTCCCTGGTCTCACAGTTTCTCACTTTGGCTTCTTTCTGTATTTGCATAATTTTCTCTGCTGTCACATTTTCCTGTCACCCCAGCTCTGACTTTGTATCACTCGTAGATTGGGTTTTCAGTCTTATTATTTGACTTAGTATTCAGTCTTAGTTTCTTATTTGACCTATCTTATATCACTTTACTATTGCTCAGTTAGTTGAAAAGACTGATGAGGATTTAATAGAAAGATTCATAAGAATAATATGCTGTAGGGAATGTAGAGAGTGGCATTTTTGTATGAGTGAAAATTTTAACAGAGTCACCCCTTACTACCAGATAGCAAATAATGCTTTAGTTACTTTGCAGTTTTTTTTTTAAAGATCACAATTAAGAAGTAAGTAGATTGGAATGAATTTATTTAAAAAAATTTTTTTTAGTTGTAGGTAGACACAGTGCTTTTTATTTATTTAATTTTATGTGGTGCTGAGGATCAAACCCAGTGCCTCACCTGTGCTAGGCAAGCACTCTACCACTGAGCCACAACCCCAGCCCTGGAATGAATTTATAATATTTCTTGTGTTTTGCCCTCGACTCCTGGATCATAAACCTTGTTTGTGCATGTCTGTGTTTTGTTTTCCTTCTTTTTTGTGGGTGTGCAGGTACCAGGGCACTTCGCCACTGAGCCATATCCCCAGCCCTATTTTGTATTTTATTTACAGACAGGGTCTCACTGAGTTGCTTAGCGCCTCACTTTTGCTGAGACTGGCTTTGAACTCAATCCTCTTGCCTCAGCCTTCCAAGCCACTGGGATTACAGGCATGCACAACTGCGCCTCACTTCCCTCTTTTTTCTAGTAATAAAATGAAATATATTCTGATCTAGAGTTCTAAATATTAAACTTTAATTGAAGCTTTGTATAGAACTCTTAAATTTGAGATTTTCATTTAATTTGAAAATTATTAAAAGGACTGGACACAAGTTGACAGTACTTTTATATTATTATAGTTAAAGTCAAAATATTTTTATAACCTGTAAGGATCTTCAGGATTATCTAGAAGTTAGCTCAGGTTATGGATTGGAAAACTGAGAAGTTCCAAGGAGTTGATTCTCATAGGTTAGTATACATCAAAATCTCCTGAAGAACTAAATTGTTGGGCTCCACTGTTCGAGTTTCTGATTCATTAGTTCTGGGATGGGGCCCAGGAATTTGCTATTGACTACAGGTCCATTGAACTACATTTTTGAGAACTACTAATGCCACACTTCTAGATAGTGGCAAAATTGAGACTAGAACCCCAAATTCCCATTTCTTTTTCTCATGTACAATTCCATATAAAGGTTCTTAATGTATCTTCTGTGTAACAAAGATTGGCAAATAATGACCATTTCTGTCCTGTTATTTGTTATCTTTATTTATTGAGGTGTAATTCACATACTGTAAAGTCTACCTTTTTAAATTATGCAACTTAGTGGTTTTTAGTATTAACCATCTTAATTAAAACCACCTTAATTATATAATATTTACAATATTCCAAGAAGAAACCCCACATTCATTAGCAGACTACTCATTCCCCTTCTTGGCAATGACCAATCTCCTTTCTTTATCTATGCATTTGTTTATTCTGGATATTACATAGAAATATGATTAGTAGGCTGGGGTTGTGCCTCAGTGGTAGAGCACTTGCCTAGCATGTGAGAGGCATTGGGTTCAATCTCAAGCACCACATAAAAAAACTAAAAAAATAAAGGTGTTGTGTCCATCTACAACTAAAAATATAATAATAATAACAAAAGAAATATGATTAGAATAGTATTTGTTTTTTTTGTTTCTGACTTTTGCTTAGCGTAATATTTTTCAGGTTCATATATGTTATAGTATGTATATGATTGAATTTCTTTTATGGCTGAGTTAGAATTTCATTGTATGTGTAATACCACATTTTAAAATTTAATCAGTTGATGAAGTATTTGGGTTGTGTCTGCCTTGTAACTGTTATGAATAATGCTGCTCAGAACATTGATGCATGCACATATGTATTCAGTTCTGTAGGGTATATATATACCAAGAAGTAGAATTGCTGAGTCAATGATAACTCTACATGTAACCCTTTGAGGCACTCCCAGATGATTTTCACAGTGATTGTACAATTTTACATTTCTTCTAGTAATATATGAAGGTTCTGATTATCTGTCATTTTTTATCTCATTTTCTAGTAGCTATTAATGTTGAACAACTTTTCATGTGCTTCTTGGCCATCTGTATGCTTTCTTTGGAGAACTATCTATCCGATATATATTCACATACTTTACCCATCCCACCCCAATGCTTGGATCAAACCTAAGGCTTCATGCATGCTAGATAAGCATCTACCACTGAGCTAGCCCTGAACCTGTATTTTTTACTTTATTTTGAGACGAGGTCTAGCTAGATTGTCCAAGCTGGCCATAAACCTCTAATTCTTCTACCTCAGCCTCCCAATAGCTAGAATTATAGACGGTGTCACCATACCCTTCTACTTTGCCCATTTTTTACATTGAGTTCTCCTTTTATTGTTGACTTTAAAGAATTTTTTATATATTATGGACATTAAACTCTTTTCAGATATATAATTTGTAAAGCTATTTCATGGGTTGTCTTTTTATTCTCTTGCTAATAGGATCCTTTGTGGCTCAATAGTTTTTAATCCTGATGAATTCCACGTCACTTTTTTTTTTTTTGGTTGCTTATGCTTTTAGTGTTATATCAAGAAATAATTCTCTGAAAGGTAGTAGAATACAACAGTTACTAATATGGCATTATGTAAAAATGTGGATGTGTAACCGATGGGATTCTGCAATCTGTATTTGGGGTAAAAATGGGAGTTCATAACCCACTTGAATCTAATGTATGAAATATGATATGTCAAGAGTTTTGTAATGTTTTGAACAACCAAAAAAAAAAAAAAGAAATAATTCTCCAATCCAGGGTCATTAAGCATTGCACAGTTTTTCTTCTATTTTATAAGCTTAGCTTATTTAGATCTTTGATCCATTTTAAGTTTATTTTACATGAAATAAGGGTTCACCTTCATTTTTTTTTTCATGTGAATATGCATTTATCTCAACATTTGTTGAAAAGACTCTTCTTTTCCAACTGAATTACCTTGGCACTATTGTCAAAAATTATTTGACCACAGGGCTGGGGTTGTGGCTCAGTGGTAGAGCACTTCTCTGGCATGTGTGAGGCACTGGGTTTGATTCTCAGCACCGCGTATAAATAAATAAAATAAAGGTCCATTGACAACTTAAAAATATTTTTAAAAAATTATTTGACTATAAATGTAACAAAACCCACTGTAGAGTGCGTATGTGTGTGTGAGATGGGTAAAACATCTTACAGTTTCTCCTCTGTCAATTCTTTCATGATTCCCATAGCTAAAATTTAATATTATCCTTTCCTCCTCATTTTTATTTTCTACATGACTTTTTTGTTGTGCTTAAATTTTTATTTGAAAGTTGGTGCATTTATATCTTGTTTCTTCTACTAGATTATAAACTCTCTAAGAATAGTACTTTTTGCTGGAAATTTTTTTTAACAATTTATTTATTTATTTTTCCATTACAATTCTTAATACACCTTTATACCACAATTTATCATATCTCTGATTATATATAAGGTATGTTGACACCAAATTCACATCTTCATACATGTATTTTGTATAATGATGAGAGTTTCCTTTCACCATCCATGCTATTCCCTTCTCCCTCCTTTTCCCTCCCACCCATATTCCCTATCTAGAGGTAATCTTCCTCCCTTCTCTCTCTCACAACCCCATTTTGAGTCACCCCCCTTATATCAGAGAAGACATTTGGCATTTGTTTTTTTGGGATTGGCTAACTTCACTTAGCATAATCTTCTCTAATGCCATCCATTTCCCTGTAGATGCCATGATCTTATTCTTTTTTATTGCTGAGTAATATTCCATTGTGTATAAATGCCAAATTTTTTTATCCATTCATCCACTAAAGGA
Source organism: Marmota monax (assembly GCF_021218885.2). NCBI lineage: Eukaryota > Metazoa > Chordata > Mammalia > Rodentia > Sciuridae > Marmota > Marmota monax. Next base: position 8,756,239 of record NW_026695198.1, on the reverse strand, counting down.
CATCTAGGTTGGCTCCACAGTTTGGCTATCATGAATTGTGCTGCTATAAACATTGATTTTGCTGTGTCCCTGTGATATGCTATTTTTAGGTCCTTTGGGTATAGTCCGAGAAGAGGAATAGCTGGGTCAAATGGTGGTTCCATTCCCAGTTTTCCAAGGAATCTCCATACTGCTTTCCAAATTGGCACACCAATTTGCAGTCCCACCAGCAGTGTATGAGTGTACCTTTTTCCCCTCATCCTCGCCAGCACTTGTTGTTGTTTGTCTTTATAATGGCTGCCACTCTTACTGGAGTGAGATGGTATCTTAGAGTAGTTTCAATTTGCATTTCTCACCATGCACAAAAGTTATCTCAAAATGGATCAAGGATCTAGGGATTAAACCGGAGAGTTTGCGGTCTAATAGAAGAAAAAGTAGGCCCTAATCTCTATCACGTGGGGCTAGGTTCCAAATTCCTTAGTAAGATGCCTGCAGCACAAGAATTAAAACCAAGAATCAACAAATGGGATGGAAAAAACTAAAAAGTTTTTTCTCAGCAAAAGAAATAATATGTGAGGTGAATAGGGAGCCTACTTCCTGGGAATAAATTTTTACCCCTCACACATCAGATAGAGCTCTAATCTCTAGGGTATATAAAGAGCTCAACAAGATAAACACCAAAAAAAACAAATAATCCATTCAATAAATGGGCCAAGGACCTGAACAGACACTTCTCAGAAGAGGTTATACAATCAATCAGCAAATATACAAAAAAATGCTGGAACTTGAAATCATAGTTTTGCACAAGCTGGGCAAGCACCTATTACTGAGCTTATTAATCCCTAGCCCTTTTTAGTTTTTGTTTTGAGACAGGGGCTTGTGAAATTGCCTAGACTGGCCTCAGCCTCTGGAGTTGCTGGAATATGCACTATTGTGCCTGGCTTATGTACAATTTTTGTTTAATTTCTTTCTATTTTTTTAAAATGATATCTTTGATTATAAAAAGGGCATTTTCTTGAGCTAGGCCCCTGACTAGAGCTTTTGGTTAGATTTTGTATATTGGGGCAGGGGCAAAGGGGGACAGTGGTTTTAAAAGTAGTCAAGAGAAACAACATATCTTATGAATAAATAATAATTGTGGGGTTAAATTTTGGACACAAATAGGAGTATAATCATAAATAGTCAAGATTTAAGGTGAACCTTTGCTTCATTGTCCATACATTTGGGTCAAATAATTGAAAGACAACTTATCTCCACCACCCTCTCTTATCCCAAACAAGTGAGTGAACCAAAACATCTTTGATGTTTACCACAGTGAACTCCAGCTTTTTTATTCAATTTATGCATATATGGGAGCTACAAATGGTCAACTACGGAGAAAATGACCAAGGTTTCCTGTATTAAGAACAATTCTAGGGCTGGGGTCATGGCTCAGTGGTAGAGTACTTACTTCACATGTGTGAAACACTGGATTCAATCCTCAGCACCACATAAAAATAAATTAATTAAATAAAGGTATTGTTCATCTACAACTAAAAAAATTCTAAAATTAACATTGGATTTAAAATACTATCTTACTGTTTCTCTAGTCAACATAGATATGTGGTTACTTTTCAATGAACTTTATAATGTGGCTTTACTTTGTAAATATAAGGCAGTAAGGCTGTTATCCTTCCTACTCCGCCCTGTTATGTCCAGCTATATGATACATAGTAATGTCTTGAGGAATATAATTGAACCTGTGTCCCATTTAGAGTAATAAATAGGTGGAAAATTGTTTTATAAATGTGATTTTTAGTGGCTGCATTCCCAAAGCTACAATTAGCTGAAATAACACCATGATGTTTAAGGCCTATTTAGTCATCCCTGAGGTCATTAGTACAGATCCTGAAGTAGAAAATAAACTAATGATACACTTAGAAATTGAAAAGAGGAAAACAGAAACAACATACATAAAATCAGCATTTGCAGTGACCTTGGAAAGAACATATCACAGTCATATTAAAGCCTATAGTAAATTGAAGTGTAAAACATAAAAAGCAATGAAGAACTCATTAAGGGGGTTTAGTAAGTACTTTAGTAAGTACTTGAGTCATTTAATACAGCACATACCTTTACGTTTTTCTTTGCAGATGGCAGAAGTTGATTTTATCTGCAGAATCTATAATCTTGTCTTAATATGATTTCCCAAATCTTTTCAGATTAATCTCAGATCACCCAGCCCATTGTCCTCAATTTTATCTTTGTACTGCTTATCCAAATTCAATAAAGTCTATATGAGTAATGAGCAGCTGGGATCCCACAAAGGCCACACTCAACCCAATTCCTATGACCTTCATTAGAATCGAGTTTGGCAGGTAGAGAAGAGTATACCAGGTGGGTTTTTTTTTTTTTTTTTTTGCAATGGTTACTAGGGTTCTTAACTCATTTTGGTTCAATCTAGGTGCCTATTTGAGTTGGATATGCTATTTTAAAAAATATTTTAAAAATTGTTTTGGGGTATAAAATAGATATTTCAGTCTTAAATGTTCTTCTGGTTGTTTATATATATATATACACCTATGTAATCATCAATATGATATAGATACAGAATGTTCCTAGCCCTCAAAAGTTTCCTTTATTTGCAGTCAGTACCCTCTCATCCCCAGAGGGAATCATGATTCTGACTTTTGGTATATCCTCTTCTGTATCCATCTCCTTTTGCTCATTTTATTTTGATTTATCAATTGGAACATAATTCTTTACTATACATACTGTTGTTTAACTCAGTATTTTTTTTTGTAGATGTGTTTTTTATACCAAGAAATCCCATAGTGCTGTAATATAGCTTCCCCAATCTTTTATTGCATGTGTTCCATTGTGCACTCAGTCCTGTGTGTTGCTTGTGCTTGCTGATATTGCTGTGCCTGTGTTCTCTATATGTGTATGTATATGTGTATCCATACATATACACACACTCATCTGATGATATGAGTCTTTTATTCTTGAGATCATCCTGCAAATGAGATCTTTCATCACAATGAGTACTCCATATACATTTCCCATGCACAAGGACACTTATTTATCACTCCAAATTAGGAAATCAGCACTGATCTAACCCTACTGTGCAGTCAGACTTTTTGCAGTCATTTTGCCCCGTATTAATTACATCCTAGTTTTTACTGCAATATTGACTTAAAGAATGTAATTACATAGGTATCCTTTATTATTGACTTGAGTCATGACGATAATATATCAATATGGTTGTTATTCTCAATATATTGTAAGTCACAGAGAGGAGGGAGCATATCTTTCTCTCTATTCCTTGTAGCACCTAGCCTAAGGCTTTGAAGGTAGTAAGGATCATCCAATGAATTGAATCCTTAGAATCAAAATGAAACAGTTCTACCACATATGTATTTGTTAGAAGAGAGATATGTGTCCTCTTTCTGTGTTCAGATGCAATATAAAAAGTTTTTGTTTTTGTTTTTAAAAGGCAAAACTGAGTGAAAGGGCAGTAACATCCCAATTGGGTAGCTCCCTGCTACCCTCACCTGTGTCTATGCAGGCTGGAACCTGTTTAGTTGGGTTAACAGAAACAGGATGGCAGCTTGGACTGCCCAGTGCCAATGTATGCAGTGGATTCCAGGATGCTGTGAAGGTGTGCTGCTGAATTGAACCTAAGGCCTCATTGCCGCAGTCTGGCTGGGCACAACTCAGGAGCCACTTGTCAAAAAAAACAAACACACACACCACACCACACAGCTCCTCAGGAAAAACCCTCAGAGCCCAACTGCCACCACCGGCTTCCCACAAGCCTCTGCACCTCCCCCACTCCTCCTGCTCTTGAGGCTGATTGGCTGGGTCATGTAGGCGGAGCCAAAAAAGTCCCCCAATGAGCAGCTCCGTGGTCTGAAAGGGCGGGGAAACAGCCCAATGAGCATCACCGCAGAAGAGCCAATCAGTTGGCAGCTAGAAATTTGCTGGGGCCACTGTGAGCCAATCATCAGCTGGCAGCTGGAAGTTTGCTGGGGCCCCTTGAGCTGTGGCTCTCAACACCTCATGCCTGCCGGACAAGCATTTCTACCACTGAGCACATCCCCAGCTATTTCAGTGGCTTCTAATATGTTCATCACGGATTATGCAACTTCAGCAATTTTAGTACATTTTCATTGCCCCCTAAAAGAAACCATATATTTTTTTTAAAAAAAATTTTTTTTGAGAGAGAGAGAGAGAATTTTTTAATATTTATTTTTTAGTTTTCGGTGGACACAACATCTTTGTATGTGGTGCTGAGGATCGAACCAGGGCCGCACGCATGCCAGGCGAGCGCGCTACTGCTTGAGCCACATCCCCAGCCCCAAACCCTATACTTTTTAATTATCACTCCTAAAAGTCCCATGCCCCCAGTTATAGGCAGCCACTAATCTGTTTTCTATCTATATAGATTTGTCTAACTTGAACATTTTATATAAATGGAATTACGTAATACATGGTCTTTTGTAACTGCCATCTTTCATTTAATATTTAAAGATTCATCCATATTGGATGACTAATGCTGCTAAGAACACATGTGTACAAGTTTTTATGTGGACATATGCTTTTAGTACTCTTGGGTGTTAGACCTAGGAGTAGGATTGCTGAATTATGCAGTGACCTCATGTTTCCCTTTGGAGGACTTGCCAGATTTTTTTGGAAAAGAAGCTGCATCATTTACATTTCTACCAGCAGCAGTTCTGATTTTTCTTCACCCTCTTCATCTCTTGTCTTTTTTGTTATAACCATATGGTAGGTATGATGTGATATCCAGCAGTGGTTTGATTTGCGTTTCCTAATGACTGATGATGCTGAGCATCTTTTCATGTGCTTGTTAGACATTTATGTGTCTTTGGAGAAAGGTCTACTCAAGTCCATAGCCATAGCTTACTTTTTTTTTTTTTTTTTTTTTTTTTGGTGCATGAATACATATTTAATGAGTAAAAAGAGATTTTTTCTGTGATAACATCTTTAATCTGAATCCACAACTTTACAGGATAGATTTCCTCACTTATGCTCTTTTAAAATATGCAAAATTCAAGTACTTATATCCTTTTGTGTATGTAAGAGAATTTGCCTTATAACTGATTCTGCATCCATACTAGGCATTACAAACCCATGTAGTTCAACAAATTATGGAAATTAAAAGACTGTAACCCAAGTCAATTAAACAAATGCTCTAAATAGCATGGATACTGCACATTTTGGAGCTATATTGGAATTGCTCCCTTTCCCCTATTTTGTATAGGATATTGCAATCATTAATATTTATTTTATTTTATTTTATTTATTTTTTTTTTTTTTAATTTTTTATTGTGGGTTGTTCAAAACATTACAAATTTCTTGACATATCATATTCCACACTTTGATTCTAGCGGGTTATGAACTCCCACCTTCACCCCATACACAGATTGCAGATTCACATCAGTTACACATCCATTGATTTACAAATTGCCATACTAGTGTCTGTTGTGCTCCGCTGCCTTTCCCATCATCCACCCTCCCCCCTCCCCACCTCTCCCCTCCCCTCCCCTCCTCTCTCTCTACCCCCTCCACTGTATAACCCTGAGGGTCTCCTTCCATTACCGTGCAATTTACCTTCTCTCTCCCTTTCCCTCCCACCTCTCATCCCTGTTAAATGTTAATCTTCTTCTCCTGTTCTTCGTCCCTACTCTGTTCTTAGTTACTTTCCTTATATCAAAGAAGACATTTGGCATTTGTTTTTTAGGGATTGGCTAGCTTCACTTAGCATAATCTGCTCTAATGCCATCCATTTCCCTGTAAATTCTATGATTTTGTCATTTTTTAATGCAGAGTAATACTCCATTGTGTATAAATGCCACATTTTTTTTATCCATTCGTCTATTGAAGGGCATCTAGGTTGGTTCCACAGTCTTGCTATTGTGAACTGTGCTGCTATGAACATCGATGTAGCAGTGTCCCTGTAGCATGCTCTTTTTAGGTCTTTAGGGAATAGACCAAGAAGGGGAATAGCTGGGTCAAATGGTGGCTCCATTCCCAGCTTTCCAAGAAATCTCCATACTGCTTTCCAAATTGGCTGCACCAATCTGCAGTCCCACCAGCAATGTACAAGTGTACCCTTTTCCCCACATCCTCGCCAGCACTTGTTGTTGTTTGACTTCCTAATGGCTGCCAATCTTACTGGAGTGAGATGGTATCTTAGGGTGGTTTTGATTTGCATTTCTCTGACAGCTGGAGATGTTGAGCATTTTTTCATGTACTTGTTGATTGACTGTATGTCCTCCTCTGTGAAGTGTCTGTTCAGGTCCTTGGCCCATTTGTTGATTGGGTTGTTTGTTCTCTTATTGTCTAATTTTTTGAGTTCTTTGTATACTCTGGATATTAGGGCTCTATCTGAAGTGTGAGGAGTAAAGATTTGTTCCCAGGATGTAGGCTCCCTATTTACCTCTCTTATTGTTTCTTTTGCTGAGAAAAAACTTCTTAGTTTGAGTAAGTCCCATTTGTTGATTCTAGTTATTAACTTTTGTGCTATGGGTATCCTATTGAGGAATTTGGAGCCCGACCCCACCGACTGTAGATCGTAGCCAACTTTTTCTTCTATCAGACGGCGCGTCTCTGATTTGATATCAAGTTCCTTGATCCATTTTGAATTCACTTTTGTGCATGGCGAGAGAAAGGGATTCAGTTTCATTTTGTTGCATATGGATTTCCAGTTTTCCCAGCACCATTTGTTGAAGATGCTATCCTTCCTCCATTGCATGCTTTTAGCCCCTTTATCAAATATAAGATAGTTGTAGTTTTGTGGATTGGTTTCTGTGTCCTCTATTCTGTACCATTGGTCCACACGCCTGTTTTGGTACCAGTACCATGCTGTTTTTGTTACTATTGCTCTGTAGTATAGTTTGAAGTCTGGTATCGCTATACCGCCTGATTCACACTTCTTGCTTAGCATTGTTTTTGCTATTCTGGGTCTTTTATTTTTCCATATGAATTTCATGATTGCTTTCTCTATTTCTACAAGAAATGCCATTGGGATTTTGATTGGCATTGCATTAAACCTATAGAGAACTTTTGGTAATATCGCCATTTTGATGATGTTAGTTCTGCCTATCCATGAACAGGGTATATTTTTCCATCTTCTAAGATCTTCTTCTATTTCTCTCTTTAGGGTTCTGTAGTTTTCATTGTATAAGTCTTTCACCTCTTTTGTTAGGTTGATTCCCAAGTATTTTATTTTTTTTGAAGATATTTTGAATGGAGTGGTTGTCCTCATTTCCATTTCAGAGGATTTGTCGCTGATATACAGGAATGCCTTTGATTTATGCGTGTTGATTTTAAATCCTGCCACTTTGCTGAATTCATTTATTAGCTCTAATAGTTTCTTTGTAGAGCCTTTTGGGTCTGCTAGATATAGAATCATATCATCTGCAAATAGTGATAATTTAATTTCTTCTTTTCCTATTTTTATGCCTTTAATTTCTTTCGTCTGTCTAATTGCTCTGGCCAGTGTTTCGAGAACTATGTTGAAGAGAAGTGGAGAGAGAGGGCATCCCTGTCTTGTTCCAGATTTTAGAGGGAATGCCTTCAGTTTTTCTCCATTCAGAATAATGCTAGCCTGAGGCTTAGCATAGATTGCTTTTACAATATTGAGGTATGTTCCTGTTATCCCTAGTTTTTCTAGAGTTTTGAACATAAAGGGATGCTGTACTTTGTCAAATGCTTTTTCCGCATCTATCGAGATGATCATATGGTTCTTATTTTTAAGTCTATTGATGTGGTGAATAACATTTATTGATTTCCGTATATTGAACCAGCCATGCATCCCAGGGATGAATCCTACTTGATCATGGTGTACAATTTTTTTGATATGTTTTTGTATCCGATTCGCCAGAATTTTATTGAGGATTTTTGCATCTAGGTTCATTAGAGATATTGGTCTGTAGTTTTCTTTCTTTGAAGTGTCTTTGTCTGGTTTAGGTATCAGGGTGATGTTGGCCTCATAGAATGAATTTGGAAGTTCTCCCTCCTTTTCTATTTCCTGAAGTAGCTTGAAAAGTATTGGTATTAGTTCTTCTTTAAAGGTTTTGTAAAATTCTGCTGTATACCCATCGGGACCTGGGCTTTTCTTAGTTGGTAGTCTTTTGATGGTTTCTTCTATCTCCTCAATTGATATTGGTCTGTTTAGGTTTTCTATATCCTCCTGACTCAATCTGGGCAGATCATATGACTTAAGAAATTTATCTATGCCTTCACTATCTTCTAATTTATTGGAGTATAAGGATTCAAAATAGTTTTTGATTATCTTCTGTATTTCTGAAGTGTCTGTTGTGATATTGCCTTTTTCATCCCGTATGCTAGTAATTTGAGTTCTCTCTCTTCTTCTCTTCACTAGCATCGCTAAGGGTCTGTCGATTTTGTTTATTTTTTCAAAGAACCAACTTTTAGTTTTGTCAATTTTTTCAATTGTTTCTTTTGTTTCGATTTCATTAATTTCAGCTCTGATTTTAATTATTTCTTGCCTTCTACTTCTTTTGCTGTTGTTTTGCTCTTCTTTTTCAAGGATTTTGAGATGAAGTATGAGATCATTTATTTGTTGGTTTTTTCTTTTTTTAAGGAATGAACTCCAAGCAATGAATTTTCCTCTTAGAACTGCTTTCAATGTGTCCCATAGATTCCGATATGTTGTGTCTGTGTTTTCATTTATCTCTAAGAATTTTTTAATTTCCTCCTTGATGTCTTCTATAACCCATTGATCATTCAGTAACCTATTGTTCATTCTCCAATTGATGTATGCTTTTTCCTTCCTTCTTTTATCGTTGATTTTCAGTTTCATTCCATTATGATCAGATAAGATGCATGGTAATATCTCTACTCCTTTATATTGTCTAAGAGTTGCCCTGTGACATAATATATGATCTATTTTTGAGAAGGATCCATGTGCTGCTGAGAAAAAAGTGTAACTGCTTGATGTTGGGTGGTATACTCTATATATGTCAATTAGGTCTAGGTTATTAATAGTGTTATTGAGTTCTATAGTTTCCTTATTCAACTTTTGTTTGGAAGATCTGTCCAGTGGCGAGAGAGGTGTGTTGAAGTCTCCCATGATTATGGTGTGGTGGTCTATTAGACTCTTGAACTTGAGAAGAGTTTGTTTGACGAACATAGCTGCACCATTGTTTGGGGCATAAATATTTATGATTGTTATGTCTTGTTGGTGTATGGTTCCCTTAAGCAGTATGTAGTGTCCCTCTTTATCTCTTTTGATTAACTTTGGCTTGAAATCTATTTTATTTGATATGAGTATGGACACGCCTGCTTGTTTCCGAAGTCCATATGAGTGATATGATTTTTCCCAACCTTTCACCTTCAGCCTATGTATGTCTTTTCCTATCAAATGCGTCTCCTGTAGGCAGCATATTGTTGGGTCTTGTTTTGTGATCCATTCTACTAGCCTGTGTCTCTTAATTGGTGAGTTTAAGCCATTAACATTTAGGGTTATTATTGAGATATGGGTTGTTCTTCCAGCCATATTTGTTTATTTCTGTTACTAAACATTGTTTGTTTTCCTCTTTGATTGTTTCCCCCCCCCCTTTACTGTCCTACCTCCCACTGTTGGTTTTCATTGTTATTTTCCATTTCCTCTTCCTGTAATACTTTGGCTAGGATGTTTTGAAGAGATGGTTTTCTAGCTGCGAATTCTTTAAACTTTTGTTTATCATGGAAGGTTTTAATTTCATTCTCCATCCTGAAGCTTAATTTCGCTGGATACACAATTCTTGGTTGGAACCCATTATCTTTCAGTGTTTGAAATATGTTATTCCAGGATCTTCTAGCTTTCAGAGTCTGTGTTGAAAGATCAGCTGTTATCCTGATTGGCTTGCCCCTAAATGTAATCTGCTTCCTTTCTCTTGTAGCTTTTAAAATTCTCTCCTTATTCTGTATGTTGGGCATCTTCATTATAATGTGTCTAGGTGTGGATCTCTTATGATTTTGCACATTCGGCGTCCTGTAGGCTTCTAGGATTTGGGATTCTGTCTCATTCTTCAAGTCTGGGAAGTTTTCTTGTATTATTTCATTGAATAGACAGCTCATTCCTTTGGTTTGGAGCTCTGTACCTTCCTGTATCCCAATGACTCTTAAGTTTGGTCTCTTAATGTTATCCCATATTTCTTGGATGTTCTGCTCATGGTTTCTTAACAGTCTTGCTGAGCTGTCTATGTTCTTTTCCAGTTGAAATACTTTGTCTTCATTGTCTGATGTTCTATCTTCTAAGTGTTCTACTCTGTTGGTAGTATTCTCCATTGAGTTTTTAAGTTGGTTTATTGCTTCCTGCATTTCTAGGATTTCTGATTGCTTGTTTTTTATAACCTCTATCTCCCTGTATAGTTGATCCTTTGCTTCCTGGATTTGTTTGCGTAATTCGTTGTCGAAGTGATCTTTCATTGTCTGATTTTGCTGTTTAATGTCTTCCTTGATACTCCAGATCATCTGAAGCATGTATGTCCTGAATTCTTTATCTGACATTCCATCTGCTGCAGCTGTTACCTCTTCTAAAGTTGCGTTGACCTGCATTGCTTGTGGTCCTTTCTTTCCTTGTCTTTTCATACTGCTTGCGTATCTTTCCTGCAGGTGCGGGCGGCGGCTCTGCTCTCTCCTTATTCCAATTGGGGTGTCGTGGCTACCACGCCGGCAGGTCACTGGGCCTGTTCTGGGAGCTGGTGGCGGCTCTGTTCTGCCCCTACTCCAATTGTGGTGACGTGTCTGTCGTACCAGCAGGCCACTGGGCCTGTCCTGCTGGTCGGTCGCAGATCTGCCCACCTTTCGGGCACGAGTGGAGGCTCTGCTTTGCCCCTACTCCAATTGGGGTGTCGTGACTACCCCGCCTGCAGGATGCTGGGTCTGTTCCTGGCAAGGGAGGCGACTCTGCTCTGTCACTACTCCAATTAGGGTGGTGTTTGTACCCCGCCGGCAGGCTCCTGGGCCTGATCCGCCGGTCTGTTGTAGGTCTGCCTACCTTGAAGGCGCGGGCGGCGGATCTGCCCTGCCCCTCCTACCACGCCTGCGGACCCCTGGGCCTGATCTGCAGGTTGATCACTGGTCTGCTCACCCTGCGGGCACGGGTGGCGGTTCCGCTCCACCCCCACTCCAATTGGGGTCACGTGACCACCACACCGGCAGGGCCTGATCCGGGTGTGGGATAAGGATCTGCTCTGCCCCTACTCGAGTTGGGGTGACGTGTGTACCACACTGGCAGGCCACTGGGCCTGACCCGCCAGGCTGTCACAGGTCTGTTTACCTTGCAAGCGCGAAGGGCGGCTCTGCCCTGCCCCTCCTACCACGCCCATGTACTACTGGGTCGTGGGTCTGCCCACCTGGCGGGTGTGGGTGGCGGCTCCGCTCCGCCCCCTCTCCAATTGGGGTCACGCGGTCACCACGCTGGCGAGCCGCTGGGCCTGCTCCGGGGGCTGGCGGCGGCCCGGCTCCTTCCCTCTGGCTCGAGGACAAATTGAGGAGACTCGGGTGACTGAGCCTCACCCCCCTTACCAGGAGACCAACTGCTTATGTCACCGCTGGTATTGATGAAGATCTCTCCTCCACCGCTTTCTGCTGACATCAGATCTCTGCCATGTTGGTATCCTATGCGAATGGCAGCATTTCGTTCCCCTTGCCAGGCAACCCAAGCAATGGGTGAGTCCTGACCTGTCCTCAGCAGGACCCGGACCGAGACACAGTTTCCGCGGGCTCCTAGCCCCGGTCCAGGGAAGTTCCGGGAGCCGGAACTCGGCCGCTCCGTGCTCGGTGTAAGCTCCTATAAGTGTAGGCTCCAAGAAGCAGCCCCCGCGGGCTCAGTTCCGGGAGCCGGAATTCGGCCGCTTAGTGTTTGGTGTATGCTCTGATAGTAGCAGGGTCCAAGAAGCAGCCTCCGCGGGCTCCGCAGCCCTGAGCCAGGGCGGTTCCGGGACGGTTCCGGGAGCCGGAACTCGGCCGCTCTGTGCTCGGTGTAAGCTCCTATAAGTGTAAGCTCCAAGAAGCAGTCCCCGCGGGCTCAGTTCCGGGAGCTGGAATTCGGCTTCTTGGTGTTTCGTGTTTGCTCTGATATTAGCAGGGTCCAAGAAGCAGCCTCCGCAGGCTCCGCAGCCCGGAGCCAGGGCGGATCCGGGACGGTTCCGGGAGCCGGGACTCGTCCGCCCCGCGCTCCGTGTTCACTCCGATAAGATCAGATTTTAAGAAGCCCCCAGGCGCTGAACCCTAGCAATCTGTCTGCAAGCCGCAGGCGAATTGCAGCCTGAAATTACCTGTTCTATGGCTGAATGAGCTGCGGTCAGTCAAAAACAGGTGTGGTGACGTCAGTTTACCAACATGGTGGCTGCTGGCCTCCTCTGTGGTCTGACCGGTGTGGAGAACCGAGATGGACCGCTTCCTTCCCCGTCTCGAACCCAGAATTCAGCCCTGAGTGCGGTGCTTGCGCGTCTGGCAGAAACTGCAGCGCTGTAACCCTGCGTCTCTATCCCAGCGCGCCTTGCAGACTCTAGCCGCGGGGCGATTTGCTGAATAAGCAGTGTTACCCTCCGTGCGACAAACCTCTCGCGTTTGAGTCCCCGTAGCCGATCCTCATGCGATGGAAATCCTTCCTCCAGGTTCCGGCGCACCCCACTATTGCTGGAAATTCCTAACAAGATATCCTTTAGCCGTCCTGACTTGTCATACTCCCACACAGTGAAGCAGCACACGGGGGTAATGCACTCCCCTCGCCGCCATCTTCCCTCTCCATAGCTTACTTTTAATTGGGGCATCCCTCCCCACCAACCCTTTCTATTTATTTATTTATTATTATTTTTAAAAATGTTTTTTTATAGTAGATGGACACAACACCTTTATTTTATTTTTATGTGGTGCTGAGGCTCGAACTCAGTGCTTCACACATGCTAGGTAAGTGCTTACCAACTGAGCTATAACCCCAGCCCCACCTTTCTATTTATTTTGAGTCTTTTTTTGAGACATTTTCTCACAGATTGCCCTGACTGGCCTTAAACTCCTGAATCACTGGGATTATAGGTATATACTACCATACCCAGAAAAAGGAACCATTTTAACATGAACAGTCAATGACATTTAGAAAATTTGCCATGTTGTGCAATCATCACTACTGTTTAGTTTCAAAACATGAGTGTAAGCATCTCAAACCCATTAAGTAATCACTTTCCATTAATGTTCTTTGCCCCTTGGTAACCTCTCATTTGCTTCCCATAGCTATGGATTTGTCTATTCTGGATATTTTATATAAATATAATAATATAATTATAGACATATCATGTCTGATTTCACATAGTATGACATATTTGAGATCTATACATTTTGGACATGTGTCATTATAGTAATTCTTTTTTGTGCTGAAATAATATTCCATGAGAAATATATTAGTCACTCACTGTTAATGGACATGAGTTGTTTACTTCTTTAGCCTTTTAGCTATTGCAAATAGTACCATTATGAATATTCATGTGTAAGTATTTGAATACCTATTTTCAGGTTTCTTGAGTATATACCTAGGATTGGGATTGTTGGATCATATAATAATTCCATATTAATTTTTTTTTACTGGGAATTAAATTCAGGGGTGCTTTACCACGGAGCTATATCCTCAGCCATTTTGAGACAGGGTCTCACAATTTATAAATTGCTTAGGGCCTTGCTAAGTTGCTAAGGCTGGCCTCTAACTTTCAATTCTTCTACCTCAACCTTCTGAATCTCTGGGATTACAGGCCTCTGCTACCACACCAAACTTATGTTAATTTTTTTAGGGACTACCAAACTATTGTACATAGTAACTAACCATTTTACACTTCTGTCAGCAATGTGTAGTGGTTCCAATTTCTCTGCATCCTTACCAATTCTTATAATTTTAAGTTTTTTTGAAAATTATTTTATATCCATCCTAGTGTTTATTAAAACCACCATCTCATTGTAGTTTGGATTTGTATTTCCTTCATGACTAATGAAGAGCAAGCATCTTTTCCTGTGATTGTTGGCCATGTGTATATCCTTGAAGAAGTGTCTCTTCAGGTTCTTTGCCCTTTTGTAAAATGGTGGGGTTTTTTGTTTGTTTATGAGTTTTAAGAGTTCTGAATGTATTACAAATATTAAACTTTTATTAGGGATATGATTTTACAAATATTTTTCCTATTGTGTACATTGTCTTTTAACTTTTTTATAGTGTCTTTTGAAGACCATCAGTTTTTCATTGTGATGATTTCTAATTTATCTATTTTTTTTTCTTGTGATTATGCGTTCAGTGTCCTAAGAAAACATTACCAAGTCCTGGGTCACAAAAAAGTTATGTATTTTTCCTGGAAATTTTATAGTTTTATCTACTATATTTAAATCTTTGGCCTATTTTGAGTTAATTTTTATGTATGGTGTGAGGTAGCAGTCTAGCTTCCTTCCATCTCATGTAGATATCTACTTTCCCATTTGTTGAAAAGATTATTCCTTCACCATTAATATGGGTTTTGCGGGGGTAGGTTTGGTTTGGGTTTTGTTTGTTTTTCAGACAGTACTAGGGATTGAACCTAGAGGCACTCTATTATGAAACCACTGAGCTACATTTTCAGCTTTTAATTTTTTTTTTTTTTTTTTTTGAGACAAGGTTTCACTAAGTTGCCAAGGCTAACTTTGAACTTGCAATCCTCCTGCCTCAGCCTCCTGTGTTACTGGAATTATGGACATGTACCACTGCACCAGGCTTGTTCTGGTGCTTAATTGACAGTACACGTGAGGGTTTATATTTGGATTCTTGATTGGCTTATTTATCTGTCTTTGCCCCAGTACTACGGCTGTTGATTTTTTTAGTAACTTTTGTTAGTCCTCCAACTTTTGCAAGATTGTTTTGGTTATTCTGGGTCTCTTGAGTTTCCATGTGCATCTTGAATTAGCATCAATTTCTGCAAACTCATCTGGGATTCTGATAAGGATTGTGTTGACTCTAGGTTAATTTAAGGAGTACTGCCATATTAAAAATAGTGTTTTCCAGTCCTTGAACATAGGATGTCTTTCCATTTATCCAACTTTTAAATTTCTTTTAATTTCATGTTTTGTAGCTTTTAGAGTAAAATCTTTAAAATAGATACCCTGACATATACCCACAACATACACACATGAACTTGCACATGTACAAATAGACTGGCTCATACTTGGTGTTATGTACCGTTGATACTGTTATTTTAAATCTTTTTATGTCTTTAACATTTTGGAAGAGGTGGATTAAAACAGAATAATAGCTTGCCAAAGTATTCAAGACTTATTTCCAAAAAATTTTACAAAACAAAGACCTTTATCCTTCAGTAGAGATAACATGTAAAAAAAGCATGAAATATCAAGTGTAAATAAGCAAGAAACTGAACAGTATGTCCCTTCTGTGCCAAAACCATGATCTGTTTCTTATTTGATATACTTGAAAGGAATTATACCAAAAGATTAGCTATTTCTGGCTAGGATTATTAGGATTTACATTTTTCAGTTTTTCTGTATTGTATTTTAAGCATGTATAAATTTTTGCATATATATATATATATATATATATATATATATATATAAAAGGAAAATGTTAAAGTTGTTTGTAATAATGTAAGCATGCAGAGATGTTAGAAAAGTGATTTACTTTATTCCTCCGAGGCTTTTTCCAGAGTTATATGTTTTGCCTACTTTATGGGGATCTGGTTGTAAAAAATATGCATATGAATTTTCAGAAAATTAGGAAACCTAGTGGAAATATATGAAGGAGTATACATTGCTGTTCAGAAATCATGAGAGATAATCTTTATGTATAGATAAAGACTAAATAACAGCTTTGTTTAGGTTGTTTCTAGATTCATGGTGGTGTTTTAATAGCTTTGATGGTCCACATTTAAGGTATTTTTAGGAACTAACATTTATCCTCACAAAATTTCTAAGTACTATTTTTTTGCAATTTAAAACAGTAGTTAATAGCATTATCCAAATAATTTCTCCACCAGGCACGGATGGGCAGAAGCTTTTGCAGGTATCAGAAGTTCACATATCAAATATATCTGCCCGCATGCGTGAGTATTTCTAGTCTTTAGGCTTTTGTGGTTCAAAATCTGGGGAGGAACAATTATAATAGATTTACTTTTTCAGAAAAGCATTTGAATATAATTAATTTTTATCCCTTAAATCTTCAGTTTAAGATTAAAGATTAGAACTCCTTAAAACTAATTTCTTAATTTCAGAATTTCTTAAAACTAGAATTCGTGGTTAAAATGAAACTTTTTTTCCTTTTTTACTTAAGAAATTTAAATATTACTCTCCTAGAGATCAGCTGAACGTAAAGTCAGGAAAATTATTTTGGATATTTAAATATATGTAAAGTTCTAAGGATATCCCAGGGATATCTATGAAGGGGATCTACCTGCCAGATTTTCAAAAATTATTATGTTAAAAACACTCTTGAATTTTATCAGAGACAATGTGATGTACTGTGGACAGAACAAACTTTCAAAATTTCAAAATATTTGGTTTCAATTTCTGATTCTGTCAAAAAGGAAGTGGCAACTTCTGAGTAAATGCAGAAAAATCAATAAGTTTAGCAAGTTTCCTGTCAAGAGGTTGCTGAGGGGAAGTAGCTATGGAGAAGACAGAAGGGTGGGGTACATGGGGGTAGGTTAGTAACTCATCCTGAGAAGTGGGAAGAGCAGTACAGTTGAGACATACATGAATATGGGGAAAGGAGTATTATCTGAGATTAGGAAAGAAAAATTTTCTTTCTCTTTTTATTCAGAAATAGAGGGTCTGTTTTACTTCCAGCTACATCTGAACACTGTGGTGTAGTGTGGCTGTGTCTTCTATTAATCTATTCAAACAAGAGACAGAAGTCTTACTATGTCAGAATTTCTGCTGTATTGTTATTTTCCCCAGATTGAATTGCTGTAAGGCTATTTCACAGCCTAGGGGATGTTTATATCATCAAATTTAGATATAGATGTTTAAAATTTCAAAGAAATATATAGAGAGATGTGTTACACAAATGATGAGAATAGTCATGAAATGTGTTTATAGTGTGTTTATTTTTCTTTCCTTTTGTACCTGGCTAAATTCACATAATCTGTTATATTTTTCATCTCAGATTTGAATTGGATATACTGGACACTTAGGCAAATCTTACATTTATTTAGAGGTCTCTTAAGCAGGTGCATAGCTAAGAACTAGATGATAAGAAAAATGTGATCTGAGTTATGAGAATTGAAGTTTGCCATTTCAATTCTCAAAAAATTTGCTCTAATTGTCTCATATTTTATGCTTCCAACCGTCTTGGTTCTTGGCTTCCCTTCTCATGTCTGAGAAGTTGTAAGTATTAAGTAAGTGTGTTGAGGACATTTTCTTATTTGCCAAGCTTAATCCTTCACAGCTGCTGCTGTGTCCTCAGAGCACACTTGGAGGGCAGAGATCATAGTTATTCAGGAAAAGATGCATAAAACATATGTTAAAATTGTAGCAGTTTTGTGTGAGCCTCACGTAATTTATTTTTGATTGGTTGAATTTATCAGGTTTTGTGCTCTGTTATTATTTTGCTTTTTTTTTCTCTCCCGTATAGGCCAGTTATGCCTGTTACATTGAATATGAAAATGGCTATGCCTTCTTGGTAAGTTAGAATTTACTTATTCAATCAGAACTCTTTAGTTTTTCATTACAAGTGCTTTTGTGTATAACAGTCTTTATTTAGTTATTTTTTTAATTGCAAAGTTACAAACATTAACCTTATTTAAGGTTTTATGCTTTAGATCTGTGAATAAACATAAGGAATTATATAAACAGAAACATGAATAAATGGGTACATAGAAATATTTTGGGAAAATATCTTTCTGTTTGATAGGCCTTTGTTGACTTCAGTCACCAAACCTCTGAATGATCCGATGTGGTTCACTCTAATTAAGCCACAGTCTCTTTATCCTTCCAGTTTTTTCTCCTTCTGGAGAGCTGGTTAATTTTTAAAGAAGCCACTTCCCATTCTCACATTTGTTGTTTACTTTATGGTCAGGAAGTAGGTTTAGTTTCTCATTTCTCTTTATTATCTTATATGATTTCTCTCTGCGGTTCTCTGAGACTCTTGTCATCAGGTGTTTCCAAAAAATGATGGCTTTGACATTTTGTCTTCTACTTCAGCTTCTGCCACTATTTTACTGTTTGGGTGACCACAGGGTCCAATTTAAGTGGCCCATTTACAACTTGACTGGCTTCCTAGTTCTTTCACCTTTTCTCTTTCCCAGGTTTTTTTTTTTTTTTTTCCCCTTCTTCTTAACTTTGGTCATCCACTGTCATTCCTGGAGTCTTGTCATCTGAAACTGTCTCATCTCTGAAGTTACTTAATTCACCCCTGAATAGTAACATAATAATTGCATATCCATTGGGTTTATTTCCTTGTTTCCATACTGTTTATTCTGAGACCTCATCAGGACCTCCAGTCTGTTGTCTTTGTCCCCACTACTTTTTCTACCCACCCTCCACTTCCCTTTTTATCTACTTTGGATTCCATGAATGTTTCCAAGTTTCTACATACCTTATTTTATCTCTGTGTCTGACAAAAATCCTGATCCTTGAACTAAAATTTCTACTAATGTTGTAGAGACCATAATGTGAGCATATAACCAGATAGAGAATTAGAGAGAGCAAATGGAAGATTTTCCTTGATTTCTGGTTTGAGGTGGTTATAATGCATAATGGGGAATGAATAAAGATCACTATAAGTACTAATGTTTGATGGGTATGAGGTGGTACATACAAGAGTAACATGATACAGAAAAGGAATCATTCCATTGAATTGATTTAGAATACAGAAAAGGATAGGAATGGCTGGAATTTATTACAAAATTTTCAGGATTGAGGGTTGAAATACCAAGGGGTTGTTTTTGGGTTTTTTATTTTGTTTTTGCTTTTGCTTGAGTGTAAGGTTAGACTAATATTTTAGGCTCTTCTCATCCTAATATTATGTGACACTGTGACTTTTTAACATTAGCATCTGAATCTAGTTAGAATGAAAGGAACATACAGAAGGTCAGAGTCATGTGTTTTAAGTTAGTTGTATGACCTCTGTAGACATATTAACGTGAGTTTCAAGTTGTAGAGGGTTATCTTTGGTCAGTGCTTTTTATACACACTACCATGAATTTAATAAAACATCCTCGCCAAGAATAGACGTTTTCAGAATCGAATGGTTCTTTCAAGGTTTGGCCTCATTTTCTAGGTTTGATATCATTGGACTTTCACCAGATGCTCAGGAGGATGAACCTGGAATTAAACAAGCGGCAGAAAATGGTAAGTATAGAAAATTTTTGTAACAGCGAAGGCATCGCTAAATGCTTTTATTTGACTGAGTAATTACATTGATACTGATTAGATATGACCCAGCTATATGATCTCAGGAGGTTGTGCTGTTTCCTTCCTTTCTGATCACTCTGACTGGTTTGCTGCCATGTCTACATGGACTCAGTTGTGGTTGATGGAGGTGAGGTGGATGGGGAGGAAGCATTTGTCAGTTTCAGCTCTGTCAGATATAAGAATTTTGCTTTGATTCACAGAGTAGGCAAATGGAGAAAATAGAACAGTGTTTAGTAGTTGTGGCTAGTTCTCTTCATTAAGGAGATATGAAATATGATAAAAATAATGATGTACAGAACATAATGATATAAGGTTAATAAAAAATGAAAATGATATTAAAGTCGAATATTAGTGTCACAATAATACATCACGAATTAATTAGCTGTTCATAAACTAAGTGTTTCTCCTGTAAATTGTCTTCACTTAACGCTTTTGTGCAAGTATTAGCTAAACTTTACAGAATCTCCAAAGTCAATTTTATGGGTAGTATTGCATTCTCCTTTATGAACATAACTCAGCTTATTTTGTGGGTGAAAGCATAAGAACATTAACTTACTGAAAGTTTGATAGTTTGTAAAAATGCACAGACGCATCCTTTCCTTTTACATGTATGAGCCGAATTATTTACAGGTAGAACAATGTAATGATTAGGATTGACTTCAGAATAATCTGGGTAGTGGCTCCTGGATGGTGGCATCAGCAAAACAATTGTGACTGTGAATTGATAATTAGAGAATTAAGGTGATGTAGAATGATCAAAGGAAGGATCCCAAGGAATTATTTCATTACTCTTCATACTTTTGTAGTTGTTGAAATTTTTAAAAATAGAATTAGAAACCCAAGCCTAGTAAGAGTCTTAATCTTTTTTAAAGAACTGTTATGATCTTTAAGAAAGAGAAAATACATTCAAAAGACATTGGATGTTTGGGAAAATCCAATGAATACTGACTTTTATTAGATCATCAGAAGTAGATCAAAGCTATCCTAGAGTTAACATTTTTGTCTAAAAATAACAGATAATAAAAATATATATCTAGATATTGAGTAAGTGTTGGACCCTATGGAAAACCGGGAGGGGCTGAATAGGCCCTGTGGAAAAGACAGGTGGGCCTCATGGTTTCCAGAATGAGAGAAATCCTGTCTTGACAGTGGAGTTGGCCCATGAAATACTTGTCACTGCTTTACTTTCCAAGCCACCAGTTACTGGAGAGAGTAAGAATTAGAGTTAGGGGAAAAAAGGCAGAGAGAATGTGCTACTGAAAAAAGCAGAGTGCTCCATTGAGGTTCTCGGAAGTAGTACTGCTCCTGCCCTTAGGGTGAAGGTCATTGAAATTAAAACCTGCCTCTCCACAGCTGACTGCTGTCATTGTGCCTTGTCCAGAGGCCTTTACCTCAGCCACTGGGTGTAACTGTAAGGAGCTAAGCTTTGTGAAACTGAGGGAAAAACTCTCAAGTGCTTCCTGACTGACTGGTAGTAACGTTCCTTGAGCCCAGCCTCTGCTGCCCTCTGCCCCCACTCTCCTAGAAGCTGGGCTGTTTCTGCCCCTTCGGCATCTTTTTATCTCCAGCTGCGGCTGTGCGGTTTCCCCCTAATCAGTCCCTCATACTTCTTAACAGTTCCTTAAGCCTCATTTCCTGGTGTCTAACACATTATACTGTGCTTTTCAAAATAGTTAGAGTACCCTTGCTTTTTTATACTAATTCTAACTAAAGAACTAATTTTATGTAAATCAAAAATAACTTTTAATTTGGACATTTTTTGGTATTTTAATAAAAGCAGAGTTGTTGGGAGCTGCCCTGCATGCAGACGCCTTTAAGTCCTGATGCACTGGGGTTCTGAACAATTATTGCCTCAATCTGACATGGTAGTGCCAGGTTGCACTAATTTGGCCGTCACCCCAGTTCAGATAACAAGGCGTGGCTCTAGGAGTAGGCGTCACCCACTGGGGTTGAGTTACACTTATCCGTTCCTTTGTAATCCTATCCCTTTGCCCTTGTTGGGATAGAATGTTCCATGGAACCTCCCCTTGTGTGTCCGCTATATAAGAATAAAGAATTCCAGTGGCTCGCTCTCTTTCCATGGATCCTTAAGGTCGGAGATTTTGAAAAGATACCTCTGTATATTTGCCTGCTTTCTTAAGTTATTGGAATAGTCAGATTTTGTGAACGCAGCATTAGGTCGCCAGCTAAGATAGATGGCAATACAAAAGTTTTTTGTTTTTGATAAAAAAGGAAATATAAAATCAGAGATTCTGATTTTTTAAAAACATGAAAGAATGTATGTATGTAAAACATCAGGCAGATTTGTAAAATGTCAAGTTATCCATGAAACACAAGATTAATAATAAGGAAAAAGAAAATTCCAGGAGTTGTTAAATACTTACATTTGTATGGTGCATGTCAAGGTATGTTGTAGAAACAAAAGTACTTATTTGAAATTCTTCCCTCATCAATTATTTACTGACTATAGGAAAATTTTACTGATACTTTTAAGAATTAGAATGAACAGTTTGAAATACTGTAAATCACAAAACATGTAATCCTATATGCTATTTAACTCAGGTGTCACAGTGGCACACACCTGTAATCCCAGAAACTCAGGAGGCCAAGTCAGGAAGATCCCAAGTTTCAGGCCAGCCTAGGCAATTTGGTGAGACTCTGTCTCAAAATACAATAATGATATTTGTTTTAAAAAAAAGGACTGAGAATGTAGCTCAGTGGTAGAATGCTTGCCTAGCATGTGTGAGGTCATGGGCTTACTCCTCAACTCTGGGAGAAAAAAAAAAAAAACTATATGCTATTTTAAAATGATGACTTTTAGGTATAAATGCCCTATAGTTTTTTAAGAGAAATATAAAATGTATATGAGCAGAATTAACCATGAATTAAAACGTATGCATACACCCTACCCCCCCTGTTGAATCCTGGGCCTCATGCATGCTAGGCAAGTGCTCTGCCACTGAGCAGTACCCCAGCCCTTATTTTAGTTTGAGACATGGTCTCACTAAGTTATTCAGGTTGGCCTTCAACTTGGAGTCCTTCTGCCTCAGCCCCCTGAGTGGCTGGGATTATAAGAGTGCACCACCATACTGGGCAAGAATATCCACCTCTCAATGAAGAAAGAGTATTACAAAGTGACAAGAAATTGTTGAAATTTTAAGTTATACAGCACCTGCAAAATCTGAGAAGTTTCATAATGAAAAGACATTCTGATTTTGTGTTTTAACTGAGTGCTTCAGGTTTTTCACTCATTTTCACCTTGAATATACTTAGTGCTTTTCTATTATTTTTTTTTTCCTATTTTATATTGCATCTCTGGGCTTAACTTTGAAAGCATTTGTGATTAACTTTCTTGTTTTTAGTAAAAGCTTTGATAGATCAAGAAGTGAAGAATGGCATTCCATCTAACAGAATTATTTTGGGAGGATTTTCTCAGGTAAGTTAAAGTTTGAGTGGTATGTCAGTACCATCAGTATATTTATCTAGAAATCTAAGATTTCAGTCATTTTCTATGGAAGAATTATAGAATCTTGATGGATGTTAATGCTGAATTAAGTTTGGATTAAAACTAGTTAATTTTCACTTTAGATACATTTTTGCTTTCCTAGTTTTCTGTGTCCTTAGCAATAACCTTTGTCTTTTAGATTGTCTTCAGAATCAATTTATTAAGGAAACTGATTGAAACCTGAAATGTATTTTCTTAAAATAACAATAACAACACTGTGGTTAGGTTTTTAAGTTAACGCTATGTACCCTTTTAATTAATTAGAACTTTGATCATACAGGCATAAGTCCCTTGTTCTAGGTGACTTGGACTAGAAACAATAGGTAGATGATGAGAGAAAAATAATGTCTTTCCCTTTTTTGTTATATAAAAATAGGTTTTAAATATAAATGTGTAAAGTTTATTTTGGTATCTTTCTTCCTGTCTTTACTTTTTCTCCGCCTTGTACTTTTTTAACAGCCACGGTTCCCTTGTGTTGGCCTCATGTCTTTACTTCAGCTTTTCACCTGTTTCCATATCACCTGTCCTAGAATGCTCTAGCTTCTAATCTACAAATCTTCTAAATCAGCAACTGAGTGTTCCCTTACTTAGGCTAATGTCAGAATTCTAGAATTATTGAGAGAATAGAATTCAGTATAAACATAAGATTGTTGATACAATACAGTAAAAAGGAGTTACTGATAAGGTGTTTGTTGAAATAATGTGCATAATACACATCTTGACAGAAACATAAGACACAAAAATTAATGCTTGATTCAAAATATGAAGTGTACCTGGGAGTCTTGTCTATTTGAGATTTATTGATAACAGCCTACAGAAAACAATCCCTAATACCTATGTGTGGAATGATGGAACATCATGAGTTTAAGCAAGAAGGATTAAGTTAAGAGTCTGTAGTAGGGCTGGGGATGTGGCTCAAGCGGTAGCGCGCTTGCCTGGCATGCGTGCGGCCCGGGTTCGATTCTCAGCACCACATACAAACAAAGATGTTGTGTCTGCCGAAAACTAAAAAATAAATATTACAAAAAATTTCTCTCTCTCTCTCTCTCTCTCTCTCTCTCTCTATATATATATATATATATATATATATATATATATATATATATATCTTTGAAAAAAAAAAAAAGAGTCTGTAGTATCATTACAGGGAGACCATGCCTAAAAATAAAGTATGGACTCAGGAAGTAGCAGGAACCTGGAAAGCCATCAGGACTTTTCTCTCCTTCAGCTTTCTTTGTCAGCTCACTTGCCTCATTTGCTTCTCTATCATTTGTTGGCCATCTTAGCTCTTGCAGCTTGTAATTTTTCAGCTCTTGAGTTTACATGTTACAGTTCCAGCCACACAAAGAGACTGCCTACAGTCACTGAATCCCAGTTCCACAGTTCCTGGGAAAACAACCATCAGTGTCTGGGATGTCCCTAGCAGTGGCATATGGGCACAATCAGGGTGATAGGCATCTAGATGGCTGCAGGATTATAGTTCCCAGGACATGGGATGTTTTGAACTGGGTGGGCAGATACTCTAAAGATGTCTGCTACACTGTCCTTGTTGTCTTGATTCCCACTTTTAGAAAATAGTACTAATTTAAGACAAGATTGGATTTTAGACCTGAGACTTCTCATAAGAGAAAATGATAACTAAGTTCAGAATATTCCTAAGGCATGCTGTAAATAGTTTACTATACTATTTATTGTCTGTGTCTTGACTGGGTAGTTGGTATGTTCTCTTTGGTGTAGAGAGCTGTGTGCATTAAGGGTATGCATTCCCACTGTTTGTCTGATTTGATTTGACATTGGCCACTCAGTTGATATCTTCATGGACATCATTAATAACAAGAAATTTCCTATATTGTGTTAGCAGAGTGTGGATTTTCCATTGACTTTCCCTGCTTGCTTTCCAGGGAGGAGCCTTGTCTTTGTACACTGCTCTCACCACACAGCAGAAACTGGCAGGTGTCACTGCACTCAGTTGTTGGCTTCCACTCCGGGCTTCATTCCCACAGGTAGCCTGGTTTAGATTTCTGAGCTAAGAGGTAGCAGATAATGTTGAGGAGGTCATCCTTTTTATTTAAATCAAGAAACTTTATTTATTTATTTTAGCAGTTTTCGTTTTATAGCAAAATTGAACAGAAAGTAAACTTCCCATTGTGGAAATCCCACACCACAGTGGGACCTTCCTTAAAATCAATAGACCTAAGTGAGGCATCATTACTACATGGTTTATATCAGTCATCCTTTTTAAATTTTATTTTATTTATTTTATCTTACTGTGTTTTTTTTTTTTTTTTATATTACCAGGGACTGACCCCAGTGGTGCTTAACTACTGAACCATGTTCCCAGCTCTTTTTTATTTTTTATTTTGAGACAGGGTCTCACTAAGTTGCCTAGGGCTTCGCTGAGTTGTTGGGGCTGCCTCGGCCTCCCAGTGACCGGGATTACAGATGTGTCACCATGCTTGGCTCAGTCGTCCTTTTTAAAAAAGAATTTCCTTGGGCCTTTGTAAAGTGTTACTAGACTTTACCTACACACTCTTTATTGTCTTTATTGTGGATTGCATAGAATGGAATAAGAAATAAGCCTTAGGTCATAAATCTTTTATTTGATTTATATTTTATATTTTAAGGGGTATATGGAAATTAGGGCTATTTTTTTAATACACAGAACTATTTTTTAGTATCAGGGTTTGATAGCAGAATTTTACTATAGAATATAATTTCTAAATATTCAACAGTGAAGCAATATATAAGACACATGGGAAATGTAGACATTATTTTCAAATTCTTTTTTTTAGGGGGGGTTGGTGCTGGGGGTCAAACACAAGTCCTTGTGCATAGCAAGCACACGACCACTGAGTTATTTTCCCAGCCCCAAATTTATTTTTAAATCTAGGGTTTTGTCTTATTATTATTTAATAACTCTTTGGTTTCTTGCACTTACTAGGTATTGTTTATTAACTGCTTATTAAAATCAATTAAATAAAACTGAAAAAGAACATGATTAATCTAATGTATCCTAATAGATATTAATTACTTCTCATATCAAGACACTGAAAATATAGAAATGAATTAAGATGTAATAGATTTCAAGAAATGGGTTCATTGGGAAGATGTGTTATAAAACAAGGCAATCATTCTATAGAATTTTAAATAAAGAGACCTGGAGAAGAGAGGAAGGAATTTTATTTCTTTGGTCAAATATCACCTGAAATAATAAGTAATAACATGTTTGTTATTACTCTGTGTACAGTTTTAAGTATCTGGCATGATGCTTTATACATGTGACTAACTGGTACTTTTATTCTGTTTTGCAGAGTCCCATCAGCGGCCCTAATAGAGAGCTATCTATTCTTCAGTGCCATGGAGATTGTGATCCTTTAGTTCCGCTAATGTTTGGTTCTCTTACTGTTGAAAAACTAAAGACTTTGGTAAATCCAGCAAATGTAACCTTCAAAATCTATGAAGGCATGATGCACTGTTCATGTCAACAGGTAGGTATCTGGAAACAGTGATCAGAGTCATAGTTGCAACTTCTTTATGTGATATTTTTAAGATCAATAACATTTGACACTTGGGGACTTAAAAGAGTTAATGAGTTCAGTTTAAATCTTAGGTTAGCAAGTCTTCAAACGTTTAGTCACTAAAATTCCACAAATCCCTCATTGTCCATCACACATAGAAATCATACAAAAAGCAAAAGTGAATAATAAATATTCCCTTTTAATTATTAAAATTTAAGGTTAATTAATTAACACTTAATAGGAGAAAGATGTTTATCCAAGTATCTAACAGGAAACAGAACATGATATGTGCTCTAGTAGCAGTTTTTGAAAACTACCCTGCAGTCATCCAGGTGTGGTGGCACATACTCTGCTATTGTGGAGGCCAAAGCAGGAGGATTGCAAGATTGAGACCAGTCTCAGCAATTTAGCAAGACCCTGACTCAAAATAAACAATAAAAAGGGCTGGTATAAGCACCCCTTGGTTCAATCCCCAGTACCACAAAAAAATTTAAATAAATTAAAAAATAAAAAAGTGGACTGGGGATGTGGCTCAAGCGGTAGCGCACTCGCCTGGCATGCCTGCGGGCCCGGGTTCGATCCTCAGCACCACATACAAATAAAGATGTTGTGTCTGCCGAAAATTGAAAAAATAAAATATTAAGAAATTCTCTCTCTCTCTCTCTCTCTCTCTCTCTCTCTCTCTCTCTTTAAAAAAAAAAACATTATTATAAAAAAGTATCCTGGGGGCTCGGGATGTGGCTCAAGTGGTAGCGCGCTCATCTGGCGTGCGTGAGGCACTGGGTTTGATCCTCAGCACCACATAAAAAAATAAAATAAAGATATTATTTCCATCTAAAACTAAAAAAAGAAAATTTAAAAATAATAAAAATAAAAAAAGTACCTGTAACTAAGTATGGGTGGTACACACCTGTAATCCCAGCTACTGAAGGCTAAGGGAGGAATAAGGAAAGTTCAAGGCCAACCTGGGCAATTTAGGAGATTATCTTAAAATAAAAAGGGCTAGGGATATATTTTAGTGGGTTTAATCCCTAGAACCACAAAAAAAAAAAAAAAAATAGTGCCCTGAAAAACTGAGACAGGTGAGATTAATTTTATTTTAGGAAGTGCTGGTATCATAATAAAAGAGCTGGATTTTGAGGAATGAGCAGAATACAGATAGGAAATATGCAGGTAAGGTCTATAGGGCAATAAGAAAAAAATGTCCATTTTGGCCAAAGTTTTATGAAAAGCTAGATGTTGTAGGACAGAAGAGACAGGGAGCGGCTTGTTCTCTAGACAGCAGGAAACCATCAGTGTTGATCAAAGTGAGAGATGTGATGTAATCTACATGCCAGAGCAGGTGAGAAGAACGCCTATAGAATTTAGAAGTTAATTCTATATGTAGGAAAGTAGGAGGTTTCAAAGAGGTCCCAGATTTTTTAGCTCAGATGCCAAAGATGCCATCATAAAGTAGGTACAAGGAGCAATTTTAGAGTAACAGGCAGGAGATAATACTGAGTTTTGTGACCATTTTGAGATGTACCCCTACTGTATCAAAATAGGGTGTTAGAAATACTTGTCTGTAGCTCAAGCCTGTAAATGGAGACTTGGAATAATTACCAGTATTGTGGATCAGTGAAGAATAGTGTACTCAGAACCTCATCATCAAAAAAGCTGAGAGAGAGAACTTTGGGGGATACATTTGAATTCAGGCTAAAGAAAAGAGGAGTAGGTGTTTGAAAGTATGGGGGAAGAGAATTTCTACAGGAAAGAGCAGTATCACGTATGTCAGAGGATTAAAGAGAGAGAGGCCAGGAAGGAACTGTCCAGTGTTAAGCCATCTCTGACCTTGGTTGTTTGGGAAGGAAAAGTCAAACTACAGTGGACCATGTGACGTAGATGGGGAGACGAGAAAGTAGAGAGTGGAATACAGACCTTTTTAAAAAAAAAAAAAAAAAACTTTTGGTGAAGAGTAGGAAGTCTCATTTTTAGATGGGAGAAAGACCTGTGGTGAAGGGAGGATGCAATGGAAAAAAGATAATTGAGAGGAGGAAGTCTGGAGGATCATATAGTAGAATTAAGACTATAGATGAGTTGTACTACCATAGGAGAAAATACTTGAAATCAAAATAAAAGAGAATAGGTGAATGTAAACAGATGTCAGGGTAGAAAAAAGATTATTTATTTGAGAGCTTACATTAGATGCTTTTTCAGTAAAGTAGGAGATGTGATCATTTGATAAGAATGAAAGCGGGGGTGTGGTTCAGCGGTAGAGCGCTAGTCTTGCACGCACATGTGAGGCCCTGGGTTCCATCCTTAGCACCACATAAAAATAAAGAAAAAAGATTGATGGCTAAGCAGTGAAATAGTCCATGCAACACTGTTTTATAGCCATTCAGCCTGGTTAATTCACTTGCTTTAGAGATAAGTCATATTACTACCCACTTTTTCTTATCCAGAAAGACAAGGGGCTTGATATCCTATGAAATATTGAGTGCACTGAGAGGGGAGAGGGAGGTGCTGGCATCCTAAGTACCCAGGAGGGACTGAGGGTTTAGAGCATCACAGGTACCCTGCTTTTTTTTGTGTGTGTGTGTGGTACCAGAGTTGAACTCAGGACCATTTGCACGCTTCTTTTCTGAGTGACTAAATTATAAAGTTGAAGGTTCTCTGTATCAATGATTTGTGGAACAGTGAGGCCAAGGCCTTCAA
This sequence comes from Marmota monax, assembly GCF_021218885.2. NCBI lineage: Eukaryota > Metazoa > Chordata > Mammalia > Rodentia > Sciuridae > Marmota > Marmota monax. The sequence goes on along the minus strand of NW_026695198.1, from coordinate 8,727,157 downwards.
GTGTAAAAGGCAGGAAGTGGGTTTGAGGGAGATGGGAAAACTGTGAGCCACACTCAACGCAGGAGGCTTCCAGGAGGAAGTTTGTTCTTATATTCAGATCCTTCCAGGCCTATCTTAGGTATGTTCTTTCTTTCTGATGGTTAGTTGTATGTAATTCCTTATTAAAGGCACAAAATAGTTTATGCTATAGATTTAGCATTTCATTCTAATGAGGGAATGGTAGAAGTGAGACTTGATTGTCAGTTACTATGCACTTACCAAGTCTTCTTGGTATATGTACTGTAACTTCTAAACTTCTACATTCCCCAGTGCTTTATTTTATTTAAATATCAGAAAATGTAAACCATTTTCATGGAAACTAGATAATAATCAGAAGCTATCATTTCAGTATATGATGATCATCATAGGGTATGTTATGAAATTTCTATTAAAGCCTCATTTTTCTTTTAATTTTTTTTTTTTTAGTTTTTGATGGACCTTTATTTTATTTACTTAATTTTATTTGTGACACTGAGAATTGAACCCAGTGCCTTACACATGCCAGGCAAGTGCTCCACAACTAAGCCACAAACCTAGCCCTCATTTTTCTTTCATGTCTCTTTATTATAGAAATAAAAATGAGACTTCAGCTTACCTATGCTCCTACTTGGATTTCATTAATGACATTTTAGTGAGGATTTAATTTCTGACTTACGTTGCTGCTGCCTAATTTAACTTTATCTCAAACAGGAAATGATGGATGTCAAGCAATTCATTGATAAACTCCTACCTCCGGTTGATTGACATCACTAAGAGGCCTTGTGTAGACGTACACCAGCATCATTGCAGTAGAGTCTAAACCTTTTCCCATGCTCAACTTTAAAACTTTTAATGTTTGCAGTGTTGAAATGTTTTGCAGATACACACCAATGATACAGACAAAATAATGGCTCCTCCGTGGGAAACCTAGGATCTTTTAAGTTTCTATACATGTATTTGTATACGATGATCCAGACTACACTAGTATTAAAATAGGTGAAGCACCTAGCTTCTTTTTCTTAAATGTAATTGAGCAAAATAAAATACTACAACCAAATTTTTTATCATATCATTTGAAAATTACTAGTATGCTTGACAAAAATTTGTTTCAGTATAAACAAGCAATCAAGATATAAACAATTTATGCATGCTGTGACTTGGTCTATGGATTTATTCCAAAATTGCTTAGTCACCATGCAGTATCTGTATTTTTTAATATATATATATTCGTATATACATAATGATGGTAATACATACAATTAGATGGTGTTACATTATTCCTGATAATAGGGATAATGCTTATAAGTGTCAACAGAGAATAGTGTTGCTCTTTTCAATTAATTGTCCTTTTATTTGGGGGACCAGGCTGTTCTTTTCCTTGATATTATTTCTATTTAATATTCTTTTCTCTCGAGAAAAATAAAAGTCCTTTCTTTCTTGATTGTCCTTCAGTAGCAGACCAGTTATTGCTTCCTTGCCATAGACATCTGAATCACTGACATAGGATATTTAAGATCAATGTATGCTTTAAAAGAAATTGAACATTATTTAAACTCCCTGTACTACATATTTCAAAAACTATACCTTAGTCCAAATTTAGACCTGTTTAGTTATTAGAATATTCAATCAATAAGAACAATTCTGTCTGTAGTTTTATTTTTTCTGTAAACAACTGAAAGACTAATTAGGTCATATTTTGAATTTTCTGAAATATTTGAGATTGATCTTAAAAACTGGTTTCTAAAATGATTGGGTCTTATAGCATACGGTTTAGATTTACTTTTTCTCTCTCTCTATATATATATGTTTGAAACCAACTACTACAGAAAATGAGCTGTCCATTAGAAAAAGTTGCTTTATTTTTGTCTGCCAGTGTACTTATTTGAAATTTTCAGTTGAGTCAAATGATTTTTAAAATTATGCCTGTAATCCCAGCAACTCTGGAGGCTGAGGCAGGAGGATCACAATTTCAAGGCCAGCCTCACCAACTTAGAGAGACCCTAAGCAATTTAGCAAGACCCGGTCTTCAAAATAAAAAATAAAAAGGGATGAGGATAAAGCTCAGTGGTAAAGTACCCCTGGGTTAAATTTTCAATATCAAAAAAGCAATTCTTTGGTTAATATGCATTAGATTTTCCAGATTACTGATAAAAATTATTTGAAAACAAATTTATGGGTAATAAAAATTAATCAGACCCCCCCTATATATATGATGTAGTACCCTCACAATTTAGTATATTGCAAAAATGTATGCTTAATATTTCTGAACTGTTAATTTTTTTTCTGTACTCCAACTGACCAAAACAATGTTAAGAATGCATCTTTATAAATGGGTGCTAATTGATAATGGAAATAATTTCGTAATGGACAATATAGGATGTTAATAATGAAGCCATATGTTTATGTCTGGATTTGAAAATTTTAAACAATCATGTACTAAGTCATTTTTATTTTAACTTGAAGAACAAAAACTGTTTAATTTCAGTTATACAAATCAGTAAGATCTTATTTATGGCAAGAAATATTCCGTTGAAATGTTGTGCTGTAACATGGGAAAATGTCGGTGTTTTTCACAGTTTCTATAAATGTGAAATAAAATTTAATTCTGACTTTTCTGTGACTTTTTTTTTTTTTTTAGTAGTTTAACATTTGGGCTTATCTTGAAATAGGTGTCTGAAATGCAAAAGAGGAAGATAACAATGTAATTACAAGAAAAAGCATTGGGAAACAAACTCTGATGTTGGTGTTACTGACTTGGAATGGAACCAGGCCTGAGAAATAATCTGATGTTATTTAATTTAATCTAAAAGAAAAACAAACACCCACATTTGGCTTTCAGACTTCCTAACTTATTTAAAAAGTTCTATTTGGTGTTTTCCTTTTGTCTTTTCCTTTAATGCAGTATTCACTGGAACTTTTAAATTAGGATCACAAATCAGTTATCCAAATATTCCTATCATCCAAATAGATCTTGTCAGCTGGGTATGGTGGTGCTTGATTATAATACCAGCCACTTGGGAGGCTAAGGCAGGAGGATCAAAGTTCATGTCAGTCAGCCTCAGCAACTGAGCAAGATCCTATCTCAAAAAAAAGAGTTGTCGATATAGCTCAGTGGCAGAGCACTCCTAGATTCAATCCCTAGCACTTCCCTACCCCTGCCCCGCCAAACAGTTTTTCTCTTTCTAGTTCACCATTGGCATCTAACTTTTCCCAGTACTGGAATCCTTTCTGTTCTAAATAGTCTCTTAGTTTCTGCTTTTGAATACTTAAAAGTGACCAGTGTACCTTTTGTTTAGTCTGTTAAAATTTTACATAGTTCTAATTATAAGAGAGTTCTATAACAAAAATATGTGTGCAACTTCGGTTCTTATGGATTTATCCTCTACAGCACCTTATTTCGTGTGTGTGTGGATGGAACCCAGAGCCTCACACATGCTAGGCAAGTACTCTACCACTGAGCTGTACCCTAGCCCTCACGGGATAATGATTATTTCATCAACTTTTTTTTTTTAAATTTTTATTTTTTTAAATTTTTTTATTGTTGGTTGTTCAAAACATTACATAGTTCTTGATATATCATATTTCACACTTTGATTCAAGTGAGTTATGAACTCCCATTTTTACCCCGTATACAGATTGCAGAATCACATCAGTTACACATCCACTGATTTACATATTGCCATACTAGTGTCTGTTGTATTCTGCTGCCTTTCCTATCCTCTACTATCCCCCCTCCCCTTCCCTCCCCTCCCCTCTTCTCTCTCTACCCCCTCTACTGTCATTCATTTCTCCCCCTTGTATTATTTTCCCCTTTCCCCTCACTTCCTCTTGTATGTAATTTTGTATAACCCTGAGGGTCTCCTTCCATTTCCATGCAATTTCCCTTCTCTCTCCCTTTCCCTCCCACCTCTCATCCCAGTTTAATGTTAATCTTCTTCTCCTGCTCTTCGTCCCTACTCTGATCTTAGATACTCTCCTTATATCAAAGAAGACATTTGGCATTTGTTTTTTAGGGATTGCCTAGGTTCACTTAGCATAATCTGCTCTAATGCCATCCATTTCCCTGTAAATTCTATGATTTTGTCATTTTTTAATGCAGAGTAATACTCCATTGTGTATAAATGCCACATTTTTTTTTATCCATTCATCTATTGAAGGGCATCTAGGTTGGTTCCACAGTCTAGCTATTGTGAATTGTGCTGCTATGAACATTGATGTAGCAGTGTCCCTGTAGCATGCTCTTTTTAGGTCTTTAGGGAATAGACCAAGAAGGGGAATAGCTGGGTCAAATGGTGGTTCCATTCCCAGCTTTCCAAGAAATCTCCATACTGCTTTCCAAATTGGCTGCACCAATTTGCAGTCCCACCAGAAATGTACAAGTGTACCCTTTTCCCCACATCCTCGCCAGCACTTGTTGTTTGACTTCATAATGGCTGCCAATCTTACTGGAGTGAGATGGTATCTTAGGGTGGTTTTGATTTGCATTTCTCTGGCTGCTAGAGATGGTGAGCATTTTTTCATGTACTTGTTGATTGATTGTATGTCCTCCTCTGAGAAGTGTCTGTTCAGGTCCTTGGCCCATTTGTTGATTGGGTTATTTGTTATCTTATTGTCTAATTTTTTGAGTTCTTTGTATACTCTGGATATTAGGGCTCTATCTGAAGTGTGAGGAGTAAAGATTTGTTCCCAGGATGTAGGCTCCCTATTTTACCTCTCTTATTGTTTCTTTTGCTGAGAAAAAACTTTTTAGTTTGAGTAAGTCCCATTTGTTGATTCTAGTTATTAACTTTTGTGCTATGGGTGTCCTATTGAGGAATTTGGAGCCCGACCCCACCGACTGTAGATCGTAGCCAACTTTTTCTTCTATCAGATGGCGTGTCTCTGATTTGATATCAAGCTCCTGGATCCATTTTGAATTAACTTTTGTGCATGGCGAGAGAAAGGGATTCAGTTTCATTTTGTTGCATATGGATTTCCAGTTTTCCCAGCACCATTTGTTGAAGATGCTATCCTTCCTCCATTGCATGCTTTTAGCCCCTTTATCAAATATAAGATAGTTGTAGTTTTGTGGATTGGTTTCTGTGTCCTCTATTCTGTACCATTGGTCCACCCGCCTGTTTTGGTACCAGTACCATGCTGTTTTTGTTACTATTGCTCTGTAGTATAGTTTGAAGTCTGGTATCGCTATACCGCCTGATTCACACTTCCTGCTTAGCATTGTTTTTGCTATTCTGGGTCTTTTATTTTTCCATATGAATTTCATGATTGCTTTCTCTATTTCTACAAGAAATGCCGTTGGGATTTTGATTGGCATTGCATTAAACCTATAGAGAACTTTTGGTAATATCGCCATTTTGATATTTCATCAACTTATAAAAACATATGTTCATAGTTGTGATCAGAGCTTCATACTATGTCTGCCAATAGTTAACAATAATTGTATGTATATATAAGTTTTGGAAATTGGCCTGTTATTACAGTCTCTTTTTTAAGTTGTAGATGAATACAATACATTTATTTTATGTATTATTTTTTATTTGGTGCTGAGGATTGAACCCAGTGCTTCATACATGCCAGGCAAGCACTCTACCTCTGAGACACAACCCCCAGCCCTCACAGTCAAGTATCACAAGTTCTTGATAATTTTAAAAGTAGATTTATGGCATATTCACCACCCTCCTAATAAGTCCCATGAATACCATTTTATTTTGTAGAAACTACTAAAAAGCAAGATGTAGTTTCTTAAGTATTTCATAAGATCCCAGGTCCTATACTAAGCATCTTTTTCTTCCCCCTTTGGTGCAAGGATTGAACCCTGGGGTGCTCTACTAAAGAGCTGTACCCTTTTTTATTTTGACACAGATCTTACTAAATTTCCAAGGCTGGCCTTGGATATGTAATCTTTCTGCTTCAGCCTTCCTAGTCACTTTTTTCAGGATTACAGGTGTGGGCCACCACTCCAAGTTATACCAAATATCTTATATCCTTTATTCATATAATCTTCTCATTAACCTTATCTCCATTTTACTAAAGAGGAAACAGAATGGAGCTCTTAGGATTCAAATTGATGTGCCTGTTCCATGGTCTTTACCACCTTGCTTTGTGCCCCAGCGGGGTAACTTAAATGTTTTTTAAACAGTGTATTTTATATGATCAAAACACCTAGAAATGCTGGGTAAAAACAGAGTGCAGTGTTGCCTACCTGTGATCCCAGCAGCTCAGGAGACTGAGGCAGGAGGATCTCAAGTTTAAAACCAGCCTCAGCAATTTAGCAAGACCCTGTATCTAGATTCAATATCTAAAAAGGGCTGGGATGTGGCAGAGTGGTTAAGTGTCCCTGGGTTCAGCCCCAGTACCAAATAACAATAATGCTAAGTAAAACTATGATGCAAATCATATCACCATATAGAACTTGTAATTTCCAGTGACCAGAGAGAACTAAAAGAACAATTCATGGGGGCAAACTTAACTTTGGGCTCAGATGAGGTAAGATGTGGACATAATGCACCATTATAAAGCAAGGACAGTTTCAGTGGGTGCACAGAAGGTAAACTAGAAAAAAAGTCTGATCCCTAGCACAGGAAAATAAAAGGAAACTTGTGTGTTTTGTCGTGGATTCTCTGTTGGAAAAGAAAAAGGATCTTCCCCCTGAACTTTTATAACGAAAAACTTGTCTTCACATGTATTTGGGCTGTGAATTTCTCTTAAGTTATGTGGGCTGGCAACACAAACGTATAAATTAACAATCTCCTCAGACCAGAATTGGAGGTATAGTGTAGTTAGTAGAATGCTTGTCTAGCATGGAAAAAAAAAAAGAAGAAGAAGAAGAATGTGCCTGGACTAGCTCTGCTCCTAGAGCACCTGGGAGAGGCAAACACAAAAACTTTTGAGTGACAGCCTCAAAACCTAAATTCGGAGACGGCACAAACTTAGCCCTGTCAAAAGTGAGCTCCAGCTGGGCATGGTGGCGCACACCTATAATCCCAGCAACTCTGGAGTGCTGAGGCAGGAGGATCATGAGTTCAAAGCCAGCCTCAGCAACTTGAGCCGTAGGCAACTTAGCAAGACCCTGTCTCTAAATAAAATACCAAAAAAAGAAAAAGCACTGGGGATATGGCTCAATGGTTAAGTGCCTCTGGGTTTAATCAATCCCTGGTATCCAAAAAGACAGTGAGCTCCAACTGGGCACATGTCTATAGTCCCAGCTACTCAGGAGACTGAGGCAGGAGAATCATTTAGATCCATAAATTTGAGACCAACCTGAGCAACACACCCTAAAAAAAAATTAAAAATTACAAATCATTGTCTACCTACTACAAATAGGTAAAGATTAAAGGATGATTAAAATCTCAGGATCTTGGAGAAATAGAATTTTTAGTAAGTATGAGAAAATAAGTGAAAAACAATAAAGAATAACATCAAACTTTAGATGGGGCAAAGGGGAGGGTGGAGGGGCAAAGGGATAGGAAAGATGGTGGAATGATATGGACATTATTACCCTAGGTATATGTGTGATTGCACAAATGGTGTAACTACTTCATGCACAACCAGAGAAGTGAAAAATTTTGCTCCATTTGTGTACAATGAATTGAAGAGCTTTCTCCTGTCATGTATAACTAAGAATAACAACATCAAATGAAGATTTGAAAAGAAAAGTTCTAGAAATGAAAGCCACTTGTAAAACATCTGGAAAAGCTGCAACATATCTGAAACACTCAAATGTCAAAAATAGAGTAGCTAAATAAACTGAAACATAGACACAACTTCGTACAGCTATATATAGAAAAAAATGAGTTGGCAACACTCATACATTGCTGGTGGTACTGAAAATTGGTGCAACCATTCTGGAAAGCAGTATGGATATTCCTAAGAAAACTTGGAATGGAACCATCAATTGACCCAGCTATCCCACTCCTTGGTTTATACCCAAAGGACTTAAAATAAGCATATTACAGTGATGCAGCCCCATCAATGTTTATAGCAGCTCAATTCACAATGGAACCAAACTAGATAACCTTCAACAGATGAACAGATAAAGAAAATGAGGTATATGTACACAGTGGAATATTATTCAGCCTTAAAGAAGAATGACATTGTGGCATTTGCAAGTAAATGGATGGAGCTGGAGAATAACATGCTAAGTGAAATAAGCCAATCCCCCCAAAACAAAGGTCAAATGTTTGATATGTGGATGTGGATCCATAATTTTGGGGGGTGGCTAGGGAAGAATGGAGGAACTATGAATTGGGCAGAGGGGAGGGGGGGGCGTGAGGGTAAGAGAGATGGTGGAATGAGATGGACATTATTATCCTATGTGCATGTATAATTGCACAACCAGTGTGATTCTGCATGGTACACAGCCAGAGAAATGATAAGCTGTGCTCCATTTGTGTACAATGTGTCAAAATACATTCTGCTGTCATGTGTAACTAGTTTGAACAACAACAACAAAAAAAAGTAGAAACAACCAAAATATCTGTCAACTGATGAAATGAAACAACAAAATGTGGTATGGTATATCCATACAATTGATTATTTATTGAGGCATAAAACAGGATGAAGTACTGATATGTGCTACAACATGGGTAAACATTATGCTGAGTAAGAAGTTAGACACAAAAGACCACATATGATTCATTTAGATGAAGTATCCCAAAGAGGAAATCTGTAGAGACAGAATCAGAGATCACCAGAGAATAAGGGTGTGGAATGGTCACAGCTAATGAACACAAGGTGGTTTTTTTGGGGGGGGAGGAGTATGAAAATAGTTTCTAAAATTAAGCTATGATGATGGTAACATAACTGTGTAAATACACAAAAACTATTGAAATGTGTAATTTAAAAGGTTGAATTTATGGTATGTAAATTGTATCTCAATAAAACTGTTAAATTTTTTTTAAAAAGAATGAAGATAGGGCTGGGGCTGTAGCTCAGTGGTAGAGCACCTGCCTTGCATTTGTGAGGCACTGGGTTTAATCCTGAGCACCACATAAGAATAAATAAAGATATTGTGTTCAATTACAACTAAAAAAAAATTTAAAAATAAAATAAAGAATGAAGATACAGGGGCTGGGGATGTGGCTCAAGCAGTAGCGCGCTCGCCTGGCATGCTTGTGGCCCGGGTTCAATCCTCAGCACCACTACAAACAAAGATATTGTGTCTGCCAAAAGCTAAAAAATAAATATTAGTTATCGATTTTTAAAAAAAAAAAAGAATGAAGATACACTGTACTAGTTGGGAAGGTTTCAAGAGACATTGTTAGAAGAAAAAATATTGTAAAAAATGGAAAAGGGTAGAGGAAATAAGCCCATACATTTGACTTGGCTAGAATTTATATTTTAAAAAAACATACTAAAAGGATTCTGAAATGTCTAATGATCATCTCTGAAACATGAATTAGGAAGAAATGAGGTTAGTGAGGACAAACAAGCGTGCAAGAGGGCAAACCTTCCCTTGGTATATACATTGTTCATTCTTCAGATTTTTTAAAACGATTTTTTCATTATTTAATTTTGAGTCAGAGGCCTCAAATTTGTGATCCTCCTGTCTCAGCCACCCAGGTAGCTGGGATTACAGTCATATACCACCACTCAGATTGTGTATGTGTGTGTGTGTGTGTGTGTGTGTGTATACACATACACATAGCATGTTGGAACATACATAAAGTTGACCATCCTAATCATTTCAGGTTTTTTATTTGTTCTTTTTTTTTTTTGGTACAGGGAATTGAACCCAGGGCGCTTAGCCACTGAGCCACATCCCCAGCCCTTTTCGTATCTTATTTTGAGTTGGGGTCTTGCTAAGTTGCTTAGAGCCTTGCTAAGTTGTTGAGGCTGACCTTGAACTCATGATCCTCCTGCCTCAGCCTCCTGAGCTGCTGCGATTACAGGTGTGTGCCACCATGCCCAGCCATTCTAACCATTTCTAAGTGTACTGTTCACAGCATTAAGTACATTCCTATTGTTGTGCAACCATCACCATCCCCATCTCTAGAATTTCATCATATTCCAAAACTGAAATCATACTAATTCATGACCTATTAAAAATTCAAATAGGTGAGTTCAATTGTATATTAGATCCAAGAAAACTGAAATATAACTCTGAGAAATTTACTCAAAAGGAAACCTAACAAACAGATGGGAGGGCAAAACACTGCGAAAATAAGAGGTCCAATATAAAGTTTAATGGGAATTGCAGAAGGGGTGAACAGAATGGGAGAGAAGTGATATTTGGTGATAAAATGGTTGAAATTTTTTCAGACTTCAGGAAGAGTAGGAAACCTCATATCTAATTACTAATAGGATAAGCAACAACTCTTCTGAGACATCATGGAGAAAAGTAAGATTGAGCACCATATAAAAAGAGCTGAATAGCAACTAGAATAAACCTACTTAAACTGTCACATAAGAGAATCACCACTAGAGGTCAGAAGATCCTGGAGTAATATTAAAATTGGAGAGAAAATGACAATTTGGAATTTTCTACATAGGTACTAAATCAAGAGAAAAGACAAACGAAACTAAAGTTTATATCAACGCAAAAAATACTGGTGAAAGACATCAAAAAAGATCTAAATAAATGGAGACATACACTATGTTAATGGATTGTGCTGTTTGAATACAATTTGAGTGCATTCCCCAAGATTAGTGTGTTGAAATTTAATCCCTATTGTGAGGTGTTAAGAGGGTGGAAACTTAATCTGACTACAGTGGTGTTGGGAAGTGGAGCCTTTGGGAAGTGGGTGGAGCTGACAGTGGGTTGAGGAGAGGGTCATAGGGAGAAGTTGCAACTTTCACCAGGGTCAAGATGAAGCTGTAGAGTTTGAGGTCAATGAGGAAAATGTAGAGGATCAGGAAATGATGAAAAGTAATTGGGATGTCAGTCCAGGTCCTCATCAGGCTCTCCAGCTTGTGCGCATCAATATCAGCTGGCTGAGTATCTGTTCATTTGCTCTATTATTTATACTAAATTTTGGGGCTTTTGACCCCCCCCCCCCCTTTCAATCCTTATCAGCTGCCACCAGATTTCTCAGTGACACCATTTACCCTGGGGTTAAAACATCTGGTCTGGTGATCCCCACCCTGATCTTTCACCTTTCCTTTTTATAGGGTGCCTTTCCCTCTTATGGGGCAAGGACAACCTGCCAGAGACTTCACTCTGAGTTTAACAGGGTGGGGGAAAGTGACTTGTTTGTGTCTGAGGGCCATACTGGAGGGCTCTGTTAGGTGTGCCTGGTGAGACTACAGGTTTCAAACTAGAGTTTTTAAAATGGAGTTGCTTAGGCTCAGGCCTAAGGCCATCCTCACAGGTCCACTGACAGAGGAAAAAAATATTTTAAACTGTCCCTAAAGAAGTCCATACATTGGACTTACTAGGCAGAGGCCTTAAATCAACAGTTGTAAATATGCCTCAATGAACTAAAGGAATCCATAGACAAACAAAGTCACCTTTCTTTGCTAGGGGTGCCCTGCAATTGTTTATCTGCCCTTCTTCCTCCTTGCCTTCCCATTTCTCTCGGCTTGGTAGAATCTGTATTAGCAATCACTTTAGATAGATCTGACTTAGTCTACTTGGGCTGCTATACCAAAATATAATGGTCTGGGTAAGCAAAACAACAGAAATTTGTTTCTCACAGTTCTGGAGTCTAGAAGTTGAAGGTGCAGGTAGATTTAGCATCTACTGAGAACCTACTTCCTGGCTTGTACATGCCTCCTTTTCACTGTGTATCCATGTAGTCTTTCTTCATGTGTGCTTATGGAGAGGTCTTTCTTCCTTTTCTTTTTTCTTTCTTTCTTCTTTTTTTTTTTTTTTTTGAGGGGGGGACTGAAAGAATTCCCCACGCAAAGACACTTCGCCGGGAGAATTCCAATTTTATTGCAAAAAGCAGTGTGCTTATATAGAACTAAGGGGGAGATGGTAGGGCTTAGGTAAATGGCAGGCAACCCGTTTATTGGCAAGTTCTTTCAGATATCAGCTCCGGAGCCCAGGAGTTAGTTCTCATTGGGGCTAAGGTTCCCCGCCAGCGAGATTTGAAATTGGCGCCGGCGGGAGAGTTCACACGGGCGGGAACTTTTCGCGCCACTGCAGAAAAGAAGAAGGTAGGAAGAAGAGGTGCTTAGGCGCCATGTTGGGGTTTTTTCTCTGGGGTATGGCTGCCGTTTATACTTTTCCCAATAGGGACGGGTACATGGGATTGAATTCAGGGCCACTTGCCCACTGAGACACATCCCTAGCTCTATTTTGTATTTTATTTAGAGACAGAGTCTCATTGAGTCACTTAGCACCTCGCTTTTGCTGAAGCTGGCTTTGAACTCAGGATCCTCCTGGCTCAGCCTCCTGAGCCACTGGGATTACAGTCATGTGCCACCATGCCCAGCTAATTCCCTTTTCTTGTAAGTACACTAATCCCATCATGATGGTCCCACCCTGATCACCTGATCAAAACCTAATAGTCTCCCAGTCCCCATCTCCAAATACTATCACTTTGAGAGTAGGACTACAACATACAAATTTAGGAATGAGAACCCAAACATTTAGCGCATAATAGGATTAAACTATTCAATTGGAAAGCAGAGATTGGTAGAATTGATTTTTTTTTTAAAAAGAGATAAAACTATATGATGTCTACAAGAGACACCCTTTAGATCTAAAGCTACAAATAAATTAAAAGTAGAAGAATAGAAAAAAAGGTGTTCTGTGAAAATAGCAACAAAAAGTGAGCTGGGGTGACTATACAAGTAAAAGACAAAACATACTGGAAATAAAAAATTGCTATAAAAGCAAAGAGTTTTATTTTTCTTGTATGGGCTTGGTCCTACATGCCTGTAAACCAAGACACTAAGAGTCTGAGGCAGAAGGATTACAAGTTGGAGTCAGCTTCAGCAACTTAGTGAGATCCTATCTCAAAATTAAAAATTAAAAAGAACTGGGAATGTAACTCAGTGGTAAAGAGCCCCTGAGTTCACTCCCCCGTATCAAAATATAAAAGTAAATAAATAAATAAAAGGGGTGGTATGTAGCTCAGTGACATAGCACAACTGAGTTCAATCTTCGGTACCAAAACAAAAAACAAAATCTATTAGAACTAATAAGCCAATTTAGCAAATTTAAAGGATAAAACAATAACCCCCAAATATTAGTTGTATTTGTGTACACTAGCAATAAACAATTTGAAAGGGAAACTAAAAAAACAGTTTCATTTGTAATATCATTCCAAAAAATAAAATACTTACGAATAAATTTAGTCAGTGGTAAAAAAGTCATACACTGAAAATTACAAAAAAATTTCCAAAAATTAAATTACATTTCAATAAATGGAAAGACATCTCATTTAAAATGATTGGAAGACTTAGTATTGTTAAAATGGCAATGGTTAGTCTTCATGACTTTTGATTTGGTAATTGTTTCTGAGATTCGACCCTGAGAGCACAAGGTAACAAAAAAAAATATAGATGAATTGGACTTTGATAAAATGGAAAGATTTGTACAAGAATGGTCACTAACAAGAGAACACAGAATGGGAACAATGTTTACAAATCATATAGCTAATGTTCAAAATATAAAAAAGAACTCTTACAATTCAGCAAGGAAAAGAGAACTCAGTTAAGAACTAGGCACAGAAAATATACAAATGACCAACAAATACATTAACATTTGTCAAACATTATGTTTTGGTAGTTAGGGAAATTCGAATCAAATTAAAATCAGAAAACCACTTAGCACCTACTAGGATGGTTAAAATTAAAAAAATGGACAAAACCAATTGTTGATAAGGATGTGGAATAATCAGATCTCTAGTACACTGCTAGTGGGAATGTGAAATGTGCAGCTGCCTTGGACAACAGATTGACAGTTCTTCCGATTTAAATATAGATTACAAAAGGACCCAGCATTTGGTAAGGTACATACGTATCCAGCATATATACCACTTCTAGGTACATTTCCCATAGGAGTGAAAACAGGTGTTCATGCAAAAGCTTGTATAACAATGTTCAGAACAGCATTACTTACAAGAGTGAAAATGTGAATGAAATTGGAGTAGAAGCAACTCATATGTCCATTAATTTAACAAACAAAACATGGTTTATACACATAATGCAATATTATTCAGTCATAAAAAGGAGCGAAATATGGATACATGCTGCAGTGTAGGTAAACCTTGAAAACATTATGCTCAATGAAAGAAGCCAGTTAGAAATGGTGACATATTGTTTGATTCCATTATATGAAATGGTAGTGGTTGCCAAGGGTTGGAAGGAAGACAGAGTCAAGAGTGAATGTCTAACTGGCACAGGGCTGCTTTTTGAGGTGATGAACATTTTTGGAAAAATTTTGGGAACTATCTTGTGGAGATGGCTATTATTTTTATAAACACCACTGAATTGTACACTTTAAAATAGCTAAAATGATATTTTTATAATATTTACTTTTCAGTTGTAATTGGACACAATATCTTTATCTTATTTATTTATTTTTATGTGTTGCTGAGGATCAAACCCAGGGCCTTCCACGTGCTAGGCAAGCGATCTACCTCTGAGCCACAATCCCAGCCCTAAAATGATAAATTTTATATGCATTGTAACCACAGTAAAAAAAACAAAACAAAACAAAACAAAAAAACAATGAACAGATTCATGGGGGGGTGGGGGCGGGGGAAGAACCAAAATGACACAATTATTAAAGGCACACCTTCCCCTTGGAGCCCAGTGCCTTGCACAAGCTAGGCAGTGCTCTGAGCTACATTCCAAGCTCTTATGATTTTTTTTTTTTTTTTTTTGAGACAGGATCTCACCAAGTTGTCCAGGCCAGCCTCAGATTTGGGATCCTCCTTGCTCCAGCCTTTCCACTAGCTGGGATTACTGGTGTGGGCCACAGTACCTGGCTAAAAGGAATTTTAAAAGAACATATTCATTAACTGATGCACAAAGCAGACAGCAAACAGGAATATAAATATTGGACCCATACAACTTCTGGCTGATGAGTCCATACAGAAATTCATATTTGCCTCATAGAATATAAATTCTTTTCGGAACGGACACAGAATATTTATAAAAATCATTAAGACAAATTCAAGAAATACCATAGAAACAGGTACTGCTCATATTCTTTCCATAATTTAAGTTGGAAGTCAGTAGTGAAAAATAATTTTAAAAATAAATAAAATAAAGAGGGAAATGGTCCAAATGATTCTACTCCGTCTCCCCACCCCACCCAGCAAAGGAGGGAGTCAGAATTAGGAAAAAATCTCTTCTGTCGGTATAGAAATATGATTAGGCGGTAGATTTTGATGAATATAATTAAACTTCGAGTAGGATTATGACTGCAAATAGCATGCGTTGGTTGTAAAAGGTGTAATTAGGCAAAGTCCTTTAGAAGGAGCCTATAAGTTCCACTACTAGCAGCACGCCCGTCCCTTTTCTACCTAGGCTTTTTGCTGGTCTCTAACCACTGACGGTCGATTTCCATAAGCAGGTGAGGGAAGCCTTAGTTTCTTTGATCGTGTGTCTGTCAATTGTCATTCAACTATACTCAACTTGCTATTTCCAAAATTGGGTCTCAGTTCTCCAGAGCTGACGAATCCTGTAACTATGAAACGATGTAGCTTTTATGAAACGCTTTATACAATTACGTGTAACAGTGGGTATGAGGGAGTGTTTTTCACGACAGCCGTCTACCGTGGAGAAAGTGTCCCGGTCCTCACAAACTTTAAAGCCCGCCCAAGTTCTTTTCTAAGAACCGGCTTCAGTTTGGAGACACCCGTGCCTGGGCGGTTTCCACCATTACAGGTTGTCTGGAGGGGCGGGAAGGGGAAACTCCCCGTGAGGAGGCGGAGCCCCAGCCCAAGGCGGCAACTAAATGCACCACCTTTCAGTATCTACTGGCCCGAGGCAGGCGGAGTGACTAGCCCGCCGCCCTTTTGCTGGCGCCTGGGTCGACGCCTGCCTGGCGGGAGTCAGCTCGCCCCGCCCCTCCTCCGATATCGGCGGGCGATTGGTAGTGCCTGCACGGCGCGCGCCGAGTTCGACCGGCGCTGTCTTCAGGGGGAGGAGCCTCTGACGCCGCCTCTGTAGCCGCTGCCGCCGGCCTGGTGTGTGAGGAAGGGCCTAGGCCCGGCCTGCTGTAGTGGGGTTTGCCGGGCGTCGAGCTCCTCTCGTTCGTCTCCTCAGCGCCAGCTTCGCCCGCTTCCCGTCCCCAGCGGGCTGGGCGTGGGGAAGACCTGCGGGAGCCATGGAGGATGAGGTGGTTCGTATTGCCAAGAAGATGGACAAGATGGTGCAGAAGAAGAACGCGGTGAGCGCCGCGGGGCGCGGGCTGAAAGGGAGGCCGCGTCGGCCGGGCCGCGGCCCTGAGAGCTCTCTCGGCCCTTCACACCCGGTTCTGGAGTCTTCGACGCCGCAACCCGGCGCCAACCGCGCCCGAGTGCGCGGAAAGGCGTCGCGGCGAGGGCGCGCGGTCTCCCGGCCGCCGGCGTTAAGGCCGGTTCTCGGTCCCTTCGTGTTGGTCCAGCGCAGTGAGGCTGATCGGGTTAGGATTTAGGGCACCTTCTCTTCTGATTGGAAACTTTAGTGGTCGTAAAACCTCCTTTACGTAGCAGAAGAATCCAAGAGTCAAGAAAGCTCTCGCTGTCGGGAAGAATACGCTCGGCGCTGGCCGGTAGTCAGCCACTAGAAACTGCCTCCAAGGGAGGCTTCTGACCGGTTTTAGACCTCAGGGGCTAAAATGTCAGTCCCCGGGATCTTATTTTTGAAGAGGGTTAAACGTCTATTTGGTTACGGAAACTGCATTACAGGTTTGGTTAGCAATTAAAAAGGTAGGAAAAAAATGCCCGTCTCATGCAAGTGGCTAAACATTATTATTATTATTATTATTTTTAAAGTGGGTCTTGGCGTACAAAAGAGCTGTGATTAAAGCACACATCCTAACCAGGGATGGATTTGGATAAATGTTTCTGGGTACTTTCTGAGTGGCTTATGGTCAATGCCGCTGTCGTTATCTTGTTATTGACGAGTGTCAGTGTGAACGTGTTCTCATTTGTGTGAGGTCGTCATACAACCAGTTTCTACTTTTTGTGGACCTCTGTGTACCACTTTCAGTCCCTTGGCTTCAGAGTCATCTTTTAGCCAAACTTCCATGACTGTCTTCACCCGAATGTGTTTCTCCTTGTTAACATTTTCACTATGGATATGCCTGAAATCATTTTCTCTCACTTTTGAAATAAACTCCATGTCAAACTATTGTGAAAAAAAAAACAAACAAAAAACACAACGGGTGCTCCAAGTCCACAGCACGTAGAGTTGCAAACCATCTGCCCAAAGTTCTTTTGTGATTCATAATGCAGCTGTGGGTACGTAAGGTATATCTGCTTTACAGATAACTGAAGTCAAACATTAAGTGCTCCTATTTAAACTAAGTACTGTGGAATTTGGATTAAGCCAGGAACTGGGTTTTCTACTGTACAGCATGCTTTCTACATCACCACCAGATTAGGAATTAGTGTTAACACAAAATATTTTAGATTTCAAACATTCTGTGTTCCTCTTTTTCCATCAACAGGTACATTACCCAGCATTTTATTTTGTGCCTTGATAATCTGTATTTGCAAGTTTGGCCTTTTAAAGTATTTCCTGTTTGTTTTCTGTTCCAAATATTACTTGTACCATTTTTTAAAATTGATTCAGCTGTTTTTTTAATTCTTCACTGCAAGTGATGAGTTTTGGTTATTTGATAGGTTTAGCATTCTGTTATTTTGAAATTTTGAAATTGGGAGATTTCTTCTCTTCCTGGAGTTCTGAAGATTTTCACCTTAGAAGCTTCCATGGGGAGAAAAATATATGATTTTTTTTCCACTTAATTCAGGTTATGTGTGTATCCTTTAATCATCTGATACATTAGGCATTTGTTTTTCTATCTTCCCTTTCTTTGTATTATATATTTCTTAAAATGAGAAATTCCTTAGTGGACAAGTATGAAGAAGAGAAGTATGTATTTATCTTCAGTTCTGACTGATATTTAGTAATCCATCTGGGAGAGAATAAGAATAAACTCCAGATAATCTTCAAGTCCAATTTTTCATATCAAATAAGTTTTCTGATAGTTCAAAACTTAACCAGTATGAAAACTTGTCCCCCTCTCCCAAAGAAAGGTAAAATTGGCTTTAAAAATGTTTTTGCTTGTTTCTCTTTCGTTTTCCTGTCTATCCTTTAGAAATTCAGACAGGCTGATGAAATAAAGAGAAAGGTCAGAGTGACAATCCTTCCCTCTCCCTAATGTACCTAATCAACCCACAGATACCTTTCTAAATGTTCAGAAGTTGTTTGGGGGGTTGTAGAATTAAGGAAGATTTCCCCCCCTTGTGGTGTGTGGATTTTTCTCTTATGTGTTATATTTTGTACTTTTATATGATGAAAGGAAACTTTGCTTGAAGAGTAATAGTTGTTATTTCACTTGACAAATTTAAGTGCTGTTTTTGAGTATCGTTTTAATAGAACTGTAGATGTCACACTTAGCACAATAAATGATATGCTGTTACTCAGCCAAGTATTCTGCCAAGTACAGTGTTTACCTACCTTAGCTCTTTTATTGCTCAGACAGTTTTGTAAGGTAAGTATTATTCTTATCCTAAAAATGAGAATTTAGGAGGTTAAAACTCTGGCCAGAACCACTATATACTTTCTGTCTGTAAGTATTTGCCTATTCTGGAAATTTCATATCAGTGAAATCATGTGGTCTTTTATGACTGGCTTCTTTCACTTAGTATATAATGTTTTAAAGGCTAATATGACTTCTTTTTGATTGTTTTTGCTGACTAGTACTCCACTGTACTGACACTTTTTTTTTTTTTTTTGTGGTACTGGGGATTGAACCCAGTACTGTTTTTATATTTTACTTTGAGAGAGGGTCTCCCTAAGTTGCTGGGGCTGACCTCCAACTTGTGATCCTTTATTTTACATTTACTTGGTGCTGAGGTTCGAACCCAGTGCCTCTTGCATGCTAGGCGAGCGCTTTGCCACTCAGCCCCTGCCCCCCAAAAGCTTAATTTTGATGAAGTTGAATTTATGTATTTTTTGTTTTGTTGCTTATGTTTCTTGTGTAGTGTAGTTATAAGTTTGAGATGGTATAGTGAAATTAGAATTCCTAGTTTTATAGTAATGTTTCTGAGCTATAACTCAAATTTATAATTTAGTATTTTATTTTTTAAAATGTGAATAACATCTTAATTTTTTTAACCTTGCAGTCTTATCTTAAATCCTGAAAAGTGTTTGAATTGATTGAACTTAAATATGCTCACTTAAAATGCTGCCTTATGGCTCTTTATGGTAGAAATAAATTTTATATCTTTGCACTTCTATTAACGGTCTCCTATATGTCAGGCCCTCTCTATTTTGATACTTCATCTGTTGTCTCATTTGATTATTTTGCCTACTCATGTCAGTGTGTTATGCTTATAAAGAAGTTGAAGTTTAATGGGGACAAGTAACATTCCCAAGGTCATATAATTAGAAAACAAGAGTATAGATTTGAATATATAGCCATGTTCTTACTTTTTAAGGCCTTTCTTGTTCCCTTTTTAAATCTCCTTGAGAGGAATGTTTGTATCTTATAGTCTTGTACATACTGGGCACTCAGTACAAATTTGAATACTGTGTTTTATAAAAGCACTTATTTCTGTTAACAGATGCACCCACGGTGTAATAAAATAGTATGATAGCTATAGCTTAGTTTTCAGCCAGTACTGAGAACTAAATATATGACTTTGGATGTAATAGAGTCAAGTCTTTCTCTCTCTTGCATCATTGTCTATAAGAGATGTTGCAATATAATCAACTTGACATTTGGAGGCAAGTGATGATTGGGAAAGGATAGAATGCAGCTTCTTTTTCTTTAAAAAAACTTCTTTTTTTTAAGTTGTTGATAGAACTTTATTTATTTATTTGTGGTGCTGGGGAGTGAACCCAGTGCCTCACAAATGCTAGGCAAGTGCTGTACCACTGAGCTTACAACCCCAGCCCTAGAATGCAGCTTCTTGTTTGATAATGCTGTTCACTTGAGTTCACAGAGCAGTACTGCCAGTAGCACTGGTAGAGTAGTAGAATGGGAAGTGGAAATGTGAGAGTTAGAAGACTATAGTTCTTGTATTTGCTGTTATACTACCCACCGGTGTGACATTGGGCAAGTCAGTTGCCATTTCTGGGTTTAACTTGTTTTTCTTTTCTTTACCCCTTTATAATTGAGAATTTGAAGTAGATACTCAAAAGATTTTTGTTCATTTTAAAATTGCCTGGGACTCATATGTATAATAGCTCAGTGGCAGAGTGTCAGGCCCTGGGTTCAGACCCCAGCATCAAAATAAAATAAAATTTCCTGAAGTTAAAAGGGTTTCTATCTTGTGCACTGCTGTATCCTTGGCTTGGAACAGAGCAGTACTTGGTACATAGTGTAATCAGTATTTATTGAGAGGCAATGGAGTATAATTTGATAGAAATGAGGTAAGTTTCACCTTTTCTAGTTAGTAATCATATGACCTCGTTCAAGTTTCTTAACATTTCTTGTTTCCATTTTTTTTTTATCTGCAAAGTGAAGATACCAGATTTCCTGTGTCCATAGTATTTAGTATGAAGGTGGAATGAAATAATACATGTAAAGTATTTCATACACTACCTGGCATACAGTAAATACCTAAGGTTGTTGTCACTAAATTAATGGCAATAATCATCTGCTTTCTGCCAGTTTCACTCATTCAGATCATCATAGTTGTTTCTTAAAGAAACTTAAGTGAAATATTATTATTATTATTATCATTATTACTACTACTACTACTACTACTACTACTACTACTGGGAGTTGAACCCAGGGCCTTGTGCATGCTGGGCAAACTTTCTATATCTAAGCTACAGCTTCAGCACTGAAATATTGTCTCAGATGGTTAGAAAACAGTGTAATTATGAGAAAAGGGTCATAGTTTTTTATGTGTTAATGTAGCTTTTTTCTTACTGCCAAGATATATCTTAAAAACCAGTCTCATTAAAGAGGCCTGAATAGAAAGGAAAGTAATGAAATTAATGCAATCTACTGCTTCTACTTGGCAAACAACCTAAACCAAATGTCATATTGCTGATGTGTTAGAAGAATCAACTTTAAGTATGCCAGATGGCATTATATAAGCCTCAGGAGAGAGACTCCTTTTTAAGAAAATCCTAGAAGTATAATTTTTTTTTCTTCCTTTCTAATTGATCTGTAGTCAGAAATGGATCAGAAAGTCAGTAGAGATGTGGGTAGGAGTAATGCCCTTGGTATATAAAGGACACAGGTCCACAATCTGTTAAAGCCCTTGTGGTCTGATATATTAAGGAATTCAATTTTTTCAGATTTTATAAAATAATATGGTCTGTCATATTATGTAACACTCTCTAATTAAATCTGGGCAGTTTTTAGTAATCAGATATTAACATTTCCATAGTGAAATGTAGTACTCTTACATTAAGTAGGTAAGTAGAATATAAATAACTTTACATCTGCTGAGATTAGGTTTTGCTACCAAATGGGTTATTAAAATCCTATGAAAAATCTATAACTTTTTGGATTTTTGAAAGTTTTTGGACTTGGGATTTGCAAATAAGCAGTTGAAGACCTCAGTTGCTCCCCATAGTGTAATGCTGTAGAAATTTTTGTTTAATAATAAATTATAAGTTGATGTTAGTTTTCTTTTCTAACAGTTTTTCAGTGCCTCTGAATAAAAAGAATTTATAGCATTTTAAGATCAGAAGGTATCTGGAAGCAATGAATTATTAAAACCCTTTGTAATAACCTGTTTTGTCATTCCTGTTGAACTTAAAATTTTATTTATGAGATACTGAATTAAGTTAAAATGATCTAGCTGAATACTGTGGTGCATGTCTGTAATCCCAGCTACTTGGGAGGCTGAGACAGGAGGATTGCAAGTTGGAGGTCAGGTTGGGCAACTTAGGGAGAACCTGTCTCAAAATACAATAAAATAGAAAGGGGGCTGGGGATATATTCTCAGTGGTAGAGAGCTTGTCCAGCATGTGCAAGGCCCTGAGTTCAATCCCTAGCACCACACAAAAAAGAAAAAAATAAATGAAATAAAATGAACTTTATTTATGTTGCCAGAAGAAAAGTTATTGTTGTTTTATTCTGTGAATCAACTTCAAATGGAGCAATCACGTAGGTGGAAGCCTTTATTTGATTTTTATTTAGGAAATAGCATATCATGAAAGTTCTTGCTTGTTCCTTCATGGTATGTAGTGAGGGGCATGCTCTGGGATTCCCCCCACCTCCCCATATGCTGTGTTTTGTTGATTTGTAAGATACCTAGTTTTCAGATTTTAGTTATTTTGAAAAGCAGGATTTTACCAGTATTGTTGACAAGATGACAGTTGTGATGTACTTTCACAAGCAGAACATCAAACCCAGTATCATAACCTGTGGAATGGAAGAAAATCTGAGAGACGTTAGTGGAGCACTCTTGAACCCTGAGGGACTAAATGTTTATGAACAGCAGTAGAAGTGAAAAATTGCTCTACACACTACAAAGGCAGCCTGAGGGCTAATGGTCTTATCCCTTTTATGCATTCTTTTATGAATTACTAGTATTTTGATAAAATTCTTTGGGTGCTAAAAACAAATATGTTGAATCTGAGTGAAAAAAAAAGGATTCATAAGCATCTAATTCTGAATGTGAAGTAGTTTAATGAATGCTTTAGCCAGTTTGTTTTGCTCATTTTTAATTTTATATATATAAAAAGTGACATGATTAAAAATTTCAAGTCTAGGGGCTGGGGATGTGGCTCAAGCGGTAGCGTGCTCATCTGGCATGCGTGCGGCCCGGGTTCGATCCTCAGCACCACATACCAACAAAGATGTTGTGTCTGCCGATAACTAAAAAAAAATAAATATTTAAAAAAAAAATTTCAAGTCTAAAAAATTCTTTTAGTAAGCAAAAATTAAAAATAGTTTTAAGAAACTTGTATCATAATTTAATAGTTTTTCCTTTATTGCTAGTTGATGATGTGTTTAAATATAGTATATTAAGTATATTACTCTAAATGAAATATGATTAAGTGCATGTATGAGATGAAATATGATATTAAATAAGTATCCAATTGAAATGTTTGGCCAAAAACTATAGGTGGTACTCTTGGTTCTCATCCTTTCTTAAATTTAGGTGCTTTCTGTTATTCTACCATGAGTCTCTTATTTCTTCCCTCTATCATCTTTCGTGGTAAAGCTTTTGACTTCAGATGAGAATTGAGAATGGATAGGATTATAGGCTTATCATAGATCTTAATTTTGAATTTTCTTTCAGATTCAGTTCTTATCTACTTTGCAGGAACCAGGAAAATAGTGTGTTCTTGTGACAGACTGAGATACTAGATTTTTAAGATTGGAGTTGGAGAATATCATGCTAAGCAAAATAAGCCAATCCTACAAAACCAAAGGCCGAATGTTTTCTCTCCGGATGCTAATTCACAATAAGGCGGGGGCACTAGAGAAGAATAGTTACCTTAGATTAGGTAGAGGGAAGTGAAGGGAGGGGAGGGGAGGGGATGTGGGGATAGGAAGGATAGTAGAATGAAACAGATGTTATTACTGTATGTATGTATGTGAATACATGATCAATATGATTCTGCAACATGTACACTCAGAAAAATGAGAAATTATTTCTCATCTATGTATGATATATCAAAATGCATAAATGCATTCTACTGTCAGGTATAACTAATTAAAACAAATTAAAAAATAATAACAAAAAGGATTTTAGCAGAGATAACCTTTACTACACTTTCTGTACATGGGTGAATGATAGAGAGGCTGCAGCATCTTTGGACCTCACTCTCACTTTCTCAAGGTTGGTTCCTTTCTCAGGCAGGTAGTCTCCATGGAAATTTGGAAATTTTATATTTCTGTTCAGAATACACATATAAACAAATACTTTCACAAAATTGTCCCTATCAACTACTTCAAAAGTACTGGTGATAACTTAGGATCCATAAGTGAATTTTATGATCTTCTGATGAGTTTCAACCCTCATTTGAGAGATACTGTGTATGTGTTTATGCATATGTTTATCTTTGTTCTCACATGAATTAATGAGCCATTGTAAATGATTTAGTTGGCTTGTCCCTGCTTCAGTGTTATGGGAATTTAATATAAAATTATTCTATTTTATAGGCTGGAGCATTGGATTTGCTGAAAGAGCTTAAGAATATTCCCATGACCCTGGAATTATTACAGGTATGTGCTCATATGTATCACAGTTCTTTTTTTTTAAATATTTTTTTGTTGTAGTTGGACACAATACCTTTATTTTATTTATTTTTTTATGTGGTGCAGAGGATCGAACCCAGGGTCTTGCACGTGCTAGGCGAGTGCTCTACTGCTGAGCTACAATCCCAGCCCCTGTATGACAGTTCTTTTTAAAAAAATATTTATTTTTTAGTTGTAGGTGGACATACTATGTGTATTTCATTTTTATGTGGTGTTGAGGTTTGAACCCAGTGCCTCACTTGTGCTGGGCAAGCACTCTACCGCTGAGCCACAAACCCCAGCCCCAGTGTATCACAACTCTTAAATTGGTAGTTTTTATAAAATGAACATTTTCAGTATCAGTATGAGTGTGTTGGTCAATCATGTATAGCTACTGCCATCATGAGTCTAGCTCCAGGGTGAGGGTGACAAGGTATTAATCACTTTTTTCCCTTTTTTTCCTCCTTTTGTTGTTGAATGAGAACTCCCCCCCTCCACATTTTTTATTGGTGCATTATAGTTATACATAATGGTGGGATTTGTTGTTAAGTATTCTTACATGCAAAATATAACAGAATAATTTGGTCAATATCACTACCCTGCACTTTCTCCCTCCCTCCCCTCCTCTGACCCTATGATCTATTGCTGTCTCTTTGATTTTCATGAGTAAATCCTTTTCCTTCTTTAGCTTCCACATTTTCCTCTTTTAACCCCACCCAAGCATGTACAAAATGAAACATCAAATATGTACATATGCTGGGGGTGGTGGCGCACGGTAATCCCAGCAGCTTGGGAGGCTGAGACAGGAGGACCTCGAGTTCAAAGCCAGCCTCAACAAAAAGTGAGGTGCTAAGCAACTGAGTACCTGTCTCTAAATAAAACACAAAATAGGGCGAGGGGTGTGGCTCAATAGTTGAGTGCCACTGAGTTCAATCCCCAGTTCCCCACACCCCTCCCCCCAAAAAAGTACATATCATAGAGGTTTGTTACTGAAGTCTTATTTTAATATTCCATCAAGCCTAAAACAAAATGAAATTTTAGCAGATGTCAAAATGTTAAAAAGGAAAGTAAATCCAGGTACGATGGCGCATGCCCTGCAATCCTAGCAACTGAGGAGGCTGAGGCAGGAAGGAGGATCACAAGTTCAAGGTCAGCCTCAACAACTTAGCTAGAGCCTGTCTCAAGAAATAAAAAGCGATGGAGATGTTATTCAGTGGTAAAGCACCTCTGGGTTCAGTCCAGGACCAAGAAAAGAAAAAAAAAGAAAAGTAAACGTAGTTAATAACATTAGCTTGTGCTAGACATATCTTATAATCCATAGTGTCATCCTTGATATTTCTATTTATTTCATTAATCCAGAAATTAACAAGGAGTTGTAGGAGTGTGTGAATATGCTTTGGGAGAAAAGTCACATTCATTTTCACTAATGTCTAACAAATTGAGCAGTTCTTTCAATTATAAAGGCAGTAAAATGCCCATTGTATTAGCAGTATTCATGACTATAATTAAAAGATCACAAATATTTTACCTTCTGTTAACTTATAATTGCAATTGTATTAATCTGTTTTTGCTCATCATGATGGTTGCTCTTATACCTTATGCTATATCCTATTTGCTGTTTTGACAAGGGGACAAATACATTATTATTAAATTTTAAAATATGTTTAGAATTGAATATTATAAATTTGCTTTCTTTGTAGTCCTTTCATTTTATTTAATGCATTTTAAAAGCATTCTGAGAAAGGGGTTGGGGGGTACATACACTTTACCAGGGAGGGATCCTTGGTGCAAAATAAAACAAAACAACAACAACAAAAAACAAGTTTAAGAATGCTTCCTGTAGGGCTGGGGATATGGCTCAAGTTGTAGCACGATTGCCTAGTGGGCGTGGGTGCGGCCCAGGTTCTATCCTCAGCACCACATACAAAACAAAGGTGTTGTGTCCGCCAATACCTAAAAAATAAATATTAAAATTCTCTCTCTCTCTTAAAAAAAAAAAAAAAAAAGAATGCTTCCTGTAAATATAAATTCAAGAAAGAGAAAGGAATAAAGTCATGAGGAACAATCTTCTGAGTTCAAGTTTCTGTCTAGGGACCAGAAGCTTCTCTTTAAATCAATTGTGAGAATAAACTACCTTTTGAAATATACCTTATTCACCTAGACAATTTTAGCAATCTCAGCATGCACTTAAGAGTGTGTAGAGTTACACAGGGTATGGAGGCTAAATATATATATTTTTTAATATATATTTTTTTATTGATGGACCTTTATTTACTTATTTATATGTGATGCTGAGAATCAAACCCAGTGCCTTACACATGCTAGGCAAGTGCTCTGCTACTGAACCCACAACCCTAGCCCTTGAATATGGTTTTCATTTATACCTATTGAATATTCTCATAGGCTTCTTGTTTTGGAAGGTCTTACATATTTATAGTAAACATTTGAATTTTGCTGGGTTTATAAAGATGAATCTGATAAAGTCTTTCCCTCCTTACTATAAGCTTAAAGTCTAAGAGAAGAAAACAACACATATAAATACCCAGGTGGAAGTCTGTAGTGTTCATTTGGAGAGGGAGGAAGCATAAAGAAGTTTACTTCTTTATTTTTTTAAGGCATTTTTTAACCTTTTAATTAATGTATTTATTTTTATGTGGTGCTGAGGATTGAACTAGTTACAATAGATTTGAAAGTGGAGGCATGATGGAATGCAAGGCTTTACATGTATTCCCAAGAGCAGTATTACCAAAAGATATTAGGCAGGACTTACATGGCCAGATTTGTACATTAGAAGTTGAAGGATAGAGACAGGAAGACTTGTTGACTAATGCAGTTATCCAGGTGGGCAGTGATAAGGTCTTGAACCAGATATTAGCAATAGAAATAGAAGAGGTTTTAATAATGAAGAAAAACCTATATAAGAATTGGTTGCTATTTAGATCAGGGTGAAGGAGAAGAGGAATTTAGGGTGAATTTTGATATGGTAACTGGGTAGTTAGTGCTATAGTATAGAAAAATTTAAAAAAGTTGATTTGAAGGTGGAGGGTGAAGAGATGAAGAATGAATTGGACACATTGGAGATGCCCATGAAAAAATAAATTGCAGATATCTAATAAGTTGATTACATCAGCCTGTTAAATAGAACTTTCTGCAATAATGGAAATATTTGATGTCTATGTGTCTATGTAGCTACTGACCATATCAGGCTTGAAATGGGATTGAGAACTTAATTTTAAATTTGATTCAGTTTTAGTCTCAGTAGCCATATGTGTAAACAACTCTATACAGTATTGGATAAAGGAAGAAACTTAATAGTATAGGAGTGGATTTAGATCTTTTAGAAAGGGTAAACTGTTCAGATATAGCAGACTGGTAAAATCAAATGAAAACGGAATAATTTGCTGGCATTCACAATTAGTGCAGGGAGTAACAGCAGGATACTGATATGTTTTGAAGGTCAGAAAATAAACAGGAAGACAGATGTTACAATAGATTGGGCTAATTTTGTAGGTCTTTAAAATACATAGTAGATTCTTTTATTTAGTGATTATAATTTAGTGCCTACTGTGTGCTAGGTATTATTCTATGTACTGAATTCTATGTGATGAACAAAGTCCCTGCCTTCTTAGAGCTTATTGAAAAGACAGTAAATATAACTGGATTTAAAAAAATGTCTCTATTGAAAATAATACCATACAATTCATTCCTTTAAAGTATTCAATTCAGTGGTATTTAAACATATACAAAGAATTTTGCTATCCTCACCATAATCAATTTTAGAACATTTTTTTTATCACCTTAAAAAGAAACCCTATACTTTAGTAGTCATTCTCCATTTCTCCCTGTCTGGTCTCCTTCCTTTTATCCTATGGAAACCACTAATCCACTTTCTTTGTATAAATTTGCCTATCCTGAAGAATTCATTAAATTGGCATCATACAATATGTATGTAATACAATTTAAAAATGGGCAAAGGGTCTGTCTAGATAGATATTTCTACAACCAAGATATAGAAAAGGCCAACAAGTGCATGAAAAGATGAACAATATCATTAAGTAATTAGGAGGTGGAAATCAATACAATATATGACTTTAGCGTTAGCCTTCTTTGACAACATGTTTTCAGGGTTCATTTCGTGTTTTATATATCAGAACTCCATCCCCTTTTATGGGTAATGTTCCATTGTATGTATATACCACCAGTACACATTTGTCAATTAATGGACATTTAGGTTGGTTTGGGCTGTTTGAGTCTTGAAGTTATGCATATTTATGTACAGATTGTGTGAACATGTTTTTCTTGCTCTTGAGTAGATAACTGGAAGTAAAATTGCTGGATCATGTAGTAACTATTTAACATTATGAAGACCTTTTTTGAAGAATATTTTCTCAAGTGGCTGCACCATTTTACATTCCCAGTAGCAGTAAATGAGGGTTCCAGTTTCTTTGCATCCTTGCCAACAGTTGTTATGATCTGTCTATGATTATAGCCTTTCTAGTGGGTGTGAAAGTGGTGTTGATTTCTACCTCCTAATTACTTAATGATATTGTGCATCTTTTCATGTACTTGTTGGCCTTTTCTATATCTTGGTTGTAGAAATGTCTATCTAGAACAGACCCTTTGCCCATTTTTAAATTGTATTACATCTTTATTATTGACTTATAATAGTTCTTTGTTTAAATATAGTTCCTTATCAGGTACAGGATTTGCAAATATCTCCTGTTCTGGGATTCTTTTTTACTTCTTGATTGTGTTCTTTGAAGCACAAAAGTTTTAAATTTTGTGTAGTCTAAATTTTTTTTTTTTTGCCTCAAAAAGTGACATTCATTAAAAGAAAAAAAAAATGACAAGATGTTCATCCCTTGGCTCCCTTCTCTCCCTCTTCCAGCTGCTCCTTAGCCCCCTGGATTGAACCCTGACTGGAGCTAGGTAGCAGGTCAGCCCCTCTCAGATGAGGTCAGCAACATTAAGGTGCATCTCTTCAATGGAGGTGTTGTAGAAGGTCTCGATGTCTCAGAGAGTCCTCTTGTCTTCTTCTGTCACCATGCTAATAGCCACACCCTTATGGCCAAAACGCTCACCTCCACCAATTCTGTGGATATAGTTTTCCCTGTTGGTAGGAAGGTCATAGTTGATGACTAAAGAAACTTGCTGTACATCAATGCCTCTGGCCAGTAAGTCAGTGGTAGTGAATACTCTGCTAGAGCCAGATCAGAACTCCTCATGATCACATCTCTTTCCTTTTGGTCCATGTTTCTATGCATGGCAGAGACAGTAAAATCTCAGGCATGCATCTTCTCAGTGAGCCAATCAACCTTCCTTCGGGTGTTGATGAAGATCACTGCCTAGGTAATGGTCAGGGTTTCATACAAGTCACACAGTGTGTGCAGCTTCCCCTTCTCTCATTCAACATTGATGTAGAACTGGCAGATACTCTCCAGGGTCAACTCTTCCTTCTTGACAAGAATTCGAATGGGGTCCCTCATGAACTTCTTGGTCACCTCAAGCACATCGGAAGGCATTGTTGCTGACAACAAAACCACCTGGGTATTGCTGTTGAGCTTCTGGAATATGTCGTAGATCTGGTCCTTGAATCAACGGCTTAACATTTCATCAGCTTCAATTAATACAAACATCTTAATGCATTTGGGAGACTGATATCTCCGGTTGAACATATCAAACACGCAGCCAGGGGTACCCACAATGATATGGGTAGTTTCCATCTGCAACTTTTGCACCTCAGCACGTACATTGGTGTCCCCAGTGCATGCATGACAGGAGGTACCCATGTAATCTCCTAGTGCTATGAACACCTTTTGTATCTGCTGAGCCAATTCTCGAGTGGGTGCCAGTACCAAGGCTTGGGTGGCCTTTAGATCTAATTCAGTCTGCTGGAGAATTGATATGGCAAATGTAGCTGTTTTCCCAGTCCCAGATTGGGCCTTAGCAATCACATCATAATCCTTGATACAAGGAAGAATGGCTCGCTGCTGGATGGCAGAGGACTTCTCAAAACCATAGGCGTAGATGCCACCAAGGAGGTACTCGCAGAGATTCATGTCATCAAAGCTATCAACAATCTCATTCCAGTTACTCTCGATGACACCTTCAGGCTCCATTCCATCAGGGCCATTGTCTCTGGATCGGGAATCCTGACTCGCAGATATTATCCTTAGAAACTAGCTTTTTTTTTGGATTGCTTGTGCGTTAGGTGTCATATTTAAGAAACTATTGCCTAATCCAAGGTCACAAAGATTTACACCTTTTCATTTTGAGTTAATTTTTGTGTGTGGCATAAGGAAAAGTTCTGATTTTATTCTTTTTTTTTTTTGGTACCAGGAATTGAACTGACGGGTGCTTAACCACTGAGCCACATCCACAGCCCCTTTTTATATTTTATTTAGAGATGGTCTCGCTGAGTTGCTTTTAGGACTTTGATAAATTACTGAGACTGGCTTTGAACTTGGCATCTTCTTGCCGCAACCTCACGAGCTGCTGGAATTACTAACAGGCATGTACCACCATGTCCAATTCTGATTTCATTTTTTTACATATAGATATCTAGTTGTTCCAGCAGCATTTGGTGAGAATGGGTTTTTTCCCCCTCCACTGAATTGTCTTGACATCTTTTGTAGTATCAATTTGTCATTGTTTATTTTCAGAGTCTTCGATCAATTCCATTCATTTATTAGTACTATGCTCTCTTGATTACCGTAGCTTGTAGTATGTTTTGAAATCAGGAATTGTGAGTTTTCCAATTTGTTTTGGCTATTTGAGTTCCTTGCATTTCTGTATAAACTTTAGGATAAATTTGTCAATTTCTGCACAAAAGGCAAATGAGATTTTCATAGGGATTGCATTGAATCTATAATTTCTTTTCGTTTTTGGTACTAGGAATTGAACCCAGGGGTGCTTAACCACTGAGCCACATCCCCAGTCCTTTTTAATTTTTTTGAGACAGAGTCTGGCCAAGTTTCTTAGGGCCTTGCTAAATTGCTAAGGCTCGTCTCAAAGTTTTGATCCTTCTGCCTCAACCCTAGGAGTCTCTGACTGAGATTAAAGGCATGTGCCACTAACACTTGGCTTGAATCTAGTTTATCTTGATTATAATTGCCAACTGTTAACTTTTCTAATCCTTAAACATAGGAAATGTTTTCTTTAGGTTGTCTTTAATTTCTTTTATCAATGTTTTATATTAGCTGTATGTTTATATATGTATGTATATAATAGCATATATTTTATAGTAGTTCAATAGTTGTACAGTAGTTACACACTTCTACATTTTTTTTTGCACAGTACTGGGGATTGAACACAGAAGTGTTCAACTGTTCTACTGTCTCCAGCCCTTTTTATTTTTTATTTTGAGATAAGATCTTGCTAAGTTGCACAGGCTGGCCTTGAACTTGTGATTTTCCTGCCTTAGCTTCCCAAGTAACTAGGATTACAGGGATGTACCACTGTGCCTGGAAGTGATATGCTTTTTACCTTAAGATTTAGTGGCTGCCTTTAAATCATCTTGGGAAAAGCTCATGAGTGATCATGAAGGATATTTTTCTTCTTGAGTCCACCAATCTGCTTGTTTCCTGTGATGTTAAAGTATCTCTTAATTTTAGTACTCTTTACTTTCTGCCTTACCATCAGTATGCAACCGGTAAGTCTATTTAATGTGCTTCACTCTCCATCTTTCCAAGGTAATGTCTTTATAACTGTGTATCTGAGGTTCTGTAGAATCTTTGAGCTAAAGCATATATTTTCTCAGCTTGATTTTTCACAATGTATAATTTATGTTTAAAATTTTCACTAGTCATTCAGTCAAGAAATAGTTCTTGACTATTTCAGTAGTTCAGCACATAACACAAAACACTGTTTTATAGTCCACCTATTGCATCCTGTAATTCTTAGTATAACCATTTTAGGAAAAAAATTCCTAGAGTCTGAAGAATTTTTAGAGGCAAATCTAAACCAGGTTATCCAAGTAAATAGCTTCCTTCCTAATCCTTCCTTTTTCTACTTTCTTCCATTCTCCCCAGAATAGTCCCTAGAGGAAATAGAAACACACCACAAATATTTTTTTCATTCTACCTCACCAGTCTCATTTCTTATCAGTTTGACTAGACAATCTCTTCCTTAGGAAAGCATATTTAAGGTAAATTTATTCTCAGTATGAGTTTTCTTAGTACTAAGTTATCATTGATTTTTAGCAATCTGAACATCCTGTGACAATTAAAAAGCACACAACACAATTTATTAATCTCCTAATACCCTTGCTGTCCTGCGAACCCTTCTGAAAATGCCGTTTTATTGGCCAATCTGTGTTAGTGCTAAACTTTAGAACTATATTAGTAACTCAAGTTAGTTACTCCACTCATTCAAAAATAGGTCTGTAATCCCAGTGATTTGGGAGGCTGAGACAGGAGCATTGCATGTTCAAGGCCAGTCTGTGCAATTTATTTATTTTTTTTTTTTTTAAATATTTATTTATTTATTTTTCGGTGGACACAACATCTTTGTTTGTATGTGGTGCTGAGGATCGAACCCGGGCTGCATGCATGCCAGGCGAGTGCGCTACCACTTGAGCCACATCCCCAGCCCCAGCCTGTGCAATTTAAGTGAGACCTTGCCTCATAATAAAACATAAAGGGATGGGGATACAGCTCAAGGGTTAAATCCTCCTGGGTTCAATTCCCAAAAATTCCCCCAAAAGTTGCTTTGATAACCCCAAGTCATTTGGGGTCGGTTATTTATTTATTATATAATTATTTTTTTTAGTTGTAGATTGACTCAATGCCTTTGTTTTTACGTGGTGCTAGGATTGAACTCAGTGCCTCATACTTGCAAGGCAAGTGCTCTACCACTGAGTTACAACTGTAGCTCCCATTTGGGGTCTTTAAAACAATGGAATCACCATTATCTTTTTGCTTTTGAACCTTAAGTGCTTTGCTAAGCTTTCCAGGAGATGTAGCATAGAATACTCTAGCAAACAACGTATTCTAAATTCTTGAACAAAACTGCCCTAGGTATTTTTGCTGAGAACCGAAAAATTTAGAAGGAAACCTTAAGTGCCCACTTATTTTTCTGCCTCAAAGCATATAGCAGGGATTCCCTTCTTCTTTATTATTACTAAGAATTTCTTTTATTTGTTTTTCTCCCATAGACTATATGTTTTGAAAGATTGTCTACTGACAATCTGAAGTTAGTTAATAATTTACCATTTTTATTTATCATCCATAATTGGGCTGTCATACCTTTTGTGTTCTTTGAGCACAAGTTTGAAAATCCTTAAAGGAGTTGAAAACAGCATGAACTGTTTGGAAATGGACAAACCTAGATTAAAATCTGAGCTTTACCAATTAGCAATGGTGTAATGCTGGGCAATTTATTTATTAATACTTCCAATCTCGTCATCTTTAAAAATAAGGATAATGATTTGAACTTTGAAGGGTTGTAGGAAATTAATGAATGTAGATGCTTTGGGTATAATCCTGAGCACATGGTTTTAGCACCTATGAATAATTTTATCTATATTTTGTGGAGTCCATCCATTTAAATAATTGTGATTGTTTGCTTGTTACAGATTCCCCATACTCCAAATATAAAAAACCCTTTTAAGTGTGTTGGTGGTAATTTCTGTTGAATAGTTTCATTGTAAGTTGCAGCAGATGCTCTATGAAGTACCATGTGGAGAAGAATGTACAGAAGCTAAAAGGTGCATATGTTGGTAGTGACTGTTTCAGCATTCCTTATACATTTTATATTTTTTCCTCAATTCTCCTTTGTGGAAAGACTGATTTCATTTGTTAACATGCCTTCTTATGGTAGCACATTGACTACTTGCAGATCTCAGTGATAGGAAATAGATAAGTTCAGTTTCTGATGTAAAGATATATATACCTTAAGTTCATAATAGTATGCTATTATAAGAATTCAAATAA
Source organism: Marmota monax (assembly GCF_021218885.2). NCBI lineage: Eukaryota > Metazoa > Chordata > Mammalia > Rodentia > Sciuridae > Marmota > Marmota monax. The sequence goes on along the minus strand of NW_026695198.1, from coordinate 8,692,942 downwards.
TTGAAGTGTGATTTTATTCTAAAGTAGAAACAGAAATCGGAATGGAAGTAAAGTATGGGTGAAATACTAATTGTTTGAAATAATTGGTGTACAAATTTTTTTTTGTTGTTGCCTTGCAGTCCACAAGAATTGGAATGTCAGTTAATGCTATTCGCAAGCAGAGTACAGATGAAGAAGTTACATCTTTAGCAAAATCTCTCATCAAATCCTGGAAAAAGTTATTAGGTATAATTGATCTTTCCTTACATATATTTTTGATGTTCTGATTTGTTAAATGGTTGTCACATTTTTTTTTTCCCTCTATAAAATTAGATGTACTGAAACCAGTGCCTCATAATAAGGATAAGGGAAGGTTATATTAATCTCTGAAATTTTTGTTCTTTAGGCTAGTCATTTCAACTCTCTTGACTTGGAACACAACTAGATAAGCTCTTTAAGAAGAATTTTCTTGCAAGGGAAAGGCTCTACAAACTTTGTGAGGAAAGGGGAAAAAAAATTCTTTTTTTGGTTTGATGATACTAGGGATTGAACCCAGGGCCTTGTGTATATTGTGCAAGCGCTCTACCACTGACCTACACCCCAGCACTGAAAAAAAACTTTTTTTTTTTTTGGATACTAGGGATTGAATCTAGGGATACTGTATCATCCCTTTTTATTTTTTGTTTTGAAAAGGTCTCTCTAAGTTGCCATGGCTGGCCTTGATTCCCTTGAATTCCTCCTGCCTCAGTCTCCTGAGTCATTGGGATTATAGGCATGTACCACCATGCCCAGCCTGAAAAAATTTTTTAACTTACATAAAACTTGCAAGAATTATAAAAGAACTTATATTGATTTTTGATATTCACCATGTATCATGTCCTTATCATGTATCATGTCCTTATCATCATCATCATCTCTTTATCTTGCTTTCTTTTCTTATTCTTTATGAATCATTTGAGGGGAGATTGACATATCATGCTCTTTCCCTGTAAAACCTAAGTGATATTTCCTTAGAACAGGCTTATTTTCTCATATAACCATAATATAGGAAAGATAGGAAATTTAACATTGTTTTCTTTCTTTTTGTTTGTTTTCCGTATAATTTCTTTGCTCTTAGGTACTGGGGATTGAACCCAATGCCTCGGATATGCTGGGAAAGATATGTTCACTGAGATACATCCCCAGTCCTTTTAACATTGGTATAATATTTTAATCTGTGGTTCATGTTCTGGTTTTATCAGTTGTCTCAATCCGTGTCTTTTCTAGCTTTTTTTCCCACTTGTCCAGGACAGAATCCAGCCCATGAACAGTTATTTAGTTTCTTAATCTGAAGTTATTCTTATTCTTTTATTTTTTATGATATTGAAATTTTGAAGAACGTAAAGCACCTTCCTACCCCCTCTTTTTAATAGTACATTCCTCTTTAGGGGTTATGTGCTGTTTTCTAGTGATTAGATCAGGTTGTACATCCACAGTTGGAATATTGCTTACCAGTGTTATATCCTTCTCAAGGTATCACACTCAGTCAAGGTGTACGCTATAGAGTTGATTTTTTTTTTTTTCCTGTAAAGACATTCTGTGGGAGACATGTTAAGACCTTGAAATCATCTTGCATTTTATCAGATTGCTCTCCCCCAATTTAATGCTGCCCAAACCAGTCTTTATAGTGATGGCTATAAAAATGGAATGTTCTGACTCTTCTACTTCAATATTTATAAATCATCTTTACACTTAAGAAAGCACTTTCCTTTTACCTCCCAGTGATTTTGTTATTAGTGTAGACTCATAGTATAATCTATTATGGTTGAGATTTTTGGGGTATTAAATTGTCCCAGATTTGAAAAGTGATTACCCCTTCAAACTGGATCTTGGCTCCTTTTGGCAAGCCCTATCCAGTGCTTTGATAATATTTAAGCCTATAAAAATGTAAAAGCCTGTTAAGAAAAATGAGTGTAGTACATGATCCTGTATTAGATTTTAAAGGGAAGAAAACCATTCCCAAAGATGATTATTAGGACAACTGGCAGAACTTGCTAGTTGTTTTTTCTGATTATATGAAAGGTCTCTTTATTCTTAGGAAACACACTGAAGTAGTGGAATAAAAGTACATGATATCTACCACCTAATTTTATTTTATTTTTTTAATATCTTTATTTTATCTGTTTATTTTTTATGTGGTGCTGAGGATTGAACCCAGGGCCTCGCACAGGCTAGGCAAGTGCTGTACTCCTGAGGCACAACCCCAGCCCCCTGCTACCTAATTTTAAATAAAAGAAATGTTTATAAACACTGAGAATTTGTGTGTGTGTACATATTCTCATTTATGTCTATAAATAGAGGTAGGAAGGAGAAAGAAAATATGACAGAATGTTAGCAGTTGGAGAATCTCAGTAATACATACATGGAATTTCTTTGTATTGCTCTTATTACATTTGTGCAAATTTGAAATTGTTCCAGAATAAAATCTTTTTAAAAAAGATTTAAAAAGATTTTATCTGGTCTTTAAAGACAGGTGGGAACTCTAGATTCATGATTTGTTTAATTTTTTTTTCTGTATTTTCAAGTAATTAAGATTAGTCATAAAAAAAAAAAAGATTAGTCATAGAGGGCCGGGATTGTGGCTTAGCAGTAGAGTGCTTACCTAGAATGCATGAGGCACCCGGTTCAATCCCTGGCACCACATAAAAATAAACAAATAAAATGAAAGTATCATGTCCATCTACAACTAAAAAAAAAAAAAAAAAAGATTAGTCATAGAAAGTTCACTGAGAACTTTACACACACACATTTTTGCTCACAGAAAGAGGGTTTCTATATGTATTTTTAAATATTTTTTTTATAACTTTATTTTGTGTATTTATTTTTTTATGTGGTGCTGGAGGATTGAACACAGTGCCTCACCCATGTAGGCAAGTGCTCTACTACTGATCTACAGCCCCAGCCCAGATAGATATATTTTGTGGCAGATTAGACGTTGCAGTTTTGCTCATTTGGTTTTATATTTAAAGAAGATTTACTCTTATGTTTATTGGCATTCAGGTTCTTCTTTAAAAACATTATTTTGTGCTAGGTGTGTTGGTGCACACCTGTAATCCCAGCAGCCTGGGAGGTTGAGGCAGGAGTATCACAATTTTGAGGCCACCCTCAGAACTTAGTGAAGTCCTAAGCAATTTAGCAAGACCCTATCACAAGAATTAGGAAAAAAAATAAAAAAGGACTGGGGATGTGGTCCAATTGCTAAGTACCCTTTGGTTCAATCCCCAGTACCAAAAAAACACAGACAAACAAAAAACACCTTATTTTGTGAAAATTTGCTTTTCATTAAAATTTGAAGTTAGAGGAGAAAAAAGTCCTTGTCTATTTGTGACTATAACTATCAGTTAATATCTTATTGCATTTCTTATCTTTTTTTTTTTAAATTTATTTTTCAGTTTTCCGTGGACACACATCTTTATTTTATGTGGTGCTGAGAATCAAACCCAGCGCCCCGAGCATGCCAGGGGAGCGCCTTACCGCTTGAGCCACATCCCCAGACTGCATTTCTTATCTTTTTCCCCCCTGATGCACAGATTATGCTTCAACTGTTATGTTACTTACATTTCATGTATACCTGTTATCTTTTTTTTTTTTTTTTAGTTGTTGTTGAACACAATATCTTCATTTATTTATTTATTTTATGTGGTGCTGAGGATTGAACCCAGGGCCTCGTACATGCTAGGCAAGTGCTCTACTGCTGAGCCACAACCCCAGCCCATCTGTTACCTTTTTAATGAAAATATTTTGTTTTTCTATCATAACTGTTATTTTTATTGGTTTCAGAATAATCCAATGACTATATCTTGATTTTTATTAACCACTTGAATATTGTTAGGTTTGTTATTTTTAAGTTATGGCTGTTATAACTAATGTTTTTTTTTTTAATATTTTTAGTTGTAGATGGAAACAATACCTTTATTTTGCGTATTTGGTGTTTTTGTTTTTTTTTTTAATGTAGTGCTGGGGATCGAACCCAGTGCTTCACGTGTACTAGGCAGGCGCTCTCCCATTGAACCACAACCCCAGCCCAGACATAACTAATTTTTAATAAATAATTGTTCTGCCTAAAGCTTTTTCTTTAGATCCTTAGCTAGGTTTCTAGAAGATTTACTACTACTGTTAGTAAGTAGCACATTTTTTAATACTTAGGATATACTAACTGTTGACATGTATTACTACATTTAATCTTCAGTACAATCCAGTATGATGAAACCATTGCACTGATCACTTAGGTACCTTGCACACAGTTGGATCAGTGGTGAATACCTGACCTAGGATCTGACTTCATATAGTCTTGAGACCTTTCCTGGGGATGTGCTGTGTTGCCTATGGAATTGTTTTCATGCCTCTTACTTCTCTGCTTTCCAAAAGGAATTATATGAATTTACTATGCCAGGGTGGTGTGGGAGATCAATTTTAACTGCAGTTTTGGCAGCATTGGATCCTTGCTAGATCATATTTAATTGCTATATCACCTTTCCTTTTTAAGTAGTGTCTTTCCTATTACTTTTGGACTATTTCTTAGTCCATGCCATGTGTCATTATTAATCTTTGTTTTCTGCCTCACAGTACTGTACCATCTTTAGGTTTTGAAGCTTTCAAGGTGAATCATAGAGAATAACAGGGATCAATGAAATAAAGTATGTGAAAACTCAAGTGTATACTCATGTTATACCACAGGGCTTGAATTGTTATTTTAGTTTTGATAAAGCTGTGCTTTACAAGATAAATTGTACAATTGTGATACGGAAAGCTCTGTTACTGCTTTCTGTAATAGAGAAAGCTCTATTAGTGCTTCTCATCCAGCTGGCATATTAGAGTTGTCTGGGAAATTTTAAAAAATTATGATGCTTGTGCCTTACTGCCAGAGATTTGGACTTACTGGATATGGAATGGAGGTTGGCACGAGGGTATGTTTAAAAGTTCCCTAGGTGATCCTTATATCCAGTTGAATATATATTCTTTTTGTATTCTGTATAGAGACATGTGAAAATTGAAAGAATTTTTTGTGTATCTCTTAAGACTTTTATAGGGAGCAAAATATAGATAAGTGGGGCAATTTCTACAGTAGGCCTAAACATTTTCTAAACCTATCTTCAAGGCAGATTTGATTTAGATGTGAATGTTTGTCAGTACTAAAATATTTTATCAAATCAGCCTGTTCACAGTGTCTGATTGTTTTTACATCTGTAAGTCTTAAAGCTTGTGTATTTTATATTGCTTTACAGATCATTTAAGATTGAGGGGATGCTAGGTAGATCTTACTATTCCTGAGGTATTTTATATGAAAATGTTTTTATTACTGTCAAAGAAATATTTATATTTTAGGTACAGCCTTTCTTTTTTTTTCTTTTTTTTTATTGCGCAAAACATTACAATGATCTTGACATATCATACATTTGATTCAAATGGGGTATTTATTTTTTGACTTCATGAAAAATTATTAAAACGGTATTGTCACATGCTTTCATTTTGGCGGGGGGGTACTGGGGTTTGAATTCAGGGACACTTGACCACTGAGCCACATCCCCAGCCCTATTTTGTATTTTATTTAGAGGCAGGGTCTCACTGAGTTGTTCAGTGCCTTGCTTTTGCTGAGGCGGGGTTTGAACTCTGGTCTTCCTGCCTCAGGTTCCTGAGCCTCTGGGATTACAGGTGTGTGCCACCATGCCTGACACATGCTTTCATTTTTAAAATGACTATTTTTCCCATATTCTTTCCTTCTCTTTGTTCTGTATACTTTTCTCTTAAACTTTTAGGTTCCCCTTGGCATACGAATTTGTAATTCTTACTAAGTGAGTGCTAACTGAATATGGGTTCTGAAAAATACCCAAGTGTGTATGCTAATAGAATAGTTTCCATAAACTTCATTTACTGGTGGGTAACTTAGAATTTTTTTTCTTGTGTTAGTAGCCTGTTAACATGCAGTATTTCAGTTTTTATTTTTAACAGTTACTAACAACTAAGGGATTTCATACATTTTCAGATGGACCATCCACTGATAAAGACCCTGAAGAAAAGAAAAAAGAACCTGCGATTACATCACAGAATAGCCCTGAAGCAAGAGAAGAAAGGTATTTCACTTTATGGAAATTCATTTATGTTAAAGTCAGATAGTTTTATCAACTCTATCAATTTCTCCATGGTCTTCAGATCACAAATCTGCATTACTTTCTGTTTTCCATTCATATAAAACTAGTAAATGTATATAGCCAAGGTTTTCAGAAAGATTTCCTAGAAATTTAAAAGATAGGTAGTAGATTACATAAATAAAAACAAATTGTGTATTTACATAGATAAAAACATTGTGCTTAATAAGTTTTATGGAATAGGATTCCTGGGAGAGGCACTGATAGAATTGTTAATGACTGTAGTGCTTTGGGATTTAAATGGTTACTTCCTCTACTTACCAATTTCTTTTTTTTTTTTTTTTGAATTTATTTGTACCCTGGATCACTTTCATTTTTATGCTTTTTTTTTCTTCCAAATTTTGCCATTTATCATAGGAACTTAAAATATGAATTTCAGCCACAAGGGGTTTAAATTGTTCCTTGGCTTTTATAAGATCTTTGCATTTATTTTTTGCTGTTGCATACCACGAACTGTGCAGTATCCAACATGTTGCTTAATGTTGGTATAGGTAATAAATTACAAGTAGTTCTCCAATTTCTTGTGAAGCTTGTGGTTTAACTATTGATGTTGACTTAGAGAAGTGGTTCTCAAAGTGGTCCAAAGAAGATCAAGGACTGCCTGGCAACTTATTAGAAACTTAAATGTTCAGGCCTCATCCTGGAACTATCAGGAATTGTTTTTAACAAGCTCCTCCTTTAACTTCTGAGGCACCCAGGTTTAGAACTTCTGCTTCTAGCTTTTGGCTTCCAAATTTCTGTTTTGTCCCTGAACTTTTGATCCACCTAGATTGTTAGAGGTATTTAGGACATTAAGGCTACTTCTGTTTTAATTTTATTTCTTAGGGGTTCCTCAGAATTGATCATATAATTATTTTTTATTGAACAATTTTTTATTTTTTTGAGTTTTTGGGGATTGAACTCAGAGCTTTGTGTGTGCTGGGTAAGCACACCACTGAGCTACATTCTTCTTGCCCCCAGCCACTGCCTATTTTATTTTGTTTTTTAATTTGAGACAAGGTCTTGCTGAGTTGCCTAGGCTGACCTTGAACTTATGATCCTTCTGCCTCCGCCTCCCAAGCTGGGATTACAAGTGCACCACTCACTGTACCAGGCTGTGTTTCTTATTATTTTTACTTTTATTTTTTGGTACTGGGATTGAACTCAGGGGCACTCAACCACTGAACCACATACCCAGCCCTTTTTTTTTTCATATTTTATTTAGAGACAGGATCTCACTCAGTTGCTGAGGCTGGCTCCTCCTGCTTCAGCTTCCCAAGTTGTTGGGATTATAGGCATGTGCCATCATACCTGTCTTGTTCCTTATTTATTTTTTTAATTAACACTTATTAATATCACATACACTTGTTATTTTATGTTATAGTACTAAATATATTTGATGTTTAAAGAGGTAAGCCAAAAGTAGGGTTAAACAATGTTTGTTAATAAAATTTATGTAGTTTTTTTTCTTGTAACTTTTTATTTTGAGATAGTTTCAGACTTTTAAAAAATTGCTGGCTGGGGTTATATATCAGTGGTAGAGCACCTGCCTAGCACATGTGAAGTATTGGGTTTGATCCTCAGCACCACATAAAAATAAATAACTGAAGAAAGAAAGGAAAGAAGAAAGATTGTGTCTATTTACAACTAAAAATTTAAAAAATGATACAAATTTATTTTAAAAATTGAAAAATAATACAAAGAATTCTTTACCCAATTGCTTCTCTTATATTTATATATGTATATGCACATATACATGTGTGTGTGTGTGTATGTGTATATGAATGAATTTTATTTTGAACCAAATGAGTGCTTTGCAGACATTTTGCCCTTTTTACCCTTATATATGTCAATATGTTTTCTTACATATAACCACAGCACAGCTTTCAATATCAGGGAATTAACATTGATATATAAAATGCTATTTTGTAATCATAGACCTTATTCATGTTTCTGCAGTTACCTCAATAATTTCATTTATTGCAAAGGGAAAATATTTCTTCAAAAATACTGTCCAAGATCATATATTGAATTTAGTTGTCATTTCTCTTTGATGTCCTTTAATCTGTAATAGTTCTTCAGTCTGTTGTTGTCTTTCTTGACCTTGATATTTTTGAAAACTGGAGGCCCTAGCCTAATGAATTTTTAACATATTTTCAGCTGTGATATATTCAGGGTCCCTGGTTTTGTGTCTATAACATATATATATATATATAAACATTTTAAGTAGATGTTGAAAGCTGAGTCATTTCTTAGTATACATTTTTATCAGTTCTATGTCCTTGAAGTTTAGGTGTAGAACCTATCTGCAAACACACAGAATTATTGTGTATGAAGGCTGATACATGTTTACACATACTCAGAGAAATAAAAGAGGATTCAAGAAATTAGTATGAAGGGAGATGTAAGGTTAGATCTAAATGATTTGTAGTTGAGTGAAGTTTTACATTTTAAGTACAAGAAATCGAGAAAATTATGTGCTTAAATGGTTAGAAAGAGGTAACAGAATGTTATGCAGTGGTGCCAGCAATAGCAAAGTGAGAAATGGCTCCATCAGTTCACTTGAGTAGTTTCCATTGGCTGGGCTAGGCATTTGGCTATGGACAGAAGCAAAAGCATTTAATTGAAGTATTTAAGTAGTCTTTATTTATTTTGTGGTGCTGAGGATCAAACACAGGCCATACTCAGCCAGTCCTCTATCACTGAGCAACACCCAGCCCTAAGAAGGAGATTTTATTTTATTTTTTTGGTACTAGGGATTGAACTCAATGGCATTCAACCACCAAGCCAGCCCTATTTTATATTTTATTTAGAGGCAGGATCTCACTGAGTGGATTAGTGCCCTGCTTTTGCTGAGGTTGGCTTTGAACTCTTGATCTTCTTGTCTCAGCCTTCTGAGCTGCTGGGATTACAGGCGTGTGCCACCATGCCCAGTTTAAGAAGGAGATTTTTTAAAAAATTGACTTATTCATTTATTTACTGCTTACAGACACTGTGCTATATATTGAAGATACAAAGAAGATTAAATCATGGGCAGGGGATATAGCTCAGTTGGTAGAGTGCTTGCCTCACATGCACAAGGACCTGGGTTCAATCTCTAGCAGCATACCCCCCCCCCCCCCACACACACACATACACATACACACAAAAGGGGAACTCAGGCAGCAGGATACGCCCTATTCCCAGCAGGAATAATCTTAAACCTGGAACGCCCTAAACCCAATTATCCTAAACCGGGAACACCCTAATCCCGGATCCGCCCTGGTCCTTGAGCAAGGTCACATAACTGCAATGTCACTGCAAAATGTCCTATTTCCACGAGTCCTTCCACTAAGCAACATGGGGTACGCTGGCAAGGAAATTGTCATACCTATTTGGCTAATGGCTCCCAGCACACACACACACACACACACAAAAGATAAAATCCTAAGATTTTTTGCTCTTAAGAAACTTAGCCTGGTCTCAGTTTCTGTGGGTGAGGAACCAGACTTCACCAGGACTCTCACTCCAAGATGCAGTGCTACCTCCTATCATAATGATATAAGAAGTTAATATTTTCTTTGTATAAAGCCAACATAGCTAAGGTAAATGTTACTCCATTACTCAGTGAATTTAGGATAAACTATGTAAAAAACTCTAAACAAAATGTATTCATGAAAGTTTTTGGACAGTGGTGTCATTTTATTTTTCTGAAGAATATGGGGAGAGGGAGGAGGACTGAATTGTTGCCCCTGAAGAGAAGCAAATGTCCTTTTTCTACTTAGGCATATCATGTAAGTATCTTTCTAATGAAGTTTTTTTTTTGGTGGTGGTGCTGGGGATTGAACCCAGCCAGGGCCTTGTGCATGAGAGGCAAGCATTCTATTAACTGAGCTACATCCCCAGCCCCTTATGAAGTTCTATCATGACCTCTTGAAGTATTTATTATGTATCTTGAAAACATGTATCTATGTTTATAAATGGTGAGATAATCTTTCTGTCTTCACAATTCTGGTTTAATGCTTATTTAATAATAAAACTTTTTTTTCCTCAAAGAAAAAGAAACTTAGTGTGGTTAAAGGAAAATGTATGAAAAGTCATTGCAAACCTGTGTGTACACGGTTTTTTGCGAGTACAGAGAGATATAATAATAGGAAGCTTCAGGAAGAATTGACTAAAGTTAGAAGGTAGAGATTTATCATTTTGTACACTGTAACCTGTTCTCAACAGTGGTTGTGTTTTGGAGAGAAAACATGGAAGGTATATCCTTGCAGCAGGTTAGATCTATGAAGGGCAATGATTTAATCAGTCTTTGAAAAAGGTTTATGGCCAGGCCTGAAGGGGTAGTACCCCTGTAATCCCAGCAGCTTGGGAGGCTGAGGCAAAAGTATCAGAAGAGTTCAAAGCCAGCCTCAGCAACTACTTAGCAAGACCCTGTCTCTAAATAAAATATAAAAAAGGACTAAGGATGTGGCTCAGTGGTTTAGTGCCTCTGGGTTCAATTCCCCAGTACCAAAGGGAAAAAAAAGAAAAGAAAAAGGTTTATGTTAGATAACCTTATGTGTGATAAAACTGAATTGAAACTAGTCAGAAAAGTATTTTTAAAAGAACCTGTTTTTGTGAAAATCTAATATAACAAGTTAATCAGAGCAATTGAAATGATTAAGTTGACTAGAAAGTCATTAAACTGTCCTGGCTGTGCAGATGGAGTTTGTATTTATGGAGAGAAATTAAACAGACCTTTTTATAATCTCAAGATTTATTTCATCAGATTTTTGTCTCATTAGGAAACCATTGTCTAATTGGAGTAGAGGTTTTCAAACATTTTTTTTTTCCTCCCTGTAATTTTGGTAGCAAGCCTCCATACTTTTTTGGTCCCATCCCCTTGCCCTTCCCCTCAAACCATGATCCATCCTTCTCATATATTGCCGTGAGTTTTAATGTGTATTTTCTCTATTAAAATTTTATTCATTGTTTAAAAGGACAATCAAGGTAAAATGCTTGGTATTCTTTTTACAAAAAGACACAAGGGGCGGGGGCTGTGACTCAGTGTTAGTGCACTTGCCTGGCATCAGTTCAATTCTCAGCACTACATATAAACAAATAAAAGTAAAGGTCCATCAAAAACTAAAAAAAAAAAAAAAAATTAAAAAAAAGATATGAGACTTTTCTCCTTACTAAATTTAATCACTTAAGTTTTTAATGTGTATGCAGGCAACTTTTTTCCTTACACAAGTCACTAAAATATCATTTATTTAGGCTCTGAAGTTTTGTTTTCAGAGAGTGATAGTATTGTTACTTTAAGGTTTTTTAAAAATTTCTTTTTGGCATGTGTATTTTAGTAGTTCCAGTGGTAATGTAAGCAGCAGGAAGGATGAGACAAATGCTCGAGATACTTACGTTTCATCTTTTCCTCGGGCACCAAGCACTTCTGATTCTGTGCGGTTAAAATGTAGGGAGATGCTTGCTGCAGCTCTCCGAACAGGAGGTAAGTTTAGTGTATGTTATTTTACTTCCCATCCCTTTCATCACCACCACTAGTACTTTATCCACCTCCATATTGTTGTTTTGCAAGTACCATCCTGATTGTAGCTGCCCACCACTGCTTAGCTTAGGGAGGAGTTATTACTAATAGCAGTCCCTAAAGAGTGAGACTGGGACATCTGCTTATTACTATGTAATTCCAAAAAGTAGATTCATTCTAATATATGAATGTTTTTCATGATCGTAGTAGTTTTAAAACTTTTCCCCCTCAAATATTTTGTTACCTGCATTTAATATGCAAACTACTTACTCTGTCCTTAGATTGAGAGTTAACAATACTGAATTCTGAAATGTTAGTATGACATACATTGTATAAGTTTTGTATTCGTAATTCCATTTGCTGATTTTTTTAAGTGGAGAAGCAATCTTGATTTATGTATGAGAACTTAATTATATTTGAAGGTATTTAGTCTTAGCATGTAAAATTTTGACTTTAAGCCAGGCATGGTGGTGCATACCTATAATCCCAACAACTGGAGAGACTGAGGCAGGAGAGTCACAGTTCAGGGTCAGCCTGGGCAACCATAGCCAAGAACTTGTCTCAAAAAAATGAAAAGGGCTGGCTCACTGATAAAAAAGGAGAAAAGAAAAAGTTTCATATGCAGGAATGTTTGTCATTTTATACTTTTCCTTTTCTTTATGCTCAACCGTAGCTAATTGGACCTATTTCCTTTTTCTGCCTTTTCTAGTTTGAATTCCTTACTGTCTCTTTTTTTCTTCCTAGTTTGTATTTATTTCCTTTTATCCTTTTGAATATTTGTATAGGAGTCTGTTGAGTGTGTCCATATATGTGATTGGCTGATGAATGGTTTCTTTGCATTGAACCCCGAGTCTGAACTCTGAGTCACAGGAGACAGACAGTTCTTTATTTAACTTTCTGTACTCTCTGATGGAATAACCAGAATTCATGGAGTTGTGAAATGAGGAATTGCCTGCTCTATGAATTACTTCCCCATCCCTGAGGGAAAAGGAATCATCAATGCAGGAGCACTGTGGATATTAGGTGAATCTAAAAGGAGGAGTCTAGTGAGTAGTAAAAGACCAGATTCCAATTAAACTAAACTAAAAGGATTTTTATATGAGGCAAATGGGGTTGAAGAAATAAGAATGCAGTTCACTTTCTTGTACTGGAATTTTCTTTTAACATGTTGCAATAAATTAACAATTTTTTATGCCTGTTTTTAGATGACTACATTGCTATTGGAGCTGATGAGGAAGAACTAGGATCTCAGATTGAGGAAGATATCCTTTGTGTGTCTATTTGTAATTGTTTTAAGTAACCTATTAGGATAATTGTAATTTTTTCTTCTTGTATATAATTCTAAGGTTTATTCTTCAGTATTGTTTTGATGCGAAAGGAGAAGAAGGACTTTCATGTCAGTTTATTCCATTTTTTTTCTTGTCATTCAAAAACAAATCACATTAGTGTTGATGGCATTTTTATTTTTCTGCCTTGCAAATTGAGAATGTAGTTTGTAATTTCATTTGCGCAGAATGGCAGAGAAAAAAAACACACACACACACACACACTCCTCTACTATTATGTGTGAAGATTTCTCATTGAAGAACCTCAATAGAGCACACATAATTTCCTGAGCTCATTATCCTAGAGGGAAATATGTTCATGCTGGGCACCACGGAAAGGGCCTTGGGATACAGGTTGTTCATATGGGAGGGGAGTAGGAAATATGTAGGTAACAGTAGGACATGGAACTCTTTCTTGTTAAGGAAATATCCTTGTTAGGGAGGGAGTTCCTTCAGGGCTCAGCCTCTGCTTGTGGCTTGACCTTGATGGAGAGAAACCTGCTAAATTAGCTTCATGCTGAGCTGGGAAAGGAAATGAACCTCCAGGGCTACTGTGGTCTCTTTTCAGAAAGCCCCAAGGAACTGTGTGGACAAGGCCATTAGACTTAGGATTATTGGTGGAATACAGATTTGGGCAAGTTAGAGCTGGTGTCATCTCAAGCTAGTTTTTCAAAAATTTGTTCACTTGGATTGAATACCAGAGTTACTTGTTGATTTGCATGCTGCTTTGATTAAACAAGAAAAAAAAATTACTTGTCTATAGTGTAAAAGTATTGATAATTATTTGTCAATTATGGATGAATCAAGGAATCAGAAACAGTGCTCTTTTTTTAACTCATTAAATTGGAAACAGTTTTTGTGAACTCCTTAGAAATTTTTAGGATTCTTATTTTGGCAGAAAAGGAAAAAATTGTTTTATCTTTATAATTTAACCATTTTTCCTTAACAGCCAAGTACCTATATATCAAGAAATAAGGAATACAGACATGAAATACAAAAATAGAGTACGAAGTAGGATATCAAATCTCAAAGATGCAAAAAATCCAAATTTGAGGAAAAATGTACTCTGTGGGAATATTCCTCCCGACTTATTTGCTAGGATGACAGCAGAGGTGAGCATACCTATATATTAAGTTTCTATGATGTGATTACATAATGTCAAGTATATCATAAGGCTTTATATAAATATTACATATATAATTTCTATGAGCTATTCTGATAGATACATAAATACTAGGCAAATACTTAATGTTATTGACTTTGACATTAATGTTTTGCTCCTTCTGTACCATTAATGTTCTTTTGGTGCTATATTTAAATCATTATTTAAAATTAAAAATGTTATCCTTTTAATGACTCTAATTACAAATAGCCTTTTGTATCCTTTAAGCCTTTTTGCATGGTTAAACACCCAGAAATTGTTTATATCTTACTGATTTTTTTCTTAAATTTATATGGGAAATGATGGAAAAATTGAAATTCAAAGGGCTGCTATTTGTAGACAGTTATTCATTGACAATAACTATTGTGTGTCTACAATCTATTAGGCATCCAAGAGTGAATTTGTTTTTCTTGCATCGCTAATCAAAATTGCTATATTTTAAAAATTCCTTTTAAAATTTTTGTTAAAATATGTTAAAGCTTTACAAAGCAGAGAACATAGTGCAGTGAGATCTCATGAATCTATCACGGAAGCTTTCAGTATTTTTGAGAACTTATCACCCTTTTAATTTTTCACTGCCCGCCCCCCTTTTTCCATTGAATTTATTTTCAAGCACATCTCAGACATTATATCTTTTTTTAAACCTCTTTATATTTGGGAGATAGCTTTACAATATATATTTTTCTTACATAATGTCATCTCCACATCTAACAAACCTATTGGTATTATTAATATCTAGCTCATATTCATGTTCTATTCTTTTCCTGTCCCTTATATCCTTTCTAATGCTTTTTTTTAATTTCCCTTTACGATATTGCCCTTTCAAAGAAATCAGTTCTGTATCCCACATTGTGGATTTTTAAAAAATATTTATTTTTTAGTTGTAGTTGGACAAAATACCTTTCTTTTATTTATTCATTTTTATGTGGTGCTGAGGATCAAACCCAGTGCCTTGTGTGCTAGGCGAGTGCTCTACTGCTGAGCCACAACCCTAGCCCATCCCACATTATGGATTTTGTCTGTACAACTGTATCTGTTTCTCATGTAATTTTTTTTTTTTAATTTTTGATATTTATTTTTTAGTTATCGGCGGACACAACATCTTTGTTTGTATGTGGTGCTGAGGATCGAACCCAGGCCGCACGCATGCCAGGCGAGCGTGCTACCGCTTGAGCCACATCCCCAGCCCTCTCATGTAATTTGATTTTTTTTCTATCCCCCCTATTTTCTGTAATATTGGAAGCTAGTTCAATAGGCTTGATTATATTCAAGCTTCATTTTTTTTTCTGTATAAATACTTCTTCATAAGTGATGCTTTTTATTGTAGTTTCCTCACAGCAGGAGACACATAATGTATTGATCTCTTCTTAGGGTGTTAAGATTGGTCATTTGGGTTTGGATAATTAGAGTGATTTGTCCACTGTAAATCTCTCCATCGAACTTTCAGTTGATGAATTCATCCACTGATGATCCTTGCCTGAATTGGTTATTTCAATTAAATAACCACTGCAAATGAATGATTTAAATTATGTCATTCCTTTTACAATAATTAGCAAGGTTTCTTTGTTAAAGAAGCACTTTTCCTTATAAACTCAAACTGTTGGTTTGGGTAGGAAAGTCAGGATCGATGTGTAAGTCTTTTCCATTGGTTATCAGTTACCAGAATCAGGAGTTGGTGCCCTGGTTAATTGCCAATGATGGCTTTCTTTTTTTTTTGTACTGAGATTGAATTCAGGGGCACTCAACCACTGAGTCACATCCTCAGCCCTATTTTGTATTTTTTATTTTAGAAACAGGGTCTTACATAGTTGGTTGGTGCCTCACCAATGCTGAGGCTGGCTTTGAACTCATGATCCTCCTGCCTCAGCCTCCTGAGCCGCTGGGATTACAGGCATATGCCACTCTCCCCAGCTTGTTTTTGAATATATGTGTCCTCTCTTAAGTATTGTCATAGACTTGTGACTTTTTATTTATCCCGTGGGATTAGTTATTATTTTTTTTTTTTAAATTTTTTATTGTGGGTTGTTCAAAACATTACAAATTTCTTGACATATCATATTCTACACTTTGATTCAAGTGGGTTATGAACTCCCACCTTCACCCCATACACAGATTGCAGAATCACATCAGTTGCACATCCATTGATTTACATATTGCCATACTAGTGTCTGTTGTGCTCCGCTGCCTTTCCCATCCTCCACCCTCCCCCCTCCCCTCCTCTCCCCTCCCCTCCCCTCCTCTCTCTCTACCCCCTCCACTGTATAACCCTGAGGGTCTCCTTCCATTACCATGCAATTTCCCTTCTCTCTCCCTTTCCCTCCCACCTCTCATCCCTGTTAAATATTAATCTTCTTCTCCTGCTCTTCGTCCCTACTCTGATCTTAGATACTCTCCTTATATCAAAGAAGACATTTGGCATTTGTTTTTTAGGGATTGGCTAGCTTCACTTAGCATAATCTGCTCTAATGCCATCTATTTCCCTGTAAATTCTATGATTTTGTCATTTTTTAATGCAGAGTAATACTCCATTGTGTATAAATCCCACATTTTTTTTATCCATTCGACTATTGAAGGGCATCTAGGTTGGTTCCACAATCTTGCTGGTCTGGTATCGCTATACCGCCTGATTCACACTTCCTGCTTAGCATTGTTTTTGCTATTCTGGGTCTTTTATTTTTCCATATGAATTTCATGATTGCTTTCTCTATTTCTACAAGAAATGCCGTTGGGATTTTGATTGGCATTGCATTAAACCTATAGAGAACTTTTGGTAATATCGCCATTTTGATGATGTTAGTTCTGCCTATCCATGAACAGGGTATATTTTTCCATCTTCTAAGGTCTTCTTCTATTTCTCTCTTTAGGGTTCTGTAGTTTTCATTGTATAAGTCTTTCACCTCTTTTGTTAGGTTGATTCCCAAGTATTTTATTTTTTTTGAAGATATTGTGAATGGAGTGGTTGTCCTCATTTCCATTTCAGAGGATTTGTCGCTGATATACAGGAATGCCTTTGATTTATGCGTGTTGATTTTATATCCTGCCACTTTGCTGAATTCATTTATCAGCTCTAATAGTTTCTTTGTAGAGCTTTTTGGGTCTGCTAGGTATAGAATCATGTCATCTGCAAATAGTGATAATTTAAGTTCTTCTTTTCCTATTTTTATGCCTTTAATTTCTTTCGTCTGTCTAATTGCTCTGGCCAGTGTTTCGAGAACTATGTTGAAGAGAAGTGGAGAGAGAGGGCATCCCTGTCTTGTTCCAGATTTTAGAGGGAATGCCTTCAGTTTTTCTCCATTCAGAATGATGCTAGCCTGAGGCTTAGCATAGATTGCTTTTACAATATTGAGGTATGTTCCTGTTATCCCTAGTTTTTCTAGAGTTTTGAACATAAAGGGATGCTGTACTTTGTCGAATGCTTTTTCCGCATCTATCGAGATGATCATATGGTTCTTATTTTTAAGTCTATTGATGTGGTGAATAACATTTATTGATTTCCGTATATTGAACCAGCCTTGCATCCCAGGGATGAATCCTACTTGATCATGGTGTACAATTTTTTTGATATGTTTTTGTATCCGATTCGCCAGAATTTTGTTGAGGATTTTTGCATCTAGGTTCATTAGAGATATTGGTCTGTGGTTTTCTTTCTTTGAAGTGTCTTTGTCTGGTTTAGGTATCAGGGTGATGTTGGCCTCATAGAATGAATTTGGAAGTTCTCCCTCTTTTTCTATTTCCTGAAGTAGCTTGAAAAGTATTGGTATTAGTTCTTCTTTAAAGGTTTTGTAAAATTCTGCTGTATACCCATCCGGTCCTGGGCTTTTCTTAGTTGGTAGTCTTTTTATGGTTTCTTCTATTTCCTCAATTGATATTGGTCTGTTTAGGTTTTCTATATCCTCCTGACTCAATCTGGGCAGATCATATGACTTAAGAAATTTATCTATGCCTTCACTATCTTCTAATTTATTGGAGTATAAGGATTCAAAATAGTTTTTGATTATCTTCTGTATTTCTGAAGTGTCTGTTGTGATATTGCCTTTTTCATCCCGTATGCTAGTAATTTGAGTTCTCTCTCTTCTTCTCTTCGCTAGCATCGCTAAGGGTCTGTCGATTTTGTTTATTTTTTCAAAGAACCAACTTTTAGTTTTGTCAATTTTTTCAATTGTTTCTTTTGTTTCGATTTCATTAATTTCAGCTCTGATTTTAATTATTTCTTGCCTTCTACTTCTTTTGCTGTTGTTTTGCTCTTCTTTTTCTAGGATTTTGAGATGAAGTATGAGATCATTTATTTGTTGGTTTTTTCTTTTTTTAAGGAATGAACTCCACGCAATGAATTTTCCTCTTAGAACTGCTTTCAATGTGTCCCATAGATTCCGATATGTTGTGTCGGTGTTTTCATTTATCTCTAAGAATTTTTTAATTTCCTTCTTGATGTCTTCTATAACCCATTGATCATTCAGTAACCTATTGTTCATTCTCCAAGTGATGTATGCTTTTTCCTTCCTTCTTTTATCGTTGATTTTCAGTTTCATTCCATTATGATCAGATAAGATGCATGGTATTATCTCTACTCCTTTATATTGTCTAAGAGTTGCCCTGTGACATAATATATGATCTATTTTTGAGAAGGATCCATGTGCTGCTGAGAAAAAAGTGTAACTGCTTGATGTTGGGTGGTATACTCTATATATGTCAATTAGGTGTAGGTTATTAATTGTGTTATTGAGTTCTATAGTTTCCTTATTCAACTTTTGTTTGGAAGATCTGTCCAGTGGCGAGAGAGGTGTGTTGAAGTCTCCCATGATTATGGTGTGGTGGTCTATTAGACTCTTGAACTTGAGAAGAGTTTGTTTGACGAACATAGCTGCACCATTGTTTGGGGCATAAATATTTATGATTGTTATGTCTTGTTGGTGTATGGTTCCCTTAAGCAGTATGTCGTGTCCCTCTTTATCCCTTTTGATTAACTTTGGCTTGAAATCTATTTTATTTGATATGAGTATGGACACTCCCGCTTGTTTCCGAAGTCCATATGAGAGATATGATTTTTCCCAACCTTTCACCTTCAGCCTATGTATTTCTTTTCCTATAAAATGCGTCTCCTGTAGGCAGCATATTGTTGGGTCTTGTTTTGTGATCCATTCTACTAGCCTGTGTCTCTTAATTTGTGAGTTTAAGCCATTAACATTTAGGGTTATTATTGAGATATGGGTTGTTCTTCCAGCCATATTTGTTTATTTCTGTTACTAAACATGGTTTGTTTTCCTCTTTGATTATTTCCCCCCCCTTTACTATCTTACCTCCCACTGTTGGTTTTCATTGTTATTTTCCATTTCCTCTTCCTGTAATGTTTTGGCGAGGATGTTTTGAAGAGATGGTTTTCTAGCTGCGAATTCTTTAAACTTTTGTTTATCGTGGAAGGTTTTAATTTCTTTTTTTTTTTTTTTTTTTTTTTTTTTTTTTTTTATTTGTTTATTTTTATTTGTTTTTTTTTTTTTTTTTTTAATTTTTTATTGTGGGTTGTTCAAAACATTACAAATTTCTTGACATATCATATTCCACACTTTGATTCTAGTGGGTTATGAACTCCCACCTTCACCCCATACACAGATTGCAGATTCACATCAGTTACACATCCATTGATTTACAAATTGCCATACTAGTGTCTGTTGTGCTCCGCTGCCTTTCCCATCATCCACCCTCCCCCCTCCCCACCTCTCCCCTCCCCTCCCCTCCTCTCTCTCTACCCCCTCCACTGTATAACCCTGAGGGTCTCCTTCCATTACCGTGCAATTTACCTTCTCTCTCCCTTTCCCTCCCACCTCTCATCCCTGTTAAATGTTAATCTTCTTCTCCTGTTCTTCGTCCCTACTCTGTTCTTAGTTACTTTCCTTATATCAAAGAAGACATTTGGCATTTGTTTTTTAGGGATTGGCTAGCTTCACTTAGCATAATCTGCTCTAATGCCATCCATTTCCCTGTAAATTCTATGATTTTGTCATTTTTTAATGCAGAGTAATACTCCATTGTGTATAAATGCCACATTTTTTTTATCCATTCGTCTATTGAAGGGCATCTAGGTTGGTTCCACAGTCTTGCTATTGTGAACTGTGCTGCTATGAACATCGATGTAGCAGTGTCCCTGTAGCATGCTCTTTTTAGGTCTTTAGGGAATAGACCAAGAAGGGGAATAGCTGGGTCAAATGGTGGCTCCATTCCCAGCTTTCCAAGAAATCTCCATACTGCTTTCCAAATTGGCTGCACCAATCTGCAGTCCCACCAGCAATGTACAAGTGTACCCTTTTCCCCACATCCTCGCCAGCACTTGTTGTTGTTTGACTTCCTAATGGCTGCCAATCTTACTGGAGTGAGATGGTATCTTAGGGTGGTTTTGATTTGCATTTCTCTGACAGCTAGAGATGTTGAGCATTTTTTCATGTACTTGTTGATTGACTGTATGTCCTCCTCTGTGAAGTGTCTGTTCAGGTCCTTGGCCCATTTGTTGATTGGGTTGTTTGTTCTCTTATTGTCTAATTTTTTGAGTTCTTTGTATACTCTGGATATTAGGGCTCTATCTGAAGTGTGAGGAGTAAAGATTTGTTCCCAGGATGTAGGCTCCCTATTTACCTCTCTTATTGTTTCTTTTGCTGAGAAAAAACTTCTTAGTTTGAGTAAGTCCCATTTGTTGATTCTAGTTATTAACTTTTGTGCTATGGGTGTCCTATTGAGGAATTTGGAGCCCGACCCCACCGACTGTAGATCGTAGCCAACTTTTTCTTCTATCAGACGGCGCGTCTCTGATTTGATATCAAGTTCCTTGATCCATTTTGAATTCACTTTTGTGCATGGCGAGAGAAAGGGATTCAGTTTCATTTTGTTGCATATGGATTTCCAGTTTTCCCAGCACCATTTGTTGAAGATGCTATCCTTCCTCCATTGCATGCTTTTAGCCCCTTTATCAAATATAAGATAGTTGTAGTTTTGTGGATTGGTTTCTGTGTCCTCTATTCTGTACCATTGGTCCACACGCCTGTTTTGGTACCAGTACCATGCTGTTTTTGTTACTATTGCTCTGTAGTATAGTTTGAAGTCTGGTATCGCTATACCGCCTGATTCACACTTCTTGCTTAGCATTGTTTTTGCTATTCTGGGTCTTTTATTTTTCCATATGAATTTCATGATTGCTTTCTCTATTTCTACAAGAAATGCCATTGGGATTTTGATTGGCATTGCATTAAACCTATAGAGAACTTTTGGTAATATCGCCATTTTGATGATGTTAGTTCTGCCTATCCATGAACAGGGTATATTTTTCCATCTTCTAAGATCTTCTTCTATTTCTCTCTTTAGGGTTCTGTAGTTTTCATTGTATAAGTCTTTCACCTCTTTTGTTAGGTTGATTCCCAAGTATTTTATTTTTTTTGAAGATATTTTGAATGGAGTGGTTGTCCTCATTTCCATTTCAGAGGATTTGTCGCTGATATACAGGAATGCCTTTGATTTATGCGTGTTGATTTTAAATCCTGCCACTTTGCTGAATTCATTTATTAGCTCTAATAGTTTCTTTGTAGAGCCTTTTGGGTCTGCTAGATATAGAATCATATCATCTGCAAATAGTGATAATTTAATTTCTTCTTTTCCTATTTTTATGCCTTTAATTTCTTTCGTCTGTCTAATTGCTCTGGCCAGTGTTTCGAGAACTATGTTGAAGAGAAGTGGAGAGAGAGGGCATCCCTGTCTTGTTCCAGATTTTAGAGGGAATGCCTTCAGTTTTTCTCCATTCAGAATAATGCTAGCCTGAGGCTTAGCATAGATTGCTTTTACAATATTGAGGTATGTTCCTGTTATCCCTAGTTTTTCTAGAGTTTTGAACATAAAGGGATGCTGTACTTTGTCAAATGCTTTTTCCGCATCTATCGAGATGATCATATGGTTCTTATTTTTAAGTCTATTGATGTGGTGAATAACATTTATTGATTTCCGTATATTGAACCAGCCTTGCATCCCAGGGATGAATCCTACTTGATCATGGTGTACAATTTTTTTGATATGTTTTTGTATCCGATTCGCCAGAATTTTATTGAGGATTTTTGCATCTAGGTTCATTAGAGATATTGGTCTGTAGTTTTCTTTCTTTGAAGTGTCTTTGTCTGGTTTAGGTATCAGGGTGATGTTGGCCTCATAGAATGAATTTGGAAGTTCTCCCTCCTTTTCTATTTCCTGAAGTAGCTTGAAAAGTATTGGTATTAGTTCTTCTTTAAAGGTTTTGTAAAATTCTGCTGTATACCCATCGGGACCTGGGCTTTTCTTAGTTGGTAGTCTTTTGATGGTTTCTTCTATCTCCTCAATTGATATTGGTCTGTTTAGGTTTTCTATATCCTCCTGACTCAATCTGGGCAGATCATATGACTTAAGAAATTTATCTATGCCTTCACTATCTTCTAATTTATTGGAGTATAAGGATTCAAAATAGTTTTTGATTATCTTCTGTATTTCTGAAGTGTCTGTTGTGATATTGCCTTTTTCATCCCGTATGCTAGTAATTTGAGTTCTCTCTCTTCTTCTCTTCACTAGCATCGCTAAGGGTCTGTCGATTTTGTTTATTTTTTCAAAGAACCAACTTTTAGTTTTGTCAATTTTTTCAATTGTTTCTTTTGTTTCGATTTCATTAATTTCAGCTCTGATTTTAATTATTTCTTGCCTTCTACTTCTTTTGCTGTTGTTTTGCTCTTCTTTTTCAAGGATTTTGAGATGAAGTATGAGATCATTTATTTGTTGGTTTTTTCTTTTTTTAAGGAATGAACTCCAAGCAATGAATTTTCCTCTTAGAACTGCTTTCAATGTGTCCCATAGATTCCGATATGTTGTGTCTGTGTTTTCATTTATCTCTAAGAATTTTTTAATTTCCTCCTTGATGTCTTCTATAACCCATTGATCATTCAGTAACCTATTGTTCATTCTCCAATTGATGTATGCTTTTTCCTTCCTTCTTTTATCGTTGATTTTCAGTTTCATTCCATTATGATCAGATAAGATGCATGGTAATATCTCTACTCCTTTATATTGTCTAAGAGTTGCCCTGTGACATAATATATGATCTATTTTTGAGAAGGATCCATGTGCTGCTGAGAAAAAAGTGTAACTGCTTGATGTTGGGTGGTATACTCTATATATGTCAATTAGGTCTAGGTTATTAATAGTGTTATTGAGTTCTATAGTTTCCTTATTCAACTTTTGTTTGGAAGATCTGTCCAGTGGCGAGAGAGGTGTGTTGAAGTCTCCCATGATTATGGTGTGGTGGTCTATTAGACTCTTGAACTTGAGAAGAGTTTGTTTGACGAACATAGCTGCACCATTGTTTGGGGCATAAATATTTATGATTGTTATGTCTTGTTGGTGTATGGTTCCCTTAAGCAGTATGTAGTGTCCCTCTTTATCTCTTTTGATTAACTTTGGCTTGAAATCTATTTTATTTGATATGAGTATGGACACGCCTGCTTGTTTCCGAAGTCCATATGAGTGATATGATTTTTCCCAACCTTTCACCTTCAGCCTATGTATGTCTTTTCCTATCAAATGCGTCTCCTGTAGGCAGCATATTGTTGGGTCTTGTTTTGTGATCCATTCTACTAGCCTGTGTCTCTTAATTGGTGAGTTTAAGCCATTAACATTTAGGGTTATTATTGAGATATGGGTTGTTCTTCCAGCCATATTTGTTTATTTCTGTTACTAAACATTGTTTGTTTTCCTCTTTGATTGTTTTCCCCCCCCCTTTACTGTCCTACCTCCCACTGTTGGTTTTCATTGTTATTTTCCATTTCCTCTTCCTGTAATACTTTGGCTAGGATGTTTTGAAGAGATGGTTTTCTAGCTGCGAATTCTTTAAACTTTTGTTTATCGTGGAAGGTTTTAATTTCATTCTCCATCCTGAAGCTTAATTTCGCTGGATACACAATTCTTGGTTGGAACCCATTATCTTTCAGTGTTTGAAATATGTTATTCCAGGATCTTCTAGCTTTCAGAGTCTGTGTTGAAAGATCAGCTGTTATCCTGATTGGCTTGCCCCTAAATGTAATCTGCTTCCTTTCTCTTGTAGCTTTTAAAATTCTCTCCTTATTCTGTATGTTGGGCATCTTCATTATAATGTGTCTAGGTGTGGATCTCTTATGATTTTGCACATTCGGCGTCCTGTAGGCTTCTAGGATTTGGGATTCTGTCTCATTCTTCAAGTCTGGGAAGTTTTCTTGTATTATTTCATGGAATAGACTGCTCATTCCTTTGGTTTGGAGCTCTGTACCTTCCTGTATCCCAATGACTCTTAAGTTTGGTCTCTTAATGTTATCCCATATTTCTTGGATGTTCTGCTCATGGTTTCTTAACAGTCTTGCTGAGCTGTCTATGTTCTTTTCCAGTTGAAATACTTTGTCTTCATTGTCTGATGTTCTATCTTCTAAGTGTTCTACTCTGCTGGTAGTATTCTCCATTGAGTTTTTAAGTTGGTTTATTGCTTCCTGCATTTCTAGGATTTCTGATTGCTTGTTTTTTATAACCTCTATCTCCCTGTATAGTTGATCCTTTGCTTCCTGGATTTGTTTGCGTAATTCGTTGTCGAAGTGATCTTTCATTGTCTGATTTTGCTGTTTAATGTCTTCCTTGATACTCCAGATCATCTGAAGCATGTATATCCTGAATTCTTTATCTGACATTCCATCTGCTGCAGCTGTTACCTCTTCTAAAGTTGCGTTGACCTGCATTGCTTGTGGTCCTTTCTTTCCTTGTCTTTTCATACTGCTTGCGTATCTTTCCTGCAGGTGCGGGCGGCGGCTCTGCTCTCTCCTTATTCCAATTGGGGTGTCGTGGCTACCACGCCGGCAGGTCACTGGGCCTGTTCTGGGAGCTGGTGGCGGCTCTGTTCTGCCCCTACTCCAATTGGGGTGTCGTGTCTGTCGTACCAGCAGGCCACTGGGCCTGTCCTGCTGGTCGGTCGCAGATCTGCCCACCTTTCGGGCACGAGTGGAGGCTCTGCTTTGCCCCTACTCCAATTGGGGTGTCGTGACTACCCCGCCTGCAGGATGCTGGGTCTGTTCCTGGCAAGGGAGGCGACTCTGCTCTGTCCCTACTCCAATTAGGGTGGTGTTTGTACCCCGCCGGCAGGCTCCTGGGCCTGATCCGCCGGTCTGTTGTAGGTCTGCCTACCTTGAAGGCGCTGGCGGCGGATCTGCCCTGCCCCTCCTACCACGCCTGCGGACCCCTGGGCCTGATCTGCAGGTTGATCACTGGTCTGCTCACCCTGCGGGCACGGGTGGCGGTTCCGCTCCACCCCCACTCCAATTGGGGTCACGTGACCACCACACCGGCAGGGCCTGATCCGGGCGTGGGATAAGGATCTGCTCTGCCCCTACTCGAGTTGGGGTGACGTGTGTACCACACTGGCAGGCCACTGGGCCTGACCCGCCAGGCTGTCACAGGTCTGTTTACCTTGCAAGCGCGAAGGGCGGCTCTGCCCTGCCCCTCCTACCACGCCCATGTACTACTGGGTCGTGGGTCTGCCCACCTGGCGGGTGTGGGTGGCGGCTCCGCTCCGCCCCCTCTCCAATTGGGGTCACGCGGTCACCACGCTGGCGAGCCGCTGGGCCTGCTCCGGGGGCTGGCGGCGGCCCGGCTCCTTCCCTCCGGCTCGAGGACAAATTGAGGAGACTCGGGTGACTGAGCCTCACCCCCCTTACCAGAAGACCAACTGCTTATGTCACCGCTGGTATTGATGAAGATCTCTCCTCCACCGCTTTCTGCTGACATCAGATCTCTGCCATGTTGGTATCCTATGCGAATGGCAGCATTTCGTTCCCCTTGCCAGGCAACCCAAGCAATGGGTGAGTCCTGACCTGCCCTCAGCAGGACCCGGACCGAGACACAGTTTCCGCGGGCTCCTAGCCCCGGTCCAGGGAAGTTCCGGGAGCCGGAACTCGGCCGCTCCGTGCTCGGTGTAAGCTCCTATAAGTGTAGGCTCCAAGAAGCAGCCCCCGCGGGCTCAGTTCCGGGAGCCGGAATTCGGCCGCTTAGTGTTTGGTGTATGCTCTGATAGTAGCAGGGTCCAAGAAGCAGCCTCCGCGGGCTCCGCAGCCCTGAGCCAGGGCGGTTCCGGGACGGTTCCGGGAGCCGGAACTCGGCCGCTCTGTGCTCGGTGTAAGCTCCTATAAGTGTAAGCTCCAAGAAGCAGTCCCCGCGGGCTCAGTTCCGGGAGCTGGAATTCGGCTTCTTGGTGTTTCGTGTTTGCTCTGATATTCAATAAATATTATTCTCTAAGCTTCAGAAGCTCCCCGCATGGGACGCCAAATGCCGCAGTCTGGCTGGGCACAAATGCCGCAGTCTGGCTGGGCACACAATCACGAGCCACCACACAGCTTGTAGATTCAAACAGCAACTCTTTATTCCCGAACTCACACCAGCCGTCTACAATCACATTCTGGAAGGTTTTAATTTCATCTTCCATCCTGAAGCTTAATTTCGCTGGATACACAATTCTTGGTTGGAACCCATTTTCTTTCAGTGTTTCAAATATGTTATTCCAGGATCTTCTAGCTTTCAGAGTCTGTGTTGAAAGATCAGCTGTTATCCTGATTGGCTTACCCCTAAATGTAATCTGCTTCCTTTCTCTTGTAACTTTTAAAATTCTCTCCTTATTCTGTATGTTGGGCATCTTCATTATAATGTGTCTAGGTGTGGATCTCTTATGATTTTGCACATTCGGCGTCCTGTAGGCTTCTAGGATTTGGGATTCTGTCTCATTCTTCAAGTCTGGGAAGTTTTCTCGTATTATTTCATTGAATAGACTGCTCATTCCTTTGGTTTGGAGCTCTGTACCTTCCTGTATCCCAATGACTCTTAAGTTTGGTCTCTTAATGTTATCCCATATTTCTTGGATGTTCTGCTCATGGTTTCTTAACAGTCTTGCTGAGCTGTGTATGTTCTTTTCCAGTTGAAATACTTTATCTTCATTGTCTGATGTTCTATCTTCTAAGTGTTCTACTCTGCTGGTAGTATTCTCCATTGAGTTTTTAAGTTGGTTTATTGCTTCCTGCATTTCTAGGATTTCTGTTTGTTTGTTTTTTATAACCTCTATCTCCCTGTATAGTTGATCCTTTGCTTCCTGGATTTGTTTGCGTAATTCATTGTCGAAGTGATCTTTCATTGTCTGATTTTGCTGTTTAATGTCTTCCTTGATACTCCAGATCATCTGAAGCATGTATATCCTGAATTCTTTATCTGACATTCCATCTGCTGCAGCTGTTACCTTTTCTAAAGTTGCGTTGACCTGCATTGCTTGTGGTCCTTTCTTTCCTTGTCTTTTCATACTGCTTGCGTATCTTTCCTGCAGGTGCGGGCGGCGGCTCTGCTCTCTCCTTATTCCAATTGGGGTGTCGTGGCTACCACGCCGGCAGGTCACTGGGCCTGTTCTGGGCGCTGGCGGCGGCTCTGTTCTGCCCCTACTCCAATTGGGGTGACGAGTGTACCACGTCGGCAGGCCACCGGGCCTGATCCGCCGGTCGGTTGCAGGTTTGCCTACCCTGCAGGCGCGCGCGGCGGCTCTACTCTGCCCCTACTCCAAGTGGGGTGACGTGTCTGTCGTACCGGCAGGCCACTGGGCCTTTCCCGTTGGTCGGTCGCAGATCTGCCCACCTTTCGGGCACGGGTGGAGGCTCTGTTCTGCCCCTACTCCAATTGGGGTGTCGTGACTACCCCGCCTGCAGGACGCTGGGCCTGTTCCTGGCACGGGCGGCGACTCTGCTCTGCCCCTACTCCAATTAGGGTGGTGTGTGTACCACGCCGGCAGGCTCCTGGGCCTGATCCGCCGGTCTGCCTACCTTGGAGGCGTGGGCGGCGGATCTGCCCTGCCCCTCCTACCACGCCTGCGGACCCCTGGGCCTGATCTGCAGGTTGGTCACAGGTCTGCTCACCCTGTGGGCACGGGTGGCGGTTCCGCTCCGCCCCCACTCCAATTGGGTCACGTGGCCACCACACCGGCAGGGCCTGATCCGGGCGTGGGAGAAGGATCTGCTCTGCCCCTACTCCAGTTGGGGTGACGTGTGTACCACACTGGCAGGCCCCTGGGCCTGACCCGCCAGGCTGTCACAGGTCTGTTTACCTTGCAAGCGCTAAGGGCGTCTCTGCCCTGCCCCTCCTACCACGCCCATGTACCACTGGGTCGCGGGTCTGCCCACCTTGCGGGTGCGGGTGGCGGCTCCGCTCCGCCCCCTCTCTAATTGGGGTCACGCAGTCACCACGCTGGCGAGCCGCTGGGCCTGCTCCGGGCGCTGGCGGCGGCCCGGCTCCTCCCCTCTGGCTCGAGGACAAATTGAGGAGACTCGGGTGTCTGTGCCTCACCCCCCCTACCAGGAGACCAACTGTGTCGCCGCTGGTATTGATGAAGTTCTCTCCTCCGCCGCTTTCTGATGACATCAGATCTCTGTCATGTTGGTATCCTATGCAAATGGCAGCATTTCGTTCCCCTTGCCGGGCAACCAAAGCAACGGTTGAGTCCTGACCGGCCCTCAGCAGGACCCGGACCGAGAAGCAGTTTCCGCGGGCTCCTAGCCCCGGGCCAGGGAAGTTCCGGGAGCCGGAACTCGGCCGCTTCGTGCTCGGTGTAAGCTCCTATAAGTGTAGGCTCCAAGAAGCAGTCCCCGCGGGCTCAGTTCCGGGAGCCGGAATTCGGCCGCTTAGTGCTTGGTGTATGCTCTGATAGGAGCAGGGTCCAAGAAGCAGCCTCCGCAGGCTCCGCAGCCCTGGGCCAGGGCGGTTCCGGGAGCCGGAACTCGGCCGCCCCGGGCCGCCCCGCCCTCGGTGTTCGCTCCGATAAGATCAGGTTCTAAGAAGCACCCATGCACTGAATCCTAGCAATCTGTCTGCAAGCCGCAGGCGAATGGCAGCCTGAAATTACCTGTTCTATGGCTGAATGTGCTGCGGTCAGTCGAAAACAGGGATGGTGACGTCAGCTTTCCAACATGGTGACTGCTGGCCTCCTCTGTGGTCTGACCGGTGTGGAGAACCGAGATGGACCGCTTCCTTCCCCCGTCTCGAACCCAGAATTCAGCCCTGAGTACGGTGCTTGCACGGCTGGCAAAAACTGCAGCGCTGTATCCCTGCGTTGCTATCTCCTCGTTTCCCAGCGCGCGCTGCAGACTCTAGCCGCGGGGCGATTTGCTGAATAAGTAGTATTACCCTCCGTGCGACAAACGTCTCGCGTTTGAGTCCCCGTAGCCGATCCTCGTGCGATGGAAATCCTTCCTCCATGTTCCGGAGCACCCCACTATTGCTGGAAATTCCTAACAAGATAGCCTTTAGCCATCCTGACTTGTCATACTCCCACACAGTGAAGCAGCACACGGGGGCAATGCACTCCCCTCGCCGCCATCTTCTATCCTTCTCGGGATTAGTTCTTTACAGTAATTTAATTTAATGGATAAGAAATGGTCCTATTTTTGGCTGATAGGAGTTACTTCACATTGACCTCTGTTTCCATTGGACTCAACTGTGATACTCTCTGGTATCTTCTGTGATTTTTGGTACAGAACATGACCCTGACATATCCTTTTTCTTCTTACCCCAAGGCTTGAATTTCTCCAAAGGTCCCTGGCTTCCTTCTGGGCTGTGGTATTTAGAGACCACAATCTGGATACTATAGGTACTCATTGTTACAGGTTTACATTGTTTATAGCCTTTAAACAACAATTAATTCCAGTATTAACATGCAAACTTATGAGCATTTGAAGAAAATGTTAAAGGAAGCAAACTCTTATAAGTTCTCTAAGAAAAAATATTAATTTTATACTTCTTAAACTTTTAAATGCTGATTATTATTATTATTAAGCTAACTGAACATTAAAGCATTTAGATCATAGGATATACATATTGTATAGAAGATTTCTGTAACTGAGTGGTATTTCCACCTCCATCATAGGAAATGGCTAGTGATGAGCTCAAAGAGATGCGGAAAAACTTGACCAAAGAAGCCATCAGAGAGCATCAGATGGCCAAGACCGGTGGCACTCAGACTGACTTGTTCACATGTGGTAAATGTAAAAAGAAGAATTGCACTTACACACAGGTTTGTGATTATTTATAGATTCTTATTTTCATATTAACAATGCTTATAGGTACCAAGGATAATTACCAGTACTTTGATAATTTTCAAAAAGAGATATCTCTAAGATGAAAGAATGCTTTTCTTAATACCGATTGCAGTTAAGAAAAAATAAATTGTTAAAATCATACCTTCATGGAAATAGTTGCTATGAAAACTGTATCAGTTAATTAAATAAAATATATGCTGTTTAATAGATGACTTGTATTTTTTTTTTAAAGAGAGAGAGGTAGAGAGAGAATTTTAATATTTATTTTTTAGTTATCGGCGGGCACATCTTTGTTTGTATGTGGTGCTGAGGATCGAACCCGGGCCGCACACATGCCAGGCAAGCGCGCTACCGCTTGAGCCACATCCCCAGCCCAAGATGACTTGTATTTTAACAGTTCATCAGCAGTTGATTACTGGGTATTATGTAAACAGGCCATAATTCTTGTATGTCTTATAATTTATTGTTTTGATGTGTAGAAGTTTTACTACTGACAGTTATTGAATTGAACATGTATGTGATAGAAGTAGTCTCAGAAAATTCTGCGTTTTAGTTGCGCTATTTTCTTCTAGTCAGGTAGAAAAGGCTCAGGAAAGTAGAAGTGATATATCTTACATTATCAGGTTATAAACAGCTAAGATAAAAAAAAATTCTTTTAACAGAAGGAACCTAGTCTAAATGTGAAGTCAGTATGATTTCTTTTTAATTTTTTTAATTGTAGATGGGCATAGTAACTCCATTTTATTTATTTATTTTTATGTGGTGCTGAGTTGAACCCAGTGCCTCATACCATGCTAGACAAGCATTCTACCACTGAGCCACAACCTCAGCCTAGTATGATTTCTTAAAATCAAAAAAATTAGGGCTGGGGATGTGGCTCAAGCGGTAGCACGCTGGCCTGGCCTGCGTGCGGCCCAGGTTTGATCCTCAGCACCACATACAAACAAAGATGTTGTGTCCGCCAATAACTAAAAAAAATAAATAAATATTAACTTTAAAAAAAAATCAAAAAAATTACGTCTTTTCAATTAAAAAAAACCTTCCAAAGTTCTCGTGAAAATAACTGATACAAAAAATTTAAATGTGAGTAATGTTGATATGTAAGTGAATTTACAATTACTTCATTATTTCTTTTGGTTATATACTCTGCAGTATAATTGCTAGATCAAATGAGCATATAAACTATTTGTGCAACATAATAATATTTACTTATTGAAATTTAGGAAAATTACAGAAATATATGATGGGTGGTGGGTGGTTCTAGGGATTAAAACCATATCCTCATGTGTGCTAAGCACATGCCATACTTTTGAGCTATGTACTTCAGCCCATGAATAAGAGATTTCAAATCACCCTTTCATCTGCCATCTATAGAGAGTAAATCATCAGTATTTTAATGTTTGCAATATTTTGTGATTTTCTTTTTACATATACTTGGAGGTATATGCTGCCAAAACTGTCTTATTCACTTTTCATGTAAATTCTATAAGTGTAAGCATTTTCTTAATTGTTAAACATGATCCTTTGCAAAATCCAAATGACTATATAATATTCCATCAGATGGATGCACTTTTAGTACATTAATTCCTTATTGGATACTTGTTTCCAGCACTTTTGCTATTATAAAATTGGATTTTTCAAATATTCTTATACATAGGTCTTCATGTTTCTAATTACCGTCTTAGAATAGATAGGTTAGAGACAATAGTTATTTAAGATTCTTAACCTTATTGCTTAATTTAGGAGGTTGTAGGAGTTACATGTCAGAATGAAATATTCTTAGTTTTTACATCTTTGCCACTTTGTAAGAGAATATCAACATGTTTAAATTTGTACATTTTTGTATTTGTTACTGATGAATGTTTTTTCACGTTAACTATTTATATTTAATGGGTG
Organism: Marmota monax; assembly: GCF_021218885.2. Taxonomy (NCBI): domain Eukaryota; kingdom Metazoa; phylum Chordata; class Mammalia; order Rodentia; family Sciuridae; genus Marmota; species Marmota monax. The sequence continues at coordinate 8,660,786 of NW_026695198.1, read as the reverse complement.
ATTTTAGAGGATTTCCCTACTTATCTGGGATAAATTAAACATGGAAGAGGAAAGGGGTTTAGAAAAATCAAGTTTGGAAATACATGCTTCTTTGATATTATTTTGCTTACTTGTATTTTTTCTAGGCTCTTACACATTTTATTTTGGTACCATTGTGATAATTACATATCTATATGTTGATGTTCTTTAGGTTTTTCTTTTTTTATAGTACTACTTAAGTAATATCTTTCACTTGATTTTGCTGCAGGTACAAACCCGAAGTGCAGATGAACCAATGACAACATTTGTTGTTTGTAATGAATGTGGAAATCGATGGAAGGTATGGCACCCTCTTGAATTCATATTATACTCATTTATAATAGAACAATTTTTTTAGTCTTTTAATAATTTTACCTAGTATCTAAATTATACATGTATTCTCACACTGTTCAGTAATGTAGAAGTCCTTTATTAACTACTTGTATTGGAATAAGCTATTTTATATCCTACTAGAAATAATTAACTTGATTTTACCTCCTTGTTATATATGTTTTGTTGTAGGGACAAGAATAACTAGAAGAGAATCTTCTTTTTTTTTCCCCCACTTTTGTTAGGTACTGGGGCCTTGAGCCCAGGGCCTTGCATTTGCTAAGCAAAAGTTCCACCACCAAACTACCTCCCTAGTCCCCAGGAGAGAATCTTAAATGCCCAGTTATCATAACAAGATCCTATATTCATTACATCATTTCTTCTCGAACTCCCAGAAAATCTATATGTTTATTACTTATTCTAATTGATTTTTATTCAGTAAAACTTTCTTTATCTTGTTGAACTTAAGCCCAATGATTTTTATTATTTTAGGAATTACAGGTGATCAGTCTTATGGTTTGATGGGCATTTTCACTAAACCTTAATGTTGCCTGTAGGTTTTGAAGTAGGTTCACTGATAAGTTTATATTATTTAAATAACTCATTCTTGAATGGTTTTGTGAGCTACAAAAATAAAATTAAAAATTGAGAGAAGGGTTACACCTTAGTCCCAAAAATACATTTACTGTAAATATAGGCAGGGTTGTTACAGGTGTAGGGTTGGGAGGCTTTCATGTCTTTGGAACCATATAAACTGATTTTAAAATCTTTTGCACATACCATCACTAACTGTCATTTTCTCATGTATTAAATGTAAATAATACTGGCATTGAAGGTTGTGATGAAGAGTAGAGATAATGTATGTAAAGTGCCTCTCAGTCCCCAAAATTCTGCGTGTTCTTATCAGTTTTTGTGAAGTATGTAAAAGGTTTATTTATTTATTTAATTTTTTGGCTACATTTACAGACTTCGGTTTAATACTTAATTTTGAATTATTCACATAGGTTAAATCATTTTCTGGAAATTAGAAGTGTATTGGAAGCCAGACAAATAACTTCCACAAATGTAATTTGGGACTTTGGGGGCTAAAGGTTAAGTCCAGTACCTATTTCATTATATACAAATATTTGATTCTGAGATGAAGAATTTACCAATATTGAAAGGGTTTCATGATTTTGAGCAGTGTTTCTTACCCTTCTAAGTTGGTGAATATTTTACATTGATATTTAGGAGAGGGACATTGATTATTATTATTTTTTTAAAATTTCAATCCTGTTGAGCAAACTTGTTCAGATATTTCTCTTAGATTTGTTTTGCATGATTGGTCAATTTTTTATTATGAGCATGTATTGTGCTGCTTTGAATACAATCTTAATTAGCAGAATATAAGACATAGTGCCTAATGAATTTAAGAAAATTCAGGTTAATGTAGAAAGCTGGTAGGAATTTTTACTTTTTTTTTTTTTTTTTGGTACTGGGTATTGAACCCAGAGGCACTTTACCATTCAGCAACATCCTCAACCCTGTTTATTTTATATTTTGAGATAGGGTCTCACTAAGTTACTTAGAGCCTCACTGAAGTGTGAGGCTGACCTTGAACTTGCAGTCCTCCTGCCTCAGCCTCCTGAGTGTCTGGAATTATAGGCATATGCTGTTGTGCCCAGCACAATTTTTATTGTTTCAACCTAAAATCAAGAGAGTCATTTAATAAAAACTTTTAAGCGGCTAGGGAGGCCCTTAATAAAAATCCCAGTAGCTAAGGAGGCTGAGGCAAGAGGGAATGAGAGTTCAAAGCCAGCCTCAGCAATTTAGCAAGGCCCTAAGCAACTCAGTGAGACCCTGTCTCTAAATAAAATACAGAAAAGGGCTGGGGTCGAGACGCAGTGTTGAGTGCCCCTTGGCTTAATCCCCAGTAACAACAACAACAAAAAAAACCTAAAATGTTTCATATATACATTTTTTTGGTTATCTATTTTAAGTTGTCAAATTTTAAGTTGTCAAATTCTTAAGTCAAATCCTTGAGATAGGTAACTACTATGTGTGAAAAATCTTTTCCAAAAATGTCTCATTAAAAAAAAAAACAATTTACAATGTATATTATGTTAATGGGAAATATATGCCCCCTTGTTTGCATTTAAAGGTCTCATGAAATATTTCTTCTCTTTTGACAGTTCTGTTGAGTTGGAAGAATTGGATCTGGACCATTAAGAAAATGGATTTTGTAATTAGCTTTAAAACTAGGCCAAACAACTAGATTTCTTGAAAGTCAGATTTTTAAATCAGCATACATCCCGTGGGGTTAGTGTTTGTTTTTGACCTAACATCCCTTTCTTCAATGCCTTCTATAGTTTCAGATCAGTAGGGAGATCATACAATAATTGTATGATATCTGTTTCAATCCTTTTCCCCCCCATTTTTACAAGTAAGTTGATATTAAACTTTTATCAAACTTTTAGCAATTTATTTTTATTTTTTTCTTCTTAAAGGAAAATGTTCCTTAATTTTTTTACAGTCTGAAGCGTACAGTAGAAATTCTATTGTTCTCTAATACATAAATAAAAATTTCATTTTTTTTTTCATATTGGCATGAATATGAAATACCTACAAATATTAAAGGAAGAAAAAAGGTAATATAAGTTTAGGTTTACCAAATATGGTTTGTATTCACATAATACTTGACCATCTTATCTAAATTGTACATAATATTTGAACTAGCATATGAATTTGATTTTAATTATTATGTTCACATGCTTGGGCTAATTACATATTACTTTTGCATCTGTAACTAACCGTGATCATCATTTCTTGTAATTTCTTGTACATGTATATTAATTGTTCTTAATAGATTTTACTTTTGGAAACATGACTTGACTTTGTTAAAATCAGTTTGGTTTGTTGTTTATTTACTTGTTTGACTTGGTAGGGTATTTTAGTTTTACAAAAGAACATTGTTATAGTTTCATAGGGCTTTTCATAAATCTCCTTACAGGCAAAGAGCAAAAGCTTCTGACAGTTTTTTTCTCCTCATAGGAAGATGTACTGGGAAGAAAATGTTAGCATCTTAGTGTAGAATAGTTATTGTTAACAGTTCATGACTTGATTTTATTTGAAAATCTATACTGACCAAGGATTAAGCATAAGGATTGTAGGAATCACTAAAGCTGTGGTCTTTCTGTATGGAGGGTGATAGAAGATATTTTTGTTCTGAGCCTTATTGCAGACTTGTTCTGTTATACGATGAATGAGATTGTTGAATCAACTGAAAACATGAATTAGAGTGAGTCATTTCACAGTATGTATCTTAAGATTAAGTTTTTTTTTGTTTGTTTATGTGTTTACCATTTGTTATGTTAGGAATAAGAAAAAATAGTTTTCACCTTGGTTACTTGGTTACAATTGCTCTAGCACATCTTAAAAGGCCACTATTGCAAAGTATACAGTTTATCATGCTGAAGATTCATTCTGTCAGTTACCATAGAAAGACCTCCATACATGCTTTACACTTTCCTTTGCTTACTCTCTTCCTGTTTCTTTCTGCAAATCATCTTGATGTCCATGTTAAGGATTGGACCACGGGCACTAACCCACATTTACTTTGTCAGTTAATGGTTGAACCTTTTGTTATATCATTTCAGAAATAAAGTGCATTTTTGAAAGAATGAGTTTAAGGATAATAAGGTTAAAATAGTCCCACTTTTAAATTAAGTGATCCATTTTAAAATTTGTAACTCAATAAAGTTTTTTTGTTGTTGTTAAGTGTGTATCACATTTTGTCATTCTTTTTAGACATTGAATTTTATTTTTCCTTTTGTTTAAAAAGTACCCTTTATCCTCCAACTACTGAGGTATTTCTAGAGTATAGTTTTGTGTAAGTAAAGTCTGCTCAAATGAGAACTGAGCAGTAGTTCAGAGTATGTTTTTTCTTTTCCTGGACTGCTGGTGATTGGGAGGGAGTGGTGGTTCCAAATAGACAAAACTGTATCCTTATGTGCACATACTATAATATGTTGGTCTTACTACTGAGGGATACTGACCAGTTATCAAATCATTAGAAGTAAGTACAATAAAGGGTAATATTTTACGATATTTACTTCAGGACAGAGTAACTTGTAAGTGAACATACAAAGAAATTTAAGGTAGACAGATACAGTGGTGAATAATACAGAACCATCTTGGGAAAACAGTAAAAACCTTGTTTTTTATTTTTATTTTTTTGCTTACCCAACTGCTGATGAATATTGATTTATAAATTTTGCTAGCTGTGGCAGAAATTCTGAAATATTTATATATGCCCAAATACCTAAATCTGTTTATATCTCACAAATGGAAAATGTTTAAAATATTAACAAGACAACAAAAGAAGTAAGAGACTCTGTCTACTTTTATAGCTACTCAAAGATTGTCTTTAAATGTCAAAGTATAATTTGGGGATTTTGAATTGAGTTTTCAAAATAAAAACTGCAGTTAAAGAGTTATGATCTAAGGCGTTTTAGTCAACTGTTTTCCCCACCTTCTTTTCTTCAGTTGTAGAAAATTAGCCATTGCAGAAAAGTTGAATATCTTACTGGGAAATGTGATAGGAATATCACTGATGGGGAATTACCAGTAAAAGCTGCATATTAAGAAATAAAGTACCAACCTTGAAGATGCTACTTCACAGTTAATAGAACAGTTACTGATGAATTCCTAGATATACTGGAAGAAATACTTTGAGGAATCTTGAAGTAAATTGAGGTCAGTCAGAACTAATAGAAAAGTGTATTGGAAAAAAAATCTCGTGACTGTGGCTATGTAGGATCAGCAGTAGATGAAGGTGGACTTGTTAAGTTCTTGTGGGAAAATTGTTCTCTGCTATATCATTAGCACCTAGAGGAATGCCTATATCATAGTGGGTGCTCATGAAATAGTTTTTTCTTGCTTGTGTTTGTGTCAGCTCATTACCTTTGTATTTGGCAACATAGAAACTAGATATAAAGAACATTTCACAGATTGGGGAACTGAAATGGTACCATGGGCACTGGTTGGTAATGTTTTAGACTTCCAGTTTTAAAGAAAGAAATATATTGTGCTAGATACAGTGTTGGGATGATCCATTTTTGTACTTTAATTCTATAGTGATGCAATCGTTTTATTAATTGTGGAAAAAAACCCTTTTTTCCCCCTCAAATCAACCTGTGTATTCTTGCACTTGTTTGTTTAGCTAGAGGATGGATATGAAAGCATGAGCAACTGCCTCAAATGATTGACCTGCTTCTAGGTTTCCCTAGATACCACATAAAGACAGTCATTATTTTTTTCTTAATGGCCATAACTGTAAAGATAGAAACACTTCATATGCAATGTGCCATATAGTCTGGTTAAATGAACTCACGTTTCCATAACTTGACTGAACTACTTTGAAATAAAAGTTGTTTGTGTAAAAATGCCACTGTGAAAGTGTAGCTGATACACAAAAGTTAACCACTATGAGAGCACAGGAGTTTGAATGGCATAGCTATAGCTTTTATCTCTTTGGTTCTAGTTCCTAAACATTTTCCCAAATCCTTTAGAGGGTAACTTCTCCCCTCCATTTGTCCCTTGTGGGTCTCATTCAGAGTCCTATCCCACCCCCTACTTTTCCCTGGGATGATTATTATACGAACAATGATAGATAGCTAAGTCATCATGAGTTACATATAGGGTTCTCTGTGCCTCTTTTGCGTACAACGTGCAGGGATCCTTTGTGGTGAAGCCAAGGGGACCTGGGATAGATCCAGCCATGTGGAAATTAGAACTACTATAAATATCTTGAAAGAATATTAATTTCCTTTGTGTTCAAGCAACAACAAAAAAAATTGTTTTGGATGAGTATTTGAGTTAAATAATAACTTTGATACAGAACATCAAGAGCTACGAGTGCACTAAGGTTTCCATTTATCTGCAGAAGCAGAAGACATCTTGAAGAGCATTAAAGTTTCTATTAAGGCTATGGGTCAATATCAGAATAGCTTGTCTCAGAATTCCTTTGCTCTTGTGTCCATCTTTTTAAATTTAAAATGTTTTTCATTATGGTAAGAACAGATAATATGAGGGCTGCCCACTTAAGTTTTTTACAGCAAAGTATTGTTAATTATAAGCAAAATGTGTTATAGCAGATCTCTTGAGCTAGTTCATCTTTGCATAACTGAAACTACACCCCCTGAACAGCAACTTCCCATTTTCCCTCTCCCCAGCTCCTGGCAATCACCATTTTATTCTTTGCTTCTATGAGTCCTGTGAGTGGCTTATTTCACTTAATATAATGTTTTCAAGTTTTATCCATTTTGATCCACAAATCCTATCTATTTGGTAGGATTCTCTTCTATGGGTGAACAGTATTCCATTTTGTATATAGAACATGTTTTCTTTTTCATAGTCTATCAATGCAAATTTAGGTAATTTTTACGTCTTTACTACAGTGATGATACTACAGTAGATGGAGTTTGTATTTCTCTTTGAGATTTCAATCTCAGTTCTTTTTTTCACATATACCCAGAAATGGGATTACTGCATGAAATGGTAATTCTATTTCTGATTTTTTTTTTTTTTAGGAACTTTCATTCTGTTTTCCTAAATTTTGTTTCTCCATTTGCACGCCCACCAACAGTATATAGATTTTACAATTTCTCCATATATGTGCCAGCACTTGTTATTCTTTGTTTTTTTGATGGCTATCCATTTTCTATCAGGTGTGAAATGCTATCTTCTGGTTTTGATTTGCATTTCTCTAATAAGTAATGATATGGAGCATATTAAATATGCCTGTTATGTATGTCTTCTTTGCAGAACTGTCTATTCAAGTCCTCTATCCTTTTTAAAGTTGGGCTATTTGTTTTCATGCTCTTTGAGTTGTGGGATTTCCTTGTATATTTTAAATATTAACCCTTTATCAGATAAGTAATTTGCAAATGTTTTTTCCCATTATGTAGATTGCCTTTTCACACCTTTCCCTTTATAGAGCAGAGGTGTTGTACTTTGATGTACTCCCACTTGTCTGTTTTCACTTTCGTTGCGTCTGTGTTTGGTGTCATCTCTAAGAAACTATCACCAAGACTAATGCCATGGAGCATTTCTTCTTTTATAGTTTCGAGTCTTAATGTTTAAGTCTTTAATTCATTTAATTAATTGTTAATTATTTTCCTAATTTCTTTTTCAGATAATTTGTTGTTACCGTATAAAAGGGGTAACAGATTGATTTGTTGATTTGTATCTTGTAACTTTCTTTTTTTTAATATTTATTTTTTAGTTTTATTTTACATATGTGATGCTGAGGATCGAACCCAGTGACTCATGCATGCTAGGTGAGCAATCCACCACTGAGCCACAATCCCAGCCCCTGTAACTTTCCTGAATTTTTTTTGCTCCAACAGGTTTACTGTTTTGGAGACAGATTTTTTACACATAAGAACTTGTCATCTATAAGCAGGCATAATTTTACTTCTTCCTTTGTGATTTGGATGCCTTTATTTTATTTTATTTTATTTTTTTGGTGCTAGTGATTGAACCCAGGGGCACCTAACCCCTTTTTTATTTTGAGGGCTTTGATCTTCTTGCCTTAGCCTCCTGAGCTGCTGGGATTACAGGTGTGTGGGATTACAGGTATGTTACAGAAGCCACCTGGCTTCTGATTTGGATGTCTTTAATTTTTTTTCTTACCTAATTGTCCTGGCTAGTACTTCTGGTATTAGAGTGAGGCTTTTTTCCTTTTCCTGGTCTTAGAGGAAACAGTTTTCACAGATTGAGTGTGATGTCAGCTGTGGGCTTTTTATATATGGCTTTTATTATGTTAAAGTAATTTCTTTGTATTTCTAGTTTGCTGAGAGTTTTTATCATGTGTGAAATGATCATGATTTTTATTCTTTTACTGTGGAATATCACAAATTGATTTTCTACTGTTGAACTATGCTTGCATCCATCTCAGATAATCTCACTTTGTTATGGTGTGTGATCCTTTTTTTAAAAAAAATATTTATTTTTTAGTTGTAGTTGAACACCAAACCTTTATTTTATTTATTTTTCTGTAGTGCTGAGGATTGAACCCAGGGCCTCGCATGTGCTAGGTGAGTGCTCTACCACTGAGCCACCACCCCAGTCTCGTGTGATCCTTTTAATGTGCTGTTGAATTCAGCTTGGTAGTATTTTGTTGTAGTTTTTGTGTTTACCATCATCAGGAATATTGGTCTATAGTCCTTTTGTAGTGTCTTTCTCTGACTTAAGTATCAGAGTAATTCTGGCTTCTTCAAGTATATTTGGAAATGTTCTTCCATGAATTATTTGGAAGAGTTTGAGAAAGAATGTCATTAGTTCTTTAAATGTTTGGTAGAATTCACCAGTGAAGCCATCTGCATCTGGGCTTTTCATGAATGGAAGACATGTTATTATTATTGATTATTGATTAACTCCTTACTTATTATTGACCTTCATTTTTTCTGTTTCTTCATGATTTAGTCTTGGTAGAGTTTATGTTCTTAGGAATTTATCCATTTCTCTTATATTATCCAATTTGTTGATATATATAATTGTTCATAAGTTAATGATCATTTTCATTTCTGTGGTATTGGAAATATGTTTTCTCTTTCATCTTTTATTTTTTATTATGTTTTCAGCTATTTTTTTCATTAATCTAGCTAGAAGTTTGTCAGTTTTGTCGCTTTTAAAAACCCAACTCCATTTCAGTGACCCCCCCACCCCCCAATTTTTCTGTTTTCTGTTTTGTTTCAGCTCTAATCTTTATTATTTCCTTCTTTTTGCTAATTTTGGGCATAGTTTGTTCTTGTCCTTGAGGTGTTTATTGCTATAAAAATTTCCTCTTGGTAGTGTTTTTCCTGAATTCCATAAGTTTTGGATATGTTTTGTTTGTTGCAAGAATTTAACCCATCAATTGTTTAAGAGTGTGTTCTTTTGGTATGGGGTTGTGGCTCAATAGTAGTGCGCTTGCCTAGCATGTGTGAGGTACTGGGTTTGATCCTCAGTTCCACATAAAAATAAATAAAAGTCTATCAACAGCTTAAAAAAAAGTGTTGTTTTAATTTTCATATATATGAGTTTTCTATTGATTGTAAAAATTCATTTTGGCTGGAAAAGGTAGTTGGTATGAATTAAGTCTTTTTTGTTTGTTCTTGTTTGGTAAGGCTTGTTTTGGGACTTCATAGGTGATCTGTCCTATAAAATGTTTTATGTTTATTTGAGAAGAATGTGTATTTTGCTGTTGTTGGATGGAATGTTCTGTATGTTTGTTCTACTTGGTCTGTAGTGCCATTCATGTCCTGTTTCTTTAATGATTTTCTGTCTGAATATTCTATCCATTATTGAAAATGGAATATTAAAGTTTCCTATTATTGCTAGATTGCTGTCTGGTTTTCCCTTTAGTTCTCTCAGCGTTTGCTTTCTATGTTTAGGTGCTTTGATTACACACACACACACACATACACATACACACACATTACACATTATGCCTTCCTTGTAAATTGGCCATTTTATTATCATATGTCTTATTTTGTCTATTGGCATTTTTTTTAAAAAATATTTATTTATTCAGTTAGTTATTGGCAGACACAACATCTTTGTTTGTATGTGGTGCTGAGGATCGAACCCGGGCCGCACGCATGACAGGCGAGCGCGCTACCACTTGAGCCACATCCCCAGCCCATATTGGCATTTTTTGATTTAGTCTGATGTAAGTATGGCCACCATTTGCATAGAATATCTTTTTCCTTCCTTTTTCTTTAAACATATATCTATCCTAAACCTAAAAGTGAGTCTTATATACAGTGTATTGTTGGATCTTTTTTTTTAATTTAGTAAGCCACTTTGTGTCTCTTGATTAGGAAGTTTAATCCATTTACACTTAAAAGTAATTATTGGGCTGGGGATATAGCTTAGTTGGTAAAGTGCTTGCCTTGCATGCAGAAGGCCCTGGGTTCAATCCCCAGCCCCACCAAAAAAAAAGTAATTATTAATAATTAATTAGAGTCTTATTCATTGTTTTTTATCTTCAAGCTCTTTTGTCTCTTTCCTGTCTTGATATCTCCCTTTGTGTTTTACTGATGGTGTATAGTAACTTACTTTTTATTCCTTTGTTTTCCTTTTGTGTATTTTCTCTGGGTCATTTCCTTGTCCCCATGGAACTCCCGTAAAAAGTCCATCCTTTTCTTCTCCTTAAAATGACAGTCCTAATTCTCTTCAAAATAAAGCAAACTTCAGTCAAAGCATGTCTATAAGACCATTAAAACCTCTGTATGTTTATTTATTCATTTTCAAGAGTGAATGGAGGAGGATTTATTTAAGTGAGAATAAAAGATAACTTCCATAAGGCAAGAGGGGAACTGAGAGCCAGTTTTCCACTTAAATGTAGTAGATGTGGGGGCTTTTATAGCTTTTGTGTAGGGGCAGTGATCAAAACCCTTGCTAACAGTTACTGGAAAAGTGTTATGGCAGATCCCTTGTCCGTGACCCTCCAATTGGCTGTGTGTCCTTTAGCCTTTGAGTTTAAACTTTACTGTGATCTTTATTTGGTTCTACCCCCAAATCTGTTTTCCTGCGCAGTTTTAGGACAAAGGAGTTGCTGGGATATTTGGATTTTTCTACAGGTTAATCTCATTGAGGCCCATTACCCTGATTGGCTGACCATTAACTATCCTTACTTATTTCCTTGTTCTGAAGAAGTGCCTTTAACGGCGTTTATAGGAAAGGGGTGATGATCACTCTGGCTGCTTTAGGCTGAAAGGGGACAGCAATCAGGGTCCTTCTACAGAGAGGCCTGTTTAATGGCCCCCAGTAGAAGGGGAGTTTGGTTTTGGATTCCATGTGTAAGGCTATTTGTTTGGGCATCTTACTTATCAGGGAAATCCAGAGAGAGGTCTGTGGTGGTGTTGGCAGATGACCTTCCAAAGTGCCCTTTCTTGGGGGCCAAAAATAAAATCAGAATTTGTTATGAAACTAGTTTCCCTGATTTACCAATTTCTTTCATGGTTCTTGTCTTGCAAATTTGAAGAATAAAATCCACAGACAATAATGAAAGGCAGTAGTTAGTAGGGCAGGATTTATTTAAGTGAGAAGAGAGAGAATTCTTGCATGGTAAGAAAAGGAACTGATGGCAAGTTTTCCCCTCTGTATTGTTTAAGTAGATAATTAAAATTTCAGACTTCCCAAGCTGGACATGGTGGTGCATACTATAATCCCAGGATCTTGGGAGATTAAGACAAGAGGATCACAAGTTTGAGGCCAGCTTCAGCAAATTATTGAGACCCTATCTCCAAAAAAATAAAAAGATTGGATATCATTTAGTAATAAATCATCCCTAAGTTCCACCTTAGTTCCAAAACCAAACAACCTTAAAAACCAGACTTCCCATTCCTAGACTGATCAAATTGAACTCTTAGGGTTTTAAAAAAAATAATATTTGAGTTAATTGCTTGCCTTTCTAGCATATTCCTCTGGAATAGTTATTTTAAGTGGGTGTGCTGTAACATCAAGGCTAGTTTGATCCCTCCATGAGGTTAAGTTGGGCATTATTCAGGAAAAGCTATTTGGTGACTACTGTACTTTATCCAGCTTAGACAATTCATCACTGAAAATTTTTGTTGTTGCTGGGGATTGAACCAAGGTATTGTTGTGTATATTGTCACTGAGCTTATACCCCTCAGCCCCACAGCATTGAAGTTTTTGATACACATCCCAGGAAAGAAAGCTTAGGTGGTTTAGCTTCAAGTTCAAAAATTCTAATAGAAAAAAAAAAAAGCCTCATTTTGTGTATTTGTGTGTGTGTGTGTGTGTGCACGTGCCCACTTGATTACCACTACGTAATCTTCTTTCCTAGGAAACTGGCATTACAGAGTGGTCTTATGATCTGTTCAGATTCAAACCTATTTATACCACTTATTAGATATGAGATTGAGGAGGGTATGCCAGCCCTTTGCTTAGTCTATAAAGCAACACCATTTTACTCAATAGGACTTTGAGTTAGGACTAAACAATAATGTATAAAGCACTTAATACCTACTTCAGTCAGTGAGGGGAATGTGTTTGGAATGACCATTATTAATATAAATGGGGACATATGCATATCCTGTAACTTTTTTTTTCTCAACAGTTTATCTTAGAATCCTTATCTGCCAACCCATATGTATCACATTCATTTAACTGGAGAGAAATCCATGTGTATATACTCCATTCTCTTCTCAACTATCCTCCTATGGAGTAGACTTTATTACCATAAACAATGTTATAATTAATATCCTTATCTTTATTCTGTTTACAACTTATGTTTTGCTAGAAGTATAATTGTTTAGCTAGTGGATAGTACATCAAAAATGACATATATTGACGCATTATTTTCCAAAAAATCACACTAGACTATCTGCTTGCCAACTGGGTATAAGTTCCCATTTTCTGACATTGCTAATACTGGATACCATTAACTGTCTTGATTTTTGCAAATCTAGGGTAGAAATAGTAACCACTGTCATTTCAAAATTTTAAATTGTGTTTTTTATCTTTTTATATTTATTATGCCTGTCTTATTTATTAATCAGTTAATTTCTCTGTTATTTTTTTTTTTTTTGTACTGGGGATTGAACCCAAGGGCACCTTACCACTGAGCTACATTCCCAGTTCTTTCTATTTTGAGACAGGGTCTTACTAAGATACTGAGGCTGGCCTTGAACTTGGGATTCTCCTGCTTCAGCTTCCCAAGTCACTGGGATTACAAGTTTGTGCAGCCATGCCCAAATATTAATTATCTTTTATTATGCCTTTTCTTTTTTTGTCTACAGAGTTATATCTTAAGTTGTAGGCACACTAATAAATTCTCCATAGTAATTTTTAGATTGTTATAGAGGCTGAGGTTTACATTTTAACTTTTTTATATAATCAAATCTACCAGTATTTTCTGGATTCTACATTTTATGTTTTGCTTAGGAAAATATTTTTCATCTGAGGTTATAAAAATATTGTCTATATTGTCTTCCAATAGTCTTAATGTGCTTTTCTTTTTTTTCCAGGGGGTGGGGTACCAGGGACTGAACTCAGGAGCACTCAACCACTGAGCCACATCCCCAGCCCTATTTTGTATTTTTATTTAGAGATAGGGTCTCAGTGAGTTTCTTAGCACCTCACTAAGTTGCTGATGCTGGCTTTGAACTCACAATCCTCCTGCCTGAGCCTCCCGAGCCACTGGGATTACAGGCATGCACCACCACCCCAGGCTTAATGTGTTTTTATTTTAAAAGCTGTTAGATATGTAAGCCATTTGGAATTTCTATTTGTTTATATATGTTTTTCCAAATACAGCAAAATCACCTATTAAATTTTACTTAGAAGAAAAACTTGGAATTGAATTGAATTTGTGGGGTAGTTTGGGACATTCATATACAGTGGGATTTACCCACTGAATTGGTCCATAGTAGTAGTAGTAGTAATAGTAATAGTAGTAGTGAGTTCTGTAGTTGCATAGGTGATAATGGTATCTTTTATAATACATTGTGAAACAATTTTTGGAATGTAGTTTTTATTTTGTGGGAAATTCTATAGTTCTACAAACCTTTATGAATACTGCTGTAAGCTAATATTAAAGCTAAAATGATGGGTAAAATTATTTTCAGTGCCCTTGAAGCTTACCATCTAGTGGAAAAGATACATCAGCATGATTTGTAGTGATTTCATTTGTATAAAACATTCCTGTAACACTAAAGAATGGCCCTCAACATAGCATGTTGAGAGGTCAGGTAAGGAAGGCTTCTGGAAGAGGTAATGTGAAATAAATCTTAAAGGAACAATTAGAGTTAACTGGGTGAAGCACGGTGTTTTAGAGTGACCAGGCAAGAGGCAGTAGAAAGTATGAACCAAGTTCTCACAAACAGTTGTGAAGGGCTGATGTCTAGAGTCTATCACTTGAGGGGCTGGCTTGGGGCCGGGGAGAGGGGAGGGTTAGTAATATCACAGCTCATATGCCAGACCAAGAACTCCATATTTGTACTGTAGGCAATTTGTACTGAAAATTTTTAAAGACTGGAGAGAGTGGCAAGCAGATTTGTATGTGAGAAAGATGATCTGATAACAATTTGACAGATGAATTTGAATGGGCTGAGGTGGGGGTGCAAGAGGCAGACCAGTTAAGCTCTTTTGGCAATGATGCAGGTAAGATCTGATGGGGTCAGAAGAAAGAATAAGATATCAAAAAATGTTGAGGTACATGATAAGTCTTAGTGCATTTGGTAGGAGAAAGGCAGGGAAGAATCCACCCATATAATAGCTTGGGCGACTGGCTGGGTGACTGGATTACAGGCAGGGGCCAGGAGGCTGGAGGGTGGAGAGCCAAAGGGGAGATGAGTCAAAGTTAAGGCAGGCTGAGTTTCATTCATCTGAGGGATATACCAGTGGAGCTGTCAAGCCAGCAGCCATAGGAAGCACAGACCAGATTCTGATTTGATAGCCATTAGTATACTGGGTAGTATTTTAAATAATGAGAAGGGGATATGAGAACCAAGGGAGAGCATATAGATTAGTAAGAAAAGTAAGCTAAAGTCCAGACTTTAGGGGCCATCACATTTAATGGGCAAGAAATAATAACATTGATACTGGATTTTACATGCATTAATTTTTTAAAAAAAATTTTTAATTGTCAATGGACATTTATTTATTTTATTTATAAGTGGTGCTAAGAATTGAACCCAGTGCCTCATATATGCTAGGCAAGTGCTCTACCACTGAGCCACAACCCC
Organism: Marmota monax; assembly: GCF_021218885.2. Classification (NCBI taxonomy): domain Eukaryota; kingdom Metazoa; phylum Chordata; class Mammalia; order Rodentia; family Sciuridae; genus Marmota; species Marmota monax. The sequence continues at coordinate 8,645,700 of NW_026695198.1, read as the reverse complement.
AGCCCCAATATGCATTAGTTTTAATCATAGCAATGCTTAGTACCAGATCCAATTATTAATTGGACCATTTTTATTAATGAGGAAACAGGCCCAGGAAGGCTAAGTATAGCCATTACCACACAACAGTGGATGGTGGAGTCAGAAAGTCTGGCTCCAGACCCAAGCCTGTAGCTGCCCTGCTTTCCTGCCTGGGGAGGAAAGAAATAAAAATGACAGAATATGGAGAAGTAGAAGAGAGCCTGAGAAGATAGGGAAGGAGTGTTTCCAGCCATGAATTGTCCATGATGTCAAGAACCTGAGCAGTCATTGAGATGAGGCCCTTGATATAAAGGAAAATAGTGGGGTTGGGGTTTAAACTTGTAGGTAGAGCCATCCTTAGAGTAGGTAGTTGGTTTGAGCATGATTAGCACAAGGTGGAGGCAGCAAGTGGTGAAAAGTCTGAAAAAGGAGGAGACTCAACAATTAAAACAGAATGCAGGCTTGTCCTTCGCCGAGAAATGGAGCATGCTTACAGTGTGGGGAAAGGCCAAGGTGAAGGTGAGGACACAAAAGTGAGAAAGCTAATGGGTGGTTGCTTTAGGAGTGTTCCCCGCTATTCACTGCCCCCTCAGCCTCCTAACATAACAGATAGGACCCCCATAAGTAATATGAGAGTGTAGTTTATGGAAGCTTCTGCTTGAAACTTGTCTCATTCAAGTGCCACAGCTTTACATGTCCCTGACTTCCTTCTTACTTGTATTGAGGTGAATCCTTCTAAGTCTCCTTTGGGATTCTCATTTCTCCATCCATCCTTGCTAGGATTTATCCTTAGCTTTCTTCTTGCTATGCCTCTCCAGAAAATCTTATTTGTCTACATGCTGAGAAATCCCAAGTCAATACTCCAGCCCTGAATCTCGACTACCCAGTTACCTCCACCCAGCTGATTTCTTAATGTCTTTTTTGTCTTACAGTTACCTCATACTCACCATATCCATAACTGGGCTTAGTTGAGGTCACTTCATTTATGAAGACCTTCCCTTCTACCAGGAACCTCACCTCCTTCCCCACTAGCACATACACATTGTTGCTGTTTTAGCTTTGGTACCACCACTGCAAAATTTTTCTATAACCCTGCAATACTCATATAGCTGTTTGTCCCGTTACTGTACTTAACTATATCACATTGCAGTTGCCATTGACAATTTGTTTCCTTGTCTGATATAAATTAGTAGAGGACAGGGTTTATTTCTTAATTACAGTGATACACTCTGCTTAGTGAAAAACGAGATGGGAAGGTATAGAAGCAAAAACGTGCAAGGGATTGACTCTTTTTTTTGTAGGGGGGAACCAGGGATTGAACTCAGGGGCACTTGACCACTGAGCCACATTCCCAGCCTTATTTTGTATTTTACTTAGAGACAGGGTCTCACTGAGTTGTGTAGTGCCTTGCTTTTTGCTGAGGCTGGCTTTGAACTCACTTTGTCCCTGCCTCAGCCTCCCGAGCCGTTGGGATTACAGGTGTGTGCCACCATGTCTGGTTAGGATTGACATTTTTAAAAGGAAGTAAGAACACGTTTTCTGAAATGAGACTGAAGGAGGCAAGAATAGATGCTGATTAGTACATATTTGGTAGGTTACACAGGAAGTGGAGGATTAGGGACACAATTTTCATAGTAGAGTAGGAGGTGAGATGGTTTACTGAGAAATGAGGGACAGGGGCTTAGGCTTGGGACTTGAATTTGAATAGTGAAGACAGGCTGTTTGAAGGGCTGGGTAGGGAGATTAACAGGAGAACTACCTGATGTGTGGGCTAAAGCACGGTGTGGGCCACTTGCAAATCAATTTCTAACCCACTACTAAAACCAGTCTAGATTTTGTGTTTTTGCCCACTCATTGTAGACATGGGGTTCTTCAGGATGGTTGAGCTACAAACTATATTTGCCTAAAGCTTTGAAGTTATTCCATTTGTGATAAAAATAGTGGGAATATAATGACAGAATACTAAAAGATATGGGAGCTAAAAGATATGTTGCATGTATCCCAAATATTTATATATGAAAAAGTAAAGACTGAGATAAAACTCTTGTGCTTTATTTTTTTAGAGTAAAAATGCCCCATATTTCAATAATAAAAATGGAAATAGATGTATTACTTGAAGGTTTCGTTGTGAACATGACCAAGTTGTGAATTTCTTTAGGTTGGCAAATTATGATAATAAAATAATGGTAACTCTTTTCAACAGAAGAACTTTCTAAGCATGGCTTCTTTTACCAAACATTTGGGACTCATCCAGTTAAAAGCACAGTGCTTTGACATTACCCATGTATAGATACACATGCACATATATGTATCCGCATACATACATACTCTAAGATATAAAATGGATTATCAGTTTTACAGGTAGTGGTTACATCTTTATAAAATGTGAATTTGGGTCTATCACGGTACTGGTAAGTGAAGTATTTGGACCAAGCTTGATGGAAGGAAAGGGTATCTGAGTAACAACTGGAATATCTTTTGTGGGTAATCGGTTACTACTGAACTCATGCAAAACAAAAGTTTGCTCCTATGGATGGATGTACATGCTCCAGGAAGTATGGCTTCTTTTAGCAAATCCTTTGCCACTGGGAACATGCTGCTGTTATTGTAAATGTAAATATACTATCTTTCTAAAACAGCCATATTCCATTTTTTTCCTCAAAAGTATCTCTAAAGGTGGCTGTACTTTACATTTACATTGTGACTATATAACCACCTGCCAGAGGGAAGAAGCATCTGTTATTAAATGAGCCCAAGTATTATCCCAGCTGAAGACATCACTACCTCTTACTTCCCTGTGCTAGATGTAGTCCAGAACTTCTTTATTTTCTTTTATAATAAATATATTTGAAAATTCCTATGCTTCAGCTGTTTTCTCAGATAAGGACTGAAGCAAATCCTTATAGACAGTAGAGTTCATGAATCGAGGATAAGAGTCTCTGTGCATTAGGGTGTAAATCTGAAGCTGAGCATCATCAAATATATGTTGGGATGGCTCCACCATATTTCTGTTGATTACTTCTCTTACTCGAGAGTCCAAGCTGACCTGTCAATAGAAACATTTGTTTAAACAGTTGTATTAGATACATTTCTTTATAAATCTGCCCCCAATTCACATAGCTCATTTTGTCTTTTGAAAGTCCCAAACCAGTCAGGTGTGGTGGCACATGTCTGTAATCCCAGAGACTCATTAGGCTGAAGCAGGAGGATCGAAAGTTCAAGGCTAGCCCAAGGCTAGCCCGAGCAACTTAGTGAGACCCTGTCTCAAAATAAAAAGGGCTGGGGATCTAGCATAATGGTAGAGTTGCCCTTGGGTCCAATCCCCTGCAGAGAAAAATAAAACCCCAATCCCCTTTCAAACCAAACAAAGTCATCTAAAAATCCAAACTGCCAAAGAAAACCTAAAAGCCCAAAGAATGGGAGTTTTTAACTTTTCAGCAACATTAGCAGCCCCTAGAGGGCTTATTAAGTAGTTTGCTGGGTGCCATCCCCAGGGTTTCTGACTCAGTAGAAGTGGGTAAGAGCCAGAACTTTTATTTCTCACAAGCTCTAATGCTGGAGGGGATCATACTGCTTTCAAAAACCACAACATTGTATTGCTTCTTTTAAGTGAGAGTACAGTGTCCTTTGTGGAAGTAGTAGGAAAGGTAGCAAGCACAGACGTAGCCCTTGCTAATTTCCCATAACATGAAGGCTAACATCTGCATGCTTTAGCCTTTTCCCCAGCTAAAACACTATCACAGATTTCTGGGAACAATTATTAGGCTGACTAGATGGGTACATTTGTGAGGTTCACGTGCACAAGGCCTGAGGGCCAATGATGCTTGGGGTTTCACTGATGAATTGTGGGGCCTTGGGCAAGGTGAACTCCATTGTGTCCATATTAAGTTCCTCATTCAGTGAAATGATGATGATGGTAGTTTCTAGATTTTTGCTGAGGATTTAATGAGAATTTACTTAAAGTGCTTGGAATCCACTAAGCCCCTGGGAGAGGATAGCTATTATGCTATGATGTTTTGCTCATGCTGGACAAGACTGTGTCCTAGACCAGGGCAAACCACTAGGTTCAGACTTCCCATATCTTCTAAGGAAAGAACCTCAGCTGGATCATCTCTGCACTAGCAACGTATATTTATTAATGTATGTGATTAGTATAAAATTGAAAATGTGGGGCTGGGGATGTGGCTCTAGCGGTAGCGCGCTCGCCTGGCATGCGTGCGGCCCGGGTTTGATCCTCAGCACCACATACAAACAAAGATGTTGTGTCCACCGAAAACTAAAAGATAAATATTAAAAAAAAAAAAAATTCTCTCTCTCTCTCTTAAAAAAAAAAAAAAAGAAAATGTGATTAGCTAAACTATGCATTTCAGTTTTGACTCGGGTGACCCATCTTTCCGTATGCACATGACCGTCTTTCTCCTAGTAAGCACCTCTTGCCTACCCCCAGTGGTACCTCAAACCCCACATGTTCAATGCCAACTCCCAAAGCTTCTAGATCTCCTTGTGTGGCTAGTGAGGGAATGGAACTGCCCCCAAACCAATTCAGAGTCCTGCTTATCCTTCAAGTTCCCTCCCGGCTCTGTGTCAGTCACAAAGTCCTCCTGATCCTACTTCTTTTTTTTTTTTTAATATTTTTTTAGTTATAGTTGAACACAATACCTTTATTTTATTTATTTATATGTGGTGCTGAGGATCAAACCCAGTGTCACCCACATGCTAGGCCTGTGTTCTACCACTGAGCCACATCCCTAGCCCCCTACTTCTTTAACATTCAAATCTGTCTACCTCTTCTCTCTCTGACATAACCCTTGTGAAGGTCATTCACTGCTGCTGGATTTCTGTAGCAGCCTCCTGAATGGTCACCTGGTGCTAGTGCAGTGCTTCTCCAAACCACGCCCAATGGTTTGACCAAGAAGCTCTTTCTGAAGTGCAACATCCATCCTGACACTCCAGCTTTCTACCTTGCACTGGCTTGTTGGTGTGCTCAAGACCAGGTTCAAATGTTACCAGTTCCAAGGTTAAGCTTCTGAGGACCATGATGCTATGCTTCCACTAATTCCCAGCTCCATTTCACTATTCAGAATCTGTTCTGAACCACTTGGGATTTAAAGAAGGAAGGAGCTAGAATTATCTTGTTTTTTTTTTCCTTCTGTCTGGGATAACCCTTTTCCCTATCCAATGAAGACCACTTATCCTTCAGATCTTGGTTTAAACATCACTCCCTACAAGACAGGACTTCACCAACCACCCAGTGGAGAGAGAATTCGCTCCCTTATTTTCCACATGTCTCCTAAGCTTGAAACACACCACAAAATATTTCACAGATTTCAGGGGGCACTTGGCACCCATCTGTGGAACCATAGTCAAATGGACTTAAATGCTATGAACAGAGGCAGAGTAGTTTTCGGTATATTGGAGTAGCCATCCGGTGCAAAGGTGAGCATGACCAAACATGACCCAATATGGAAGGAGTTTATTTTACCAAGGGCTCTTGGGAGAAGACCTTTCTGTGGGTACAAACCTCTTTAGGAGAAAGAATAGAAATGTAGTCTTCATATATTATCCTTGCTTTCTCTTCGATAATGTTTTTATTAGCTTCCTTTTTCAGTTCCTCACAAGCCATCCAGAAAAGCATATTTTCTTCACTGAATTCTGTTCGGAGAAATTCACGGAAAGCATTTCTTCCTGCTGGAGTGACCATTAAGTTGTCGAATGACTGAGCCCAGGCATTGACTTCTTCCAGAGTAGGAGTTGGGCTTAGGGGAGGCCAAAAGAAAGGTGGAAAGGGAGCTGTTATTGGTAGTAAATTCAAATTTCATCACTGGAAACCTCTTTCCCTCTCTGATGATGGAAAGTGTGTGAATTTTGGCACTTTCAGGAAGGGGAAATGATGTTCTCACCTCCTTAAGCCTTTGGCAAAAACACGAGTACAATGCTTTGACAATGTCTAGCTGGATTGCATGGCTGCTGCCAAAGTGCTTGTAAACCAAGTTGCTAGAATAACTACTAAGACTATATTTGTTTACAGCTGGTAATATTTTTAAATTATAGAAGCAAAGAAAAATCTATCACCACCTGACCCCAAACTTCCTAATCTTCTATAAGAGAACTAAGTCTTAATCTTCAGAACAACAATGGGGCAGTGTCTACTTCATAGTGTTTTGGGTTTTTTTATGTAATATATGAGAAAGAACATAGAATATATGCAAAACAGCTAGGTACAGAGGGACACACCTATGATCCCAGCAACTCTGGAGATAGAAACAGGTGGATCACAAGCCCTAGGCCAACTTGGATAATTTAGTGAGACTCTGTCTCAAAATAAAAAAAACTTAAAAAAAAAATGGCAGGGGATACAACTCAGTGGTAAAGTGCCCTGGGTTCAATCCCTAGTACCAGAAGAAGAAGAAGAAAAAAAAATATATGTGCGTGTGTGTGTGTGTGTGTGTGTATATATTATATATAATATATATAATATATATTATATTTTATATAATATATAAATATATAATATTATATAAAATACAAATGTAAGGAAGGAAGGAATGTCACCATTTACCTTAAGAATTGAAATATTGTTCAAAAAGTTACATTTGTTACCCTGAGTGCTTATTCTCCCCACCCCATCCTGGAGGAAACTGCTATATGGGGGGCGGGTACCAAGGATTGAACCCAGGAGAGCTTCACCACTGAGCCACATCCCTAGTCTTTTTTCTTTCTTATTTTGAGACAGGGTCTCTAAGTTGCTGAGGCTGGCTTTGAATTTGCAATTCTTCTGCCTTAGCCTCCCAAGTTGCTTGGATCACTTTGTGGCACCATCGCACCCAGATGTGAGCTATTTTCTTTTTCTTTATTTATTTAGTCACTGGGAATTGAACCTCCCACAGACTAGATAAGTGCTCTACTGCTGAGCTATACCCCCAAACAAATTTGATGTTTTATTATAAAACTTTTTTTCTTCTTTTATGATACTGGAGATTGAACTCAGGGGCACTCTACTATTGAGCTACATCCTTAATCTTCAAAAAAAAAAAAAAATTTCATTTTGAGAACAGGTCTCACTAAATTGCCCAGGCTGGCCTCTAATTTGTAATATTTCTACCTCCACCTCTTGGGTCACTGGAATATAGGTATATGCCACTGTACCTGGTAAAAATCTTGTTGTTTATATTTTGTTTTTATGACAGTCATATGAATTCTTCAAAATGAAAAAGTACTAGATATATGAAGAAAAATAATGATAATAACTCTGGAAAAGTTTTTTTTTTGAAAGAAAAGACATAATTTTAAAATAACAGTTTTAACAAAGTAAACTACACACAAATTCTGGATTATTTTTATGAAGAATTATTGCATCACAGAAGCTTAAAGTATGCTACTTATGTTCCTTAAGCATATGAATTCAAAAGACATCTTTCTTTTGTCAATTTAAGAAATACATGATTTTGAAAAAGTTAAATATAGTTTATAGTAGAATTGTTTTAAAGAACGAGAGACCATTATATGTCCCATACCAGTGGAGAACTATTTTTCCTCATAATTTTATTTATTTATTTTTAATTTTTTGTTATAATTAGTTATACATGACAGTAGAATAGATTTTGACACACTGTACACAAATGGAGCACAACTTCTCATTCCTCTGGCTATACATGGTGAGTCATACCAGTACAATCATACATGTATAATATGGCAATAGTATCAGTTTCCTTCCACCGTCCTTCCCATCCCCACAGCCCCTCCCCTCTCCTTATTTCCCTCTGCACAATCCAAAGTTTCTTCATTCTTATTTAGCCGCCCCCCACCACCAATGAAGAACTTAAAAGCAAAGAAAATACAGTTCAAATAGCAAAAGGAGAAAAAATAAAGGAAACAATGAGGAGGTTTCGCAAGAAGCCAACCACAGAACGGGCTGAAAGACTAAACATATTAGTAAAGATCAAAATAATTGACAGTGATATTGGATTCAAATCCCCATTTAAAGAGAGATTCAAACTGGGCCAAAAAAGCCAAATTTGATATAATGTTATTTTTACCAAAAAGCTAAAAACAAGTCAATAGGCAAGATATGTGGGGCAAAGGCAAGTAAGTATAATACTAATGTCTAAGTGGAACTAGAAGCAAAAGGTATTAAATGGACAAGGAGCCACTTTATGTTATTCACTGGCTATGAATTAAGGAAAGCCAATGTGCACTGAGTGCTCGTTTCTTGCCAGGCTCTGTTCTTGTTTTAATCAGCATTCACAAGAACCCTTTACTGGCTTAGCTACAAAAAAACTATTATTATCCCCATTTCACATATAAGAAAACCGAGGCAAAATGTGGCTTCTAAGCTGGAAACAGTGGCACACACCTGTAATATGATATGACGTGTATAATGATATTAGAGGCTGAGACAGGAGAATTGCATGTTCAAAACGAGCCTCAGCAACTTGATGAGGCCCTAAGCAACTTAGCAAGACGCTGTCTCAAAAAATAAAAAGTGCTGGGATGTAGCTCAGTAGTAAAATGGCCGTAGGTTCGATCCCCAGCACCAAAAAAAAAAAAAAAAAAAAATAGTAGCTTTTAAGTCAAGTGCCAAGGTCACACAGGCAGGACAGTCAGAGCCAGAACCAGATGTAGGCATTCCTATTCCAGATGTGAATGTTCCCAAAGCTTGGCATGGAACACAATACACTGAGATCTAGGATATCAGCTGTTTTTAACAGACTCAGACTTTGTGGTAGAGAACCCCCGAGTTCTATCCCCAGTGCAGCAAAAAAACAAAAACAAAGTCTTTCATGCTTAAGATTGTCTCCCAGACTTTGAAAATTCTGGGACAGAACAAATAAGATAAAGAATGAAAAAAATAAGTAACTACTACTAAGGTTTTTTCCCCCTCAAAAATAAGCAATTTAATATAAAACCTATTTGAACAATGCTTTTTAGAATATTTGCCTAATGTCTGTAATTATAAAGGCATAGGATTAAGACTTAAGTATAAAAATAATTATGGGGAAAGAAGTCAATTTATATTATAGAAATAAAAAAATAAATTTGGTAACAATTGATGTGTATTTTTTTTTTCAATTTTCAAAATATTTAAATTTTAAAAGTTATTTGGCCATTTACTATAAATTTATAATTAAGAAAAAAATAGACTGACTCTTCTGAAAATCAAGTATGTTGTTTTATTATGGTCTTTTATTTTATAAAAATAAAGTTGCATCATTAAAGTTTGTATAGAAGCATAGCTTTATTTTTGTGATTGGCACAGTAAATTTAAAGGAGTTCTTCTGGGAAAAAAATATGTCACTTTGAGATTTGGTGTTAATAAATTGTTAGAGAAATTGTGTGTATTCTGTTTAATCAAAAAGAAAAAGCAAAAGGTTGGTATTTCTGAGTTTAGTGAGTAAAAAAATGTGAGATTTTACCTTTCTTCGCAGGTTGGAAATTCTGTTCTGAGCTCATGGGAAGCTCTTGTGAGTCTCTGGTCTTCTTGGTTTCTAACAGTGAGGCTGCAAGAAACAGGACAGTCAGTCACATGTTAATTGAGGTCAATTTGCACCAAAGAAAAGTTTTGTTTTTTTTTTCCAACAAATATTTTAAAGAGAATTTCAGATTCTCGAGTAGAATTTTCTTTCCTTGAAAAACAAAATGGCCATGATTGCTTTTTTCAGAAAATCAAAAGTATGACAAGAAGATATTTGTGTGTATTAGATTTCCACAACTATAACAAAATACCAGAGATAATTCACTTGTAGAGAGCAAAGTTTTATTTTTGGCTCACAATTTTGAAGGTTTGAGTCCATGAGTGGTTAGCCCCATTATTTTGGGCCTGTGGCAAGGGTGCACATCATGGTGGGAGTACATGATATAGCAAAATGGCTGACAGCATAAGCCAGGGATCAAACAGGAAGAGGCTGAGATCCTACTATCTGCTTAAAGGGTACACACCTCAGTGACATAAGGACTTCCCACTAGGCCCCACCTCTCAAGGGTTCCATCACTTTTCAGTAGTGCCTCCCTGGGAACCAAGCCTTTAACATTGGGCCCCTGGATAACATTCAAGATCTAAACTATTAGCAGTATTAGAAAAATAAATTATATTTATTTATACCACTGTAGTCTATACTAATCGAGAAAGAGAAATTATCATGCTCAATTACATTTAGAATAACTTTTCATATAAAAATTGTTCATTAGAAAATAATAAAAAAAATAGTAAGGTTGTCAGAAATGTTTTCAGTTTTCATTTCCTTTTCTGCACATTAAAAAAGGTATATATTGGCTGGGCATGATAGAGAATGCCTATAATCCAACTCCAGATGCAGAGGCAGGAGGTTTACAAGTTCGAGAGGCTAGCCTTAGCAATTTAGTGAGACCCTGTTTCAAAATAAAAGTTAAAAAGGGGTAGGGATGTAGCTCAGTGGTAGAGCACCCCTGAGTTCTATCCCCAGTGCAGCAAAAAAACAAAAACAAAGTCTTTCATGCTTTGTTTCTAGTCAAAATGAAGGGTTTATTTATTTGTAGGGCACATGTACAAATATGAGAGAAAACCAATCAAAATTTATTTTGTATCAGGCTTGAGAGCTTGTTTCCTTATGCACAATTTGTACAAAGCTCTCTAAATTTATTCCAAATAATTTTGTTTTTATTATAAGTGGAATTTTTACTTCTGTCTTACCTTCTAGTTATTGTTTGTACACATGAGGGCTATTAGTATATGCTGTCATTTATATGCCATAAAATTGATATGCTTAAAAGTGTACAATTCAGCTGGGTGAGGTGGTACATGCCTGTAATCGCAACAGCTTGGGAGACTGAGGCAGGAGGATTGTGAGTTCAAAGGCAGCCTCAGTAATTTAGCAAGGTCCTAAAAGCAACTCATCGAGACCCTGTTTCTAAATAAAATATAAAAAAAGGATTGGGGATGTGGCTCACTTTTTAAACACCCCTGGGTTCAATCCCTGGTACCAAAAAAAAAAAAAAAAGTACAATTCAGAGCTTTTTAGTAGTATACCTACAAGGTTGCACAATCATCATTACTATCCAGAACATTTTCATGCCCCCCAAAAGAAATCCCACAACTGTTAGCAGTTTCTCCTTATTACCTGTATCTCCCTTCTCCAGCAGCTCTAGAAAAAACACTAATAACTTACTGCTTCCTGTCTATCCCTTTTTGCTTATTCTGACTCATGCAATATGTGATCTTCTGTGGCTGGCATCTTTCACTTGATGTAATGTTTTCATGGTTTATCCATGTTATGCATAGCTTACATCAGTATTTCATTCCTTTTTCTGATTGAATAATACATCATATGAATATGTAATATTTATTATCCATTCAACAGTGGATGGACATTCGCCTTATTTCTACTTTTGGGTTGCACATTCGTGTGCAAGTTTGTATGACCATACACTTTCATTTCTCTTGGGTGGATTTTCATTTTTTCTTGAGTGGCATTGCTGATGCGTATGATAACTCTATTTTTAACATTTTGAGGAATTCCCAAACTGTTTTCTAAAGCAGCTGTGCAGTTTATACTCCCCTGAGCAATCTTGAAGAATCTAATTTCTCCATATCCTTGCCAAAAGTTACTGCTTTCTTTTTCATTCTAGTTTCCTTTATTTGTACCTAACATGGGTGTGAAAGGTTATGTCACTGTCACTTTGATTTGTACTTTCCTAATGACCAGTGATGTTGAGGACTTTTTCATGTAATTACTAGCTATTGTACATTGTCTTTGGAAGTGATCTATTTATTTTCTTTGGCCATTTTTACATTTATTTATTTGGTACTAGGAATTGAACCAAAGGGCACCTTACCACTAAGAGGCATCCTTAGGACTTTTTATTTTTTATTTTGAGATAGGGTTTCACTATGTTGCTTAGGGCTTGCTTCACTAAGTTGCTGAGACTAGCCTAGAACTTGCCATCCTCCTGCCTCAGCCTTCTGAGTCACTAGGATTACAGGTGTGCGTCACCACAACCAGACCATTTTTATTCTATTAATTAATTTGTTTTTGGATGTTGAGGATCCAACCAGGGCCTTGCACATTCTAGTTTTCTTTACTGAATTCTTCTGTTTGCACCAGTTTTATACATAATTCTCTTGGAATTTTCAGGTAGACTCTCATCTCATTGTCTGCAGAGAGGGAGATATTCTACCTCTTCCAACTTTTTGTTTGTTTGTTTTGGACTGGAAATTGAACCCAGGGACATGTAACTACTGAGCTACATGCCAAACCCTTTTTATTTTTTATTTAGAGACAGGGTCTAAGTTGCTGAGGCTAGCCTTAAACTTGTGATCCTCCTGTCTCAGCCTCCCAAACTGCTGGGATTATAGGTGTGAGCCACTGTGCCTGGC